>NW_026516229.1:0-585143 GCF_025602895.1 Polychytrium aggregatum | reverse complement strand
TCAGATACATGCCGAGGGGCCTCGATGATTCATCACTCCTTATCGGTTCGATACTCTGGTGCTGACTTGGCTCCGCTTTTGTGCCTCCACACAGCTATGGATGTAGACGACGACGACGACGAATCCATCTTCAGCTCGGACAACGACTACCAGGTTGCCACAGGAGCCACTTCTCGATCTGGCTCGGTAGACTCCAACGACACCCTTGCGCGATCGGCCTCGCATCGGCCGAATGGCCACGACTCGGACTCGGACTATGAGCCGGACGAGATTGCCAATGTCCACGAGAGCAGCGATCCCGTCGGCCGCCCGAATGCACGGCCCCACAGGCGCGACGACGATGAAGAGGACGAGGAGGACGACGACGATGATGATGACGACGATGACGATGACGATGACCACCCGCAGCCCAAGCCCAAGCGACGACAAAGATTCAAGTTTGGAACTGGAGATGACAAGTATGATGCGGAACTCTATGGGCTGAGGCGATCTGGCCGGGATCGGCGGAATCCCGTGCGCTACATCGTAAGTTCCCACTATGAACCTGGTGCGCGCTGGCCAATCCGATATCTGAATGAGAGAATAGCCCTCGGAGGCGCTCGGTCTTGCAGAAGGAGTCGGCGATGCCTTGCGCATGCAATGCTGGCCAGGAAGACTCGCGAACTACAAGTAGCATCTCCAGCAGCGGATTACGCGGACATGTGCTCGGCACTTTCCTCTCCAATGCCCACGGATCGCCCGTTGTTGATCCCGTACCAGCGAGCTCCGATTCAATGACGGTCCTGAAAGGAAGGCTTTGCTGGCAGCGCCGCTCTCACTTACAGACGGGCCTTTGTTGCAGGATGATCAAGAGTCGGAAAATAGCCCATCGGATTCTGATGGCGACTACCACGGCCGACACAAAAAGAAAAGGAATGCGTCCCGCTCCAAGCCCAAGGCATCCAAGACCCCCATCAGGCTCAAGAAAAACGGAAGAGGCACAAGGGGTAAGCTTGACAGCGATTGCTGCGATGCTTGCTCGCGACTCATGGCCTCCGAGGGATCTGGTGCTGCTGTTTCTGTATGGCTTTTGCCACAAATGTCCTGTTGGAATCCAGGGTGCCACCAGCGACAGTGCGATCCGCCACAACACGCAGCGATCAGATCTGCGGCCTTTCGAGCATATCCGATCATATGTCCAGCCCGATATGCTGACTGGCGCTTGTCTTCGAATTGCCGGCGCCGATTTCGTGTCCGGATCTTGCCATGCCTCTCTCAGCTCTGCATACAGATGATGAAGAGTCTGAAATCGTCGAGATTGAATCCCGCAGCGTCGACCCGTCATCCGCGTCCAGCCAAGACGAGGAGTGGGGGAACGCCAAGCGCAGCTCCAAAAAGAACAAGACCCCTACCAAAAAGTCACAGGTCAACCGGCTCCGCAAGGTCAGCCAAACCGCCGATGAGGATTCGAACCGATACGACACGGTGCGCTTTTCGACCCGACACCGCTCCGTAACCAACTATGACGAGACCGCGCTCGACCACGAGCTTGGTTTTGACGAGGAGGAGGTTGACTATGAAAAGTCGCGGAAGAAGCGGAAGATGCAGGGCATTGTCGAGCGGACTGACGGTAGGTTGTATGGATGCGTGTCTCGCCAGGCCCAGTGTGGTTCAAACAAAGAGCGCGGGCACATCGATGTGCAGACACAAGAACATGAGGATTATAGAGCGAACGCAAGCATTTGCCGTGGACGAGGGCTCGATGCTCCGTCAAAGATAGGGCATCCTGGTGAAACGCGTGCAGCCGATGTGACGCATCGACTGGAGCCCACAGCCAAACGACGATGCGATGCAGCACACGGCGAGCGACCTTTTGCTTCAGGTGTTGTTCCCGAGCTGACGCATCGATACCCCCACAGATGAGGGAAGGGTTATCGAGCAAATCATGGATCACCGCATCGTTACGGTTCAGAGTCCTGACAGCCCCAACAGCCAGCAAAGCGATGATGACGGTATGCTGCAAGGTGCTTTGAATAGCAGGTCCCCGATGTTTGCGCCCGCTGTCTTGCGATGGGCAGCCAAGCTTTCGATTGCAGTGCTGTCTCTTGGTGGTGTAGTGCCACAATTCATTAATTCCAGTCCCCCCCCCCGGTTGTGTGTGGTAGACGATCCCAGCGACAAGCCCGCAGTGATCGAGTATCTGATCAAGTGGAAAGGATGGTCGCATCGGCACAACTCTTGGGAGACGATTGAGGGCTTGGCCAAATACAAGGGGCTCAAGAAAGTCGAAAACTACCGCAAGCTGCTGGAGCAGCAAGCCAACGAGGATGATGGCGAGTGGGTTGATATCAAGAAGGAGATGCGCCAGAACTACCTGAAAGACCTATGTGCTGTCGAGCGCATTATTGCGAGCCGGCAAGTGGATCCGTCGTCGCACAACCCGCATGGCGGAACCGAGTATCTGTGCAAGTGGAAGCATCTTGAATACGAACACGCCACGTGGGAGCCCGAGGCCGACATCCAGAAGGAGTTCCAAGCCGATATCGACGCCTTCCTGGCGCGGCAGCAGAACAACTTTGGCCCTCACAAGAGCGTGCAGTATCCCAAGGGGCGGCCCGAGTTCAAAAAGTTCGACCAGCCCGACTACATCCAAGGCGGCGATCTCCGCGACTACCAGATCATCGGCGTCAACTGGATGGCGTATCTCTGGCATCGCAACGAGAACGGTATCCTGGCAGACGAGATGGGCTTGGGCAAGACCGTCCAGGCCATCTCGTTCATGACATATCTGTTCAACTCTATGCAAGTCTATGGCCCCTTCCTGATCGTCGTTCCCTTGTCGACAATCAGCTCGTGGCAGAAGGAGCTTGGTCACTGGGCTCCGTACTTCAACACCGTGGTCTATCTCGGCAGCGCCAACTCGAAGCAAATCATCCGCGACCACGAGTTCTATATGCCCATCAAGACCAAGGAGCCGCGGCTCAAGTTCAACGTGCTGCTGACCACATACGAGGGCATCCTCAACGACAAGGGCGAGCTTGGAAATATCCGATGGGCATTCCTTGGCGTTGATGAAGCCCATCGACTCAAGAATCAAGACTCGCAGCTCCATCAGGTTTTAAACCAGTACCACACCGGCAGCCGCCTGCTCATCACGGGCACGCCGCTGCAGAACACTGTCAAGGAGCTCGTGGCCCTGGTCCAGTTCCTGATGCCCGACAAGTTCTCCGAGTTTGCCGACTTTGACATCACCGTCGGCCAGGAGGGCCAGGAAGAGCGTATCAACGAGCTGCAGAGCAAACTCAAGGACCACATGCTGCGGCGGCTCAAAAAGGACGTTGAAAAGTCGATGCCGACCAAGACCGAGCGCATTCTGCGCGTCGACCTCTCTCCCATGCAGCTCAACTTTTACAAGGCTATCTTCACAAAGAACTTTACGCTGCTGAGTCGCGGCGTGAACGACAAGTCGTTCCTGCGCAACATTTTGGTTGAACTAAAGAAGGCCAGCAACCACCCGTATCTGTTCGATGGGGCCGAGCCGCGGGACCAGTCGCCTGAGGAGCAGCTTCGGGGGCTCATCATGAACTCGGGCAAGATGGTGCTACTGGACAAGTTGCTGGTGCGCCTGCGTGAAGGCGGCCACCGTGTCCTCATCTTCTCGCAGATGGTGCGGATGCTCGACATTCTCTCCGACTACCTGACCTTCCGACACTATCCGTTCCAGCGGCTGGACGGCAGCATTCCGAGTGAGCGACGAAAGATTGCTATGGAGCAGTTCAATGCGCCGAATAGTGTTGATTTTGCCTTTCTGCTGAGTACTCGTGCCGGTGGCCTTGGCCTCAACCTCGAAACCGCCGACACAGTCATTATCTTTGATTCGGACTGGAACCCGCAGAACGGTAGGCGTGCGAAACGGTGTGATCAAAGACAGGCAGACCCCTGCGGACAACATCTGATGTGGCTGTTGGATGTTGTGCGATGCGACAATGGCGGACGGTAGCAGACAATACGTGGCCTCACTCAGGGCTGAATCTCGGTGGCCGGCATAGTCTCGGGTCGTTGCGGTGTCGCTGCCGTCGACAGGCGCGCCTGGACGTGGGTCGGTACCGCTGCTAACAGAGTCATCTGGAACGGATCGCTGCAGATCTTCAAGCCATGGCCCGCGCCCACCGTATTGGTAGGTGTCTGTGATGTGAACCTGTATACTCCGTGGTAGAGGCAGTCGCCCGCCTGGTCAAGGCAACAACCTTCCAATCGCTCGTGAGGCTGTCCTTTGACCCACCCAGCACCAGGGCTGACACGGCCATAGTGCTTTTGCTGTGCGCACACGCTGCGCGCCCTGTTCATGCTCCTCACATCCCACACCTTGCCCGTCCTTTCAGGCCAGAAGAAAACTGTCAACATCTACCGGTTCGTGTCGAAAGATACGGTCGAGGAAGAAGTCTTGGAGCGTGCCAAGCGGAAAATGGTTCTGGAATATTGTATCATCAAGCAGATGGATACTTCTGGAGAGACTCTGATCGACAAGAGTCATGTCTCCAAAAAGGACGAAACCAGCAAGGAGGAGCTGCAGACCATCCTTCGCTTTGGTGCCCAGAACCTGTTCAAGCAACACAGCGAAGAAGGCGAGGAGGGCGCCCAGGGCCCCTCCAACAAGCTTGAGGAAATGAACCTCGACGAGATCCTGTCGCGGGCCGAACATCAGGTCACCGAGGGCGAGGCTCAAGGTGCAACCGAAGGTAGCGCCGAGTTCCTGGAGCAGTGGCGAGTTGCCGACGTCGAGGTCAACCAGCTCAACTGGGACGATATTATACCAGAGCAGGAGCGCCGGCAGGCCATTGCGGCGGAGGAGGAAGAGCGCCGGAAGGCCGAGCTCGAGATGTTGATTCCCCGGCAGGCCCGAGTCCAGGGCATGACCTACATCAACGACGGCGTCGACGGCGCTGACGACGACGACGATCAGTCCAAGAAGCGCAAGCGGCGGTCGGCCAGCGGCGCCAAGAAGAAGGCCAAGCGCAGCAGCGGCACTGAGTCCGATGCCACCACGCTCACCGAGAAGGACGTTCGCGCGCTCTACAAGGCGCTGCTTCGCTTCGGCGACGTCGAAGAACGGTACGACGACATTGCCAAGGACGCCGAGCTCGAGGACAAGGACCCCGAGTTTGTCACAGCCACCCTGAATCGGCTGATCGACGCCTGCATCGAGGCCCTGGGCTTCACCGGCACCGACCGCGATCCGACCCTCAAGACCAAAAGCAAGATGGTTCCGGTGACATTCGAGGGCGTGAGCCCCATCAATGCTGGGCAGGTTGTGCAGCGTGTCCGCGATCTAACGACCCTCAATCAGCGCATGAAGGAAATCAAGAACCACGACGGCTTCCGACTCAACTCCGAGATCAAGCCCGTCCGCGACTGGAAGTGCACGTGGCTGCCCAAGGACGATGCCATGCTGCTGGTTGGCATATACCGGCACGGGTTTGGCTCGTGGGACCTGATCCAGCAAGACTCAAGTCTGGGCTTCAAGCACAAGTTCTTCCTGTCTACCTCAGGCGAGGACGAGACCGCAGCCCAAAACGGCAACGAAAAGGGCGAGAAAAACCTGCCAAAGAGCCTGCACCTTCAGCGCCGTGGCGAGTATCTGCTCAAGGTACTCAAGGAGGAGCAGGAGCTCCGGAAGCTTGTCCGGTCGGATGGCCCTGCCAGGAAGGCCGCGGCGACGGCAAAGCGACCCAGCCTCTCGAGCAAGATCAGGGCCAAAGGGGATGTCGAGGCCTCGCCCAACGGCTCTGCGGACAAGCCAGGCGACAAGAACTCGCGCAAGCGTCACCCCCGAGCCGAGCGCACCCCCTCCAAAGACAGCCAGAACCGTGCTCGTCGGAGAGATACCGATGGCGGCCCGGTTTCCAATGCAGATGCGTCCATGTCCGAGGCAACAGGCTCGTCCCGGGCGGGCAAGCCGTCGGCCGGCCGCCGCAGCGACAGTGAATCAGACGGCTCGTCGCTCTCCGAGTCCATGGATGAGCTGGAATGCAAGGAGATTATGCGCCCCGTGCGGGCCGAGCTGAAGGGGCTGAACAAAAAGTCGAACGATCTGTCACGGCAGCAAAAGGCTCTGTTTATCAAGACTTGCATGGGCAAGATTGGCGGCCACATCGAGGAGGTCATCCGCGCGATAGCAGATGGCAAGCTCCGAGCTGCCCGCGAGCGACACCTGTGGAAATTTGCGAGCTGGTTCTGGCCGACGACAATCTCAGCCGAGAAGTTCCGCGAGCTCTACCTGAAGGTGGCTGCCTCGACACCAACCGTCGCCTCGTTGCCTGAGCCCGTAGCCAGCGCCAGCGCCCATGCCAATGCCAATCCCAATGCCAAGGCCAATGCCAATCCCAATCCCAATGTCAATTCTAATGCTAATGCTAACACCGGCAACGACGATCGGACCGACGACTCAAAGCGAAGCGAGCGAGCGGTGGTACCGGACAGCCCAGCCTTGCCCAAGAAGCGCGAAGCCGAGCGCAAGACCGACGCCGAGCAACCCAAGAACACCGCGGTTGTCACGATCAAGGAACGAAACCCCGACGACATCAAACGCAAGCGCGAGCGAGAGCGGTCGCCTGATCGATCGAGCAAGTCCCGACAGAAGCCGCGCCACCGCCCATCCCGCAGCCGATCGCGGTCTCGCAGCCCGCACAGACGCTCATCCGATGGCGGCCGTCGACGCTCGCGATCGAGGGAGCGAAGCACAGATCGCAAGTCTGAAAGCCGACGCCGAGAGCGCAGCCGGAGTGCCGAGCGAACTCGACGAGACAGCGCCCACACCCCTGTCAAGACCACAGCCAAAGACGGCAAAGGCGACGCGGGCAAGGATATCCACAGCCACAACGATCACCAGAGCAGCACTCCGGAACACCACCGGTCGTCCTCTGCTGCTGACCACGGCGACGCCGCCAAGGCCCATGACGACGGCAAGGATAAGTCCCGAAGCAAAGAGAAGGACCGTGAGCGCGATCGAGAGCGCGACCGAGACCGAGACCGAGATCGAGACCACCGGGATCGAGATCACCGTGAACGGGATCGCGAGCGCGACCGGGAGCATAAGGAGAAGGACTCTCACCGCGATCGAGATCGGGACTCTCACCGCGAGAAGGACCGGGGCGATAGCCATCGCGACAAGGACCGGGACCGGGAGAAGACCAGGGACCGCGACCGGCCCCGCGACCGCGATCGAGAAAAGAGCAGCCACGAGCGGGACCGAGACCGAGCCCGGGACAAAGACCGAGACCGCGAGAAGGATCGAGACCGAGCCAAGGACCGAGAGCGCGAGAAAGAGCATCACCGGAACCGAGATCGCGATGAGAAGGGCAAGGACAACAAGGATAGCGAGAAGGGGCCAGACCAGGAGAGGAGCCGGGATAGAGCTTGACCGCACGCCACTCAACACGAGCGAGCGCACCTGTCGAAACTACGGTCGTACCCCCCAATACAGATGCACTCGCGAAGCAGGCAGCCCGTGCTCATGATCGTGCACGGTGTGGTGTGATGTGGTGTTGATGATGGAATCCCGAACGGAGTGCAGCGCTCGCAGGCCAGTCAGAGTAGTCGGTACCTATCCCCTGTGATGCCGAGGCCTGACAATGTGCACTCGCTGCCGTCGTATTTTGGATGCTCACACATCGAGCCGAATGCGAACCACACTTTCGGCGCCTGCAACATGAACGAGGCACACCAGTGTGTATTCGGCGTTGCTACTTGTGAATCGAATACACATCCATCGTCCATCTCATCGAAGCAGGACAAGGGATATGCCTCCAGTCCCGTTGTCGGTGAATCCTCGTGGATTTCGAGCAGCTCCAGCACCAGAGAAACGGGATTGTCGACGGCGGTGCGATGATTCGAAGGGACCCGATCGATGGACTCCCATCGAGTGGGTCCCATTGAGTGGCTTCCATTGAGTGACACTGCTCACGAAACAAGGTATCTCTCATCCACAGTATTTGGACGCTCCTTTGCTCTGAAATGAATGTATTATAGGTCGTTTATCAGCATACATACGTATTCCATCCTCAAGATGCAGTTTCTGGTCGCAGCTCGCAGCTCGCAATCGACGATCAGTCTTCCTTGGTCGCCTTTGGCTTCAATGGACGAACAGGCTGATGGCTCGCAGACTGGGATGCAGTCATGTACAGCGCCGTTCCGACCGCAACGGCAAAGACACCCAGCCAGTGGTAGCTTGTGAACGGGTTCTTGAAGATGTAGATCGAGAGGCAAAGCGATACAAGCTTGCGGACGCTCAAGACCTGTGGGAGCAACGGTGTCATTGATTTTGGGTTGTGAGGCGGCTTGATGGGTCTCTTGCTGCATCGTGACGAACCAGTGCGGGATCAGCACTTACCAGGTTGACGGTAACGGGCGAAGTCATCGATGCCAGCTTGTGAACACCCGAGATGCACACATCTGTCCGTCGATGGAGAGACGGCCGCCAGCAAGAAGTTCAGTATGAAAGTTGAATATGTTGAAGGGTTAACCGAATGCAGACCTTGGGCGGGGTATCCGTGTCGTTGTGGGCCCTCCCGCAGGACAGATGCGGACACAGCGCATCGAGGTCCAGCAGATCGACACAACTGCTCGATCGTTAGAGGAGGCTTACACTGGGTGACGCTGTTCAGGATCAGGAAGATCCACAGCTTGGGCAGCTTGAAATCGAGATTGAAGCCCACAAAAGGCGCAAGCAAGGAATCCGTAGAGGGCCCGAGATTGAAGTACTGCGCCAGTGACATCATCGGGCTGCGATTGAAGATCTCGACGCTCTGCAGGATGCTCGGGGCAACGAAGAGGAACCCGGGCAGGGATAGGGCATGGGTGAAGAACAGGCTCTCTCGCCAGGCACTGCCATACTTGCTGTAGGTGGACTGCTGAACCTGACCGAGAACACAAGCCAGAATGACACCGATCGTCATAATGGCGATGCCCATCAGGAACTTTGAGCTCCAAATGCCCTCGGCACTGACGGACTGGTGCGATTGACTCTTGGATGAGGCAAATGTGGCTGTGACAATGCCGGCTGTGATCAGCGAGGTGCCCAGGATCTGTTGGAATGTGAAACTGAATTCAGGAGAGAAGCGATTCAGAGTCGCAGTCATGATTGCAGCCCAACCGAGGCGAATGTCGGGGCAAGCTTGTCAGCAGCATTCAAAAGCGTTGCCAGCGGCTCGACCAGCGGCCAGCGCCAGGGGCTTGTGGACTCTACCGTTTGCTAAAGAACAGCCAGCCAACGAGCATGCTTGCAAGCAGCGAGGCTGATCGAAAGATGATGTGAAGCGGTACTGGTATGTCATATGATAGCGCTTGGTTGTTCAAGACCGAGACTAGGAAGAATATGGTGACCATGACCGCATAGCGAGAGAGCGGGATCTTGCTCTGCTTGATGGCCAACGGCAAGAGCGAGCCGCTGGGCGCACGCTCGATCATGCTGAATGCACCCTCTACTGCAACCAGCAGAAACTGCGCAAATGTGATCAGGTCTCCACTTTTGGGCTGGTCACTGCGTCATCACGATGGAACAGAACGAAGGTGTCGGATCGAGGGAAGCGGTCAGCCATCATCATGCGACTACGTTTGCGGCAAACAGCTGCCTGCGGACAGTGGGGACAGCGGCGATGGAGAGCAAGGTCTGCTGCAATATAGAGTGCTCAGAGGCTCAAGTGTGCAGGTGTTTAGATGCCCCGATGCTTGGCTACCTGATCAAGACCTCGAGTGTAAAGACATTCGAGCAGCATCCTCCGAAAATGAGCAACAGCACAAGGGGCCAGTCGGCGGCCAAGACGGCCAGGATCGGCGACAGCAGCGAGGCTCTTGGGGTGGTCGCTGTCATGGTGCAGGAGCAGTCGGGCAAAGCAGGTGACGGCGATTAGCTGCCAGGAGCGACGAATGAACGAATGAACGAATGAACGAATGAACGAATGAACGAATGAACGAATGAACGAATGAACGAATGAACGAATGAACGAATGAACGAATGAACGAATGAACGAATGAACGAATGAACGAATGAAAGGCAAACAATCTGTCAAAGCCGGGAGGGCTGATCCCGTGGCCCACCGCCACCGAGCCGCCGAGAGGCCTCCTCGCCGCAGCGAGAGCACGCGAGAGCGCACGAGAGCGCACGAGAAGAGACTGCCGCCAGGCGACAAAGACCAAGCCTGTCGCCGGCCCCTGTTTCCGTCGTGGATTTGATCCGATCGTCGGCCCTGCCTTCGCCGGCCCTGTCGACTCACCCGCACCGGCCATCCCAGCCACGTCGATGGTCCAACTGACCCGACTCTGCCCGATCGCCGCATCCACGTCTCAGCCGACCGCAGCCAGCAGATCCGTCGCGGGTATCCTCGATTAACCATCAGTCTTCAACCATCAGCCTTCAGGGCCCTGGTCAGCACACACCAATCCCCACAGCAAGTCCATCGAGCCCTGCCTCAGCGTTTCCGCATCCATACCGACGAAAACATACTGTTGTCTTCCTTTAAAACGCTTTCAGTAATGTCACTATCAATAGCAGACCTCCTGTCGCCAGTCGACACCCCGGTTCCAAAGTCTTCATCAACTCCAGCCTCGCCCCGACCTGCAACCACCAGCGCTGCTGCTTCCATAAAGCCCCGCGATGATCCGCCAATACCCCGTCCGCTTCAAAAACAGCAAATCAAGCCGCAGTCACAACCACAGCCACAACCACAGCCACAGGAGCCAAGAGCACCACAGCCACTTGCTCAACCGGCCCCGCCTGCCCCACTTGGCCCGCCTCCAATCCCTAAACCAACATGGACCCAGCTCCCTCGGCCCGGCGCCGTTTCAAAGGAAGATGCCCTGTCAGCGAGAACATTGGCTGCTTCGCTGTCCTGGAGCATCTATAACCGAAAACGGTGCCTTTCGATGGCGGTATCCTCTACCAATTCGACATCGGACGATCTGTCCAGCTCCAGCAAGATAGCGCGGATGAATCCCGCCGATGCATCTGAAGGTAGACCCCAGCCCGACTCCTCGATGTACCCCAATACCCCGGTCTTGGCTCGCGTGGATATTGCCCTGCGATCCACTGACCTCGTGCGACAACTGATTCTCTGCTTGATTTTGGACTGGCCTGTTCATGCACTTGGACAACTCATCACTGGAAGCCGTGTCGACCTCGAAAAAATGCATCCCGTTTTCCATCGACCAGCCCCCCGTGCTTCCACAACAATGGAAGCCCATCTTGAAGCTGCCGGTCGAGCGCTGTGTCAACAGTAAATCGCCGGCGGTGACTTTTGTGACGCTCAACACTCGCGAAATCAACATGCCCCCCCTTGGATTCAAGTTCTCGCTTGAAGAAAAGTACGAACTTGGCCCGGCCCTCCCGAGGTCTTACTTCAACATCCTGCAGCAGTGGAACCTTCCACACACGATTGTCTTTGACTGGCCGGAGCCAGACCATATCTTCTTCAAAGAGATTGCTGGAATGCGAAAGGTAAAGCACTTCCCAGCGTCTCGCCACCATTATCAACTACTCTGATTCCGAAAAACACAAGCCTCCGTGTCAGTCTTGTTCTCACATTGCCCAACAACGGTCCCACCAGAGCACATACATATCAATTCTGGAACAGAATTCAGGAGAGTTTTGGGAGCTCCATCTGAAACCGACCAAAGAACGCACGTAAGTTACCGTCTTTGGGTTCCGTCTCTACGACAGCCCAGGATAATTGGGTGAAATGGCTTTCTCTTGGCTGGGTCCGATACTACCAACGCTGAAGGAGAATGGGCTTTAAACCGCTCCCTCGCACCTGGATTCGGATGTGGCACCTGAGCGAGATCCGACTGCTCATACGTTCCGATGACATCTCGACGACATGGAGCGACGCTCGTTTATTCAAACACTCTCGCGTGGATTGTGATTTGGGATTCTTACGCCTTGCCTAATTTCGGGGACTCCGACTCTCGTATCGACTCAATTGGTTGTCTACTCATGACGAATCGCAGTAATATCCTGGGCTATTTATGTCGAGGCTCAGATATACAGCGCGATATCCAAAGCCGAGCCGAGGCGCTCTTGAGGGGCCGAAAGCTGCCGCTCGTGCTCGATCTGGACGACACCCTTGTTCGAGTTGTCGGAAATGAGCCAGGCCGATACGTCTCCGAGGCGGATGCACAAACGGGTAAGTCAAAGCCACCCACTCGGTGTCCAGGGCTGAAATGGCTTTTGCCTGGGATGGCTCTTGATTTCGATCGAACAGGCGCTTTTGGCTGTCGTGTGTCGTCCACTGCAGCACATTCCCGAGCCGGCCGTTGTGCATACACTTGACATTGTTTGTTCCTCTCTGTTGTGCCTCACGCATTTCAGTTCCACAACGAGTCGTTCAGCTGAAGGATGGTCGCCGAGTCGTGCTGGCAGACCGTGTCCACGAGTTCCTTGAATGGGCGCAAAGGTGAGCCATGGTCCTGTGTCGGTTGCAGGCGGCATTCCCGACACAGCCGCGCGCTGTCTTCGCTCACGCTAACGCGCTTTGCCCCGCATCGCGGTATTTGGTTCAGGCTCTTTGAGATCTCAGTCTGCTCGCTTGGGGACCAGTCATACGTCGATATGGTGGTCCAGGTGCTAGATCCCCATCGGACGCGAATCCGCGGCATTTTGTACTCTGCCCGAGCCGAGTACGTCCACATCCAAGGCAGCTCAAACCAGAAGCGTCCTCCCAAAGACTTGCTTTCCCTCTTTGCGTACTGCTCGCCTCCGCTCGTCCGCATCGAGTCCGACCGCAGCCTGGTGATGCCCGTGGAGCCTCTCATTGTGGACGACAACAGCGCAATGTGGCCGCCTGAACAGCGAGATAACATCATCGTAAGGAAGGCGCATGTGCCCTGTCTCTCGCTTAGTGTGAATGGCGGGGATGCTGATCAAGAGGATGGCTGGGGCGAGGTTCTGCGACAATACGACACATCTGATGATGCTCTATCTATGCGACGCTAGGTTGTTCGCGAAATGAAAAACTCGCCCGTTTGGAATGTGTCGCTCTTTGGAGTCGTCGACAACGTCCTGTCGTCGGTCTACAACGAGTTCTTCAAACAGTACGATGTCTGGATGCAGCTCCAAAAGAACGAGGACACCAACAGCACGCCGCCGCCTTCAGTTGTTAGCTGCTACAAGGAATACCTTCGATACGAACTGAGCATGAAGATTGCGACATGACCATCTACATCGCCTGGGCCCTTTCGATGCTCGTGACGATACTCGTGACGATGGTATCGCCTATAGCGACGGCGACTCGCCAAGTTTTGTGTCTCCAAGTCTCCCGCTAAGAGTCTCCATCCTCCATATGTAAGCAGCGCATGACATTCACTACGGTGGAATAAAGCCGAGCGACGACCGGCAGGAAGACTGGAACAAGCACGCACACACGTTTCAAAGTAGCGTATTGAGAAGCCACGTCACAGATAGCGCGAGCACACGGGTTTGGCCGTCTCCGAGTTGGAGGCTAAACAGGCGGGCAGCTCTGCATCTCCACCAGGAGTTTGTGGATGCAGGAGCTGCAGGAAGTTCAAGAATGCGGAACGTAGAGCAGGAATGATATGTATTGGATGGTGATCTGTTTGCTGCGCTGATATCGCAGGCAGCGTCTGAAATCGCTGAATGATGCTGCTGCCGAGCATGACAAAGGCCCTGCTCGGCTCGGTTTGTCGTTGGCTTCAAATGTTGCGACGGACTAGTTGTCCTCTGGCTCTTCTAACACATTGTCCAGGCTTGATGGTGATGGCACATAATCACTGCGCCGGGGTCGGATGCCCACTGAGGGCGACGGCGGGAGCTCAGAGGAACTTTGTCGCTCGGCCGGCAACGAAGGCGGGAGGGGATCACTGTGCGAAGCGTGAGATGTAGCAAGCTAGTGGGAGGCAAGGGAGGAGTTTGTCAGCACCGAATGCGTCGATGTGATCAGCCGAATTCGAATGTATAGTGAGAGCCG
This sequence comes from Polychytrium aggregatum, assembly GCF_025602895.1. Taxonomy (NCBI): domain Eukaryota; kingdom Fungi; phylum Chytridiomycota; class Chytridiomycetes; order Polychytriales; genus Polychytrium; species Polychytrium aggregatum. Next base: position 571,188 of record NW_026516229.1, on the reverse strand, counting down.
ATGGCGCGCAGTGGGTTCGCAGCTCTCTTCAAGGAGGGAAATTGTTGTCTAGAGACCAAATGCGCCAACTCCAGGCTCCGAGACGCCAGCAGATTCACGCCAGCGAGACGTTTCATCGTCCGTGCTCATCCTTTGTGATCACGGCAGCCAACACAGCAATACACACCTTTTGTCCGTCGCCGCCTGGACCGACTTTGTCCTCTGTGAAATCCAGGCCGGCACCATGTTTGAGACTCGAGCTTGAGTCCGAGCCCGAGGTTTGCCCCGAACCATTGGCCGAACTAGAAGATGATCGTGAGTTTGATGATCCGTTTGAGCCAACAGAGTACACCGAATCGGGTCGGCGTGTCTTGGAGTGGTGGCCCATGGCAATGAGCTTTTCAATCACCGGCAGCTTCCTCATTGTGCGCGGGATAGGTGGAGTTCCGGCAATCCGAGAGGCGACGAGAGAGTCGATGGAGCGTGAGTCGCTGGATCGTGGGAAGGAGCCTTCCGAATTCGTTTTTATGGACAAGTTCGGGTCGGAATGAGCTCCAAGCGAGATCGCTGGGGAATGCCCGTCTCGCTGTCGGTCAATATAGGTATGATGGTCCAGGCTGTGACGAGAAGATGGAATCCAAGATCCGCTCTGCGGCGACGGTGGTGGGTGCGGCTGGAGGGACGATTGTTTGACAACCCCGGGCGGCAGTTTGAGGGGATGCTGTCCGTGGTCGCCTGTGGGATCCTGCAGCGATGGCGTGAGAAGGACATCGATTCCATGGGGAGCACTTGCTGGTGGAGACTCAGAATCCGAATGGGTGGTGCTGAGACTACTGCTACTGCTGCTGTTGCTGCTCTGGCTCCCTTCGGTCTGGTTGCTGTTGTTTTGAGCATCGCCCTCGGTCTCGCTGCTGTCGATATCATCACTGTCTGAGCCGCTGCTAGTCGACAGTGTCGGCATTCTTGGGCGAAGCTTGTACGGCGGATTCACACCGTCATCCAGCACGGCATAGCGGCCCGATGTGGTGCGAACATGCGAGACCTTGACACCGTTGATGATCGACTTGGAGACCGGGTCCCGCTCGCTCTCGTTTCGCATCGACTTGAGCGACAGCCCCTTGGCCCCAAAGCCCTTCCACCCGTCCTCCTTGAGCTGCCGCACATATGTTGCATACGACCGCGGCCGCTCGGGGACCTGGAAGGTCTTTTGGTCCTGCCGCGAGAGCCTGCTCCGCACCGCATACTGCAGCACCACCGGCAGCACCTCGGCTCGGGACTTTGCCGAGTTTGGGAAGCCAAAGTCCCGCTCGAAGCGGGCGATGGCCAGGGCAAGACCCCGGTCGATGTGGCCGTGGATGAAGAGACCCTTGATCTTGACGACCGAGGCTGGCTGCGACAGGGGTGGGGTGTTCTGCAGCTCGTCCCGGAGCAGCTTTCGGCGTCGTCTCTCGGCACTGGCATCGGCACTGGCACTGGCATCGGCACTGGCACCGGGCTTGGATCCGAGACCAGCCTTGATGCTGGCTTTGATGCTGGCCTTGATGCTGGCCTTGATGCCGGTGGAGGGGTTGGCGGTGGAGCTGGCTCTGGGGCGGACCGCCAGACTCGGCGTCGATCGAGACTGGCGCTGGGATCCGGGGCCGGAGATCGGTGTCGACAGCGCCTGTGTCGAGCCGGATGCTGAGCCGGGTGTCGATACCAACGGCAGCACGGGCGAGGGATCGTTTGGACCAGGCCGTGGCCGCGGGTCGGTCGGCGAGCGGGCGGCCGAGGTGTGGAGCAGGTTGCGGATTCCCTGGAGGATCGAGTCGACGGCCATGTGGTGTTCGGCCGATGGTGGCAATGATAACGAAGGTGGTGATGGTGGTTTCGCCTAATAGTTAGATGGGGTCTATGCTATTTCTTGCAGCGCGGGAAGACCAGGCTGTCAATAATGAAAACGATGATAAGGACTGGATTCGATACGCTGTTCTTGTTCAAAATCACCCGCAAGATCGACACGGCAGGATTCAGGTGGAAAGAACACGAGGCACCGATAGGCACGGAGGGATACTGTCAGATCACGGGATCAAGAGGAGATCAAAAGAAAAAGATAGAGAAGGGTTTTATTGATCTTAGCGAGGCTAGGATCTAGAGTCAAGTGTGTCTGGGGTCGAAGGTGATGACCAGAAACATGAGCGGGTGAAGGCGGGCTATTTATCTGTCTGGCGGTCCCGGAGGCGAAGCCTGCCGCAGCGGGGGCGAAGCAGCGGAGGCGGCGGGACAGCAGCCAGGCAGCAACGGCTAACCGGAGAAACATGTGAAAGTCTGACAAATGCTCGGTGGCTGACAAATGCGGGTGACACAGCGTCTGACTAATGCATGGTCGATGACAAATGCAGGGAAAACAGAGCGGCGTGTGCAACATGAGAGCAAGGAAAAAGGAAAGGCGTCACAGGACAAAGGAAAAGGAAAGTGTGCGACGCAAACAGTGACACAAGTGCGACGGTGCAGCTAGGCGGGCAGAGCGATCTGTGACATCCCCCCCAGAAAAATTGTGCTCAAGTCAAACCATCAATTTTTCGATCCCGAGTTGCGTTGCACTTGTGCTTGGCAAAGGTCGATCAGTGTGTCCATTTCCGGAAGGTTGCGGTTGCGGCTGAGGAAGTCGTGGATATCTGCGAGTCCTCCATCCAAGAGTTCGGCCAGTGGTGCCCACGAGTCGTAAGATGGGTCGTATCCCTGCCAGCGGAGCAAGAACTCGTGTCGATATCCAGGAAGTCGACGTCGTCGGTTGATCCTGTGTCCAATGATCGCTTCGAACACTGATTCGTCGTTGTGGTTGGGTCCGGGTTCATCAAACACAAGTTGGTCGGTCGATGGTGTGTTGTAGGGGACGAGGGCGGAAGCGGGGAGTTCGGTTGTAAATCGGAGGGTCCTCGGGAGTCGAAGTCGATATCCAGTCGTTCCGATCTTCTCGATGATCTTGAAGGGTCCCAAGTACGGCATCCGCATCTTGGAGGGTGTGACGTCGTCCGTGCTGAAGTGATACGCGGTCGTGTCGATCAGGACTTGGTCGCCAATGTCGTAGCTGATATCGCGTCGATGTCGGTTGGCGTAGTACAGGGCCCGGTCCTGGGCCTTGCCGATGTTGTCCGAGACCAAGTCCAGAGTCGCTTGCATCTCCTCGATCGACTGTGCTGCAGGGTTGGACTCGGCGATGATGTCGGTGTTGGCAGGAGTGCGAGGATGCTGACCGTGCATCAGGAAGAAGGGCGAATGTCCAGTCGAAGCTGAGCTGTGTGAGTTGAGCGCGAACTGGATGTATGGCACTTGATCGATCCAGCGGGAGCCGAGGGCCAGAGTCGAACAGCGGATGGCCTCGGCGACGGTTGCCACAAAGCGTTCGACTTGTCCGGCGGCCTCGTGGTGGTGGGCAAAGGCGATCCGGAGTTCGGTCTTGAGCAGAGTGTTAAGTCCTGTCCAGAAGGCCGACCGGAAGCGTGTGTCGTGATCCGAGATGAAAGTGCCGGCGAGTCCAAAGTGCACAAAGACATCGCGGAAGTACTGGCGGGCGACGTCTTCGGCCGAGTCGGTCTTGTTGCCAGGAACCAGGACGACGTACTTGGTGAGGGAGTCGACAAAGATCGTGATCGAGTTGAAGGTGCGTCCCGAGAGTGAGTCCGTGACAGGCGGGAGTCCGAGGATGAAGTCGAGGGCGACAGTGTCCATCTTGCGGGTGGCCACAGGGATCCGGGAGAAGTGACCGTATGCTTGTTGTCGTCGGATCTTGGCTCGCTGGCAGATGTCGCAGTGCGAGACCCACTCGGCAATGTCCTTGGACATGGCGGGCCAGTAGTAGTGTGTCGAGATGGCCTTGTAGAGCGTGTTGGTGCCGGGGTGAGCTGCACAGACAGAGTCGTGGTGGTCCTTGATGATCGAGATGCGGAGGTCCTTGCCGGGGATGCAGATGCGGGTCGAGTCGAAGTAGAGAATCCCGTGTCGAAGTGAGAAGCGGTGCAGCTGTGCCTTCATCCACGGCTTGAGTCCGTCGGTCGAGTTGTCGCGGAGGACCGAGATCAGTGCTGACAGGATCGGGTCGGAGCTGTACTGAGTGCGGATGGTGTCCAAGAGATCGTCGGGCGAGGGTCCGAGGTTGACAATCGCGTTGATGATCGAGACTTGGACGGCCTTGGAGATGGCTGTCGGTGTGCGCGAGAGCACGTCGGCGACCTTGTTCCACGAGCCGGGGATCCACTGGATCTCGAGGTCAAAGTCCAGCATCGTGTCGATGGCTCGCTGTTGGCGCTTGTTGAGGGTCTTGGAGTCGAGGATGTGCTTGAGCGCCTTCTGGTCGGTGTGGAGGAAGACTTTGCGGCCGACGAGGTAGTTCTTGAACTTGTCGAGGTGGCGGGTGATCGACAGCAGCTCGCCGTTGTAGGGCGAGTAGTTGAGTTCGGATCCGTGCAGTTTCTGCGAGTTGAAAGCGATGGGGCGCACCGTGCCGGATCCGTCCATGTCCTGCCCGATCCATCCACCAATCGATGCGCTTGACTCGGACCAGTCGGTGAAGAGGTGAATGTCCTTGTCCGGGTTGACCATGTGCAGCGACTGAGGCGAGAGCAACTTGAGCTGCTCGAAGGCGGCGATGGCGTTGTCGTCCCAGACGACGGACTTGGTCGAGTTGGCGGAGCGGGTGGTGATCAGAGTCGAGAGTGGACCGGCGAGGGCAGCGTAGCCAGGGACAAAGCTCATGATGGTGTTGGTCAAGCCGAGGAAGCTGCGGAGTTCGTGTTCGGTCGTTGGTCGCGGGTAGTTCTTGATGGCGTCGATGCGCGAGGGATGCACTTGGATGCGTCCTTCGCCGATGATGAAGCCGAGATAGGTGACGGTCGAGTTGAAGAACGAACACTTCTCGGGTCGGATCTTGAAGCCGTGTCGGTGGATCTTGTCGAGGACCAGTTCGATGTGGCGGATGTGCTGGTCCTCGTCCTCGGATGCGATCAGGATGTCGTCGATGTAGACGAACACAAAGTCGTCGATGAACTCGCGGAAGATGTCGTTCATCGCGGCTTGGAACACGGAGGGACTGTTGGCGAGGCCGAAGGGCATCACAAGCCACTCAAAGTGGCCGTACTTGGTCCTGAAGGCCGTCTTGGGGGTGTCGGCGTCGGCAATGCGGATCTGGTGGAATCCGCGTTGCAAGTCGAGCTTGGAGAAGACACGGCACTTGGACAGGCGGTCGATGATCTCGCGCATGTTGGGCAGCGCGGTGCGGTCCTTGACGGTGATCTTGTTGAGGGCGCGGAAGTCAAAGACGAGTCGGAACTTGTCGCCCTGCTTGACCCAGAAGATCGGTGCGCCGAAGGGCGAGACGGACTTGCGGATGTGGCCGATCCGGAGCAATCGGTCGAGTTCGTCTTTGAGACGAGCGAGTTCTTCGGCCGACATTTGGTAGAGCGACGACCAGGTTGGCTTGGCAGAGTCGTCGAGTCGGATGTTCATGTCGATGCCGGGTCGGTGAGGCGGGAGTTCCTTGAGTTCGTTGAAGGCATCGCGGTACTTTGCGATGATGGATCGGTGTTCGGGGGTCAGTGGTTCGAGGACACGGGCAAGTTGGGCAACGGGGTCGTAGGGTTCAACAGCAACTGTATTCAAGTCACTGCTCAGAGTACAAACATACACGGCGCCGGGAGTCGAAGCCAGTGCGTTGATCTGCTGGGTCGACATGTGGTACTGGGATCGGAGTTCGAGGGTCGTGAGTGGCATTCCGGTGTCGGGTCGCGATGCCGTCCAAGTGTGGTGCTTCCCGTCGATCGAGAACTTGATTCGGTTGGAGGGCCAGTCGATCTCGGGGTTGGTCTGGTCGAGCCAGTTCTTGCCGAGGATAACGTCCCAGGTGAGTGGCGCGGTGAAGAGGTTGATGCGGGCGTGGTAGTCGTGGATGGTGAGGTCGACGGGATCGGTGACGGAGGACGGGAAGGACTTGCCGTTGGGCATCGTGACGGCGTTGGCGGTGGTCTTGGTTCGAAGGTCGAGGGTCGAGGCGAGGGTCTCGGAGATGTGCGAGTTGGTCGCACCAGGGTCGATGAGGACGGTGATCGGGGAGCCGTTGAGGGTGGCGTCGATCACAAGCAGTCCCTTGCCGTGGTTGGCGGCAATGCGGTGGGGTTCGTCGATGAGAGAGTTGATCAGGTGAGGTCCGGTGGCGAGAGTCAATAGTTCAGCGTCGGGGGTCGGAGTCGGATGGCGGCAACTCGCCGGGTCCTTCAGAGGTCGTAGTATCCAGGGGTTGCCGCCTCGTCGTTTCCCTGATCTTCGTAGAAGGTGGCCTGGTCGGCGGTCTCGACGATGGCGTTGATGCGGGGCTGGTTCAAGGGACACTGCGAGGCGATGTGGCCGAACTTGCGGCAGCGGAAGCAGCCTCCGTTACGGCGGAGGTACTCCTTCTCGCGGTCGGTGAGCTTCTTGATCGGGCGCATGTCGACGTTGTCGAGGTCCATGGCGTTGGGGTCACGTGCGGGAGGCTGGGTCGGCTGGAAGGCGGGACGAGGAGGACGGACCATTGGGCGGAACTGCGGCTGACCAGGTGGAGCGCGGAAGAGAGGAGGTCGCTGGAACTGGAGCTCGCGGAAGGGTTGATCGCGGAACTGAGTGCGAGCGGGCTGCTGCATCAGGGGTTGCGATTGACCCATAATGGACTCGTATCGCTCGGCGAGGGCCATGGCATCTTCGAGGGTGGCTGTGTTGGAGTCAAGCTTCCATTCGACTTCGATGCGCACCCTGTGCTTGAGCTTGGTGAGGTAGCGCTGCAGGTTCTGGCGGTTGTTGCTGAAGTGGGGCAGCTCGAGGAGGAGATCGCGGAAGCGAGAGTTGAACTGCTCGACGGAGCCGGTGTGGCGCAGTGCTTCGAACTCATCCTCGGTGGTGCGCAGCGAGGTGGACGGAAGGAAGGTGTCGCGGACGAGGGACAGGACGGCGGCCGGGGTCAGGTTGTCGAGTTGCTTGCCCTGGGACCAGAGGCGCCACCAGGTCTTGGCCTTGCCCTTGAGGTTCATGGCGACGGTGGCGACAGCGGTGGCGTCATCGAGACTGTGGAAGGCAATGTACTCGGTCATTGAGAAGACAAACTCGTCAACGACAGCAGCCTTACGCTCGCCAGTGAAGGCGTCGGGGAGCGGGATCTTGGGACGCTTGAAACCGGGAGGGACCGTGGGGAGATTCGGCTGGGCAGTCAGGGCGGAGAGGACCAGGGCGCGGTCCTCGAGCGATAGTTGTTCAAGGGCCTGGAGACAGGCATTGACGGCGGGATCGTCCGATGCTACCATGTCAGATCACGGGATCAAGAGGAGATCAAAAGAAAAAGATAGAGAAGGGTTTTATTGATCTTAGCGAGGCTAGGATCTAGAGTCAAGTGTGTCTGGGGTCGAAGGTGATGACCAGAAACATGAGCGGGTGAAGGCGGGCTATTTATCTGTCTGGCGGTCCCGGAGGCGAAGCCTGCCGCAGCGGGGGCGAAGCAGCGGAGGCGGCGGGACAGCAGCCAGGCAGCAACGGCTAACCGGAGAAACATGTGAAAGTCTGACAAATGCTCGGTGGCTGACAAATGCGGGTGACACAGCGTCTGACTAATGCATGGTCGATGACAAATGCAGGGAAAACAGAGCGGCGTGTGCAACATGAGAGCAAGGAAAAAGGAAAGGCGTCACAGGACAAAGGAAAAGGAAAGTGTGCGACGCAAACAGTGACACAAGTGCGACGGTGCAGCTAGGCGGGCAGAGCGATCTGTGACAGATACTCAGAGTCGTGAGTGCGACACGCAACAGAGATGAGTCTCTTCAGGAGGGCTGGGACTCTTGGCGGGACTATAGTGCGAATGAGGTTGGACCGGGAACGGGTTGGTCGGGTGGGAATAGGGGCGTGAGGAACGAATGGTGACGAGCGACGAGGACGACGAAGCGAGCACGAGAAAGAGGCTGGGCTGAGGCGATGAGCACAGATAGTTGAGCACAGATAGTTGAGCACAGATAGTTGAGCACGCTCGAGACGAGTGAATAGATTTGATCAAGCCGAGCCGGAGTGGAAAGCGATGCATTCCACGGGGGTGTGGATGCGAGGAACAAGGCGGCACGATTGAGTAGACCGAGACACTTCCGTGGGTCGCAAAGCGAAGTGCAGGCCACAGCTCAGCGACAGTTGTGCACTCGAATGGGACGTGAACGGAAGGAAGGCTTGCGCTTCTTCAGACCAGGGGAGGATGTGAAAGAGAAAGGCGGGAGCAGGGGGGGGGAGGCGAATGCGCTTTGATATGGAGCACTCTTGGTGTGATCTGGGTTTGCTGTTCGGATGAATGTGCCGACAAAACGCCGACATTAACACAGGCCAGGCTCTGTGTGGATGAAGCAAGTTACTGCTGCGACGTGCTTGTGCTTCTTCACAGGGCAGATAGCGTCTCCAATAAACACGGGACACCCCGGATTTTGATCGTTGAGTAAATATGTTATTGCCTCAAAATATCGCGCTGGGTATGACTGTTCATCACACCCTCGACTTTCGTACTGCCAATCTGTGATGCGACTCTGGATCTGAATCAAGGATGTCATTGTGGGCATCGCTGCCAGCCCCAAATGCGCCGGATTTGAGGATACTCGTTCTTGCCCAAGGGCAGAACCAGCCATCGTCGCTCCTTTCTCGCACAGATGGCTCCCCGCAAGAGATGACACCACTCGGCGACGGCGATTCAAGCGACTCGATCTCCAGGTGTGCTCACAGTGCCGGGAAGCCAAGTGACTCGAGAAGGTCGAGTATCTTGATATTGATACACCATGGAGCAGTCCAGAGAGTCGAGTGAATACACCACACAAAGGGATTGCCAACCAGGACGGGAAACAATCTCATGGCCTCACTGGAGCCAATGGATCAGCAGTCCTGTATCGCTCATGCCAGAGAGTGGCTGTCCCGTTTCTTTCTGGATGAGATCGCTGTAGCATTCGGTTGCGGCAATAGGAGTCGGCTCGCGATGGCCCCGCCAAGCAGCAATACGTCGACTGCTCCATCGATTCATGTCTGACAATCGCCACCCACCCACCAGTATCGACCCGCTCCTTCCCAGAGCCAATTCTGCGAATAACCTCCACGGATCTGCAGCCCCAGATTCATGTTTTTTTCCAAATGATTATTCATTGTTGAGCAAACTTGGCCCGATCGCCCGCGCACTCGCAAAGGTCAATAGCGGGAGCTATCGAGAAAGCCCATGACTGCGGGCTCGGCGACCCGCGTTACTTGCGAACAAAGATCGTCAGGGGTGCGACGCCAACGGCATTAGAGAACACATTGCGGCAGCGGCCCCAGTTGTCGCCAAAATCCTCCTCGACAGTGATAACATCGCCCACGCTAACATTGAGTTCATCCGGCAGCGTAGCCCGGAATGGGTGCGTAGCCTTGCCATCTTGACCAACTGTGGGCGCAGTCGAGCGAGAAGCGGACGAGGAAGAGGAAGACGAAGAGGGGGCGGAGAAACTGGGCTTCATGATGTTAAGCTTGGTGCTAAAGGGTTCGTCCGCCTTCTGCGATGCGGCAGCGTACGACTTTTTGAAGAGCTTGTTGCGGAAGGCCGCATAGGCAGCACCGGCGACACCGAGCACACCAGCGGCCGAGCCGATGCCAATGAAGACGCCCGTGTTGGGGCTGCCGCTGGTTGGGGGCGGAGAGTCGGTCGGGCTGGATGTGTCGGAGGAAGCAGCGGCAGCATTGAGTTGGAAAGGAGCAGCGCCTCCGGCTCCAAGCTTCAATCGGTTGAGGGCATCGTTGTCGATCGCAGGCGTTGCCTGGGAAGCTGCTGCCGATGAAGCGGTGCCAGCCGGGGCAGCAACGGCGTTGAGTTGGTGAGAAGTCGACTCGGACGAGTCCACAGGGGCGGTGTCACAGATCGCTCTGCCCGCCTAGCTGCACCGTCGCACTTGTGTCACTGTTTGCGTCGCACACTTTCCTTTTCCTTTGTCCTGTGACGCCTTTCCTTTTTCCTTGCTCTCATGTTGCACACGCCGCTCTGTTTTCCCTGCATTTGTCATCGACCATGCATTAGTCAGACGCTGTGTCACCCGCATTTGTCAGCCACCGAGCATTTGTCAGACTTTCACATGTTTCTCCGGTTAGCCGTTGCTGCCTGGCTGCTGTCCCGCCGCCTCCGCTGCTTCGCCCCCGCTGCGGCAGGCTTCGCCTCCGGGACCGCCAGACAGATAAATAGCCCGCCTTCACCCGCTCATGTTTCTGGTCATCACCTTCGACCCCAGACACACTTGACTCTAGATCCTAGCCTCGCTAAGATCAATAAAACCCTTCTCTATCTTTTTCTTTTGATCTCCTCTTGATCCCGTGATCTGACATGGTAGCATCGGACGATCCCGCCGTCAATGCCTGTCTCCAGGCCCTTGAACAACTATCGCTCGAGGACCGCGCCCTGGTCCTCTCCGCCCTGACTGCCCAGCCGAATCTCCCCACGGTCCCTCCCGGTTTCAAGCGTCCCAAGATCCCGCTCCCCGACGCCTTCACTGGCGAGCGTAAGGCTGCTGTCGTTGACGAGTTTGTCTTCTCAATGACCGAGTACATTGCCTTCCACAGTCTCGATGACGCCACCGCTGTCGCCACCGTCGCCATGAACCTCAAGGGCAAGGCCAAGACCTGGTGGCGCCTCTGGTCCCAGGGCAAGCAACTCGACAACCTGACCCCGGCCGCCGTCCTGTCCCTCGTCCGCGACACCTTCCTTCCGTCCACCTCGCTGCGCACCACCGAGGATGAGTTCGAAGCACTGCGCCACACCGGCTCCGTCGAGCAGTTCAACTCTCGCTTCCGCGATCTCCTCCTCGAGCTGCCCCACTTCAGCAACAACCGCCAGAACCTGCAGCGCTACCTCACCAAGCTCAAGCACAGGGTGCGCATCGAAGTCGAATGGAAGCTTGACTCCAACACAGCCACCCTCGAAGATGCCATGGCCCTCGCCGAGCGATACGAGTCCATTATGGGTCAATCGCAACCCCTGATGCAGCAGCCCGCTCGCACTCAGTTCCGCGATCAACCCTTCCGCGAGCTCCAGTTCCAGCGACCTCCTCTCTTCCGCGCTCCACCTGGTCAGCCGCAGTTCCGCCCAATGGTCCGTCCTCCTCGTCCCGCCTTCCAGCCGACCCAGCCTCCCGCACGTGACCCCAACGCCATGGACCTCGACAACGTCGACATGCGCCCGATCAAGAAGCTCACCGACCGCGAGAAGGAGTACCTCCGCCGTAACGGAGGCTGCTTCCGCTGCCGCAAGTTCGGCCACATCGCCTCGCAGTGTCCCTTGAACCAGCCCCGCATCAACGCCATCGTCGAGACCGCCGACCAGGCCACCTTCTACGAAGATCAGGGAAACGACGAGGCGGCAACCCCTGGATACTACGACCTCTGAAGGACCCGGCGAGTTGCCGCCATCCGACTCCGACCCCCGACGCTGAACTATTGACTCTCGCCACCGGACCTCACCTGATCAACTCTCTCATCGACGAACCCCACCGCATTGCCGCCAACCACGGCAAGGGACTGCTTGTGATCGACGCCACCCTCAACGGCTCCCCGATCACCGTCCTCATCGACCCTGGTGCGACCAACTCGCACATCTCCGAGACCCTCGCCTCGACCCTCGACCTTCGAACCAAGACCACCGCCAACGCCGTCACGATGCCCAACGGCAAGTCCTTCCCGTCCTCCGTCACCGATCCCGTCGACCTCACCATCCACGACTACCACGCCCGCATCAACCTCTTCACCGCGCCACTCACCTGGGACGTTATCCTCGGCAAGAACTGGCTCGACCAGACCAACCCCGAGATCGACTGGCCCTCCAACCGAATCAAGTTCTCGATCGACGGGAAGCACCACACTTGGACGGCATCGCGACCCGACACCGGAATGCCACTCACGACCCTCGAACTCCGATCCCAGTACCACATGTCGACCCAGCAGATCAACGCACTGGCTTCGACTCCCGGCGCCGTGTATGTTTGTACTCTGAGCAGTGACTTGAATACAGTTGCTGTTGAACCCTACGACCCCGTTGCCCAACTTGCCCGTGTCCTCGAACCACTGACCCCCGAACACCGATCCATCATCGCAAAGTACCGCGATGCCTTCAACGAACTCAAGGAACTCCCGCCTCACCGACCCGGCATCGACATGAACATCCGACTCGACGACTCTGCCAAGCCAACCTGGTCGTCGCTCTACCAAATGTCGGCCGAAGAACTCGCTCGTCTCAAAGACGAACTCGACCGATTGCTCCGGATCGGCCACATCCGCAAGTCCGTCTCGCCCTTCGGCGCACCGATCTTCTGGGTCAAGCAGGGCGACAAGTTCCGACTCGTCTTTGACTTCCGCGCCCTCAACAAGATCACCGTCAAGGACCGCACCGCGCTGCCCAACATGCGCGAGATCATCGACCGCCTGTCCAAGTGCCGTGTCTTCTCCAAGCTCGACTTGCAACGCGGATTCCACCAGATCCGCATTGCCGACGCCGACACCCCCAAGACGGCCTTCAGGACCAAGTACGGCCACTTTGAGTGGCTTGTGATGCCCTTCGGCCTCGCCAACTGTCAGATCACGGGATCAAGAGGAGATCAAAAGAAAAAGATAGAGAAGGGTTTTATTGATCTTAGCGAGGCTAGGATCTAGAGTCAAGTGTGTCTGGGGTCGAAGGTGATGACCAGAAACATGAGCGGGTGAAGGCGGGCTATTTATCTGTCTGGCGGTCCCGGAGGCGAAGCCTGCCGCAGCGGGGGCGAAGCAGCGGAGGCGGCGGGACAGCAGCCAGGCAGCAACGGCTAACCGGAGAAACATGTGAAAGTCTGACAAATGCTCGGTGGCTGACAAATGCGGGTGACACAGCGTCTGACTAATGCATGGTCGATGACAAATGCAGGGAAAACAGAGCGGCGTGTGCAACATGAGAGCAAGGAAAAAGGAAAGGCGTCACAGGACAAAGGAAAAGGAAAGTGTGCGACGCAAACAGTGACACAAGTGCGACGGTGCAGCTAGGCGGGCAGAGCGATCTGTGACATCCCCCCCAGAAAAATTGTGCTCAAGTCAAACCATCAATTTTTCGATCCCGAGTTGCGTTGCACTTGTGCTTGGCAAAGGTCGATCAGTGTGTCCATTTCCGGAAGGTTGCGGTTGCGGCTGAGGAAGTCGTGGATATCTGCGAGTCCTCCATCCAAGAGTTCGGCCAGTGGTGCCCACGAGTCGTAAGATGGGTCGTATCCCTGCCAGCGGAGCAAGAACTCGTGTCGATATCCAGGAAGTCGACGTCGTCGGTTGATCCTGTGTCCAATGATCGCTTCGAACACTGATTCGTCGTTGTGGTTGGGTCCGGGTTCATCAAACACAAGTTGGTCGGTCGATGGTGTGTTGTAGGGGACGAGGGCGGAAGCGGGGAGTTCGGTTGTAAATCGGAGGGTCCTCGGGAGTCGAAGTCGATATCCAGTCGTTCCGATCTTCTCGATGATCTTGAAGGGTCCCAAGTACGGCATCCGCATCTTGGAGGGTGTGACGTCGTCCGTGCTGAAGTGATACGCGGTCGTGTCGATCAGGACTTGGTCGCCAATGTCGTAGCTGATATCGCGTCGATGTCGGTTGGCGTAGTACAGGGCCCGGTCCTGGGCCTTGCCGATGTTGTCCGAGACCAAGTCCAGAGTCGCTTGCATCTCCTCGATCGACTGTGCTGCAGGGTTGGACTCGGCGATGATGTCGGTGTTGGCAGGAGTGCGAGGATGCTGACCGTGCATCAGGAAGAAGGGCGAATGTCCAGTCGAAGCTGAGCTGTGTGAGTTGAGCGCGAACTGGATGTATGGCACTTGATCGATCCAGCGGGAGCCGAGGGCCAGAGTCGAACAGCGGATGGCCTCGGCGACGGTTGCCACAAAGCGTTCGACTTGTCCGGCGGCCTCGTGGTGGTGGGCAAAGGCGATCCGGAGTTCGGTCTTGAGCAGAGTGTTAAGTCCTGTCCAGAAGGCCGACCGGAAGCGTGTGTCGTGATCCGAGATGAAAGTGCCGGCGAGTCCAAAGTGCACAAAGACATCGCGGAAGTACTGGCGGGCGACGTCTTCGGCCGAGTCGGTCTTGTTGCCAGGAACCAGGACGACGTACTTGGTGAGGGAGTCGACAAAGATCGTGATCGAGTTGAAGGTGCGTCCCGAGAGTGAGTCCGTGACAGGCGGGAGTCCGAGGATGAAGTCGAGGGCGACAGTGTCCATCTTGCGGGTGGCCACAGGGATCCGGGAGAAGTGACCGTATGCTTGTTGTCGTCGGATCTTGGCTCGCTGGCAGATGTCGCAGTGCGAGACCCACTCGGCAATGTCCTTGGACATGGCGGGCCAGTAGTAGTGTGTCGAGATGGCCTTGTAGAGCGTGTTGGTGCCGGGGTGAGCTGCACAGACAGAGTCGTGGTGGTCCTTGATGATCGAGATGCGGAGGTCCTTGCCGGGGATGCAGATGCGGGTCGAGTCGAAGTAGAGAATCCCGTGTCGAAGTGAGAAGCGGTGCAGCTGTGCCTTCATCCACGGCTTGAGTCCGTCGGTCGAGTTGTCGCGGAGGACCGAGATCAGTGCTGACAGGATCGGGTCGGAGCTGTACTGAGTGCGGATGGTGTCCAAGAGATCGTCGGGCGAGGGTCCGAGGTTGACAATCGCGTTGATGATCGAGACTTGGACGGCCTTGGAGATGGCTGTCGGTGTGCGCGAGAGCACGTCGGCGACCTTGTTCCACGAGCCGGGGATCCACTGGATCTCGAGGTCAAAGTCCAGCATCGTGTCGATGGCTCGCTGTTGGCGCTTGTTGAGGGTCTTGGAGTCGAGGATGTGCTTGAGCGCCTTCTGGTCGGTGTGGAGGAAGACTTTGCGGCCGACGAGGTAGTTCTTGAACTTGTCGAGGTGGCGGGTGATCGACAGCAGCTCGCCGTTGTAGGGCGAGTAGTTGAGTTCGGATCCGTGCAGTTTCTGCGAGTTGAAAGCGATGGGGCGCACCGTGCCGGATCCGTCCATGTCCTGCCCGATCCATCCACCAATCGATGCGCTTGACTCGGACCAGTCGGTGAAGAGGTGAATGTCCTTGTCCGGGTTGACCATGTGCAGCGACTGAGGCGAGAGCAACTTGAGCTGCTCGAAGGCGGCGATGGCGTTGTCGTCCCAGACGACGGACTTGGTCGAGTTGGCGGAGCGGGTGGTGATCAGAGTCGAGAGTGGACCGGCGAGGGCAGCGTAGCCAGGGACAAAGCTCATGATGGTGTTGGTCAAGCCGAGGAAGCTGCGGAGTTCGTGTTCGGTCGTTGGTCGCGGGTAGTTCTTGATGGCGTCGATGCGCGAGGGATGCACTTGGATGCGTCCTTCGCCGATGATGAAGCCGAGATAGGTGACGGTCGAGTTGAAGAACGAACACTTCTCGGGTCGGATCTTGAAGCCGTGTCGGTGGATCTTGTCGAGGACCAGTTCGATGTGGCGGATGTGCTGGTCCTCGTCCTCGGATGCGATCAGGATGTCGTCGATGTAGACGAACACAAAGTCGTCGATGTAACTCGCGGAAGATGTCGTTCATCGCGGCTTGGAACACGGAGGGACTGTTGGCGAGGCCGAAGGGCATCACAAGCCACTCAAAGTGGCCGTACTTGGTCCTGAAGGCCGTCTTGGGGGTGTCGGCGTCGGCAATGCGGATCTGGTGGAATCCGCGTTGCAAGTCGAGCTTGGAGAAGACACGGCACTTGGACAGGCGGTCGATGATCTCGCGCATGTTGGGCAGCGCGGTGCGGTCCTTGACGGTGATCTTGTTGAGGGCGCGGAAGTCAAAGACGAGTCGGAACTTGTCGCCCTGCTTGACCCAGAAGATCGGTGCGCCGAAGGGCGAGACGGACTTGCGGATGTGGCCGATTCCGGAGCAATCGGTCGAGTTCGTCTTTGAGACGAGCGAGTTCTTCGGCCGACATTTGGTAGAGCGACGACCAGGTTGGCTTGGCAGAGTCGTCGAGTCGGATGTTCATGTCGATGCCGGGTCGGTGAGGCGGGAGTTCCTTGAGTTCGTTGAAGGCATCGCGGTACTTTGCGATGATGGATCGGTGTTCGGGGGTCAGTGGTTCGAGGACACGGGCAAGTTGGGCAACGGGGTCGTAGGGTTCAACAGCAACTGTATTCAAGTCACTGCTCAGAGTACAAACATACACGGCGCCGGGAGTCGAAGCGAGTGCGTTGATCTGCTGGGTCGACATGTGGTACTGGGATCGGAGTTCGAGGGTCGTGAGTGGCATTCCGGATGTCGGGTCGCGATGCCGTCCAAGTGTGGTGCTTCCCGTCGATCGAGAACTTGATTCGGTTGGAGGGCCAGTCGATCTCGGGGTTGGTCTGGTCGAGCCAGTTCTTGCCGAGGATGAACGTCCCAGGTGAGTGGCGCGGTGAAGAGGTTGATGCGGGCGTGGTAGTCGTGGATGGTGAGGTCGACGGGATCGGTGACGGAGGACGGGAAGGACTTGCCGTTGGGCATCGTGACGGCGTTGGCGGTGGTCTTGGTTCGAAGGTCGAGGGTCGAGGCGAGGGTCTCGGAGATGTGCGAGTTGGTCGCACCAGGGTCGATGAGGACGGTGATCGGGGAGCCGTTGAGGGTGGCGTCGATCACAAGCAGTCCCTTGCCGTGGTTGGCGGCAATGCGGTGGGGTTCGTCGATGAGAGAGTTGATCAGGTGAGGTCCGGTGGCGAGAGTCAATAGTTCAGCGTCGGGGGTCGGAGTCGGATGGCGGCAACTCGCCGGGTCCTTCAGAGGTCGTAGGATCCAGGGGTTGCCGCCTCGTCGTTTCCCTGATCTTCGTAGAAGGTGGCCTGGTCGGCGGTCTCGACGATGGCGTTGATGCGGGGCTGGTTCAAGGGACACTGCGAGGCGATGTGGCCGAACTTGCGGCAGCGGAAGCAGCCTCCGTTACGGCGGAGGTACTCCTTCTCGCGGTCGGTGAGCTTCTTGATCGGGCGCATGTCGACGTTGTCGAGGTCCATGGCGTTGGGGTCACGTGCAGGGAGGCTGGGTCGGCTGGAAGGCGGGACGAGGAGGACGGACCATTGGGCGGAACTGCGGCTGGCCAGGTGGAGCGCGGAAGAGAGGAGGTCGCTGGAACTGGAGCTCGCGGAAGGGTTGATCGCGGAACTGAGTGCGAGCGGGCTGCTGCATCAGGGGTTGCGATTGACCCATGATGGACTCGTATCGCTCGGCGAGGGCCATGGCATCTTCGAGGGTGGCTGTGTTGGAGTCAAGCTTCCATTCGACTTCGATGCGCACCCTGTGCTTGAGCTTGGTGAGGTAGCGCTGCAGGTTCTGGCGGTTGTTGCTGAAGTGGGGCAGCTCGAGGAGGAGATCGCGGAAAGCGAGAGTTGAACTGCTCGACGGAGCCGGTGTGGCGCAGTGCTTCGAACTCATCCTCGGTGGTGCGCAGCGAGGTGGACGGAAGGAAGGTGTCGCGGACGAGGGACAGGACGGCGGCCGGGGTCAGGTTGTCGAGTTGCTTGCCCTGGGACCAGAGGCGCCACCAGGTCTTGGCCTTGCCCTTGAGGTTCATGGCGACGGTGGCGACAGCGGTGGCGTCATCGAGACTGTGGAAGGCAATGTACTCGGTCATTGAGAAGACAAACTCGTCAACGACAGCAGCCTTACGCTCGCCAGTGAAGGCGTCGGGGAGCGGGATCTTGGGACGCTTGAAACCGGGAGGGACCGTGGGGAGATTCGGCTGGGCGGTCAGGGCGGAGAGGACCAGGGCGCGGTCCTCGAGCGAGAGTTGTTCAAGGGCCTTGGAGGACAGGCATTGACGGCGGGATCGTCCGATGCTACCATGTCAGATCACAGGATCAAGAGGAAGTCAAAAGAAGAAGATAGAGAAGGGTTTTATTGATCTTAGCGAGGCTAGGATCTAGAGTCAAGTGTGTCTGGGGTCGAATGGTGATGACCAGAAACATGAGCGGGTGAAGGCGGGCTATTTATCTGTCTGGCGGTCCCGGAGGCGAAGCCTGCCGCAGCGGGGGCGAAGCAGCGGAGGCGGCGGGACAGCAGCCAGGCAGCAACGGCTAACCGGAGAAACATGTGAAAGTCTGACAAATGCTCGGTGGCTGACAAATGCGGGTGACACAGCGTCTGACTAATGCATGGTCGATGACAAATGCAGGGAAAACAGAGCGGCGTGTGCAACATGAGAGCAAGGAAAAAGGAAAGGCGTCACAGGACAAAGGAAAAGGAAAGTGTGCGACGCAAACAGTGACACAAGTGCGACGGTGCAGCTAGGCGGGCAGAGCGATCTGTGACACCAACAGTCCCTCCGTGTTCCAAGCCGCGATGAACGACATCTTCCGCGAGTTCATCGACGACTTTGTGTTCGTCTACATCGACGACATCCTGATCGCATCCGAGGACGAGGACCAGCACATCCGCCACATCGAACTGGTCCTCGACAAGATCCACCGACACGGCTTCAAGATCCGACCCGAGAAGTGTTCGTTCTTCAACTCGACCGTCACCTATCTCGGCTTCATCATCGGCGAAGGACGCATCCAAGTGCATCCCTCGCGCATCGACGCCATCAAGAACTACCCGCGACCAACGACCGAACACGAACTCCGCAGCTTCCTCGGCTTGACCAACACCATCATGAGCTTTGTCCCTGGCTACGCTGCCCTCGCCGGTCCACTCTCGACTCTGATCACCACCCGCTCCGCCAACTCGACCAAGTCCGTCGTCTGGGACGACAACGCCATCGCCGCCTTCGAGCAGCTCAAGTTGCTCTCGCCTCAGTCGCTGCACATGGTCAACCCGGACAAGGACATTCACCTCTTCACCGACTGGTCCGAGTCAAGCGCATCGATTGGTGGATGGATCGGGCAGGACATGGACGGATCCGGCACGGTGCGCCCCATCGCTTTCAACTCGCAGAAACTGCACGGATCCGAACTCAACTACTCGCCCTACAACGGCGAGCTGCTGTCGATCACCCGCCACCTCGACAAGTTCAAGAACTACCTCGTCGGCCGCAAAGTCTTCCTCCACACCGACCAGAAGGCGCTCAAGCACATCCTCGACTCCAAGACCCTCAACAAGCGCCAACAGCGAGCCATCGACACGATGCTGGACTTTGACCTCGAGATCCAGTGGATCCCCGGCTCGTGGAACAAGGTCGCCGACGTGCTCTCGCGCACACCGACAGCCATCTCCAAGGCCGTCCAAGTCTCGATCATCAACGCGATTGTCAACCTCGGACCCCCGCCCGACGATCTCTTGGACACCATCCGCACTCAGTACAGCTCCGACCCGATCCTGTCAGCACTGATCTCGGTCCTCCGCGACAACTCGACCGACGGACTCAAGCCGTGGATGAAGGCACAGCTGCACCGCTTCTCACTTCGACACGGGATTCTCTACTTCGACTCGACCCGCATCTGCATCCCCGGCAAGGACCTCCGCATCTCGATCATCAAGGACCACCACGACTCTGTCTGTGCAGCTCACCCCGGCACCAACACGCTCTACAAGGCCATCTCGACACACTACTACTGGCCCGCCATGTCCAAGGACATTGCCGAGTGGGTCTCGCACTGCGACATCTGCCAGCGAGCCAAGATCCGACGACAACAAGCATACGGTCACTTCTCCCGGATCCCTGTGGCCACCCGCAAGATGGACACTGTCGCCCTCGACTTCATCCTCGGACTCCCGCCTGTCACGGACTCACTCTCGGGACGCACCTTCAACTCGATCACGATCTTTGTCGACTCCCTCACCAAGTACGTCGTCCTGGTTCCTGGCAACAAGACCGACTCGGCCGAAGACGTCGCCCGCCAGTACTTCCGCGATGTCTTTGTGCACTTTGGACTCGCCGGCACTTTCATCTCGGATCACGACACACGCTTCCGGTCGGCCTTCTGGACAGGACTTAACACTCTGCTCAAGACCGAACTCCGGATCGCCTTTGCCCACCACCACGAGGCCGCCGGACAAGTCGAACGCTTTGTGGCAACCGTCGCCGAGGCCATCCGCTGTTCGACTCTGGCCCTCGGCTCCCGCTGGATCGATCAAGTGCCATACATCCAGTTCGCGCTCAACTCACACAGCTCAGCTTCGACTGGACATTCGCCCTTCTTCCTGATGCACGGTCAGCATCCTCGCACTCCTGCCAACACCGACATCATCGCCGAGTCCAACCCTGCAGCACAGTCGATCGAGGAGATGCAAGCGACTCTGGACTTGGTCTCGGACAACATCGGCAAGGCCCAGGACCGGGCCCTGTACTACGCCAACCGACATCGACGCGATATCAGCTACGACATTGGCGACCAAGTCCTGATCGACACGACCGCGTATCACTTCAGCACGGACGACGTCACACCCTCCAAGATGCGGATGCCGTACTTGGGACCCTTCAAGATCATCGAGAAGATCGGAACGACTGGATATCGACTTCGACTCCCGAGGACCCTCCGATTTACAACCGAACTCCCCGCTTCCGCCCTCGTCCCCTACAACACACCATCGACCGACCAACTTGTGTTTGATGAACCCGGACCCAACCACAACGACGAATCAGTGTTCGAAGCGATCATTGGACACAGGATCAACCGACGACGTCGACTTCCTGGATATCGACACGAGTTCTTGCTCCGCTGGCAGGGATACGACCCATCTTACGACTCGTGGGCACCACTGGCCGAACTCTTGGATGGAGGACTCGCAGATATCCACGACTTCCTCAGCCGCAACCGCAACCTTCCGGAAATGGACACACTGATCGACCTTTGCCAAGCACAAGTGCAACGCAACTCGGGATCGAAAAATTGATGGTTTGACTTGAGCACAATTTTTCTGGGGGGGATGTCACAGATCGCTCTGCCCGCCTAGCTGCACCGTCGCACTTGTGTCACTGTTTGCGTCGCACACTTTCCTTTTCCTTTGTCCTGTGACGCCTTTCCTTTTTCCTTGCTCTCATGTTGCACACGCCGCTCTGTTTTCCCTGCATTTGTCATCGACCATGCATTAGTCAGACGCTGTGTCACCCGCATTTGTCAGCCACCGAGCATTTGTCAGACTTTCACATGTTTCTCCGGTTAGCCGTTGCTGCCTGGCTGCTGTCCCGCCGCCTCCGCTGCTTCGCCCCCGCTGCGGCAGGCTTCGCCTCCGGGACCGCCAGACAGATAAATAGCCCGCCTTCACCCGCTCATGTTTCTGGTCATCACCTTCGACCCCAGACACACTTGACTCTAGATCCTAGCCTCGCTAAGATCAATAAAACCCTTCTCTATCTTTTTCTTTTGATCTCCTCTTGATCCCGTGATCTGACAGGCGGGCTTGAACCAGCTGCCAAAGCTGCTTCGCGTATCACTCTTCTCACTGCTGGAGGAGAGCGAAATAATGTCCGAAGAGTTGGCAGGCGGGTTGGTTGGATCGAGCTTGGTGCAGCAGCTTTCGCTCGAATGAACCTGGCAGTACTCGGCCAGCCCAACCGAGTTGTTTCCAAACCCTGTGTGCGAGGGACATTCAGACGTGGTCAGGAAACGCAGAGAGCGGAGAGATCAAAGCAGACCCGACATACTGCCAACGGGGCGGACATGGTGGGCATTATGGGTTTGCTCAAAGCTCAAGAAGCGGTCGGCTGGCTCGAGGGAAGGGGCGACGCGGTGGAAACGTGCGATACCAGTACAGCAGGCCGGATCCGCATTACGTACCACATGTCGAGCTGTCGTACTGGATACCGGCCAGACACACATTGTCGGCTGTGGCGGTGGCGAAGCCGAGACAGGCCGTCTGGGCCTTGGCGAGGCCGTTGCGATGGGCGGTCTGAATATCGGTGGCGTTGGTAGAGCAGGTTGCGTTCTGCAGATATGTCACAGATCGCTCTGCCCGCCTAGCTGCACCGTCGCACTTGTGTCACTGTTTGCGTCGCACACTTTCCTTTTCCTTTGTCCTGTGACGCCTTTCCTTTTTCCTTGCTCTCATGTTGCACACGCCGCTCTGTTTTCCCTGCATTTGTCATCGACCATGCATTAGTCAGACGCTGTGTCACCCGCATTTGTCAGCCACCGAGCATTTGTCAGACTTTCACATGTTTCTCCGGTTAGCCGTTGCTGCCTGGCTGCTGTCCCGCCGCCTCCGCTGCTTCGCCCCCGCTGCGGCAGGCTTCGCCTCCGGGACCGCCAGACAGATAAATAGCCCGCCTTCACCCGCTCATGTTTCTGGTCATCACCTTCGACCCCAGACACACTTGACTCTAGATCCTAGCCTCGCTAAGATCAATAAAACCCTTCTCTATCTTTTTCTTTTGATCTCCTCTTGATCCCGTGATCTGACATGGTAGCATCGGACGATCCCGCCGTCAATGCCTGTCTCCAGGCCCTTGAACAACTATCGCTCGAGGACCGCGCCCTGGTCCTCTCCGCCCTGACTGCCCAGCCGAATCTCCCCACGGTCCCTCCCGGTTTCAAGCGTCCCAAGATCCCGCTCCCCGACGCCTTCACTGGCGAGCGTAAGGCTGCTGTCGTTGACGAGTTTGTCTTCTCAATGACCGAGTACATTGCCTTCCACAGTCTCGATGACGCCACCGCTGTCGCCACCGTCGCCATGAACCTCAAGGGCAAGGCCAAGACCTGGTGGCGCCTCTGGTCCCAGGGCAAGCAACTCGACAACCTGACCCCGGCCGCCGTCCTGTCCCTCGTCCGCGACACCTTCCTTCCGTCCACCTCGCTGCGCACCACCGAGGATGAGTTCGAAGCACTGCGCCACACCGGCTCCGTCGAGCAGTTCAACTCTCGCTTCCGCGATCTCCTCCTCGAGCTGCCCCACTTCAGCAACAACCGCCAGAACCTGCAGCGCTACCTCACCAAGCTCAAGCACAGGGTGCGCATCGAAGTCGAATGGAAGCTTGACTCCAACACAGCCACCCTCGAAGATGCCATGGCCCTCGCCGAGCGATACGAGTCCATTATGGGTCAATCGCAACCCCTGATGCAGCAGCCCGCTCGCACTCAGTTCCGCGATCAACCCTTCCGCGAGCTCCAGTTCCAGCGACCTCCTCTCTTCCGCGCTCCACCTGGTCAGCCGCAGTTCCGCCCAATGGTCCGTCCTCCTCGTCCCGCCTTCCAGCCGACCCAGCCTCCCGCACGTGACCCCAACGCCATGGACCTCGACAACGTCGACATGCGCCCGATCAAGAAGCTCACCGACCGCGAGAAGGAGTACCTCCGCCGTAACGGAGGCTGCTTCCGCTGCCGCAAGTTCGGCCACATCGCCTCGCAGTGTCCCTTGAACCAGCCCCGCATCAACGCCATCGTCGAGACCGCCGACCAGGCCACCTTCTACGAAGATCAGGGAAACGACGAGGCGGCAACCCCTGGATACTACGACCTCTGAAGGACCCGGCGAGTTGCCGCCATCCGACTCCGACCCCCGACGCTGAACTATTGACTCTCGCCACCGGACCTCACCTGATCAACTCTCTCATCGACGAACCCCACCGCATTGCCGCCAACCACGGCAAGGGACTGCTTGTGATCGACGCCACCCTCAACGGCTCCCCGATCACCGTCCTCATCGACCCTGGTGCGACCAACTCGCACATCTCCGAGACCCTCGCCTCGACCCTCGACCTTCGAACCAAGACCACCGCCAACGCCGTCACGATGCCCAACGGCAAGTCCTTCCCGTCCTCCGTCACCGATCCCGTCGACCTCACCATCCACGACTACCACGCCCGCATCAACCTCTTCACCGCGCCACTCACCTGGGACGTTATCCTCGGCAAGAACTGGCTCGACCAGACCAACCCCGAGATCGACTGGCCCTCCAACCGAATCAAGTTCTCGATCGACGGGAAGCACCACACTTGGACGGCATCGCGACCCGACACCGGAATGCCACTCACGACCCTCGAACTCCGATCCCAGTACCACATGTCGACCCAGCAGATCAACGCACTGGCTTCGACTCCCGGCGCCGTGTATGTTTGTACTCTGAGCAGTGACTTGAATACAGTTGCTGTTGAACCCTACGACCCCGTTGCCCAACTTGCCCGTGTCCTCGAACCACTGACCCCCGAACACCGATCCATCATCGCAAAGTACCGCGATGCCTTCAACGAACTCAAGGAACTCCCGCCTCACCGACCCGGCATCGACATGAACATCCGACTCGACGACTCTGCCAAGCCAACCTGGTCGTCGCTCTACCAAATGTCGGCCGAAGAACTCGCTCGTCTCAAAGACGAACTCGACCGATTGCTCCGGATCGGCCACATCCGCAAGTCCGTCTCGCCCTTCGGCGCACCGATCTTCTGGGTCAAGCAGGGCGACAAGTTCCGACTCGTCTTTGACTTCCGCGCCCTCAACAAGATCACCGTCAAGGACCGCACCGCGCTGCCCAACATGCGCGAGATCATCGACCGCCTGTCCAAGTGCCGTGTCTTCTCCAAGCTCGACTTGCAACGCGGATTCCACCAGATCCGCATTGCCGACGCCGACACCCCCAAGACGGCCTTCAGGACCAAGTACGGCCACTTTGAGTGGCTTGTGATGCCCTTCGGCCTCGCCAACAGTCCCTCCGTGTTCCAAGCCGCGATGAACGACATCTTCCGCGAGTTCATCGACGACTTTGTGTTCGTCTACATCGACGACATCCTGATCGCATCCGAGGACGAGGACCAGCACATCCGCCACATCGAACTGGTCCTCGACAAGATCCACCGACACGGCTTCAAGATCCGACCCGAGAAGTGTTCGTTCTTCAACTCGACCGTCACCTATCTCGGCTTCATCATCGGCGAAGGACGCATCCAAGTGCATCCCTCGCGCATCGACGCCATCAAGAACTACCCGCGACCAACGACCGAACACGAACTCCGCAGCTTCCTCGGCTTGACCAACACCATCATGAGCTTTGTCCCTGGCTACGCTGCCCTCGCCGGTCCACTCTCGACTCTGATCACCACCCGCTCCGCCAACTCGACCAAGTCCGTCGTCTGGGACGACAACGCCATCGCCGCCTTCGAGCAGCTCAAGTTGCTCTCGCCTCAGTCGCTGCACATGGTCAACCCGGACAAGGACATTCACCTCTTCACCGACTGGTCCGAGTCAAGCGCATCGATTGGTGGATGGATCGGGCAGGACATGGACGGATCCGGCACGGTGCGCCCCATCGCTTTCAACTCGCAGAAACTGCACGGATCCGAACTCAACTACTCGCCCTACAACGGCGAGCTGCTGTCGATCACCCGCCACCTCGACAAGTTCAAGAACTACCTCGTCGGCCGCAAAGTCTTCCTCCACACCGACCAGAAGGCGCTCAAGCACATCCTCGACTCCAAGACCCTCAACAAGCGCCAACAGCGAGCCATCGACACGATGCTGGACTTTGACCTCGAGATCCAGTGGATCCCCGGCTCGTGGAACAAGGTCGCCGACGTGCTCTCGCGCACACCGACAGCCATCTCCAAGGCCGTCCAAGTCTCGATCATCAACGCGATTGTCAACCTCGGACCCCCGCCCGACGATCTCTTGGACACCATCCGCACTCAGTACAGCTCCGACCCGATCCTGTCAGCACTGATCTCGGTCCTCCGCGACAACTCGACCGACGGACTCAAGCCGTGGATGAAGGCACAGCTGCACCGCTTCTCACTTCGACACGGGATTCTCTACTTCGACTCGACCCGCATCTGCATCCCCGGCAAGGACCTCCGCATCTCGATCATCAAGGACCACCACGACTCTGTCTGTGCAGCTCACCCCGGCACCAACACGCTCTACAAGGCCATCTCGACACACTACTACTGGCCCGCCATGTCCAAGGACATTGCCGAGTGGGTCTCGCACTGCGACATCTGCCAGCGAGCCAAGATCCGACGACAACAAGCATACGGTCACTTCTCCCGGATCCCTGTGGCCACCCGCAAGATGGACACTGTCGCCCTCGACTTCATCCTCGGACTCCCGCCTGTCACGGACTCACTCTCGGGACGCACCTTCAACTCGATCACGATCTTTGTCGACTCCCTCACCAAGTACGTCGTCCTGGTTCCTGGCAACAAGACCGACTCGGCCGAAGACGTCGCCCGCCAGTACTTCCGCGATGTCTTTGTGCACTTTGGACTCGCCGGCACTTTCATCTCGGATCACGACACACGCTTCCGGTCGGCCTTCTGGACAGGACTTAACACTCTGCTCAAGACCGAACTCCGGATCGCCTTTGCCCACCACCACGAGGCCGCCGGACAAGTCGAACGCTTTGTGGCAACCGTCGCCGAGGCCATCCGCTGTTCGACTCTGGCCCTCGGCTCCCGCTGGATCGATCAAGTGCCATACATCCAGTTCGCGCTCAACTCACACAGCTCAGCTTCGACTGGACATTCGCCCTTCTTCCTGATGCACGGTCAGCATCCTCGCACTCCTGCCAACACCGACATCATCGCCGAGTCCAACCCTGCAGCACAGTCGATCGAGGAGATGCAAGCGACTCTGGACTTGGTCTCGGACAACATCGGCAAGGCCCAGGACCGGGCCCTGTACTACGCCAACCGACATCGACGCGATATCAGCTACGACATTGGCGACCAAGTCCTGATCGACACGACCGCGTATCACTTCAGCACGGACGACGTCACACCCTCCAAGATGCGGATGCCGTACTTGGGACCCTTCAAGATCATCGAGAAGATCGGAACGACTGGATATCGACTTCGACTCCCGAGGACCCTCCGATTTACAACCGAACTCCCCGCTTCCGCCCTCGTCCCCTACAACACACCATCGACCGACCAACTTGTGTTTGATGAACCCGGACCCAACCACAACGACGAATCAGTGTTCGAAGCGATCATTGGACACAGGATCAACCGACGACGTCGACTTCCTGGATATCGACACGAGTTCTTGCTCCGCTGGCAGGGATACGACCCATCTTACGACTCGTGGGCACCACTGGCCGAACTCTTGGATGGAGGACTCGCAGATATCCACGACTTCCTCAGCCGCAACCGCAACCTTCCGGAAATGGACACACTGATCGACCTTTGCCAAGCACAAGTGCAACGCAACTCGGGATCGAAAAATTGATGGTTTGACTTGAGCACAATTTTTCTGGGGGGGATGTCACAGATCGCTCTGCCCGCCTAGCTGCACCGTCGCACTTGTGTCACTGTTTGCGTCGCACACTTTCCTTTTCCTTTGTCCTGTGACGCCTTTCCTTTTTCCTTGCTCTCATGTTGCACACGCCGCTCTGTTTTCCCTGCATTTGTCATCGACCATGCATTAGTCAGACGCTGTGTCACCCGCATTTGTCAGCCACCGAGCATTTGTCAGACTTTCACATGTTTCTCCGGTTAGCCGTTGCTGCCTGGCTGCTGTCCCGCCGCCTCCGCTGCTTCGCCCCCGCTGCGGCAGGCTTCGCCTCCGGGACCGCCAGACAGATAAATAGCCCGCCTTCACCCGCTCATGTTTCTGGTCATCACCTTCGACCCCAGACACACTTGACTCTAGATCCTAGCCTCGCTAAGATCAATAAAACCCTTCTCTATCTTTTTCTTTTGATCTCCTCTTGATCCCGTGATCTGACAAGATAGGATGCGATGGCGGCGCCATAGGACCGGCAGACGCCCGGGCAGAGCGGGGTGGGGTTGGCTGCAATGGCCTGCTGATTGCAGCCATTGGAAGCGCCATAGACGTCGCCCAGACATGCGATGGTGCGCAGATAAGGCAGTGAGGCGGCTTCAGGAGCGGTGCAGCCTGTGAACTGGGTCCAGAGCAGCTGGAACAGACTCGATCCATCCGAAGAAGCAGTGGTCGAGTTGACGATGAGCGACTCCCACTGGGCCACGCTGGTGATCGAGACGTTGTAGTTCAGCGAGAGCTCGGTGGTGTTGATGAAGAAATTGCCAGTAGTCAGCGGAGCGCAGATGGAGCTGGTGTTGAGGGACAGACACTGGGGGACGTTGGCAGGAGAGGGCGTGGGCGACGCCGAAGCCGAGGCCGACACTGAGGATGAGACAGCGCCCGATGTCGTCTGCGTTGGCTGGTTGACGACGGCGCGTTGCCGAGTGGACGAGCCGGTCGACAGAGGCAGCCGGTCCCAGAGTGGGTCACTGAACGGAGCCGCTGCGGCCACGGCAAATGAAGATATCAGCAGGCCGGCGAGGGAAGCCGGTCCGCCGAGCAACGACGAGCGCATGTTGGGGGGGGGATGCTGGCGGACAGAGGAAGCTGGGCGGGATCGCAGGGGGGCGGACCTGGAGGGAAGACGGGCGACAAGCGACGGGAGGTGAGTACGATGTCGACGCTGCAGTTCGGCGAAGAGCCCAGAAGCAGATGAAAGTATTAAGGACGATCCAGGGTCTTCCAAGGCTGGGCTGGGCTGGGCTGGGCTGGGCTGGGCTGGGCTGCACTGCAGGTTGGCTGGGTTGACCAAGGCGACGAGTCAACCGGTGAGCCAGCCGACCAAGCGGCCAAGCGACTGACCAAGCGACCAGCGAACTGCGGCCGTCGATCGCAGCGAGCCGTGGTCCGGAAGAGCTCTTAGTGTCGACGCCCCCAGTCCCGCTCTGTCCCGTTTCCAGCGATCATACCTTGGGGGAAGTTGGTGGATGGATGGGCAGCCGACGGGGAGAAAGTCAGAGCGGGTATATAAACGGCCGAGAAGGCGACGGGGGCGAGAAGGCCTTGGCGAGGCGTGTGTGTGTGTGCGGTGGCGGGTCATGTCACACAGAGCGCGGGGCGCGCACTGGCGGCTGTGGCTGTGGGAAACCCGGCTGCGGGGACCGTTCGGTCGGCCGTCTCGGTGCATGGGCAGGAGCCGCTGCAGGTCGAGCGTGCAGAGCGCTGGGGTCGATCTGCGCTCATGCTTGGGAAAGCCATCCAAGCCAGCGAGGCAGCTGCTCTCGCCAGCAGCCCGTCCTCTGCATCGGCATTTGTGCCGCTCGTCCAGCGGAATGCCGCGTTCACCGCATTCATACAACTGCGCACCGCCTCTGCTTTGTTTCGGCGTTTCAGCATCGCCACCTCTCGCTCTCGGCTCTGTCTCGGCTCTGTCTCGGCTGCTGTTGCTGAGTGCATCTCCCGGCCGCTGTCGCTGAGTGCGTCCAGCGGCGCCTCACACATGTCCAGGCATGAACAGCGCGAAATTGGTGCCTCGCGCTGCTATGATCATATACTGAGTTTCGGACCTGGCAGTCGTCATCCCATGTAGCTCAGTCGGTTAGAGCGCGGTACTTATATGGGTGCTCCCCGTATGCCATGCCGATGTCGCGAGTTCGATCCTCGCCTTGGGAACGCGGCACCGACTTCCGCTTTTGCCCGTCGTGCGACACTTGCTATTTTGGGTCCCTGCTCCGCCACACGCATCGCCCCTTGGCACGTTTTCTTGGATGGAAACGCGCTCTTTTGTCGTGTCCATCACTTTGATCATCCCAATCGATCATCCAATCAATCATCCGGCGCTCTCAAGCCAGGACAGCTGAGGTCAAACAGCCTTTGCTGGCGTCTGCCCCGTCTTGCATGCCCCGTTCTATCAGGATATATCAGGATATTCGCCGCTTCCAGACGCTGCCACCGCGCATTGTTTGTCTCAATGTCTCTCACCGCACAGATTGGCAGTCGTCCAAAGGCCGTGTTTCATGTCGATTACATAGCGCCGTGATGCAGGGAGCAGCATCGACTGACCTTGCCGGCCGAGCCTCACACGCATGTCTCGGTCGGTGCTCACTCTTCCCACTCCTGTTCATCATCTTCGTCGCTATCGCTCTCCGAATCCGAGTAGTCTGCACGCAGTGGTCGATAAGTGGCCCAGTTAGCATGTGCATATATCAACAAGCTGGCCGAAATCACACTCCAGCTGCACTGGCTATCCGTAACAACACCCACAGGGTCTTAGTCCCCGCCATTCCAAGCGGTGTACTTACTCGAATGCTTGTTCCGGTTTGAGAGCGCAACCTTCAGAATGTTCACGATATCGCCCGAGTCGGCTTCGGGTGCAGGCTCGGGTGCAGGCGCATGAGCGGTGGGGGTCTGCTCACCAGAATGCCGCAGCTCTTTGCCTCGTCGGATGGCGTCCATGAGTGCCGAGCGTGCGTCGCCGCCCGATGCTGGCGCCGGGGCCGCTGACGGTACCGTCGGAGCACGAGGAGGCGGGGGAGGGCCACCTCCAAGCGGAGGGGGTGGAGGCGGGGGAGGGGGAACTGTTGACCAGTGGATGGGTTAGACTTTGGAGGCGACCACGACAAGCTTCCACAAGAATCATCCACAGCTGGATCCAGCAACCGCAGCTGGATCCAGCACCCACAGCACCCACAGCACCCACAGCACCCACAGCACCCACAGCACCCACAGCACCCACAGCACCCACAGCAGCTCGCCAACATACCGGATCCGCCCACGGGAGGAGGAGGAGGAGGGGGAGGAGGGGCGCTCGCGGTTGGTGCGGGCTCGTTGCGGGCCGGCAGCCTGGGGGGCGGAGGAGGCACATCGTTTCGGGAGGGAATCGGTGGCGGAGGCGCTTCGCTTCGCGAAGGAATTGGCGGAGGCCGCACGTCGTTGCGGCTGGGAACAGGCGGCGGTGGGGCCGGGCTTGAACGAGCCGGGATGGGCGGAGGAGGAGCATAAGAGGTCGCTGGGGGCTCGCTTCTTGCCGGCAGACTTGGCTTTGAGAAGCCAGCCGCGGCCGCTGGAGCTATTGGTGCAGTCGCGTTCCGGCTTGGGGGAGGAGGAGGGGCAGGTCGGCGGGAAGGAGGGGGCGGGGGCGGCGGCTTCCGCCCGGCAGCTGGAGGACCTATACCATGCCATGGGTGAATGCATTTCATGTGAGTTATGAGCCATGTCGACGAAGAACAGAGCTCTACCGCATCACCGATGTATCAAGTGCTCATTGAGGGTCAGCCCTACCTGGTCGAGCAAAGCTCGTATCGACTGAGGGCGACAAAGCACGAATTAGTGGTGGTGCACAGGCTTGCTAGCTCGTAGCGTTAGTTGATGGCATCCATGCATGTGGAGGAGCGGTCTCTTCCAGCCCAAGGCTGCACTTACCGCCATTGTACTTCACCGGAGGCGGAGGTGGTGGTCCGCTCTTCTGGACTTTACCAACCAAGTCGGCATTGTCCCGCATGAATTTCTTGGCAAACTTTTGCATCGAGCGATCTGATTTGAGGGACTCTTCCGAGATACCCGCCTTGGCAAAGATAATCTTCCACTCCTCGGGAATGTTCTCGGCCTGTGAGTGGAGAGTGGTATCGCAGTGTTTTAGAACCATGGGCATCGCCATCAACGCTCTCCAATCAGCCATGTCGGTCTCTGGGGACACGATGGCATGCTTACATTGAACGAGCCGGTCTTGGTGTTGTATCCGACGTGGGAGATGTGTCTGTGGTAGAGGAGGGTGTCCAAATCAGTCAACAAGCAGTGCGGACAGCAAAGTGCGGCTGGATTAATGAACATTGTTCATGCATGTGGCAAAGTGACTCTGAAGCCCGTCACAGAACTGTCTCAACTGAGCCACGACTGGGATTTAGACCCTCGCGAGGAAGCTGCGGGTCGTGCGTCAGCGACCCATCGGGCCAGCCGAGCGGTGGACACATACTCAAAGTTCGTAGGACCGCTGATCATGTCCTTGGTGATTGCGCCCTTTTTCTTGGACTTGCCCGAGGACTTGTCTTTCTTATCCGAGCCCTTGGACGACTTGGACTTGCCCATGCCAAAGAGCAAGCCTCGGCTCTTTGTCTCCTCCTCCTTGCTCTCGACGGGAGGCGCCGAGACCGAGCGTTCGATGGGCTTGAGATCGATGACGTTCGCTGCCGGAGAGGGTGTCGTGGCTGGATCGCAGCGAAAGTCGGCATCGGGATGAGGGCGGAGCACGCAAAGCAACCCAAATCAGAGCCGGGATACAGCGAAGCCGGCCAGGATTGTGTGGCTGGCTGGAAGTCCTCGGGAATGGTGTTGGGCGGAGGACCGAGCACGACGATACGACAGCGGCGGGCTTGCAGGCCTTACCTTTGGGGGCAAGCGGAAGCCGAGGCGCAGGAACAGGGGCATAGCTCGGCTTTGGGGCAGCAAGCTGGCTCGGAGCGACGGGGCTCTGGCGGCTGCTGTCGTCCTGAACGGCCCTGAAAAAGTCGGCGGCTTCGCTCTCGAGGGCAAAGCAGAACCCCACCATGCAGCGGTCCTCGGCAGAGGCAAAACTGTGGAAAAAGTTGGCGTCGTCGCAGTAGTCCGAGCTGCTGTCGATCAAAGTCTCCCAGACAATGTCGCCCGTCTGTCAAGGGCGAGAGATGATACCGGGACGATGAAATCAACGTCAGCAAGCCGCTGCTGCTTCAGGGCCCATGTTTCCAGCAGGGGCGAGAGAGCGTAGACATGATGGAGCCGGCCTCGTCCTCGCTCGTCGCAAGCTCCGACGATGGCCGTGCCGGCTCTGCAGCGACTGATTGGGCATCGGCGCAGACTTTCAGCGAGCATGGAAAGCGACTGCCATGTCCGAATAAGCATCCCGCTGTCCATCCGAACAAAGAGCAGCGACTCACATCTAGATCAAGAAGCTTGAGCGATCCTGCAGTCAGGACGAGGGCGCCTCGCTGGCCGGTATACGTCCATCGGGTTGGGATGGGATGGGCCTTGTAGCGCCGGACGACAGCAGAGGCAAGAACGGCGTTTCGGCCGAATGTGGAGTTGACGAGAGATCGCTCGGATGCGTTCAGCGAGGGCATTGCGAGCGAGCGGCTGGATTTCTCTGCACGAACGAGGGTGCCAGAGCCAATGTGCTTGGTGTGCTTGGTGTGCCGGTCGAGGCGGGTTGGAACGAGATGAGGACCAGGACAGGGAGGGGAAGTAGGCGGATGGGAGAGCGATCGAGGCGAGGCAGCGAGCGGGCGGGTGGGGGGCCTGAAGGCGCCGCCAAGGCCAGGAGACGGCGGGCCAATCGGCGCACTTGGGGCGACGCAGCCATGTGGCGCCGCACAGCCCGTTTGGGGCAGGTGATTCGGGACAAGCGATGCAGCATGTCGGTTTTGGTCAAAACATCAGAGGACCACCGGCTGATATCGGCCGAGATACCATCGAGAACCACCGACTGGCTTCGACCAGGATACCATTGGGAACATGGGACGGAGATGGGAAAGTGGTCTTGGGAAACGAGCACAAAGTTGAGAATCGACAATAACGAACCGAAACAACAAGTGGAAATAATGCTAAACATAACGGGCCGAACGAAGCAAGACAAGAAGGACGTGACCTGAGGCTGGCAGGAAGAAATGAACTGAAATTGACAAGCTGTCCAACCGGCAGCGCACACCAGTCGCGCCATGTGTGTCCCTCCCCAAGACAGGACAATGTCGCACGTTGATCAATGGCGGCCAGTGCGGCCAAAGATGCTGACTTCGGGATACTCCTCGCCCTTGAGCTCGCTCGATGGGTTCTGGGGCTCGGGCAGGAAGCCAACGTGGAACAGGTAGTTGAGGCACTTCTTGGCAATGACCGAGGCAGGACGGCACGGCGTCGGGTAGATTGCGCGAGTGTTGGTGTTGTCGGGCAGGAAGGACATGTCCATCATCATGTGCATGAGTGGGAACAGAGCGTTGGTCTCGATTGACGCGGCTTCGCTCAAAAGCCCCTTGAACTGCTCGCGAGTCTCAAACAAGACCTGCCAGCCAAAGGCGTTGGCAATCTCAAACAGCTTGGTTTCGGTGATGACACTGGTGTGTGAGTGTGAGTGTGAGTGTGAGTGTGAGTGTGAGTGTGAGTGTGAGTGTGAGTGAGTGAGTGAGTGAGTGAGTGAGTGAGTGAGTGAGTGAGTGAGTGAGTGAGTGAGTGGGTAATCAGAGTCGGAATCCACCATCCACACCATATCGCACACCACACCATATCCATATCACACCATATCACATTCCTCACCTGTTCTCCGGGTCGCTGATGTGGAACACAAACTTGGACAGGGCCTCCTCCGAGCCGGCAATCTCGGCAACCACCTTGGCGACATGGTCGACGGGATCCATGGTCATCGTGACAGGAGTGGCATGCGACGGAGCAATGCCGAGCTGGATGCATCCCTTGACATATCGCCAGATGTAGTCGTCCGTGTTGGACACTGGAGCGATGGAGGGTGTGAAGGTGTCAGTTGGTGTCAGTTGGTGGATGAGTGGCACTTGACAATCGAGACCATCGATTCATGGCCAGTCCATGGGACGATTGAGACATCTCCATCACACCACATCACATCACACTCAACTCACCTCCGTATTTGCTATCACCAGCAATGACGGCTGGACGAATGATCGTCGCAGGTACTCCCCTCGATCGTGCCTGCCTTGTTGACCAGCTGCTCAGAGACCCACTTGGTCTGGCCATACCCGCCAGAGATGTTCCAGGCCGAGTAGATCTTCTCCATCAGGAGCTTGCTAGAGCCCTTGGATGCTGGAACGGTCCCAAGGGTCGAGATGTAGTGCAGCGGCTTCAGGTGGTGGGTTGTGGCCAGTCTCAGGGCCGTCGCCGTGCCAAGGACGTTGGGTCCCTTGAGTCTGTTATAGTCATACAACCAGTGGACCTCGGCGCCGTTGTGGACAATCATGTCGGTCTCCTCGCTGATCTCCTTCCATCGCTCGTCCGAGAGTCCCCACTTGTCCTGCGACAGGTCGCCACACAAGGCCACAAATCGGTCTCGCACGGCGTACCGCGGGTCGGCACGCATTCTCGATGCAATCACAAGCTGGGAAGCATTTGAGAGCAGTCGGAGGAGAGCGACTTCTTCGTTCTTAGCTCGAACGAGGCAGTAGATCTTGGCCCGAGGAAACCTGTTCGCCAGTTCGTACAGCAGGAAGACGCCCAGGAAGCCAGTGGCACCGGTCAGGACGATGCCGCGAGCCCATGTGGGAAAGGCGAACGGAGGGAGACCCTCGGCCGTCACAGTCGCATCGTCGAGCTTGGCGGCTTCTTCGGCCAGATCGACGGTTGGCGGGATCAGCGGCCTTTTATCCCGGATGTCAATCACAAGTTGGGCGACGGCCATGGGCGTCATTCCGTTCGACAGCAATATCAGCGGCGAGATCTCGACATCGAGCTCGTTCTTGATGGCGAGGGCCAGACGGCCGACACTCAGCGAGTCAAAGCCGACACCGGCAATGTAGTAGTTGCGACCGTCGAGGGCCTCGATGTTGAGAATCTGGCTCCCAAGGCGAGAGATGAGCACCGCAATTCGAGAGATCAGGGCGTCGCTGATTTCGAGCGGTGGGTAGACAACGGATCTGCCGTACTGGTCGGCGCTCTCGGCGATGCGCCTGAGCTTCTTGAGATCGCGCTTGCCGACCTCCGTGAACGGAATGTCGTTGAGTTCGAAGCAGTTGTGGATCGGGACCTTGGAGACGTTCTTGAGAGCAAAGAGGTCCTGAACTGTCTGCAGGATCTCGGTTGGGGTCAGCTTTGGATTGGACTCTTTTCGGGTGACATAGAGCATCACGATCTTGAGCTCCGAGGTCTGCATAAAGGCGCAATCGACGATGCTATCGCTCAGGTTCTGGTTGACGATCTCCTCAAGGGCGTTGAGATCGACATAGACACCATTGACCTTGACCTTTTGGCCGAAGCTGGTGCGAGACAGAGTCGACTGGGGTGGTCAATCGGATGCATTTTGCTCCATTCGACAGGGCGCCGCGGTACTTCCAGTAGCGCTCGAAGCAGCGCAACTATAGCGACCAAGGCGATTCCACCGATTCAGCCAAGAGATGCCATGTTAGCGATCCAGACCGACGGAGACTGCACCACGGCAGCGGAAACTTACCGGCCAAAGACCACAAAGTCCTTTTCGCCCTTCATCTCGACCCAATCTTGGGTACATACACGGGGCGAGCCGTCTTCCAGAAAGCCAAAGACGGCCAGTTTATCGCTTCGATCTGCATTCGCAAAGTTGGGGTGGTTGCGCACAGGATCGTCCTTGTCGACGGCAAAGGCCAGAACGCCGTGCCGAGAGACGCTCTGGTCGACGACGTTGCCGGTCTCGTCAAAGAGCACGCACCGGACGTTGGGCTTGGTCAGCTTGTAGACCAGCTGCGAGGGGCAGGGCTCGGTCGGTTGGATGACGCAGAAGGTCAAGGTGCCGATGATCGTCGACTGTCGGCCAGACAGGGTCGAGGAGACATGGGGAGACAGCCAAGACGGCCCCCGACAGGGATCATAGACAGCAGGTGGAGATCATGGACAGCGGATGGAGATCATGGTCAGTAGACTGAGATCATGGTCAGTGGCCCTGAAATATCGCGAGTCGGGGAAGACCTTCGCTCGGCGACTGCCAAAGTGAGGAGTCTTTTTGCAAACAGCTTTGCTGGACTCTGGCTATCCCGTACTGCGTCTGCGACGAAAATAGGGCACCGTCTCGTTTCGCATGTGCAAGGTATACCTCACTTGATCCGTATCCACAACGAATCATTGCGTTCGGACAGAGCTTGCGAGCCAGGTGCACCAGAGAGACGGGAACGAGTTCGTGGGCAAGCACCACGCGCTCGGCTTTGGGCCAGCGGATTCGAGGGTTGCGCGATGTTGCCACTTTGAAGACCATCTTGATGAATGACGGCGTCTGGCAAGCAGCATTTCCTATGTGTCAGAGGCCCTGGAGTGTCCTCAAAACTTCAAGCAGCCCCGGGACCGCTGCGACTGGGAGAGGTCAGTGGCTCAGTCGAAGACCTACCGACGAGAAGATGCCCATGCCCTCGTTTAGGAGGGAGATGACGCTGAGGGCCTTGTTGACTGGGTTGGGTGTGGGCTTGGAGAGCCACAGTGATCCCTTGGTATTGACACCGATCGCAAGCCAAGCCATGGATGCTGAGAACGAGGCAGCCTAGCTTGCCGGCGACAGCTTGTCAGCCTGGGGCAGGCATCCAAGGCGGGCAGCGACGATTGTGACGAGGGAGCATACCTGGAAGACCCCGACCGACCCCTTGGGATAGCCAACAGAAGGGCGGGTAGACTCCATGAAGCGGTGGGAAATCTGGAAGCTGTGGGCAGGAGGAAGAGGTCATGAGTCTTGCAGGCGATATGCAGCAATTGGCGCGACCAACCCACACAGACTCCCAGCAGCGACTACCCACGTCTTGGGAATGCCTGAGTAAGCAAGGGGTAAGATATGGACGTGAGTCGGGCACTCCATGAAAGCCGCTGAGACGATGGGGTGGCGCCGGCTCTAGTTCGTGCCCACCTGTGGTTCCGGAAGTGCTGAGGTAGCCGATGTACTCGTCGAGGGGCTGGCAGGCGTCGATCGATGGGGCGGGGATCGCTGCGAGCGGGTAGTAGACTCCGGCATCGATGGCCTCGACTCCCTCGATTCGGCCGGGTTTGGTATGGTGATAGAGGACGTATCTGATCCTGAGCCTGGGTATGAGCAAGACCCTCGCTGGTTAGTAAATCGCAGCCGGTTCGTGGTTGGGTCGAATGGGATGGCATCGCCGCAGAAATGTAACCGGCGTCAGAAGCACGGCTCTTACCTTTCGCAGAGCGCCTTCCGAGCAACAGCGGGCCAGTTCAGCCCAAAGTTGATCACCTTCCTGAGAGACACGCGGCCATCAGAACCAGCTGGCGGGTCCAAGCATGAGACTCCCAGCCCTTCTCGCATGTCGAGACAGATCACTCACTTGCCGAGGATCCAGAGCGCATAGGAATAGAAGAGCCAGTGTGCTTCGGCTTCGCAGTAGGTCGCAATGACCTCGTGGCCCTCGTCGTCCCAGCCAGGAAGGACCTTGAGCTCCTGGGCGATCGAGTATGCCTTCTGCCACAGCTCGAGGTAGCTGTAGCGCTCGGTCTTGCCGTTTTCTTTTGTGTGGATAGCCAGGGTATCGGGCTCCTCGGCAGCGAGCCTGATGGCCGCCTCCAGGGGATGCAGCCAGGGATCGAACGGATCCATCGGCTGAACGCCTTTGGGCTGCGACAGCGGCTGCTCGGTGGGGACCGATGACCTGCTATCGCCGCGGTTGCTGGGCGGCTCTCCGAAGCAGCAAGAAAGGGCACGATGGAGCATCGCAGGAAAGGGGGGGGGGACGTCAAAGTCAAGGCAACCGGGATAAGGGGCAAGCAGCGGGACCGGCAAGGAGATGGCATTTATAGGCCACGTTTTCGGCCTGTGCCGACATGCTCCCCGGTGCTCGTGGAGCCCAGAGAGGGGACATCTGGGAGCACGCCACCGATTCGACAACTCTGAGGAAGCAAGGGGCCTTGTTCCCAGGATCCAGCACGGGGCTGGGGCCATGGCGGCCCATGCGTGAAACACCAGGAACAGAAGCCGACCAGTCGACGGCGGACAGCATTGCTGGATGGCCTGCTTGCCCACCCCGAGCAGACACCGTGGAATGCCTGCGTCTGCGTTGGGTGGCACCAGTCGGCGAGCTCTGCTTGGTCCATCCAACGGGACAAGGCCGTCGTCATATCGTGTGGCTACATTTCGTGGTCCTTTGCACTTTTGCTGCCTTGCTTGCACAGGGACAGGACAGGACAGGACAGGACAGGACAGGAGGACCCTTTGATCGAGACGCAGACGCACAATCACTTGGGCGACCAGGGCTCAGAAGACTCGGAGGGCAATGAGATGCTTCGTGTTGACCACCAAACGCAGGCCAGCCGGATCGATCCTCCAGCAGATACAAAACACAAGCACAGCCAACACACATGCCAGGCCGGGCGACGGCTGTCTGGACAGGAAAAATACGGCTGTCTCTTCCACATATGACCAACAACAAAACAAGCCAAGTACACTGTCGCAGCCGACAGACGCCGCGCGGAAACGAGATCGCATCGCTGCTGATCAAGGCGACATCGTCGTCTGCACGAGCCATCTGGGGGAGGGCGTCGGGTTATCAAGAAGAATAATGAGGGAGGGACAAGGCGCGAGCGACCCGACGACTGGCAGTTGGATATTTGCTGCCGAGGCTTGACAGTAGATCCTTGAAGTCGAGGGCGACGGCAGCTGGAGGAGGAGGGGAGCCTGGGAGGGGAGGGGGCGATTTCTTACCACAACCAGCCAGAGCTCGTCTTTGCGGTGCTGGCTTGGCTAGACAGCCCCGCTGCCATCCCGGCTCCCGACCTTGCGGGGGTTGTCTTGCGCCATCGCATCTTCATTCTGCCACTGCTGCTGCTGCTGCTGCTGCTGCTGTCGATTCTGCTGCTGTTGTTGCTGGCCGGGACCGCCGCTGCCGCTGCCCGTCCAGCCCATATATCGGCTAATGCCGCCCATGAACTCGTTCCCGCGCCCGCCTTCGAGCCGGTTGGCAGCCGCGAATGTCGAGATGCCGAGTCCAGGAGACAGGGCTCCGTTTGGTGCCTGGCCGCCTTGGGGCTGCTGGGCACTGCTTGGATAGTAGCCGTTCGTCCGCTGGCTGGAGGGCGCTTTGCCACCGGTCCCGGGCGTCGTTGTGGTCTGGCCTTGCGCGGTCTTCTGAGAGTTGTCGTAGATCCTTGACTTGCGAGCCTCGTGGCCGTAGTATTGGCCGTCGAAGCTGCCTTGGGCGTAATCACCGGCGGATCTATACGCTTGTTGCGACGACAGGTATGCCTGTTGCTGTTGCTGTTGTTGCTGTTGCTGGGACAGGTGCGCCCCTGGGTGATAGCCGGTGCTGGGGCCGGGCGGGTTGTACTGGCTTCCTGCATAGGCCGTGTGCTCGTAGTCGGAATACATCGCCGCGCCATTGCTGCCGGATGGAACCGACATACCGTGGTATGCGCTTCCAAAGGCAGGGTTGGTGAGCGAGGTCGGGGAGACGGGTATATTGCCGCTGCCGGGGAGCATGTTGGCTACGGGTGATTGCTGCAGGCCACGAGGCGTGTAGCCGCCGGCCGAGGAACCTTGGCTGCCCATGTTCGGCATGTACATGACGGCGCCTGCAGATTGCGGCTCGCCGGTGCTATACGGAAGACCGGGCCCGTAGAGATCGGCGCTGCTGTATGCGTCGTAGAAACTCGTTTGTGGGTAGTTGGCAGGGTGCGGGCTGACATGCATGCTCTTGGGGCGGCCGTACATCGAGTTGACCGAGCCGGCCTTGGAAAAGCCCGACTTTGGTCCTGTGGTTCCCGGCGAGCTGGTCGAGGACACGCTGCCGAACGAGCCCGCCGGCGAGTGTGCCGCTCCGCCTGCCGATGACGCAAAGCTGCCGCTTGACATCTGGAGCGTCTGCCGGCGGGTGGCCGAGGTGTTGCTAAGGTGGATGCTTGTCCTGGACGAACCTGGCTCGGGGCCACCGGGTGTCATTGCTTGCTGGCCGCTGCCCATCTTGCCCTGGTGGTGGCTGGATGTCGGGGCTCCGTTTTGCATGCCCATCCCGCCGGGCGGGTTCATGAT
This sequence comes from Polychytrium aggregatum, assembly GCF_025602895.1. NCBI lineage: Eukaryota > Fungi > Chytridiomycota > Chytridiomycetes > Polychytriales > Polychytrium > Polychytrium aggregatum. The sequence goes on along the minus strand of NW_026516229.1, from coordinate 530,871 downwards.
CGAGTGGCTGCGCGATGTCCCAAGGCTCGAGTCTCGCGATAGGTTCTCGCGACCGGCTCCGTAGCCCATCATCTGCGCCTGGCTCTTCCAGCTGACGCTTTGCCGTGGGGTGGCCGACCCAGGTGTGTGAGGGGCTCCGTCCTTGTGGGCGCCTGACGGGATCGACACCGGGATCGACGCCGAATATGCCATTCCAGGCGATCGCGGCGAGAGCGCGGCGAGGCTGGCATGTCCGCGCTCCTGATACGAGGTTGACAGAGACATGCCCGGGGACTTTGCGCGCGAGCTGCGCCGCTCGAACTGGCTTGTCGACGACTCCAGCATCTCCGTCAGCGGGTCGCCGTAGGTGTCCCCGGATCCACTCGTTGCATCGTACATCGACAGTGCGCTGCGGCTGTGGCTCATGCGCTTGCGGTCCATGCGGACCGACTCGCGCGAGCCTGAGGTGCTGGAGAGATTATCGAGGCTCTGGAACCTGGGGCTCTTGACTGCCAGTCGAGGGGTGCGGGAGTCGTTTTCAGAGCCCGGGACATTCGGGGCTTCTGTCGGGGTGTGCACACTCTCTTCGCTCAGGCCACCGTCGACGGCTCCGGAGATTTCGTCGCCGGCAATAGACTGTCGCGCCTTGAGCGTGTCGCCCTGAGAAGACTTGCGCCGGAGCGGAACGCGCATCTGGGGGTCGCGGAAGCCCAAGGCCGCGCCAGACGTCTCGGCATCCTTGTACTTGCGGTCGCCGCCATGCAGCTCGCGATCAATGACGGCCGAAGTCTTCCGATGCACTTTGGGTGTCAGACTTCTTGCGCCGCTCTTTCGCCCGTCCTGGAGCTCAGACATGGCCGCTGCCATTGAGGCATCCTGCTGCTGCTGGACGGCGTGCTTGAGTTGCGAGGCACTAGCCTTCTTTGACGGCGTGGATCGGCGACTCCGCGCTGACTCGGGCTCAGAGTCGGCCGGAACATCGGTTGCTGATGGAGCGAGGAACGGGTCCCACGAATCGCTTCCGTGGGCAGTCAAATTGCGAGGCGACGGCAGCGCACCGCGGTCACCAGACTCGCCTTTCCGAGGGTGCTGGTGCAACCCGGGATCAACATCCAACCCTCGGAGGGGCGACCGGTTGGTCTTGAGGGTGTCGACGCTGGCCGTCACGAGTTTGGCACCAACCGAGCCGGCGCCGGAGGGAGCAAGGGGCTTCATTTTGTCCCGTCCTTCTACAAGGTTGTCGCTTCTGGCTTTGTGGAGTGGAAAGCCCTGGGAATCTGTCACGATGCTGCCGCACGGGTCGCCGACCGCCCTGGAGGTGTCTTCGCGCTCGTCCATACGGTCGTCGGCGGGCAGGTCCGCAGGCGGATCCTCAGACTCGACGAACACAGGCTCTTCAGACAGGACGACTTGCTGAATGGCACTGCCGCCACGGCGGGCAGACAGCGTTGACATTGCAGACGACATACTGCGCCGAGCCTGCTCGCTAGGGTCTGTGTCCATGGGGGCGACTTGAGGCGGCGTGGCAGCAGTCTTGGTTCTGCTCAGCGGCTCGGGGGTGCGGATGAGGGACTGAAACAGCCGATTGTTTCGATCGCGCAGTCGATCGGCAACCTCCATCGGTTTGAGATCCTCCTCGGTCACCGAGTGGTCGAGAGAGAGAGGCAGGGCCGGTGAGGTCGTGCCGCTCAGGGCACCAGTCGGTGCCCGGGAGGGCTGGTCGGAGGTGGACAGCTCGGCGATGCGATGGTTCACGTCGTCGACGTCCTGGTAGGCGTCCATGAGCTCGATATAGTCGATGGACTGAACCGAGTCGCGGACGGCGCTCGAGGGCTTTGCAGCAAGGGACTCGGATTTGTTCGCATGGTCGTTAAGTGGTGTGCGTTCGCCCTGTTGCGCATTCAGGCAATTTGGAAACAAAGGGCATCCACGACCGATGGCACGAATCAAGGAGGAAATGGCAGCAAGGGGGGTATTAGCAAGTGGTGGGGCTCAAGCCAGTGCGATAAATGCACGTCACAGAAAGGTGGATCAAGGGACAGCAGGAGCCCCGACAATGACCGCTCGTGGAGCAACGCCTCTCCATCGCCACTTGGGAATCAACAGCCGCACGCTTACCATGGATCGATCCCGCCCACCTCCATAGGAGCTGTATGCACCGCGCTGGCTGCGTCGTTGGTCTGGGTCGCCCGCGGATCCTTGGCGAACAGGGTCGGCAGAGGCTTGGTCGTATCCCTGTTGGTCGTATCCCTGCTGGTCGTATCCCTGCTGGTCCATCTCCATGCTCGTGTCGAAATAGTCGTCTGCCGGGTAGTATCCCTTCTCGGGCATGGAAGGGAGCATCGTCGGCAGGTACGCCTTGCTGGACTTGACCGTGTCGAGACAGACCGAGTGGCGCGAGCGAGACGACATCACCGAGGACGGCACCAAGGTCGGCAGGAGCGCCCGCTGGCTCTGGTTTGAGGAGCCGCGCTCGCGATAGGTCGCATAGCTGGTTTGGCCGCGAGGGCCAGTTTTTTCAGCTGGCGCGCTGGGCTGCGCTGGCTGCGTCGGCTGCATCGGCTGAGTTGGCTCGGTCATCAGGCCCGGATGCGAGATGGTGCGTCCCAGGCCCTTGAGGGAGGGCGGCGTCAAGCGCAGAGAGCCCATCGATGGTGACTGGGCCGGCGGGATCGCCAGGTTGGTCTGGAGCCTGCGTGTGGGCGTCTGGTCGTACCCGCCGGTGTACTCGCTGGAGGACGAACCCGAGGGATAGTATCCCGTTGTGCCGGAGGAGCTGCGGTACGACTCGGAGACCGAGGAGGTGTGATGCGTGCTCGAAGCGTAGGCCGCCTGCGAGCCGTGGTGCGAGGTCTGCTGTTGGCGGTAGGTGGATGACTTGTATCCAGCTCCATCGTGGAACTGGCCTGACTGGTCGAGAGCTTGCATTGGGTCGTCGATCGCCGTGCTTCCGAGTCCGTTGGGGTCCTTGTCGCTGTCGGGGCTCAGGAAGTGATCAAGCAGGTAGTCGTGATCCTCCATGAGTTCAGCGCCAGCGTTCGCGCCACGGGCATCGTCGGGGGTGTAAATGTCGCCATAGACCGGGCCAGAGACGGTCTCGTGCTCGCGTCCGGTGCCGACGCCCTTGATGATGGGCTGTCCAGTTTCCTTCTGGATCGCAACGAGCTTCTGGAGCTGCGGAGGCACGTTGCGGACAATCGAACTGCCGATCGTGGTGGCTCGTGGTCGGCCCATGGGTTTGTTGCTGGATGGCGTGGACGTACCCGCAGCGAGGCCAGACCCACCCGTCGCGGAGCCGCTGTCGCCGATGCGGACGCTGGCAGCCGACACCGAGCCCACGACAGCAGCGCTTGCCGCCGCTAGGGCTCCCTTCTCTGACTGGGCCTGCTGGTTGCTTGCGCGAAGACTAGCCGTCAGCGAGTTGGGCAGGGCGCCGAGCGTTCTCATCGGAGGAATAAACTTGCCCACAAATCTTTCCCCGGTGATGAAGGGGTGCATCTTGGCTTGTTGGGGGCTCCAGCGCTCGAGCGGATTGAGGTTGAGAACACCCTCGAGGAAATCGAGCAGGGAAGCGCGCGCCTCCAGTTCTGCGTGGATGTCAAGAGCAGCAGTCCCAGGAAGCGAGAGTTTGATGGTGCATCGAGTGGTTCCACATATGCCAGAGCCACAGCCAGGACAATCACGAGAGGGTTAGCGACCGCTTTGAAACGGGACCAAAGAAGCTGGGAGTGCAGACGCTGAGAGAGCCGGCAGCTATCCACGGACCTTTCTCGAGCTCCTTGCCCTTCCGGGGAAGAGGGTAGCCATTGATGACTTCGGCCAGGGTCGTGCCGTTAAAGTATCGCTTCGAGGGCTGCTCGGTCGTGTTGTTTTCGGCCATGTAAGTCTGGATCGACTTGAGCACGTGCTGCCGACCGGTCGGGGTGTCAATCTTGTCGAAAAACTGGCTTGAGGACTTGCCCTTCTCGCACATGTACGTGGGAGGCACACTGACGAATGCCAAGCGATGTGGCAAAAGGACATGATGTGGCAGAAGGACATGATGAGCATTGTGGCCGGCGATTTCCGAGCAGACGGTCGGCCCCGTTGAGAGAGAAAGTGAAGCCGACGGAGGGAATACAGGGCAGCCACCACTTACCCGAGCATCTCCACGATGCGAGACAGTTGGTTGAACTCGGACGATCCTGGAAACAGGGGCAGGCCGAGATAGAGCTCTGCGGCGATGCATCCGAGCGACCACATATCGATGGACGAAGTGTACCTAAAGCGACACAGTCGCAGAGCCAAACAACAACCCGCAGGTTGCGCCAGGTGCGCTTGGCAAAGTCAGCAGAGGAGCCATCGCCGTTGAGCATCAAAGCTGAAAGGGAGGGGCAAGAGCGAGCGGAGCGGATGCACAGACACGCCGCCACCAAACAACGTACGGAAGTCCAAGAAGAACCTCGGGTGCACGGTAGAAGCGGGACTGGATGTATGTGTAGATGGTCTCGTTTTCGTGGCAGGCAGAGCCAAAGTCGATGACCTTGATGTCCGGGGCTTCCAGGCTGCGAATGGCGGAAAGAGAGAGACAGATGTTAGACTGCAGGGTCGTTCGGGGGGGGGGTTCGATTGGAGAGCGTGGCCGCCCGCTGCAACAAGCAGGATCGAGCCGGTTCGGCGGAGGTGTGGGAGTGGGCAGACTTGCCTCTTCAGCAAGATATTCTGGGAAGAGAAAACCAAGTAGCGGGTTCAGTACGTGTCCAGAGGCGCAGAGGCCCAAACAAGGTATGCGCTCCGCAGGTTTGGGTGTGCCCACCGAGGCTGACAGCGGGCACCGGACACGACTACCGGACACGACCACCGGACACGACCACGACATCGCCTCAGGCATGTCACGAGTGACAGTGATCGAGCACGCCAATATCCACTCACCTCGGGTTTCAGGTCACAGTGGATGATGCGCGCCTGATTCAAGACCACCAGCGAGTCCAGCAGTTGGGAGATGAAGAGCCGGACAAGGTGGATGCTCAGGCCGCGGTAGTTGTTCTGCTTGATCAGCTCAAACAGATTCACGCTCAGCATCTCAAAGATGATGCACAGATGGGAGCGGAACACAAAAGTATCGCGCATGCGCACGAGCCGGTGCTTGTTGTCGGGATCGAACTGGGTATTGAGCTTGAATGAGAGGGGAGGGGCACGAGGGGCACGAGGGGCACGAGGGCGGCGACGATCAGTTGGCGCGACTGTGGGCTCCTCCTCACTTGGATCGGTTGGATCGATCACCACAAAGGGGGGAGATCTCTCAGCGTCCGCAAGGGACTGAGTCCACGCACAAAGCTATACGACCACCACAGATGACAGTCAATATCGATCCTCCTACCATGTTCAGAATCGTCACTTCAACCAGCGACTGGTTGTAGTAGGCAAGCTTGTTTTTGATGACTTTGATGGCCACCAGCTCCTTGGTCTTGATGTTTTCGCACTTGACGACCTGACCAAAGGTACCCTGGCCGAGCGTCTCGAGGATGCGATACCTGCGGCGGCGGAGACGAGGGCGCGAATGCACAAGTGAGCAATCAGGAGCACCAATAGGGCGCCGGTCCACGAAGCGGATTCCGATAGGAGCGAAGAATGTTGGCAGCGACGTGTCCTCCTCGCTCCAGTCGCATATCGGGACAACTGCGAGCGTGTTTGCTGCCCAGATGGCGCGATACGCACTGCTGGCCTTCTTGCACACCCAGGATATCGTTGACATAGAGGATGTAGTCCCAATCCTCGTTGTCGTAGCCATCGTTGTGGGTGGGCTTTGAGGGTTTGGTGAGCACACGGCGGGGGTTGGACTTGCGCTCGTACTGATATTCGGGATTGCATCCTTGGTACGTGCGGAGGATGTCGTAGGTGAGGCTTTGGAGGATCTGCCGAGACAAAGGTGCAATATAAGGTGAATGCGAGCAAAGGCTGTGTCCCAACAGTCAGAGTGCGAGGAAGCGAAAGGCTCTGCTGTTTCCCGGGTCGAGCCAGGTGTGGAGTCGAGCACACAGGGTTGTACATGAAGGACACTGGCTGATGGGCCAAGGATCCTCGGTGGCTGGCGCGCCTGGATCCACTTGTTTCAGTCGCTGACACCAGTTTGGCGATCCAAGGCACGGTTTCAACCCAGATCCCAGCCCGAGTGCCCGGTCGCCCGTTCCTCCGGTGCCTCAGTCCCTTAGCTCCTCTCCTTCTTCGCTCGTTCTGGGGACGTTACCGAAGGGTTCGCCGAGGTCATGTACTGAGTCGGGGGCTTCCACTCGGTTGAGATGGGCTTGAAGCCGTGGACCTCCATGGGGCTGGCGGCTCGAAGAATGTTGGCTCTGGGGCCGGTGAGGGCAACTTCCCTGTTGTGGATGTGTGCGTGCTGGAAAGCAGCACGTTTGCGCTCGAGGCGATGGAGCATGGCATTGGCCGGGGAAGGCGACGTGGTCTCGGGCCGGTCGTGGTCGTGGATACCTTGGGTAAGTCCCCCCACCGACGCGTTGCTTTTCATGAACGTTAATGAGGGTGCAAATTCGGGGGTGCTGGAGTTGGCGTGGACAGAGGAGGCGCCATGGCGGGAGGCTCCGAAGGACGAGCTTCGAGAGTGAGTGCGAGTGCTGTAAACAGGAGGCGGTATGGGCACAGGGCAGTTAGGATGGTACTGGGTTCAGCGAGATATGGTGCGGAATGGCTCTATGCAGTGAGGATCAAACGTAGGGGTGGAGTCGATGTGGCAAACACACAGCGACACAGTGACTACGGCACATGCGCAGGGTCCAGTACAGTGCAGCATGACACGTCAGAGGAGACAAAACACTCCTGTCACAAGAAAAAGGAGGGGGGGGGCCAAAATCACATCGTATAGACAGCCCAACTACCGACACAGGCGGAGACTGGCAAAGGCCGCCTGTCTGCAGCAGCACACCAACAGACGGACACTCGGACAGCCCGACCAACCCAGGGTTGTGATCGCGGCATCCAGATGGATAAGGCCGGGGTCCTCGCGCATAAAAGGGGGGTGAGTATGTGAGGGAGGGAGGAAGTGGGAAAGAACAGCCAGGACAGCAGGATGTGGGCGACGGATGCGACACCGGAGAAGGAAGGGCACATCAGGTGCAAACACAGGCAACTGGACGCGGGGTATTAGTAGCCCAAGTGCAAGCACATCACAAAAAGTGTGGGTGGACGAAGCAAGGCATATGCAACGAGCAGCGGATCGAAGTGGAATGTTGGATGGGCGATGGTGTGGTTTGAAAGTAAAGCCAGGGCGCAGGGGTTCAGCACTACTGAGATCCACGTTGACGAAGCATCGACATACCCAGAGGCCTTTTGGTAGATTTTGGAAATGGTTTCGTTGATGGAGGGAGCCGAGGGAGGAAAAGGGATTGATGTGTCAGCAGAAGAGGTGGCATTATGGCTGTAGATAGAAGAGGGCTTAGAGAAGCGAGAGTGTTGCTGCGGGAGAGACGATGGGTCGGTAGAAGCGGGAGAAGTTGAGACCATATTTGAGGAGCTCCCGGGGTCTTCAAACGAGTCAAAGGTGGTTTTCAGTTCTCCGACAGACATCGATGGGCAATGCAGCCAGAGGAAAGGCCGAGAGGAGGAGGGGCAGGACAGAGGCGGGTGCCGCTGGTGGGATGCCGAAGGAGTTCAGTTCAGTTCGGTTCAGTTCGGTTCAGTTCAGTTCAGACAGGGGACGAGCACGTAGCGGCCTCAGCGCTGATGATTGAGGAGAGCGAGGAGGCAGGCGTGGTGCTCTTGAATCGGCTGCACCGAGTAATTGTAGTGAAAATCAAAGTGGGGAAGGGGAGGCAACCGGGATGGCAGCCAGGTTGGCAGCCAGGAGAACGGGTGTTGATGGGTTAGTGGCAGCCGACGATTGCCAGAAAGGAGAGCCAGGGCGGGGGAAGGCAAGAAAAGCCGAGCTGAGGCTGACAGCAGGTCAGGAGTCAAGTCGATCGAAGGCAGACAGGGCAGATCAGCCCTGGGCGAGGCGATCCAGCGTGAGAGTGTGCGGCGACTGAGACGATTGAGGGGGCCGAGTCGAGCCGAGCTGAGACGAGCTGGGGGCGATTGAGGGGGCCGGGCCGAGTCGAATCGGATGAGAAACAGCAGGGGAAGGCTGGGTCGTCGGAGGCATGGCCAAACCGGTGCACGAGCCGATGCGGGCACCACCAGAGCAGACCCGACCGGCTCTCGACACTCCCGAGAGAAATCTGCCGCGAAGGCCCGTGTCCCAAGCGCTTGCTCCAGCGTGTCCTCGTTGTCCAGGTCTTGCCTCTCGGTGACGTTTTGGAGGGGATTGGCTTTTCTTGGGTCGGGTCGCAGCCGTGTCATGCCACGGGGAGGGTCGCATCGCTCGACAGGGGAAACGAAACGTACCTGAGGGCGAAATAGGCCGTTGCAGAGCAAGATCACACCGAAAATAGGCGTGGAGATTCAAGTCGAGCCTGGAAGAGAAGCCAGCGCGGGTCAACAACGCAAGCCAGCGGTATGAGGAGCCACAGAATGCGAGAGACGCAGACAGGGGATGACCGAATAATGTGGCGGGACAATGAGGAAAGCAGGAGCGCGTGCAAGAGAGCCCGAAGGAGAGAGACAGGAGCAGCAGTGGCAGCAGGGAGGGGGCAAAGACGGTGCTCCGGGTTGGAAGAAGCGAGCTTGAAAGCAAGTTCGGGTGCAAGCAGAGGAGGGGGAAGGGGGAAGCAGGCCAGACGAAGCGAGCCGGGAGGGAGCCGGAAGCAGCGGGCAGAAGCACGACAGGAGACGCAAAGACATGGGACAGCCGACGGATGCTCACCCCCCCGGAAGACAAAGGCGACAGTGAGGCCGCTGGAGCAGGGCCGAGCGGGAAACACAGGAGGCGGCGGATATGGCAGGCCGGGTGGGTGCGATGGATCAGAGAAGGCTTATCACCAGATGCATGCGAACGAGCGAGCCAGGAAGGACAGGAATTAAGACTGGAGTCTGTGGGGCCGCAGTGGGGGGGTGCTGTGGCAGCTGCGACACAGAACGGGGGTGGTTGCTGTTGCTGTTGCTGTGGCTGTTGCTGTTGCTGTTGCTGTTGCTGTTGTTGCTGTTGCTGTTGCTGTTGCTGTTGCTGTTGCTGTTGCTGTTGCTGTGGCTGTTGCTGTTGCTGTTGCTGTGGCTGTTGCTGTTGCTGTTGCTGTATCCCCTTCCATCCATTGGCAGCTGCCTGTGCGACGCCGAGCGTGCCCAACACACTTCCCCCCGCGCACACTGTCGCTGCAGGCCAGCCGGCATGATCGCATCCCTCCGGTCACACAGCACACAGCACCCACAGCCAACAATGCACAGCCAACAACCACAACGCACACACACACAGGGCGCCGCCCTTTCCCGTGCGACCGCTGCACCAATCGGCGTGTGCCGCCCAAAGGGCGACTGGTGCCAAGCGCCTGTGCGCCCTTTCTTGTGGCCACGCGCTGCGGAATGGGTGCGGCGAGGGACAGCGCCGGTGTCGGCGTTGATGTTGATGCGGGTGTTGAAGTTGATGTTGATGCCGGTGTTGAAGTTGATGTTGACGTTGAAGTTGATGTGGGTGCCGGAGTTGATGTGAGTGTCAGAGTTGATGTCGGCGGCCGCCCCGGTGCCGGGTGTCTCGCCATCAGGACCAGACTCGCCACCAATCGTCATTCACCCAGCCAGCACCATTCACCTGCAACCACCATTCACCCTGCAACCATCATCCATGTCCTATCGACCGCTTCTCACTCGCCACCGACGCTCCATCCACCACCGAGCCCTGCGGCCATGGGCCTTGCCCTGCCGTCGCCCATAACGCCGATCCAGCCCAGCATCGAACCACTCGGCGCACCCAGGGCCGCGCGACGCTGGTCTGTGCCCCTCACATGGTCCGCCCGCCTCGTCCACTCGTTTGCCCCGGCCGCCTTGGTTGGTTTCTCCTGGGCCAGGGCCGGCTCTGATTGCCGCTGCGTGGCGGCTGTCCGGGGCCACGGGGGGGGGCCTGGGCTGCCCGCTGAGATTTGCCAATCGCCCGGCTGTTGCTGGTGACCAGTTGTCAGCCACCGGCCACCGGCCCAGCTCTCCATGGTCCAGCATGACCGGCCACTGTGGAGCAGCATCACTCTGACACTTGTGGGCTCGGACAACCAGATCCCTTGGCCGAGCGGCGCCTTTCTTTCCTGACGATGTCTGGGCGCTGGGATGAGCCATATTCCGCGTTCCTTGACGGTAATCGAGGGCCGGAATGAGCCGCACACAAACCCGGTCGCATTCCGGGATTGACAGTCAGCGATCGCTATTTGACAGGTCTCGTGCAGACCTCGGATCGTCCCTCCGCTGCTGGATTGCACACAATTCCACACTGCAGCGCCTATCAACGTGGATGGCAGAGTGGATGGCAACGGAGGCGTGTATATTCATATCCAAAGAAAGCCAGTGTCGGCGATACAATCGCAGCGTTCTCGTTTTCTCTTCAGTTTGATGCAGTGCATTCAGCTCCTCAAGCGACTCCTGGCGTCGTGCCCCGCCCCCCGGCGCAGTTCTAGCTCCAGTCTTCTTCTTCGTCTTCTTCGTCTTCGTCGGAGGAGTCTGTCGCATCGCCCGAGCAATGGCACGTTAGCGAGCCATCGATATCATCGAGATCGTGCTGGATCCACCCTCTGCTTTCATAAACGGGCTCGATCCCATCCGCCATAGCCCAGGCCACACTTTCTCCCGTTTCCGCTTCGATAGAACCTACCTGCCATAACCTGGTTTCGGTTCTGCAGCGCGGCCTTCAGAATCGCTGCCAGATCACCCACGTCCTTGGCAGGTTCCGGGGCTGGTGCCGAGACCTGGCGGTCATGCACTGACCGTAGCTTGGTTCCTTGCTGGATGGCATCCAACAACTGGTTGCGCGAGTCTGGCGTAGACTCGCTCCTGGCAGTCCGCAGCACAGGCGTTGATGCGGATCCGCTTCGTTCGTCGCTGTCGGGTGCTCGAAGTGGTGGTCCAGGGGGAGGAGGCGGAGGAGGAGGGCCTCCTGCCGCTGGCAGTGGGGGAGGCGGTGGTGGCCCGGATGATCCTCGCGGAGGGAGTGCTGGGGCCGGGGGTGGGGCGGAGACTGGTGCTGGCGGTGCCGGCGGTGCTGGCTGGGAGCGCCCGGGAATCGGTGGTGGTCCTGCAGCCTCCCGCGCCGGAATAGGAGGTGGGGCTCGGCTTGCTGGAACTGGAGGCGGGCCGGCAGCCGGGGAAGCGTTCGACGACTGAGCCGTCCCTCTCGAAGGCGGAGGAGGAGGTGCTCCTCGCCGAGGAGCAGGCACTGGCGGAGCGGGTCGCTGAGGTGCAGGCGAGGCTGCAGCCACAGGAGGTGCTGCGAGAAACGCATCCCCAGAAAGCAACAGCCAAATTTACATCAGCAAACCGAGTTCAAGAAGCTCCCTTTCAAACGAAAGGTGTGGGTGGCAAACAGCGGCTTCACCCGGAAGGGGTTTGGCATAACTCGACATGGCTGACTGCAGCGCAGCAGTAAGGTGTGGGCAGGCGGATCACTCCCAGTCATATCGGCCCACCAAACTATCGACACATTTCGAGCGCAAGCGACGTTCTTCTCGTCGACACGAACGATACTGCGCCGCTATTGCCACTGCAAACCGACACCCGTCCCCAAGACGAAGACACACCTGGCGCGGCTCGGGTTGGCGGAGGAGGTGCTGTCGCAGTCTGGCTCTGGAGTGCAATTTCGTCGCCGTGCTCCTTCATGAACTTGTTGACTGCTTTCCTGATTTTTTTGTCTTCCCTGTACTGCTGCTCGGTGATGCCCGCCTTTTCAAACACAAGCTTCCATTCCTGAGGAATGTTTTGTGTCTGTGCCGGGCAAGGTCGCAAACAGAGATGGCCGGATTGAGTTCCAACGGGACCGACAGGCAAGTCCGGGCGATCATCCAAATCGCCCTCAAGACGCCCAAGCAAACGACTGCCCTGAAGCCGCCAATCCACCAGGACGAATGGCTATGGCCGCTTCGACACCCGAACCTCTGAACGCCTGCAAAGGGTGATACTCACCGTGAACCCCTTTTGCTTGTCGAATCCAACATGGGAAATATGCCTGAAGAGACGGCCAGATCAGCCAAAGTGTCGATGGATACATTGTTGAGCTGCAGACCTCGTCGAGGTTCCAATCTTGGATGCAGATGCCATATCGCGCCATCGTCCACACCCTCCGACTGGTCTGCACATACTCAAAGTTACTTGGGCCGCTAATCATTTCTTTGGTGACCTTTTGGGACTTGTTCTTGCCGCCTTTGCTGTCGTTCTTCTTGCCCATTGAAAAGAATCCACCGCCGCCGCTGTCCTTGGCCTGCTTGCTGAGGCTTTGGCTGCTATCGCTTCGATTAGGGGTGCTCATACTCTTGCTGATGGGAGCTTGTCCTGAGGAGGAACCAACATCCAAAAGCATGAGCCGCGATTGATATCGGACGCTACAAGAGGAGTTCGCATCGCTTAACCGTCTCCTCTGCCCAAACACCTTTCAATGGCAGCCCTTTCTGTTGCTCACCCGTCGGCGCGAGGTAGCCATCGTTCCTCGAAGCACCAGCGTTGGTCGTAGACAGCCGCTGTGGGGTCAGAGCCGGCGCTCCAAGCCGAGAGATTTCCACAGGCGGCGGATTCGATGGTACTGCAGGCGGGGGTGCTCTGCCTGTCGTTGAAGGGGCCCTTGCGACGGGCTGGGACGGCTTGTCCTCGTAATCCTTGAGCTGCACCTGCTTGAGGAACGTCTTGGCCTCGGATTCGTTTGCAAACGAGAGACCAACCATGCACTGGTGCTTGTCGCTGGGAAAGCTGTGGAAATACGGGCGATCCTCGAGATACTCGGCGTCGTCTTGAAGAGGCGTTTGCCACTGGATCTGTTGGCTCTGCCAGAAGCACGAGAATGCAGCGTGGGTTGGTTGGTTCGGGACAAGTGACTCGGAGCAGCATTTGCTACATCCACGAATACGACTGGCCCGAGCGCTTCCTGCTGGCGCTTGGTCCATCACAACTCTCACTGACTGCCGAGCATCGCTCTGATTGTGCAATTCCCTTTGCTCGTGCCTGAGCACTGTGCTGCTTGCACTTCTCAACCCCATCCATCCGTGCTCATCTCTGTCGGTCCTTCCTCCCCCAGCGTTACTCGTGCATCTCGCGCTTGTCTTTGCATCGGTAATTCTCATGCCCACCTCGACCGACATCACTTTGATGCTGCGGGATCCGTTCTCTCCACGGACCAGTATTGCTGCCCCGGTTATCTCGTATCGCCACTGCCCCGGGTTGCCTTTGGCCAGATAGACGCGTGCGGCGGCCTGGGTGAGAACCGACTCCCTGGAATCGACGGCTCGGCCGATGGCGGCTTCCTCTGCCTGCGAGAGCGACATCGTGGGCAATAGCGGGGCTCGTAGCTTCGAGTGGGGGGGGGTAAGAGAGGCGAGGGCGACGTCTCGAACGGACGGTTGGATTTTGGCCTTGGGAGCAATCGACGGACCTGCAGAAGCCAAACCGATGTGCTTGAGAGTCCGGCTGCAACTGGAATGGAGGGGCAGGCCCTGTTCCCGCTCTTTCCTCGAGCGATGTCGCTCGTTCGCCGAATGCAACGCTGCGGCTTCTCGGGTTCTGTCGATCTCGCTTTTGCGCTCCGTTGGGCGGCTTCAGTGACAATGTCCGTGATCGGTCGATTGTCGCAATGCCCCGGCAGGGCGGGGTCGTCTTCAGGGCGGCGACGGCCAATCCGTCACCAGCCCATGCCCGTATCAACCACACCATCCATTCGGAACACTCGCCACTGCCTTTGCCCTCGCCCCCACCATGCCGTCCGGCAAGATCGCAAAGCAACCCTCATCCAGGCGGCGCGCTGTCTTCAAGACCACCTCGAGGCGGGCCAAGATCGCTGCTGCTCTGGCTGCAGAGAGGGATCGCATCCGAGCGGCCAACCGAGTAAGCCAATCGGTGGCTTCCCGACGACCAAGCACCTCGCATCGTTGTCGACGGCTTCCCTCTGCCGATGACGGTCTATCCATTGCGCGACCCTTTGATGATCTGTCTCATGCATCCTGTCCTGTTGCAGCGGAGCGACTTTGTCGACATCTTGCCTGCGAGCAGCGCTTCCGTCCAGTTCTGCTTCTATTCGATCACAACTCTCCCCGCCAGTCTCCAGGACTGGGCGTTTGACCTTGTCTCGATCAACGTCAAGGATTTGTACGTTTTGCCGGCGCCGCTCTGTCTCTCATGCAGCATCGGTCCTTCACATGCCGGGCATCCCAAGATTCGTCCATCCGCAGCTGTACTCTCATGGCTCGCCCGGCTCGCCAGGCTAACGACATCCGTGCGGTCTCTACTGGACCAATCCCGTCCCAACCCCCCTGCTCCAGCTACGATCGCGATGGTCCCATGAGCTGGTCGGATGAGGGCAAGCGGGCCGAGATGTCCAGCAAGTCGTCCCGGTACCTCTTTGCCCTCGATCGCACCTCCCAGACCCCGCTCGGATTTGTCCACTTCCAATTCGTGATGGAGGACTGCACCGATGGCGGTCCGTATCTGCCTCAGCAGGCGGCCATCTACTGGTGAGATATTGCCCTGTGTCGTGGCGACAGGAGCATAGCGCAGGTTGGCGAGTGAGGGGACTGAATCTGGCGGCCAGCCGATCATGAGGATACGAATCGAATGCCGGCGGCCAGGCGATCATGAACTGTCGCAGCAACTCCTCACAACAACCCTTTGCCTTGGTTGGACGCCTGGACACAGCTACGAATTGCAGATCGCAGAGTCCCAGCAGGGCAAGGGCATCGGCCGCCAGCTACTGGACGCCATGGAGCACATCGGACGGGACACCGGAATGCGCAAGGCCATGCTGACGACGTTCAAGAGCAACGACCGGGCAACTCGGTTCTATGCTCATCTGGGGTAGGCCGATCATCGTATCCGGCGTGGAGCGCCTCCATCAGCAGCGAGAATGAGCCCGCCTCGGCATGAACGCAGTCGGGTCCACATCGATCCACTCTCTCACTTGCCCGTTCGTTTCGCCTCGGTTCAGATACGAAAGGGACGGCATCAGCCCCGACGATGCTTCCTATGAGATCATGTGCAAGCGTCTCTGTTCTTCTTCTGCATCTGAACAATGAACAACCCCTGCTTTGCATCTCTCTCTCTCGAAAGTGTCTTGTGGCAGGCACCACAACCTTCCCCCTGCTGATCGGGCTGCAATCATGCATGCTTCTGTGGTTTGCCACCATGAAGGCTCAGCTTGCTCAGGGTCGGAACGCCGCCGAGCCAGCCGGGCTTCTCAGTGCCCTTGTGTCGGCGAGGATCTCCATCGCGGGGCTTTCCGTCCCGGACAGTACTCTGTTCCTGGCTCGGCGGTGTTTTTTCGGCCTTGCGGCTCCTGCGCGGTGTGCCGTCCATGGCGCTTGGGATGTATGGCTGGGCATCTCGTTCAGCAGCCTTGGCAGCACCATCATGGACCGCCTCTCGTAAAAAGTCGAGCTTGTGTGGCTTGCTCTTGCTTTCCAGTGGAGTTGGGGGCTTTGTGTTGCTCTTGGCTGGCAGAGCGTCGGGTGTGGAGGAGTGCAGCCAGATCGAGGCATTCGATAGTCTTCCCAGCTTGGCCGGCTGTTTGGGACGCTGGCTGTTGGCTTCGATATCGCTTTCGTCAGGGAGTTTCTCGTCGAAGCGGGGAGGCATCTTGTCGGTATCGGCATGCATCGCCCCTTCTGCCTCGGATTCGGTTAGTTGGACCGAGTGGTCATTTGCGGACCCATCCTCGTCCCTGAATGGCTCATGGGCAGGTGGTAGTCGCTCAAGGATCTTGGGAGTATTCGTTTCGTCCTCGGTTGGCCCACGACTGGTACTCTCGTCGCTTGCATTCGCACTTTGCATGCTGTGACTGGAGTTGTCGGCATCGGCTTCATGCACATCGTTCTTCGGCTCGTGATCGACGACGCTGTGTGTGCTGGCATTGGTGTCGTGCGTATCGATGCTGGGATTTGCCTCCTGTGAGACAGCGCTTTTCGCAGGCTCTTTGCGCATTTTGGAAAACAAATTGGGCTTGAACCGTCTCGTGCTCGCAGGTGCAGGCGTCGATGGTGGGTGTTGCAGCGCAGGTGTTTCGGTGTGCTCCTGTTCCTGTGCTTGGCCTGTGCCGGCACTGTCCATTGCTAGAGCATGCTGAGAGTCATCGGCGGGACTATCACCAGAGCCCTTGGCAGATCCGCTGGCTACTGGCGACGCAGACGGGCTGTGAAAGTCATGGCCATACACTGCCTCATCACCGCCGCTGAGCTTGAGCGGGGTTTTGGCAGGATCCGATGGCACCGACAATCCTCCGAGCGTATCGTTGCCATGGCAGCCAAGATCGTCATCCTCGTCGGCACGGTCGCAGTGTTCCTCTGGAATGCCGTCGAGCGGGATGTCTGTATGCGGGAAACACGCCGGTATCTCTTGAGCAGCGCTGTCGTCGACCTGTTCCTCCGCAGCGGCAGCGCCAGTCTTTGCTTCCAGACTGTCATCCTCATCAAAGTTTGCTGGAGGCGGACTGAGGCTCCAGCCCAGTTCATTCAGGCGCTCCAAAGTCAATAGATCGTTTGAGAGAGAGATTCCCGACTGAAGCGACAGGTTGGATGGCGCTCGGATCGATCCGGGCAGCGAGTAGGCCAGGCGAAAGGGTAGATCGGGATATGGCGTCGTCTCCGAGAGTGTGCGCAGACTGCCTGGGTTGGGCTCATCGTCAGTTGGAAGCTCGCAAACCATGTCGGTGGACATGGACATGGTGCGCTGTCGCGGTCGGTGAATGTTGTTGTAGATCGACATTGCCGCAATCTTTCTATCCTTCTCCTGGATAGACCGAAACGGTGGTCAGACACAGACGACCGAGTCTCATGAGCCACCACCACTACCGGTCGAAGCTGCCCCCACCTCGCAGATTGCATGTTTGGAAAGCAACACCACAAACAGCCCTTGCCCGCTCGCGCTTGTCTCGCCACCCTGGTGTGTTGGGCTGCTTTATCGATCGCCGATGCCTCGAATGCAGTCAAATGCAACCGAATGCAGCCAAATGCCACCGAATGCAGTCAAATGCAACCGAATGCAGTCGCTCACCTGCACTTGCGCCGCGAGTTTTCCGCTCTCTTCTCTGAGTCGCTCGCACTCTTTCGCGAGCTTGCTGTATTTCGATCGGATTTCGCGCAGTTCCATGTTTCGAAGGTGCTCGGAGCTGGCAACCTTGCGCGTCAGCTCCTGGCAGTTTAGTAACGGGTTCGTGCATCCGTGGATTGCACCAGATAATGTGTCAGTTACTATCCAGTCTGAACTCAACGCCATCACGCAGCGGTGTTGTATCGCAAATCAATTCGGAGCCGAGGTAACAGTGTCAACTGGCCTTGGACACAGACGTGGCTCTCTAATACTGCGAAGGAGCAGCTCACCTCGACTTTGTTGTCACGAGCCTCGAGTTCATCTCGGAGTCGTTTGATGTGCTCCTGTAGTTTGTCGACGCCTTCGAGATTGCGTGCCTTGAGCAGCTCCTTGAGCTTAGCAACGATTTCTTGCAGGCGAACACTCTCCTCAGTCTGTGTCTGCGACCGCTTGTCTGCCGCAATCAGCTTTTCAATGTGGATCTTGCGCTCCACCTGACGGCACGTACAGTACATTGACCACATGGTGTGTATGGGAAGCATGAGATGCCACATGCTGCTCATTGACCGCCACCACAGCGAAGCGCAAGCTCGGTGTCTCGACATCTGCAGCCAGACCCACCTTGAGCACCCGCAGCTCGTCATGGAGCCCGCTGAGCACCGAGGGCAAGCCAGCTTGATCACGGTCCATCTTTTTGATGGCTTGGTTTTGACGCTGGTTGATCTGCAGTCGAAAGAAAGCGATGGGCTGTATCAGTGTCTCAAATGGCCAGCATAGATGCCGCAACAGGGTACAACAATGTGGAGTCATCGAGGTCATGAGGAGGAGACTCTGGCCACTCACAATCTTCATTGTCTTGCTTTCGTCCTCGAGTTTCTGCAGCCGGTCGCGGAAAAAGTCGACGAGATTGTTGAGACGCTGAATCTCGTCAATGTTGGCGATGATGCCGACCGTCGACGTTGTTGCCTGCTTGCGCTTCTTGGGCGGGTTGTGTGTTTTCTTTGGGCCTTGACCGTGGCTGCCGCTTCCTCTGGCAGGTTTCTCTTCAAGGTCACAGGTGCGGGACGCGAGCAGAAAAGTGAATTAGAGGGAATGAAGCCGTTTCTGAAAGCTTGGTGGAGGAGCCAGCGATTTCTCCTCCCCCAGTGCCAGATCCGGCCATGGCGGAGTGTCCAAGGGGAACAACGGCGGTCTGGACTCACTATTCTCACGAGAGACTCGCTTCCCAGACAGAGCATTCGGCCCTCCTGGATGCTTCGATGGCCCCGTGTTGGTGCGGCGCTCATGACCGGGCGGAGGTCGAAGGAGACTCGGCAGCACTCGTGGAGGAATATCGGGCGAGACCAGACAGTCCTGGGTGCCTGGGTGGCCCAAATCAATGTCTCGTCCGTCGTCGTGCTTGGGGGCGACTGAGACGCGGCCGCCATCTGCTTCGTAGATACACTCGCCGGCGCGGTCGACGATGGAGGACAGCATCGCCATGTTGTTGATTTTTCGTGACGAAGACGGCGAGTTTTTGTAAGAGTTGTCGACCCGGATGGGCAGGCCTGGGGTGGCTCGCTTGCTCGCCTCGATGTCGTAGCCGCGGTCAGAGCAGGCGAAGCCGAGCGGGCTTTGCGCGGCCGATCCAAACTCGGAGCTTCGAAAGGAGCCGTAGAGGCTGAATGAGAGCGATTCCATGAAGGCCGGGACCCGAGAGAGGCGCTTGCTGGTGCTGCCAACCGAATTGAGTGCTCGCTTTGCGTGCTGGACTTTTGCCCAGCGGGAAGCGCAAAACAGCGACCGACGATGAGGACCACTGGCGAGGAGGGGGGAGAGGGCCGAGCGGAATCTCCCCATGCATCAATCACTTCCCTGTCCGGCGAACGGATGTCCTCGATATTCGTGGCCCGGGGCTGCATGGCCCAGATTTCTCCCAGCCCGAACGTGGCCCAGATTGGCTGGCCAGACCGGGCATAGTATTCAAAGCCGCCGGCTTGAGAGTGGCAACCTGCCGCTTCGACGGACCTTCCAAAGGTGAACAAAGTGTCGTCCAGATATCATGCTTGAGGAAGAGCTGCGACCAGTGAGCAAGCTCGTCAATACTGTCTCGGTGAGATGCGGCCTCCTTGTGGCAGAAGCCAGCTCGCCTGTAGAGTCCTTGGAGGTTGACACAGACCCCGACACCTCCAATCAGGGTCACCGGCGCATCAAACAATGCCCTGTGCAGCTCAAAGACCCGGCCGCTGGACGGTGAGTGCTTCCCCTCGCCAAGGCCCCGCTGGCCTCGTCCCAATGCTGCTTTGATACGAACCTCCCAGAGAATTCGACCGCCACTACTTTACCATGTCTTCCAACCTCAGCGGACTCGCCAAGCGGCCCAGCACCACCATCGGGCACGATTCTCACACCGTGCTGACCGAGCCAATAGCGCCAGATTCAGGCTCGCATAAGCGATGCTCGACAACAGGACCATCAACTCGGCCTCCCGGAGACAGCGAGGCCGCTCGATGCAATATCCACGCCGGCGACTTGGTACTGGACAGCACCGCCAATGCGAATGCTCAGCCGACGGCGGCAGATGGACGGGGTAAGACAGTTTGACCATAAACCCACTCTCTTGGGGGCCTGTCAATGTCCAATGCATTCTCGCCGAGCGATCACTCTCACATCCTTGCATGGGCAAGCACAGCAGCACCGCCCGATAGCCCATGCAGTATTCGTTTTCCGATGGCCGTTTCCGTTTGTGGGCTCACGATTGTCATTCTGGATCGGCAGAAGCCACAAGGAATCATGAGCAACTTTCAAACCGTGTAAGTTGTCAGCACAGCATGAGGACCAGTGTATTCGATGCCAACCCACCTCCTTGCTATCTCCAGGCTAAGGCCGCAGCACGACCGCCGTTTCGAGTATTGGGCATCGGTGGCCCTCCTCCGTCGCAGCAGCTCGAAAGGCTCGACGGTCGTCGTGGCGAACGGGCAAATCATGCGAGCGACCAGCATCAGTCGCAGCTGACGATGCAGTCCACAACAGCAAGAACAGGGGATGTTGGGCAGCAGATACCACCGTTGATGTTGGGCGGCACAATGCAGTCGAGCAAACCAGGGCCCGACCCAGCTCGAGCAGGCAACTCCCCCGACAACCAGTCTCTGTCCCTTTCGCAGCGACCATCATCGAAAGCCTCCGGGCGCGAGTCACCTATATCAAATGCGACCGGGCCACATACATCGAATCGGAGCGAGGGCAGTGGCCTCGTGGGCAATGTGCCGCCCACTAGCGGTACAGCAATGGGCACCGAGCCGGATTCTCCAGAAGCACCATCGACGCCGACGCTGGAAGCCATTGAGAACGAGAACATACTCCTCCGGGAGCGCATCGATCGACTCAAGCGGCTTTCGGTCGAGGAGGATGACCTCGACGCAAACTCCAAGCGTGCTGAAGAGCAGCAAGTCGAGAGCCTGACTCGACAAGTCGCAGGCCATCGGCAGGAGATCGAGAAGCTCGAAACAGAGAACAAGGGGCTCAAGAACCTTGTTGCCCAACTCCAGAAGCGCATCGAGAGGGAGATTGAGCGGTCCAAAGCCATTCCAAAAGCCACCAACACAGTGCCAACAAGCCTCGAGGTAAACCAGTGCTGGTATTACAGCAACTCGGATGCTGTAGTTGCGGCTCGATGGGATGTAGAGTGAGGCAACGAATAGCCGATCGAGCAGGTTGCAGAGTTCGCACACGAACTCGGACGACGGATTCACCACATGTTCATCCGTGTGCTCTATCGCTGCTCTCCATCGTTTCCGAACCGTCTCTGTTATAGGCCAATCTGCATTTGCGATACCAGTTCAACAAAAAACTCGAACTCGAGCGGGAAAAGTACAAGCTTCTGCACGACCAGAACTCCGAGCTTATCTCCAAGATCAAGAAGCTCGAGCAAGAACGTCGGTGATCCTGACAGTCTGGATTGCATCAGACGCTTGTGCTGCTGCTCCACAATCACAGCGTCGTTGCTTTCGTCCTTGCTTTGGCCGTACACATGGGCTCTCGGTCTTTCTCATCAAACATGCCCATACTCGGCCTCCCCGATGCAGAGTGCCAGTGTTACTGACGATGCTTCGCTAAATTCATCCAGATTCGTTGTCGTTGACGAAGCAGGTCGCAAACGATGACGCCAAATTTGGGCTCAAGGTCAATGATGCGCTGCTGTGGAAAAACAAAGTCCGGGATATCGAGGAGGAGAAAAGACAGCTGGCGTATCAGCTAGAGCAATCCATGGGCCAGCTCGAGAAAGAGAACCGAGAGCGCAAGAAACTGCTGCGGGAGCTGGAGGACTCACGGCTCCAGTTTCAGCATCTGGCTCTGGGCGCACCTTTTGATCGCTTCAAGGGCAAACCTACGGCCAAGAAATCGCTCGAAGCTGCGGCACAGAACGGATGGGTGTCTTTGGAGAACATGTCCGAACACAGCCTTGCCGCTATTGAAAACGAGCCTCTGAAGAACTACGATGGGGGGAATACTCAACAACCAGCTGGTGCTTCATCGCTGTCGAGTTTATCGCTGTCTCAGTCGCGATGGTGAGTCGGTACTTTGATCCGTGTCGGCGGGTGCCATGCAGTGCGCCAAGGCGAGAGTCGGCATTTGGTTGCTGATCTGCTTGCCATCTGGAAGCGAGGCTTTGGGTCGACCTTGACGCCTGGGTCTCTTGTTGGGCGTTTGATACTGCCTGCTGGGACTGGTCTCCGCGATTGTAATTCAGTACCCATTGTCTCCCCTCAAGCTCCGAGCCGGCTGACACCGATGCATTCGGGAAGCTTGATGCTGTGGCAGGCATGCAAGATGCAAGGTAGGCGGTCTGCCCCGCTGCAGTCACATCAAGTGCATCCGGCGCTGGCTCGGCTTGGCCAGGAGCTCCCCGTTCACAATGTTCTGCGTTGCAGTGTCTTGCTCGCCAGCCGTAGACCATCCGAAATCCCCCTCCTGATAGGCAAGAGCTCGTCCAGAGTGAGCCTTTCCAAATCCACATCAACAAGCCATCTGCCAGGCCCGCTTCCGCTCAGCCACTCATCATCCAAGATTCTGCGGCTATCGGGGTCGACCACTTCGCTGATCCCGGTTTCACTAGCACACAAGAACTCACTCGTACAGTCTCAAAGTCAGGCGGGTTTAGAGAGCTTCCAGCCCGCGAGCCGTCCGCCCGTGCTCCCAGACCAAAGCCTCGCGGCCACATCCAAAGACCAGCGGGCATCGAAGCCGGGGTCCAAGGGAGATGAACCAGCTATTCTGATGACCAAGTCGACAGAAACCGATCCTGATTTCCGGCCAGACAAGCCAAGATCGGCTGGGAAGACGGCTGCCAGACCATCAAAACGCCAAAGATCGTTTGGTCAGCTCCCTAAGGATTCGCCCCGACAGTCCAAAGTATCTCCATCTCATCAGACAAGAGGATCGCGGACGAGCCTGATACAACGACGCAAAGCAAGCGAGGGTACAGTTATGCGAAATGGCACTCAAAAGCCAAGTAATCCACCAAAGCATGAAGACAAGAGCGTCTCGGCAGCCATAGCCGCTGCCCACCCCGACGTCGGTCCGCTGGTTGATTCGAAACTGGATCTGTCCGTGCCTGAGCCGTGCCCCAAAAACAGCGCCGAGCCTGGTGATGATGTAGCTGAGTCCATTCGAAATATCGAGCCAGACAAATCGGTCGAGCAAGGAAAGCCAAAGATTCCAAAGGAGCAGAGTGACAATAGGGCAATCGCGCAAGCCAAGGGTGCTGAATCTACGGCAGCTTCCAAGAACAAATCAAAGATCAATCCCCGCAAGCCTCGCCCCCTGCAGAAAGACGACGCCAATGTCTCCGCGCAGTCAATCATGGATGACACCCAGATTCGAGCCGCCAAGGTGCAGCTCGAGTATGATCTATGGGTGGCCAAGAAGATCAAAGAGTCTGCTGGGACAGCCGAGGGAGCTTCTACTGTGGCGGCATCGGGGACAAGAGCGAGCGGGGAAGCTGACCAAGGCTGAGTGCCTTGTCGAGTCACTGGAATGTGCCGCAAGGCATCTGCTCGGTACTTTGCGTTGACATAAATCTATGATTTGATATTGGCGAGTGCCGTGGGATCCATCGCGCTGGACACAGGCAAATGGGACAGCCGGTTCCACTTTGAATATTCGATGGTGTGAGAAGGCAACGTCCTTACAACTGCGGGCAAAGAGCATCTTCGCTGGAAACAATGCTCGTCGAGAATGGGTTGCTACGACCCATCAAGCGAGCCAGCTTCCTCTGGTTGTGGTCATGAAATCAGCCCAACATACGTCATCCACGCATTGTCTGCTTCGGCTCTCTCGATACATTGCACTGATCCGCTGTCGTGATTGGGGCGCCCGCTTTTCCCTCTCTCCCAACGATTTCGACCTTTTCCAGCCATCACTCTCGCTTTGCTCATCTCTCGCCCGCCCCTGGCACGAAGCAGCCGCCATTACGACTCGAATACTTGGCCATCGCGTCTCTGAGCCTGGACCATCGCCATGGACACCACCGAAGCACCATCGACAGAGACCCAGCCTGCGTCTTCTGCAGAAGCCGCGACCCCATTCCTTGGCTTTCATGACCAGCTGAAGGCCGTCGCCGCTGAATGCGAGGCCAACTACGCCGCCATTCGTTCGGACCGTGACAAATATGTCGAAGTATTTGGTCGCGCCCGCTCCCAGGCCGAACAGATCCTGCTCGACATTGCCAAGCGGCTCGATGCGTCCACGCTGGCCCTCCAGCAGGCCATGGATCGGCAGAGCAAGGCCATCGATCGCATCAGCAAGGGTGCAAACCTCGTGAGCAAGGTGAGCCAACTGAACGCGGCACATCAGTGTCGCCAGCATTGCAATCCGCAACGCTTGATCATCCGGCCGATTCGCCCACTGATTGTGGCTACTCCAGCGATTCGAGACCGAGCTGGATCTGTTGGCACACCAGCAGATTTTTTCCAAAAGTCAGCCCTCCGAACCCAAGCTCGCGGACAGGAAGAGAGTCTTGGGTCGAAACGGTAAGGTTGGCTCTATTGCAGGCGAATGTTCGTCCCTGTCGCCATTTCTGCAACTCAGTTCTCACGCCGTTATCCCACGCACTCACGCATCCCTTCGTGCTGCGGCCTCGACCGCTCCACCTCGGCTGCGTTAGATACTTTCCCATACGCTTTCCAGCCCCCGAACTTGCGCACCGACCTTGAGTGTCTCGGCCCCATCGCTTCGGCAACAGAGGAATCAGCGCCGAGAGACGGCACGCCCCATCCGTGGGCCCAACAGAGTTCTCCTGGAGCTCGACGGTCCTCCTTTGGCAGTGGCGGGACCGCCCCTCTCAGCGCAATGCTGCGGCCGCACCACTTTGGTCCCGCTCGTGACGATGCGTTTGGCAACGCAGCCGATGCTTCTCGTCCGCATATTCGGGACGGAGTGCCGAGCTCTGTCGCCATCTCCAACACCGGCTGGATCGATTTATTGATGAGCAACCTGGCCGATCCGATGCCCATCGCCCAAGCGGCATCTTCTGGTAATTGCGAGAGCGATGTACTATCGAGATCCTTCCCCGCCGCAGCCGCGTCGTTGGGGTTGAGGTGTAATTGACTGACTGCCCCCTTTGCTGCGACTGCATCCCATCTGCAGGCTTCGTGCCTGAAACACCGCTGATTATCTCGTCGCCACTGGCGACAGAAGGCTCGTCCTTTCAGCCGCCCGGCACGCTTCAAGCATCATCAACTCGATCCAGCGTTTCCCCCACAGCCCCGTGGGCCTCTCGGTCGCCGAGTGTTACCGGTCCAGGTATCTTAATTGCACATCACGCACAACGTCTGCCGATCGTATTCTCATCACCATCGATCTGTCTCCTCGTCGTAAAACCGCTGCTAATGGCCCACATTCATTCCTCTGCAGCGGTATCGTCGCCTCTGCAAGCACAAGCTTTCCCTGCTCCTGCAGCTACGCCCCCTCCACCTCCTCTCCCGTCGGCTGGCACAAGTGTCGGTGCTCCTGCTCCACCTGCTCCACCTGCTCCTGTCGCTGCTCCTCCGCCACCGGCACTGCCTCCAGCCGCATCGCCTCTGTCGGTCTCCCCGGCACCTCCTTCCGCTGGACCCTCAGCACCTCCCCCTCCTCCTCCTCCTCTTGCTGCTATGGCGCCAAGGTCTCCAACAACAGGAACAGCATCAGCACCAGCACCCGCATCGGTTCCACCGCCTCCACCACCGCCATCGAGCTCGGCCCCGGCCCCACCACCAGCCCCGCCAGCCGCTCCCCCTGGCCCAAGCAAGGCTGCGCCTCCGCCACCCCCTCTCGCTCCTGCAGCAAAGTCGGCCCCGGCCCCACCCCCTGCGCCTCCGACCATATCCGCTGGTCAAGCAAAAGCCCCAGCTGCAGGGCCGCCTCCTCCACCGATTCCTCCACTAGCCCCAAAGACAGGCTCTGGTGCGACCATACCTCAGACTCGTATCCGCTGGTGCATCCGAGTCACTCCTCGATCGAGACCGGCGAACTAACTCTCTTGTATTCGTATCACGGATATGCAGGACCCCCACCACCGCCTCCACCAGGGCCCGCTGTGTCAGGAGGCGGTAAGGAACAGCCGTCGATTTGCCGACTAACCCCTAGGCTACTCTGGTTGCCTCGTATCAGTACACATGCATGTCCGCCGACGACCGTGACATCACTCAATGCCGAGACATACTGTCTTGTCAGACCATCGCTTTACTGATACAAGTCAACATATACCCGCTTATACCAGTCCCGCCGCCTCCGCCGCCTTTGTCCCGCGCCCTGTCTGGCGGTAGGTCGATGTGGGTCGTATCTGCAGTCTGGTCTTGTGCACTGCGCTTCTGGATATCCGTAGCCATGCCGATGCCTGTTAGTAATTCCACTGGACAGGCCCGCCACCACCACCACCACCTTCACTTGGCAGCGCTGGTAGGCCCATCTTGTGGTGACTAGTACGCAGGACCGCCCAATGCCGAATATATACTAACGCAGCGACATCGACTCGTCTAGCTCCGGCTCCAGCTCCTCCAGCTCCTCCAGCCCCTCCGGGCGAAGGTACAAGTCGCTGAGCCAACGATAGGAGAGACGGCTCTCTCCAGTCTGCTTCACATGTGACTGATAGATTTCGCTTGCTCAGACGGCGATCAGGGCGGATCGTCTCTCAATTCACAGCTTCAGAACGCTTTGAAGAAAAAGAAAGAAGGTCAGTTGGCCGTCCGTGCCCAAAGTTTGGTTGATCTTGCCCTCTGACATTTGATGATCTGTACAGGCTCGAGGGTCGATGTTGGTGCCGCTCCGCCTCCACCCAGCTCTGCAGCTGCTGGCGGCGGAGGAATCACACTCCAGGAGCAGCTTCTCATGGCCGCCAAGAAGCGATCTGAGAAGAAAATCGAAATCGAGGGTGGGATATAGCTTGAGCCCTCACTCGTGATTGCCTGCTATTGGGAGAATTGGCCATTGGTGTTCCGAGTCTGACTGTGCTCCTGACTCTGGTGTGGTCAGCAGAGCCTGCAAAGAGCGCACCCAGTCCGGCAGCTGCGAAGGCACCTCCTTCCGAAGATGAGGGCGCAGGTCTATCGTTCCAAGATCAGCTCAAGCTCAAACTCAAGAAGCGAGCCGAGAGTAAGTCGTGGTGCATGTGCATCATCGTCCCCTCACCGAAGGATATTCAGCGAGGCGGGGCACTCTCTTGTGGCTGACACTGCCCACTCCATTCCCGACGACGTACCAGAGGCCGATTCAGAGACACCTTCCCCTGCCGCTGCTTCGCCTTCAAAGCCCGAGCCGGCGCCCGCCATGGACTTTCAGTCAGCGCTCAAGGCAAAGCTCAGCGCAAGAAAGGAGGGTGAGTATCGGACAGCCCCGACATGCAGCATCTTTTACTTTGCCCATGCCACATCTGACTACCAAAGTGTCCTGCACAGGCATCGCCAGCCCATCAAGCCCGAGTTTGCCCTCGCCTGCGAAATCCGAGGCGGCGGCTGTGGCCGGTAAGTGGTCTCACTTTCCATGGCATCGAGGGCGTTTAGGCAGACACATCAAAATCACTTCCTGCGGCTGATGTCTCTGCTCGCGCCTGCTTTCCACCGGTCCTCTGCGCTCAGCTCCACTGTCCTTCAAAGAGAAGCTGGAGCTGGCCAAATCCCAGGCACAGGCTCAGGGCCAGACCGGCTCTGTGCCGAAGCTCAAGGGACCGGGTCTCAGCCCAGCTCGAAGCTCGACCGCCCCCAGCCCTGTGAGGACTCCGGCCAAGAGCCCCAGCACCAGCAGCATGAACCGCCTTAGTTCCGCTAGCACTGGCCCGGTTGCCTCGGAAGGTACCCCGCCGCCGGTTCCGGGCCAAGCTCCAACGCTCCCTCCGATTCCGGATACCCCTCCTCCTCCGCGTAAGTTGCATGGATTGCTCGGGCCTTTGCATGTCAAACATGTCTGCCGCGGATCCAACAAGGCAGTGTGACTTACTTTGGCCCAACCCAACCCAAACTCCTCCCCTGGAACATGCGCATCAACAGCTCCCGTCAAAGTGTTTGCTCGTGCACTCGCTGATTATACGCCAGCCGGCGAGGGACAGCTCAAGCTCATCCAGGGCGCTAACTACCGTGTGCTCATCCACGACTACGGAAAGGGGTGGACCTATGGCGAAACCGAGGACGGAACGGCGGCAGGAATCTTTCCGCAATCGTTCATCCAGCTGCTCTAGATGCCGTAAACGATCCGGACACGACATGCGTTTCTGTTGGAGCCAGAATGGAGTGGGGTGCGGGACGGCCGTGTGGCTACAACTGTTTCTACAGGCTTCGAAAATGAAACATACATCTGTCATCCTCCGGAGCCGATGGTGCGCTTGCATCCCAGAAATGCCAGCACCAGCACCAGCGAGCTGGAGAGCCGGGCTGGGGATGTTGAGGAGTCGCCGATGCGGGTCACTGGGCCAAAACGAGGGCCAAACCCGCTGGCGCTCGATTTCCACCTTCGTCCCAGGGTGCGTCTGATCTCGCACATCCAGCAAAGTCTGCATCGACATACGTCTCCAGCGTCGATAGCCGTCCGGGCCGCTCACGTATCAGCCCGCCCTCTTGCTGCGACCCCAGACGACATGCTTCTGTCCAAATGACGGACAATCACGAGCAAGCTCCGCTATGGCGGCATCCTATCGTTCCGATTCCAACAGCGACCGACCCGCCTGCACGGCAGGAGGGCTGGCTCGGCAAGGTACCCTCATATCGACGCAGCCACAGATGGCTGCATCAATATGGCTATTTCATTCGTGTCTTGTCCATGCATCGGACCAGCCTGTACCGCCGATGTCCCTCATGGCCCGCTCGTCCTGGCTGACCCAACCAGTTTTGTGCCTCACCAGATCTGGTCGAGAATGTGGGCCGGCCCCGACGATCCCCCAGCCGAGCCCGCAATGCTGTGTCGCTGCCATCTGCAGCTCAGCGGCACCGGGCCCTGTCGTCGGCCAACTATGGCGGATGCCTCCACACAAATCGGCGACAGCAGCAGCAGCAGCAACAACGATTCGCTGTCCCCACCAACCCGGAGCACCTGGAAGCGGAAAGCTGTCAGCGAGATCGTTAGGGAGATCGAGGGCTTTTCCCAGCGACCCGTCAAGATGGCTCGGTAAGCTTGCTCGAACGCAAGCCCAGCCCGATCCCCCCCTTGCCGCTCGTACTAAACCCTGTTCATGTACAGCCTGGACAGTACTCGGATGCCTGCACGCCGACCGTCGATGCAATCGCACGAGCAGAGACATGGACTCAGTAAGTGTCTGTTAGGCCCAGCACTGCACCTCAGGTCTCTTGAATCTGGGACGATATGCAGCTTATCCGAGCAAGGACAGCAGCAGCAGTACCACCACATCGGTGCTCTCCCAACAACGATACCCTGACTCACTGGTTCCTCATTTGAAACTGGGGCTCCACCGCTCTCGACGGCCATCATCAGCAAGTGCGCTGAAACGAAAGTTCAAAAGCAACCGATATTCGTCAGACGAAGAGATATCCGAAGGCAGCGAAACACCGTGACAGCTATGGATGCAACAGAGCCCGTGGGCAAACGTGGATCGTATCGCATTCCAGCATTGCACGGCGGCGACTCGGATGCGGGCGGCGTTGCTGATAGCCCTATTATACATGAGTGTATTCGGGACCCTGAAACAGACAGCCCTTGATCTCAAAGCCGTGGTGTGTCGTTTCACTTTGTGGCTGTTGGCGACTGACGACTGTCTTCAAGGACCTTGCCGATCTTGAACAGCAGTCGGTCGTCTCCGGATTGACCAATCAGTTGCAGAGCAATCGGTATCTGCTCATTCTCAACAGTACCGGCCGGTGTGGGGACTGCCTCGTCCTTGGATCCATAAGGGATAACCAGCGCCGGCAAACCCGCTAGCGAGGCTGGAACAGTGAGAATATCGTTCATGCACTCTTGCAACTGCGTCGATGGATCGAGGTCCTTGTTCGGCCCGAACTCGGAAAACTCGGGAGCAACCGTGGTCGATACAGGCGTCAGGAGGACGTCGACCTTGGGATTCGTGTCGGATGGTCCCTGCGTCTGGACGACGGCGGGATCGACCAGGGGATGACGCCGTGCAAAGACCCGGTCAAAGTCCTGCTGAATCAATCGCCGCACCTTCTGGGCCTGAAGAAAGTAAGAGTCGTAGGCTCTGCAGCGAGGAAAGCGTCAGCATCGTCTCCAACAGGGCCCTTCCCAGTTCGATCGGATGATGTTGATCGTTTTGCACAGCGCCGCCGAATCCAACAGGGGATCGACTTACTCGGCAGAGAGTATATAGGTTCCAAGGACTATTCGCCGCTTGACCTCTGCCCCAAAACCGTGAGAGCGGACGTCGCCGTAGAGAACGTCGCCAGTTGGCGGGGCGGATGGCGCATCAGCAGATCCTGAGTTCGTTGTGGATCCGTAACGAAGACCGTCGTAGCGCGAGAGGTTGGACGACGCCTCGGCTGTCGCTATGGTGTAATAGGACGCAAGGGCATGCTGTGTATGAGGAAGGGACACGGGGACGATCGTTGCCCCACGGGCAGCGAGAGCGTCGAGTGCCCGACTCCAGCTCGCAAGGATGGACTCGTCCAGGCCGTGAACGTGGTATTCCTATAGAGATGCAGTCCCGTCCAAATCGCCGTCAGTTGTCGAAACACAAGTGTTCGTTCGCATGCATCCGCGCGAGCAGTGCGATGGAGCAAATCGAACCACAGCACCATGCGACTACCTGCGGAACTCCGATTCGGAGGCCCTGAAGACTGCCTCCAGCAAAATCGACGTCGATATTGGGGTCGGCGAAGCTCAGAGATGTCGAGTCCTTGGGGTCATGGACAGCGAGCGCGTCTGGCAGCAGAGAAACCGTGGTGGAATGTAAGAATGTGGCCGAGACAGCAATGTGAGCTGTGCGGATCGCTGGGCACCACGACCAGCCCTTACCAAAGACAACCAGCGAATCGTCTACGGTTCTGGTAAGGATTCCAATTGTGTCCAGCGAGCTTGCATATGCAACAAGTCCCCATCGCGAAATCCTGCCGTACGAGGGCTTGAAGCCAACAACACCGCAGTATGCTGCTGGGAGCCGGACAGAGCCGCCGGTATCGGACCCCAAAGCCCTGGAGACCAAACGGAGGATAGAGATGGAAAGTGGGGATCACAATCGAATCGGGCTCGTCGCCATGTTGGCCCATTGATCAGCCATGGCCATGCGATTGTCAGCGGCGACAGCTCCAACGCCGGCAACTTACGCAAAGCACATCCCGCTGGCCACAGCAGCAGCGCTTCCACCAGAGCTCCCTCCAGGCACTCGGCCAAGCGAGCGAGGATTGCGGACGGGCCCATCTGCGCTATGGATATTTGCCGATCTAGTGAGCCGCGCCGAGGATGTGTGAGTTCGAATGATCGGAAGTAGTGCTGGGTGGTCGATTCCTGTCGCACCCAAGCTAGTGTCCGTACTGGAAGCGTCTCATCCGATCGGTTAATCGATTCGGCTGCGGGAGAGCATACCCCATTCCAAACTCATCCATGTTGGTGTGCCCCATCACAACGGCGCCTTGATTGCGCAGAAGGTCGACCACTGTTGCGTCATATGGCGGACGGAAGCCTGGAAAGCCATCAGGTGTTAAGCGCCTTTGCCCATCGAAGCGCATGGGCCGTGTGGTAAATGCAGCCGGATTTGCTTCCAACGGCGACTCACCCTTCAGCATGGCGGATGAGCACGTTGTATCGAGCCCTTTGACGCAGATGTTGCCTTTGACGAGAAGAGGGATGCCGAAAAGAGGACTGCGAGGAATACTGGTTCTGCTGCTTGCATCGCTTGGTGCTGAAGCGAGGGCGCTGTGGTCGACGAGCTGGGATACAGCATTGATGCGTGGGTTGGCTTCGCGGATTCGCTGGAGGCAAGACTCGACCAGATCCGCTGGTGTCGCCAAGTTTTCCTTGAGACGTCGACTAGCCTAGACGATATGAATGTGGAAACATCGAAGGAAGATCGTCCATGCGTTCAGGTGGTGGTTCGATGGAGGAGACGCCAGAGAGCGGGCCATTCAATCGGAAGCGGCAGGATGCCTGGGGACTGACGAAGGGTGTGTGGCAAGATCCGTAGGTAGCGACGAACCTCAGCAATCGACAGATCGGCAAAGGAGGCCTGGTGCGAGGCCCTCAGGATGGAGCCGGATGCCACACGGCTCCAAAGAGCCGACGTTCTTCGCGCAGACGGTGCTGTGATCATGGTCGCAGATAGACCAGCGGGCGAGAGAGCGACGGTGACGGTTTGGGTTCGCGATCTTGGCCGAGAGCTCTGGGTGGCAGCGAGGCGTCCTCTCTCGGCGAGGACCACCCGCAGTATCACAGCATCACCGCATCACTCTGCAGTCCTCTCTCAAATCACTGGGCGGCGACCACACGGAGTGGAGGGGGTTTTATTCAACTTTGGGGCACATACAGTCGAGTACCACGGCGAAAGCATGTCTCGGGCGATTCGTTAGCGGGGCTATTCAGGCGTTGATGACCATGCCGCCTGCTGCAGTCAGCTTCCACATGGGCAAGTAGACGACCTCCCAGACGTGGCCCTATGAGGCAACAGACAGATAAGGGTAGAGTCAGTCAAGGCATATGGTCATGGTCCGTCAGAGGGCCTGGCCATGACCGCTTTGGCGATAGCACCGGCGCGCCGCCGCCGATGCAAGTGTTCATGCATTTGCAGCATCAGAGACGCACATCGGGATCAGCAAAATATCCACCGTAGCCACCACCGGACGTCCAGTCGACGGGCTTCTTGATCACCGTGGCCCCGGAGTGAATGGCCCTCCCGTAAGCGGCGTCGACAGCTTCCTTGGACGCGCATGCATGCGAAACCATCCGGCCAGAGCGATAGGGCAGAGTGCTCTTTGGCTGGTCCACAGCAGGCGATGGATCCTGACTGTGGATCTCTTTGTGGCAAGCATCTGCAAAAACCTTGTTGAGGGCCTCCTCTGGGTAGATCACTAGAATGATATCGTTGAGCTAGAAGGGGGTGTGCAGAGTTTCAGTCAGTCCATGCCATCATCGGCGACGCAGCCTCGTCCTCAAACCCTGCGGGCAACTCTTCGGACCCCAGGTACAGCAACGAGCGAGCGAACCTGGAAGAATTGGCAGAATGGGCCGCTGATGGTCTTGTCGGGGACAAAGCCGAGGTCTGTGTAGAACTTGGTGGCTCGCTCGACATTGGCGGTGCCAAGAGTCACCATCGCGATCGATGGAGCGAAAGGCGTCTGCGAGGAGTTGGAGGACATTGTAGGCAGGGATTTGATCAG
Organism: Polychytrium aggregatum; assembly: GCF_025602895.1. Classification (NCBI taxonomy): domain Eukaryota; kingdom Fungi; phylum Chytridiomycota; class Chytridiomycetes; order Polychytriales; genus Polychytrium; species Polychytrium aggregatum. The sequence goes on along the minus strand of NW_026516229.1, from coordinate 497,989 downwards.
AGCGAGCACGAGTGGGCAGATTGATGGGACGGCGGGTGATTTAGCAAGCAGTTGGGCCGGGCAAGCAGACAGGCAAGCGAGCCGTTTTGTATGGCCTCGGGCTGCGAGGTTCCCACGCGCGGATCAAATATTTTGCTATCCAATACCATCGAGATGGCGTGGGAGTCCTGCGTCGACCTGGACTGAGCGTATCCAGACCCCAGTCGCTTGATCCTCAGTCGCGCTGATCACGACCGAGCCCGATGACATCGTTGGCGGGCATGTTCTTGCTGGATTGGGGGTGACGGGCATCATGATCGGCAGTGCATCTGCCAAGCGCCGAGCAGTGCACTGGGAGGGAGGGAGAGAAAAAATGACCGAAAGGGCCCTGCAGTCGAAGCTTTTGGGATCAAGACATCGCTCTTCCCAGCTCCGAGACAGCCGCACAAGATGAAGATCTTTGGTTGGCTAGTCGTGGCCTGTGTGGCCTGCATGCCGCTCGGCCTCTGCGATATCACCCAATGGAAGATCGGGATCGTGATTTCCGACAACCTCAGTAAGAACAGACGGAGCGATATCGTCCAGACAGTGTGGCATGCAAAGTGTTGTGCGGGTCCGCTGCACACTGACTCGGCGCATCTTCTTACGGCTCGTCGCCTATATATTTGTTCGCAGTGACATCCATCGCCGACTCGGCGATCAATGCCTCGCTCATGGCGGTCCAGGATGTGAATGCCCAAGGCCTCCTTCCCGGCATCACACTCTCGGCTGTGCATCTCAACAGCATGAGCAACCAGGTATGGAGGCTCTGGTCGTCTGTCGTGGTCGGGCCATCTTCGCGCCGTCTTGGCTTTGCGGTCCACGATCTGCCCATGATGACGGCGGCTGACTCATAGACCAACCATTTTCTCCAGTATATGGCGGTTCAAAACGGCATCAACTTGGCTAATACCTCCGGCGTCGTCGGGGTTGTTGGTTGGTAGCGCTCGCGCCTTCTCAGCAGTCGTGCCCACTTCTGCGCTCTCATCCAGTCCATTGCGCAGGAGAACTGCTGTCGTCCATGACCTCGCCCCTCGCCCTCGTCACCAAGAACTTCAATGTAAGTGTCTGCATCCGCCCTTCCCAAGCCATGCTGTGATGGCTTGCTCAGCTTCGACCTATTCTCGCGCCCCGATCGTTCTTTGGAAACAACATTCGTCGCCCGTGATCTGCATCAGCTCCCCCAGTGCTCCGGATCGGCAACGTAAGTGTTCGTGTGTCACTCGTTGGGAATCAGTGGCCTGGCAACTGATTGAACTCGCCGCTCGTTTCGGCAATGCTGTGCAGTCTGACCACCCTGAGCGACAAAAGCACGTACACTACCTTCTTCCGGTGAGTCGCCAGCGTGATCCTCAGGAGTCCAACGTGATTGGCCACAATCGCCACCCCAAGCGGCCATTGCTGCTGCTCACGGCCATCTCCCATCTCGGAATGCCTTCCTCTTGCCAGCACGTTGCCTCCCGACAACTTCCAAGGACCAGCCATTGCCAACTACATATACTCCAACAACTGGAGAAACGTGATATTGATCTATTCGGTGAGACTGCATCGTCATTCGTCAAACGCCGCTCGTCTGCCGAGCCCAGGTATATACACGATCGAATGCCAAATCACACTGACGCCAAGGCGCACCGACCCACCGCATGCGCATGCACAACCGCAGAGCGACACCTATGGAACGAGCTTGATGCAGTCGTTTCAGTCTCGAGCACAAGCCCTTGGGGTAGGCCTGACACATACACGGCATCAGGACTGTAAGCTAATTGACCAAGAGCCGGTGCTTACTCATGCACTTTGACCCTCACGCAGATCAATATCCAAATCTCAATGCCCTACAATACTCCGTACGTCGGCGGCGCTGCAATATGCACCCACGGCACCGATCGTTGCATTTTATAGGCTCGTGCCGATACTGATGGCGAACCGGACTTATCCGCATGTCGACGAGTAGCATGCTAACTCTTCGCGCTGCGCCCATCTCTCGATATCATGGTGCTGCAGTGCCTCGAGTCCATCAACATTCTCAGGAATAGCTTCCAGAATACAGAGCAGTAGCTACAGAATCGTCGTCATACTGGGCTATGATTCGGACATGCTCCTGTACTTGCAACTCGCAAGGTGAGGCTGCCTTCAAGGCACTTGATTTGGTTGGCTTGACTTCATTGCCTGAATATGCTCGAGCTTCTTGATACTTTGTGTGTCTCGGGCACCTATGCACGCTATCCAAAGTGCTCTCGGCAGAGCATCACCGCCTCGTATAACCATTGTTTGATCCGGTCTCGTTCGCGTTGGCAGTAACATGGGATTGGTTGGACCAAGCTATGTGTACGTTGGCTCCGACGGACTATCCAGTATCGTCTCCGAGGCCCAACCATCCGATCTCGCGAATCTTCCCGGCATCGTGTATCTCTCGGCACTTGAGAGCGGAGGAAACTCAGTTTCACAGAGTTTGAACAGCAGGTATTTCTGTTTTGTGTGTTATCAAACTTCAGTCTGCAGTACATTGCCTCCAGCCACCGGGGTACTCACAGCCGAATCGCACAGGTTCCATGCTGCATACGGACAATACCCCGAGGCAAACTCGCTTTTCTTCTATGACTGGTATGATGCTGGATCGCTGCACAATTGGGCCAAGCCCTTCCTCGGGGCCTATCAGAGCTTTGTAGGTTGCATTTCATTCTCAATTCCCTCCACTCGCATCAAATGATCGTCGCGAATTATGCTGCGCTCTCGCTTTGAAGTGTCTTTGCCATCGCCCGAGGGTATCAACAGGTCTGTGCTTCATATCTGTGCTACCGCAACCTGTCCCTTAACGAAATAACACATGGCTGCCCATACATTCGGCACACTCGCATGTGCCGAGATTGATGACTGACTCACCTTGTATACTGGTCGATCGCGCTGCCCCATGAAGCTACTCAACAGAAACATCAACACCGTTCAAAATGTCTATAGTCGCCAAGCCAATCTTTCCTTTTCCACTTTCCTGACAAACTTTACGGGCGCAACCGGGAGCTTGACTTTTACGTCCACAGGCGACCGAGTCGGCCCATACGGTGTTACGAATCTTCAGCGCTCTCCCAATGGCGGCGGCATCAACTCGGTTCAAACGGCGATTGTGTGGATGGATGGATCTGTGGCTGTGCAGTCACCGACCTTGTATTATTCTGGATCTGCAGCGATTCCACAAGACAGCATACGTAGGTGACGATATGCCGCGCTGCTCTGGCTGGCCATCCAGCGATAGTGCGCTGCCGTCTGTCGATCGCTTGTGCTGATCAGCCTTTGCAAACCCAAGTCATATCCCAGATGGTCATGTCCTACTCGAACAAGGGGCCACTGGCTCTGGTGATTGTTTACTCGATTGGCGAGTGTCGATATGTCGTCGCAATCTCGTTGCTGAAATCTTCGGAGCGCTCGCAGACAAGTATCTTTCTGCCATCTATGCTCCTCCAAAGCCTGATTCGAAAGGGAGATCTAATTCGTTGCACAAATGCAGGTCTGGCCTTCAGCATTGCTTCGTTTCTTGTGCTCATCATCTACCGAGAAAACCCTATAGTCCAGCAAATGTCGCTTCCGTTCCTTCTGCTCATAAATGTGAGTATGTCCCGGACAGCTCGTCCATGTGCGCTAGCAAACGCTTTTGCAGTGTGCATACCGCTGTTGGAACTCTGTGGTCTAATTCGACCAGAGACACACTTGATACTGGGTAAATTGGTCTTGCCGCTGACATACTCCACTCTCATGGCACGGGGTTTCAAATGCAATTCTGAACTAGGCGGGGCTGGCATTGGCATGGGCTTCGGTCTTTGCCTTCACCGGCCCCATGACAGCTACACTCTGTAAATTTCAATCTGCGATTATGTGGATTGCATTTTCGATGGTGTGTATCCTGCCGCGTCATCTCCGGCCCGAGCCGATATGAGTGAGTGAGCGCATATCGTGGCATGTTCGTGGGGGCTCACCATGCTGTGCTGGCTGCAGGTTTTCGCCAATCTCCTGGTCAAGGTCTATCGCATATATCGAATCTTTGGTACGCACAGAGAATCCACAGCGTTTTCTCAATCACAGCCCTGGCCATATCCTTGCGCTGCGGTCGCGCTCGGTGCAGATGCTGTGGATATATTGATAGCAGACGAGGCGCTGACAACTGGCCCTGGACATCCTGGCAAAATACAGACAACCCAAGGATGAAAATCGTCAAACTCAGCAACCTAACGCTCATGGGAATGAGTTTTGTTCTTGTTGCGGTCAATATCGCCATCATCACTGCCTGGAACGTTATCGATCCCTTGAGTCCTGTCCGCGTCACCACGAGTAGCTATTGGTATCTAGACTGCCAATCATCGAGTCCGCTGAACCAGATGGGATTCTCATATTCACTTTTGGCCTATAATGGGTAAGCATAATCAAAGATTCATTCGCCCGTCTCAGTTTGGGTTGGACTCCCATATGAGTCCGAGCCGCGAACGCAGACATGACTCTCCGTTTGGCAACCGCTTATCGTGCCGCATTCACTCACCCACTCCAAGACTCTTGCTTCTCGCCTCGACATATCTCGCATACAAGACAAGAAACGTTTCTGCTCAATACCGGGAGAGCAACTGGATCGCATATTGTGGCCTCTTCATTATACTGTGTGGATCGGTTGTGATCATCTTGCTGCTTTCGACAAACGACTATGTTGGAACGGTAAGTGAAGCCCACTGGCGACAACTGCACACACTTGCACCCGCCTTCACTCGCTCGCTCGCTTACAAACCTGTATTGTTCGTCAATAGTACTACCTCCGGCTGGGCGTCATTGCCCTTGGAACCGTGGTCACGTATTGTGGGTGTCGATGTGCTGTCGAGTCTGTGCGAGCCGCGCATCGGCATCGCAGGCAGGTAAACTGACCGCCAACCACTCTTCTTTGACGCAGACTGTTTGATTGGTCGTGTTATCTTGACCATCATCTCGGATATCCTGGATGCCGGCCTGGGAACTTCAAAGGGCCCGAGCTCCGCAGGAGGTGTTGTCGAAACCACTGCCTATTTTGGAAGCTCGAGTTTGCCGAGACCCAAGTTCGAGGGCAAACGGGTGTTTGATGTCAAGCTGAAGAGCACCACACCGTTCTCCGAGTGGAAGAAGGCACGCATCAAGCTGTTTGATCGGGATTCGATTCTGTGTCTCTACACCGTCAACGAGAATGTGGAGGAGAAAACCAAGGTATGGCTCCTGCTTTGGCCAAAGAGATGCGACCATAAACTTTGTGCCTGATGGGCCTTTGCGGCGGCTGCTTCTGCTGCCACTGTGACTGACAACTAGCCTGGTCGTCGAATGGTATCCTCTTTTGGCAATTCAGTCGGGAAAATGCTGTCGCTTCCAAAAATGCCTGGTCTCGTTTATGAATGGAAAGAAAGCACTCAAGTTCGCTATCGGAAACGAGTCGTACTCGATGAAAATGAGCTCCGAGATCGAGCGCGAGGAGTTCATGCACGTCATTTCTCAAGCTCGCTCGACGACAACGACGACTGCCAGACCATCAGTGGTGGCATCGGACCGCGGCGACACATATCGAACTGTCAAGACGCAGCAACCCACTGGCGCCGATCAAGAGTAGCCATCGGTGACACATGAATGCAGCATCTGCTTGATGCATCCAAACACATGGCCTTTGATATATTTTCCTCTGTTTCTGGATCACCACTACACATGAATTTCTAAAGGCATCATTATCCGCTCATGTGGGATCGTTACAATCGGTGCCTCGGATCCAGAACGGGTGCTGCCAATGCAGCCAAGGACGCTCGCCGATATGCAACCCCACCATCATATATTGAGATTGATCTCCCGAGTACTACTGCTCGGCTGCTCCGTCGGGTATTGCCGGTTCGTTCTAGCCAACACCGTCATAGCTCACTCGTCCTCATGATCTTTGGGATGGCTCCGTGTGCAGAGTGTCTACGGGTTGGGGTTGCTGGCATTGCCGCGGCATTCACGCTGAGAGTTTGGTTTCCGGCCAGGCTGAAGCCGGTATTCAGGTTGTTTGCACTGTTCACATTGTTGGTGCTGCTCAGGTTGTTGGCGCTGTTGACAACTTGCGTGTCAAGATGGTTGCTGCTGATGCTCCCGTTGAACGACTTTGATCTGGTAATGGAGTTAGCTTTGCCAACCATTCCGAATATGCCATCATCGCGCTTCGGGTTGTTCGCCAAGAACCCGACGCCTGCAGTCTTGAAGGTCGCTGGACGAGCTTTGGCATCTCGGTGGTTGTCCAGGAACATCTCTGCGGCCTCTGAAGACTCAAACTCTATCACGATCGCCTTCTTGTTTCTTCGGAGCAAGACCGTTTTGGAAGAGGCACTCTCCTTGTCTGCGCCGGTCGAGGGTTCTTGTAATTGACACTCGCATTCAGAAAGCCGGAACGATGCCTGTATAGCGCCGCTGGATCCGGGCTCTCGGAACTCGATTAGGTCCAGCATCGACAGAACCAACACGTTGGACGAGGCCCAGGCACCGCCAAACTTGAGCCCTTGAACGCCACATTCATAAGCATACACGGTTACATCGGCAGCGGCAGCACCTTTGGTGTCTGAGGATGCCTGGAAGCTTCCTTTACGGGTGGGGACTTGCGAGTCCGGACCGTCATCTGCATCAGTGCGTATGGCCCTGACGAGCCGGGAGCTGAATAGTGCGATTGGCACCAGGGTAGATGCCCCGAGGATCAGGCAAACAATCACCAGTCTTCCCGAGAAGAACATCGTGGATGAATCGGAGTTGCCGGCGAGGATGTAGGCCAGCGGAAGGCCCAGAATGACGGCGCCAGCGACGGCGTAGCTGCAAACGGCAATCGTCTTGGACTCTTTGAATCGCTCGTGGGCGCCTCGAGTGAGGTAGGCAAAGCCCACACATCCGAGAACAACGAGGCCGTTGATGATGTACAGCAGCGATTCAAAGACGGCAACCGAGCTCCCCGAAGAGGCACACACAGTGGCATACAGAACTCCACCGGTCTCGGCCATGGGGCGCTCGACTAGCACCCACACTGCGCATAGTGCGATCTCGAGCACGACAACGGCCAAGGTTGCCAATATAAGCTTGGTGTCGGATGCTTTGATGGCTCGCAGTTTTTTGTATCCAAATATGATGTAAATCCGAATCGACTTCATGAGCAGCATGCTATTGGATGGAGAACACGATCAAGATCAGTCTGCTGTTGTGGCTGACCCGAAGTCGAGTATTAGCTGCTCTGACAGACACAGAACAGCGATGCTGCTGCCGGTGAGAGCCGTACTGCGAGGAGATGGCATGGTTGATACCTGAACACAGAAGAGAAAGCTATGGCCGGAAAGAAGACTCTGGCAGAGCACACAAAGCCACTCGGCTCGGCTGTGTAAAACAGGGCTCCAATCTGTCCAAACACTGACAAAAGGCAAGCGTCAGCCACTCGCTCCGGAAATGGGACGGCATGGGTTTGTTGATTACCCTTTGATTCGCCCTCGACCTCTGTCTCCAGAGCGCATGTGCTGTCGGTATACTTACTCGAGCCAAGGACGATGACGTAGCAGCAGTTAGGCGAAATGGACTTGATAGCCGAATGCTCTCGCTTGGCAAACAGCAGAGCCAGTATGACAATGTTGACGCAAAGTGCAGCGCCGATGCACACAACCACGGGTATGTTGAACTGGTGGACGCCGGCTGTCAGGATCATCAACGGTGCCGAAGGCTCAGAGCAATCGGTTCGCAAGTTGTTGATGTATCCGATATCGCAGATACACTGGGCCACAGATGAGTCTTGGAAAGGCCCATCGAGGGGACAGTATCCGTTCTGACATGAGTTGGCGCTGATGTAGGTGCCGTTGCTATCGATGTATGGGTTGCATGGTGAGTTGGGATCATACAGAGCTTTCCCGTTGTGAGTGATGAGTTTGAGGGCATCGAGCGCAAAGGCACGGAGGCTCGGATCTTGGAAATGCACAAAGTGATCTTGGCTGAAGTACGGTATGGTTGACGGGGACGCCGTCGATCTGTTTGACGGGCGCTGCGACGATCGATCGAACGAGGAAGTGAATGGTCTCAGCATGTTTTCGTGAGTCCGGCAGGAGCAATATGCTTGCCTTCTCCAGCCATCCCGGCGTGCATACATGCGGCATATGCAACATCAGTGATTTCCACCGCTAGACTCAATGAAACTCGGGCCAAAGCGGCAAGACAGGACGATAAACGAGGGGCCGGCTGAACAGTACCGATTCAGTTCCGCCAAACACAATCCAGAAGAGAAAGCGCAAGGTTGCTCGCATCTGCTGCTCAGTGACATTGTAGGTCACGGAGTCCTGTCGCAGGAAGAAAAATGTCGGGGCCATCAGCGGATAGGCTCCCCGAACGCTGGTGTCGATGTAGGTCTGCTGGAGAGTGGTCCCAATGTCAGCCGTCAGGTGCTGGAGCCCAGAGATGTTCACGGAGCTGGACGCTGAGAGAGCAATCTGGGGTCGAAAGATGGCGATACAATCGAAATTAGTGTCCGAGTCCTTGTGGCTCCAAGCATACTGTCAATGTGCGGTCGGGGCTGCGATCTGAACAGAAAGCAAAGCGACATACGTTCATTGTAGACATGGACGGCGCAACGACGTCTCCGTTACGATTCACGACGTTTGCAATCGCATAGAGACTCTGCGAGGATCCAAGAGAAGCCAGGGTATTGAAGGCATCAGGATAGTCCACATATCCGATCGTGAAGGGGCTGACTTGGATGGCATCAGAGACGATCGTGTTGGTTGAGCCGTAGAAGGGCTGGTTTGCGGTGCCCCAAGAGGAGATGGGATAAACACGCGGAGCGGGCAGGTTCAAGGTCGGGTCAAACTGGTTCAAGGCATACTGAAAGTTTGAGGTTGTTCCGGAAGATCCACTTCGAACGATCGTCTGGATGCGCGTGCTGATATTGGCAAGACCCGGATTGTTGTGAACGAGTCTGGCGTCGTTCCAGACAGCAATCTTGCCCGTAAATATGTCCGCAACATTCTGCCGGGTGAGTGTCAAGTTTTGGACACTGAGGTGGTAAACGACTGCAATGCAGCTGGAATGCAAAGGCCGTGTGAACGAGGGCGATAGCGAGAGCGATGCTTCCAAGCGTCGGGATGTGACGGGATACCAACGGTACTGGCACGACCGTGGATGCTGAGCAGCACACAGAGCCAGAGTGTTCACATATCATGTACGAACGAGTCAATCCAGCAATGCCACGTCACAGCTCATGTTGCCCACCTCATGACCGAGGGCACAGGGACGAACTGGCCCGATACGTTGCCGGGACCAACAAAGGTCGTCGCGCTGGGAATGGTGTCTGACGCTGCCCAGGTCAGATTTGGACCACCAGCCGCAAGAGAGTTGCGCCCTGCTCCGGAGCTGGTCCCGGTGTAGGCATATCCCCACGTTGGATCGTATCCAGAGTAAGCTGCCGCGAGTGTCGTGTAGAGCGATGCAGGAAACGTTGCGCCGATTCCCTGCAGCTGACCATGGGCCCCTTTCGGAAAGTTTTTACCGGCATGATTAGGACGATGGACCAGATTTGCGAACGGTGCTCTTTTGGAACCCAAGCAGAGGGTGCGCAAAACTAGGAGCAGATGAAGAAACGGCCATGACAGCATCGAACATCAAAGCTTGGCACAGGGTGTCTTACCAGGCCACGGATGCAAGCAGCACAGCGGCAACGACGAGCAGAGACTCTGGCAAGAATTGCAGACCCATTTTCAGTGCTCCTGCGAGGGATCCTAACAAACATCCACCGCTGCAGTTTATATATCCCCTGGCTCCCGGCTAAGATATCTCAATAGATCTTAGATACGTCTGGCAGACAGGCTATGACCGGCAGGGGCTTGGAGCTCTGTCATCGCTCCCTCCAATCCGATGATGGCGGACTAGGCGAGATTCGCTCAAGCCGGCGTCATCGCGCATCCAATCGACCTTACTTCAACAAACGAAAGAACGTGGAATAGCCTCATATGAGAATGACGAGACACATTTGTTGATTCATCGGACTGCTCGAAATGGCCGCCCATCATGCAATCGGCGTCGATCGACTTGCGCATCGAGATCACGCTCTTGGTCGAATTGGCATTGTCGGTTTGAATTGCGATGCGCCTCCCCATCTCCTGGCCGAATATCTTGGTCGCTGCCGCGGGCCGATGTGAGCACACCCAAGGCGGAGGCGAGCGTGTTTGGTCTCTGCAGTGTTCCCAGCCTGGGCGACGAGGGCGACATTATGCAGGCGCTTTGGATGACGGCATCGCCGCGAGGCACTGCCTGGGCGTGATTGCGAATCACACAGGTCTACCCTGTTGGAATCGAGGGGTCAAGGGCGAATCAAGCGCCACTCCGCCAAGCGTGATCGATGGTTTCTCACGCCCCGCTCATCCGGCGAAACACAGGGCGCTGCGATTGCCATTGCTCAGCAGGGGAGCTGAGCCACTGGGCGGAGGTGCGGAGCAAGCTTGGGATGGAGCGAGCCAGCCAAAGGTGCCTGGCGTCAAGCCGACGGAGCAGCGCCCAGTCCCGGACAGCTCCACGGCCGCCGTTGGGATTTGATACTGAGTGTCTGAAGCGGGCTGCTCTGCTTATGGGACACACCATGTCATTCGGACAAAAGCGCGTCGTAGTCGGATCATATCATAGTCGACAAACAGCGACCAAGCGGGTCAAATCATCTCCCTGGGTGTCCGTCTCGTGTTGTCCATCCCAGTGATATCATATCGGTCATGTCCATCACAGCAGTGTGAGCGCCGACCAATGACATTCTGCCAGGCGGCTGATCAACATCACTCAACCCTCTCAAGTCATTTGCGCGCCGAGGTGTCCCGTTTCAAAGCGGAAGTGCCTATCCATATATCCATACCTATAGCGATCGGCTGGCACCAATATGCACCAATATGCACAGTGGCGCGAGAACATCTGATCTGCGGCCGGGGACAGACGAGGTCCAGACAGTGTTTGGGATCCCAGCAATCACGCCATGAGAGCCAACAAGCCCGCCCAGCGCTCACAGTCCTGATGCAGAACGACCCAGAGGAGAGGGGCCACTTGTTTCAAATCGTTATGAATCCGGAGGTCTGCACCCGCACCGGGCTACGAATCGCGCCCCCTGACGAGAGTGATAATGCCGGTCGGTATCGCGGGTATGCCCTCCCCTCCGCATCGAGCCTCCGCCCCCAAGAGGGAGGGGTTGTGCGTGTTGGGGAGGATATGCCAGATATCGGAAAAGATTTGTCCATCGATGTTCAAATGGTGCTGATGGGCATCAGCGTCTTGATTCATATATACAATGTCTGGTATTTTACAAAGTGCTTCTGTCGGCCAGGAGCCACGACCGGCTTCAACGTTGTGATGTTGTTGTTTGTCTTCTTGGTAGGGCCAGGCGCCGCGTTATAACTAGTGGATCTGGAGTGGCATCTCGACGAGTTCTTCGACCTATGCCTGTCTCGCGGGGCACTCGAGTATCGCTACTGACTAATATGCGGCGCTCTGCAGATGACTCCGGCCGTCATCATCACCATGATGGTCACTTCTCCCTTGATCATGGATACCCTCAACGGCACTCCAAGCCTCGCAACGGTAAGCCGATTCCTTCGAGTATGGATCATGGCCGAGTCTTGCTGCGGACAGCCTGGTCTTGTTGGGGATCTGGTTGTCACGGCACTTGATGCCGTCTCGACCTTGATGGTTTGGGCCGGTTGCATTTCTTGGTGGACGGCGATTGCTGGCGCGATTATAATAGCCGACACTATTCCAATATCGAACCGTGCTCTCACTGCGATCGCATGTTTCATATGGCCGCGTCAACTCTGCTGTCCTCATCAGATACAAAAGTACACGATCAGCAGCAAGGTCACCAACGTAGCCGTCGGGTTCTATGGAGTCACGTCGATCTACACCTCGATCCGGATCGTCAAGCCGCTGCAGACGCTGATAGACCTTGCAGATGGATGGGTGGGTACTGTACCGGCGCAAATGGCCACCAGAGATTGGCCCCCAACCCATCTCGACTGAAAATACCCCTCATGTCGGTTTGCTCTTCTCCTGTGCGTCTCCCCTGATGGACGGGCCATGGGCTGGGGGCTTGTGCGGGAAACAGTGCGGGAGCAGCAACCGGCGCTGGCTCGCAAACTGTCATGGCAGCCGCTCTGATCGCGCTGGTCGTGTTGATAACTCTGATCGTGCTGATTACTCTGATTGCGCAGATCGTTGTTGCATATGCCCTGGACCTGTTGTGCTTTGGCGTATACCTCGCCTTCACTCTGGTGGACAGCCTCCGTCAATGGAAGCGGATTGCACAATGCGGCTTTCTGTTCATCATCTATATGTCGTGGCTCTCCAGCACGTCATTCTTGATGTGGCATCTCGACAAGTGGCAAGTCGCTCTCAGCTGCAGCTTCCAGCAACGAGGCAGCTTCTATTCAAGCAGAGCGTCATCCACGCTGGTGCTGTCTCGAAGTATCCGCTATGCCTACTTGGGATTGATATGTATATGGTACTTTGACGCAGTCGCATGCGCACGGGACATGGTATCGATGTGGCATGGACATCGCTCTTCGTCAGCAGACTGAGCGCCATTGGCGACTGCGTTGTGTCGGGCTCGTTGCATGCCGTACTCACCGCCCATCTGTCCCGAATGGTTTCTAGCATCCTGGGGATCATATGCCTGGGACTCTCAGCTTTTCTGCTGAATCCATACCCGAATCTCTCGATCATCTTTGTGGCTGCCGGAGGCCCGTTTGTGGCATCGTTTGTGACGGTGTCGCTGATCATGACCTACGAAATCATACCTCAGCGAGTTGTCCACATCCCGAGCTCGGACGGAGACCCATTGTCGAGTCCGTATGCTCCGAACCAGTTCGACCTGATCTTGGATTCTTCCGAGGACCTTCACCCCTTCGACGGTCTGAACGGGGCCGTGTGGACACCAGGCTCCAGCCCGGGCTTGGCGGCCCCAGGGGCATGTGGTTCATCGCTTCTCGATATCCGTCCAAGCTGACAAACCATCGCGAACCACACGCACTGGGACCATCTGCGCACTGGTCCAAGCGGCATCCACACAGGGGCGGCCAATTCAGGCAGATGCATGGAACAGGCTCATGGGCCCATAGACCATGCGAAGTTGATAGGGCCCATTTCGGCTTCACTTTGATACCCATTTTGACATCGGGTCGACAAACATAAACGCATTTTACGACAGTGAGAACACAACAAAAGATGAACAGACGCAGGACGAACAGGAGAGGGAGATATGGTACACTATGCCAAGTAGACATATGCTACTCTGCGGTACGAGCCGTGGGCAAGAGGCTCGAGCACGGCTGCTCAAAGCAGCACGACGCACGAAAGCAGCGCAACGAGAGCAAACGAGAGGCCAGCGACAAGACCAGAGCGCAGAGTGGCATCAGAGGCAACGTTGCTGGCTCCGGCAACGTCGACCCAGAGAACTCCGGCAGCCGAATGGAGCTGGATGGTTCCGTTGGCAAAGTTGCTTCCGACTGTCACGCCAGAGGGTCCGACGGCCCAGATGAATGGAGTTTGAGTGATAACGGAGATGTTGCGCTTGCTGCCGTCTGTGCCAGAGAAGTTGAGAGGGACGAGAGAACTTGTACTGGTAGAGCGAGGACTTGCTGGGGGCCGGGGGCTCGATAAAGACTGACTTGTTTTCGGGGATGAGGCCTTGGTTTTTGACGACCAGCGGCTCCACCTGGTCGACAGCAAAGCGGTCCGACAGGATGGTGCTGCCGTTCGGGCCGACCCAAGTGACCTATCGAAGGGTGAGCGAGGTCAGGAATCGACGCCACCGTGAAAGCCATTGGGGAAGACCGGCGAGGAGCTTCGAGGAGCTGCGGCTGCAGCGATGAGCCGAAGTGTGGCTGACAGAGACTGACAACAGGAGCAAGTCGCAGTCGGAGGCCGCAGCGACCAAGAGCGGTGCTTACCATGATCTGAGACATGGCCATCTGCTGGCCGATACCAATAGCAGCGTAGCTGGATACAGACAATTGGTGTCAGGTGGGAGGTGATGCCCGAAGAAGCATGCAGGCTCGGTGACGGCCCAAAGGGGCCAAAGGGGGCCGAAGGAGTGGGGTGATGCTGGGGGATTGGGTGGCCCTGTGGCTGCTGGCATGGAATGCGTCCGGCAGCGACTCGACACAGGGGCTCTGGTGGAAGCAACTTACGAGTACGATGAATCTGTCTCCAGGGTAAAGTCGACGAGGTCGCCACGGACCGCAGCATAGAAGCAGAAGATGTTGTTTGGGTCGCAGCTCTTGACCAAGGCGCAGGCTTGGTGGAAGACTGGCAAGCGAGCAGCGATGGCGGAGTTAATCTTTGCCGAATTGCTTCAGGCGTGATTGGCTCGACCGGCTCTGAGGCAACCTGTGCCGACCGGCATGGGACACCGAGCTACTGGGCAACGGCAAGACCAAGCACGCCCAAGCAGCGGGAGACTGCGAAACGGGCGGCAGCAGCGGGTGGGGACACACAAACGGGGAAGCAATTACCTGCGGTAACTAGCAGGAGGGCCCAAAGGGAATGAGATCGCAGCATCGTGGTGGAGGAGGGCGGGTGCGGAGCGGGAGAGCGCAGGGGACGACTGGCGGGGAAAGACCTGGAACGAAGGTTCGGCGACGGCCAGAGCGAAGGTGAGGGCGGTGGACGGGAGCGAAGGTTCCAACGGCGAAAAAGGAGCCAGCGCGCTCCTTGAGGCCCCGTGGCACAAATACCGCGCACGAAAAGGCCTGGGCCTGGGGTGGCTGTGAGTGCTGATATGATGCTGCGTGAGTGCTGATGCGATGTCGGTGTCGATGTCGATGTCGATGTCGATGTCGATGTCGATGTCGATGTCGATGTCGATGTCGATGTCGATGTCGATGTCGATGTCGATGTCGATGTCGGTGTCGATGTCGATGTCGATGTCGATGTCGGTGTCGATGTTGTCTTACCAAGTCGATAGAAACCAATTGCAACTGTTGTGACGGCAACAGCAACAGCAGCAGCAGCAGCAACAGCACACGTGGACGTGGGCGTGCTGCGCATCTCGGCTCGAGCCGCCCTGGTTCCAGCCGCCCTGGTGGCTCCAATCTCTCTCGCTCGCCCCCTCGCTCTCGCCCTCGCTCGCGTCCTCGCTGCTCTTGGCCCCTGTTCACCATCCATCTGCCCAACGCCCAACACCCAACACCAACACCCAGCATACCCGCTGCGATGGCCAACTACGAACGAGAAGCCATCGGCCACCTGCAGGAGGCCGTCAAAAAGGCAAACTACACAGGCTGGTTCGGCGGTAACAAGCTCGATGAGGCGGCCGAGCTCTATGCCAAAGCGGCCAACTCATTCAAGCTTGCCAAGAAATGTGAGCCGCTGGATGGCATCTGGGGCAGTGGCTGCGAGTCCGATGCCACTCCGGTCGCTATGTCTGCGTTGGACGGTGTATTGTCCTGTGCTGATCATTTCTGAAATGCCGCATGGCCCATCAAAGGGCAAGAGGCCGGCGATGCTTACATCTCCCAGGCCAACGTCATGAAGAAGCTGAACGAAACCGACGAAGCTGCCAGCAGCTACCTGAACGCTTCGAAATGCTACAAGAAAACAAACCCTCTAGGTATTGGATGGTAGAACGCGCAAGCCGCATTCCACATCTCTGGCGCTGCATGGCTGCTGCCGTGGAGCTGCTGTGGGTCTCTCGATCGGCCCCGGGCATCGGTGGCCTGGGCATCGTTATGCGCTGGACAGTTGGTGAATGCACTCGCCAACCGCAACAGCGGCGTCGCCGCCCCGAAAGCCCCTGTGTCGAGCTGACAGAAGCCCTCTCGGCCACCGGCGGCCTGCTTTCTGGACCGATGCACAGATGCAATCAATGCCCTCCAGAAGGCTGTCGAGATTCTTGTCGAGCGCGGAAGGTTCCAGTCAGCTGCCTCGAATCAGAAGCAGATTGCCGAGATTTACGAAAATGAAATCATTGATCCCGAGAAGACGCTCCACGCCTACGAACTGGCGGCCGACTGGTACACGACCGAGGAGTCGAATGCGTCAGTGTCGTTCCATATTCGCTTCATGGAGACCGAGTCCTCGCTGTCATACCTGCTGGTCTTGCTGGACGGAGACTTTGCGGGGCTGTATCGACATGGGAAGCCCACATTCGCTTGCTCTGACACAATGCCTCGCTCAATAGCCAGGCGAATGCCTGTTGGCTCAAGGTGGCCCACTATGCTGCACAACTCGAGCAGTATCAGAGGGCCATCGAGAAGTTTGAGGCTGTGGCCGAGGCGAGCAAGGATAACAGCCTGACCCGCTGGTCTCTCCGCACCTATTTTTTGAATGCTGGCATCTGTCGCCTGTGCACTGGGGTATGCACTTTCGCTGGTTGCACCACCTGGGACGATGCTCGCAGCTCCCTTGCTGTCCTCAACCTGCTCCCCATTGCGGCAGGCCGGCCAATGATGCGCTCGCACCCAGATATGCGGCTGTTTCAGGCGTCATCTCACCCGGAAGCTTCACGCCTTCCATCTCCAGGACCTTGTGGCCACCCAGGGCGCAATCGATCGGTACCTCCAGATGGACACTACCTTTTCGACAGCCAGGGAGTACAGCTTCCTGAAGGCAAGTTCCCACTCACCCTACTACGCGCCATCCAAGTGATTGCTGTAATCGACGCTTCTCGTCTCTGCGATAACATCGGGCGCATCTCTCGTGCTGGTTTCTTGCGGCGCCGGGTCCAGCCTGCCGATTCAATCCATCGACCAACCCGGCCCGTTTTCCATCCACGCTTGGAGGGAGGGAGTGCCACAAATCCCCCGCGGCCGTACCTTGTCCTGAATACCTCTAACAGCTGTTCTGATCGATCCAGGCCCTGTTCGACGCATGTGAGGCCAATGACACCGAGGCTTTCACCGCAGCCATCATTGATTTTGACAAAATCACCAAGCTGGACCCCTGGAAAACCTCGCTGCTGCTCAAGGTGAAGAACAGCCTGGCCAACGACGAACAGGACTTTACGTAATGCCTCACGCCGCAGCCCACCATGTAACCACCGCACCAACGGACCACGGACACAGACGCCTGACCAGAGCTGCTCTCGATTACGATCGTCGCCTCTGCGCCTGTGCTGGCTTCGATAGGTGCATCTGTGCTGCTGCTCGACCGTGTTCACTGGCACATTGTTGGAGCGGTGACATAGCTGTGAAATCCAGACCATTTGTTCACATCCATGTGAGTGTCTGGGACGTCAGGGCTCTGGTGGCGGCGATGTTGTCCAGCTTTTGATTATAGTAGAACTTCCGGGTGTGCGAAGCGTGGTGGGAGGGCCGGACCTCGAGCGGAACAAGCGTTGTAGAATCATATCGGCGTTGCCAGGCGATGGGAAGAGACTTGAGGATCTCCACGATGAGCGGCCAGAGCACTCGGGGCGATTGTGCTGTGTCCCAGCAGCTTCAAAGCAAATCGCAGCAATGATCAATCAAGGCGCGGCAGTCGACTTGTAGAGCAGTCTCCGGCCTCGGCGACACTTGAATGCCAAAGCCCGCGGATACGAGATGCACCAAAGCGGCTCCACAACGCGACAATGGTCATCTCAATATCTGCAAGTCCGAATGCGAGCACACTTACTTTGTCTCGAGATACAGCATCTTGTTGTTTTTGGCGAGATTCTCGCCTTCGCGCTGCATGATCTGGCGGTTGGGAACATCGATCCTTGTTCCCACAAGAATGCACGGCTTGGGCGCCTTGTAGTTCTCGGGACCTTTGAAGTAGTTGAGAGCGGTGATCCAGGTCTGTAGAATCTGAAAGGAATCTCGGTTGGTGACTGGGATGTCGGAGAGCGGTCGAGAGCCGGTGGTGAAGTATTCGGCGCGTTGAAGCCATCGCCGAGTTGGACGAGCGCACAAGTGAATGATTTGTAGATGAGTGGACGTGTGGATGAGGAGACGAGATGATTATCAATATGTACCCATTCAGCGGAAAGGCCGATGTGCTGTCAGGTTCAAGCAGGCCGTCAAGAAAGCTTTGGGGACCGGACGTCGCTGAGTTTCCGCAAGAATGTATCGTGCGATCGAGGAAGCAGCCCACCATCAAACACAAAGGCGCACCCGGCACATCCCGACAGGTACTTCATCAGCTTCTTGGTGATGCCCTTGGTGGTCCGTGCGATCCAGAATTCGACTCGGGCTGAGATTTCCTGGGTGTGAAATGTTCGCTCCTTGGGCGATATGGCGATAGCAGGTGCGATAGCCATTCAGCTCCTCGGCGTTACGGACGAAATCACACTTTGGAAGCTGCATATTGCCGACGGCAGCGGGCGCTCCTAGTTGGCTGCCGTGACTGGCGCAGCGACAGCAGCGACGCAGATTGCGCACTGCTTACCTTGAACCGAATCTCATGGTTCTCGGACTTTTGCTTGCCCTTCGACGAGGCAAACTGAAGAGCGTCTTCGCACTCTCGCCTGACCAGCGTCTGCTTCCCGACGGAAGCCGCGCCGACGACCGCAACCTGGAACTCGACCGATACGTATGGGTTCGAGCACGACGCGATTGTCGGGGCGAGCGTAGCGCTCTTGAGCAGGATCTTTGGATGAGCGGGGCCAGGGCCGGCGTCTCCGTTCGTCGCTCCGGCCTCGGGACTGTAGAATCCGCTCGCCGTCCGAGTAAACGATGCCTGCGGGGAGGTCAGCGTGGGCCGGTGGCGGATATGTCCAATGACTCGATCGCCGGCCTTGACGAGCGGATCGATGACGTTCTTGCTGAAGGACTCGACCATGACGCTGCTCTGTCGGCGCCGCTCGAAACGGCCCACCATCTCGACAGGGGAGTTGTCGAGCTCCTCGCCGGACGAGGCACTCGTTGCCCCGATGCTGAAGTCGGATGAACCCGCGTCGATGTTGCTATTCATGGGTGCGGTGGTGGATTTGGGAAGTCGTCGCAGAGGAAGGTCGGCTATCGCAAGTGCTGCCGCTCAATCACCGTGGGATGCCGGTCGCGCAACTGGATTGTGATTGACCGCATCATACACTTTATTCAGAAAAATGGGACAACAGCCGTTTCCATGAACATGTAGTATGTGATGTGCTTGCGTCTAGCTATGCCATAAGGAATACATCAAATCACTTTGGCAGCCTCCGAGTGAACACCACCGGTCGCTCTCCGGTCTCCACAATCGACCTGCACACTGGTTTCGGAGTGCCAGCGATGGATGGTGCTCTTGGACACACTGGCGAATGGTCATGGCCAGCGCGCGATAACATTGGGTAACAAAATATCTGATCAATCGTCAAAATCATGGGTGTCCCATTTTTATTGGATTGACTGTAATGTGGCCGGCTGGCCACCAGATACAGCATGTCGCTCGGCTGGTCTCTGGTTTAGTACTTTTGACCGGGGGTCTCGAACCAAGGGGCTCCGGCACGGGGCAGGGGGCCCTTGGGAAGGGGGGCCTTGGCGACAGAGGACGTGCCCGCAGATTCGCCGTGGCCGGCCTGGTTGGTCTGGGTGAGGGCAGCAGCGATTCGGCGGTCAGCAGCCGAGCGAAAGGATCCACTACGAGAGATCGGGGTGATACAGCAGGATACACAGCCAAACAGGAAGCTAAGCCAACGAGCGATCGCGCATTACCGTGAAGGTCAGGACAAAAGTGCTGTTGTTGACTTCCTGCTCCTCCGCGATGATGACCTGGGCTCCAGCAGGCTTCTGGCTGACAGGGACCACATCCTGCTTAAGAGACTTGGACAGGAAGGGCTGTTGCTGAGACAGAACCGTCTCGAGCTCGTTTTGCGGATCCTTCTGGAGCTCGTAGTAGTAGGTGATCTCATCGGTGGCTTGCAGGCCAGCCTTGTGATGAGGGGAAGGGCTGGATCAGTCCTCGATCACACGCAATCGGATACGCCCGACCTCGCACACCGGAACTAATCTCAGCACCTCGATCTGCAAATCTCGGGCTGCGCTCAGCACTAGAAAGAGACGCCGTGGCTCAGCGAGAGGCAGGCCGACCATGCAACAAGTAGCCTTACCTTCTTTCGCAGGCGCTGGATGCGGTTGATGACCTCGCGGGCGAGACCCTCTTGGATCAAGTTTTGGTCGAGAGTGCAGTCGAGGATAGTCAGGTTTTCGCGATCGAACTCGGCTTCGTAGTCGCCGGCGTTCTCAAAGTAGCGGATGATCTGAGATGAGGGAAGATGACCATGGTGAGTCGGGTATATGAGGCGCAGCCGTTCTGTCGAATAGCGGCTGTCACCAATACAAGATCGACAGGAGTGCAAGGGAGATGCTCAATGCCCCTCAAGCACACAACGACGCTTGCTGCAACCCCCGCACGTCGAACCCTGGGCGTCACCGATCAAGCTGTGGCGGCAGACAATGTACCTTGAGATCCTCCTCTCCAAGAGTAAAGCCCGCAACCTCGAGCTCGCGGGTCTTGACGAACTTGGCAATGTCGACTTCGCTAAAGTCCTTGGCCGCCGCGTTGATCTTGGCCGCGTCCTTCTTGTACTTGATGCCGATGTTCTTCTTGTCGGTTTCAATCTTGTACTTGACGCCGTAAGCTTTCTCGTCCGAGGTCACGGTGATGGTGCGCACGTTGACTTCCTATACAAGGACAGGAAGACACACGATAGCGGGTGAGAAGGGTGTCTCCCTCGTTTTGAGATGCACACCATCGAGACCATTGACTGGGTAGAAGGGAAGAAGGCGAATATCCCAAAAACGTCCTGGAACTTCCCGATGAGCGCTCGCGGACTGTCAAGCTAGTGAGTGCGACTGACCTCAACAATGTAGGACTCGAACGCCTTGATGTCCTCGAGGTACTGGGAATCGGCGTTGATGATGATGAGCTCCTTCAGAGGGGTCTAAGGAACGAATGGCCGAGATATGATCAGCATGGGGGGATTCTCTACTGACGAACACCTCAATCGGCGAAACGACAAGCATGGAAGACTTTCGCATCACTGCAGATCAAGGGACACACCTTCAGGGGGATGGTCTTCTTGTCGCGGATCACGCGGACCTGCTCGATGACAGTCTGCATGCGAGCAACAGCGCGCTCAATGTCGGCATTGAAGTACTCGGCCTTGGCCTGAGGCATCATCAGGAAGTGGACAGAGCGAGTGTCGGTCGATCCCAGGTTGGCGTGGACCTGGCGCAGGTTCTGGTACATGCTCTCGGTAATGTGCGGCGTAAAGGGAGACTGGCAAAGGACACATTATTAACGCGGGCAGGGATGCCGGGGCCATAGATAGACAACGTTCAATGCACACATACTACGCAGACGCGCGATGGAAACGCTCAGGGCAGGAAGCGGGAGGAGCACTCACCATCGTCTTGACGAGGGTGAAGAGGACCTCGTAGAGGGTGTCGAGGGCCTGGACGGCATCCTCGGGGCCGTTGTCACCCTTAAGGCGCTTGCGGTTGAAGCGGACGTACCAGTTTGTCAGCTCGTCAATCAACTTGAGCAGACGAGGAACGACCGTGTACAGGCGGTATGCTGCACGACAGGATCAGTCCGGAGAAGAGGTGCCAAAACGATCAGCAACACGGCAGCGGTGCGAACGTGCTTGGAACAAAAAGTAGCAGGCGACACCCTCCGCACCATAGCTACGCACCCGCCATCTCCTGGTGGACAAAGGCGATCAAGCGCTGGGTGTTGGCAAGGATCCAGCGGTCCATGACGTTGGTCGAGGTGTTCAGGGCAGTCTCGTTGTACTTGTACTCGATGCCGTGTTCCTTCTTTAGCAGAGCGACCTGCGAGAAGAAGAAGCGATAGGCGTTGTACCAGGGCAGGAACACCTTGGCAACGAGTTCCTTGACGCCTTCCTCCTTGAACCGGAGTGGCTCGGCTCGGACAACAGGCGAGTTGATGAGGTAGAGTCTGTGGAAGGAAGGATCGATCGATGTTGGAAAACCGAGCTTGGTAGGGAGCCTGCATGCGAGGCACGATGACACCCATTGAAAGGAGCCAGCATACTGGCCACAACACACACCTGAGGACATCAGCGCCGTGGGTGTCCATCACAACGTTGGGATCGGGATAGTTCTTCAAACGCTTGCTCATTTTCTTGCCGTCGCTATGTGTGAGTAGGTGCCAGAGACAACAGATAATCAGTAGGCCACTCGTGACAACTCTGCGTTCGACTCTCAGGACGAAGCACTTCAAGCACGGTAATGTCGGTACAGTTGGTGGCCGGAGACGACCAAAGTCGCAAAGGACAGAAGGATGTCGGCGCTTCAGATCAGAACAAGCAACGTACGCAGCCAAAACCAGTCCATTCACAATGACGTTCTTGAAGGGGGGACGGTCGAAGAGATGGGTGGACAGGACAAGAAGGGTGTAGAACCAGCCACGAGTCTGGTCCAGGCCCTCGGCAATAAAATCCGCAGGGAAGGTGGACTCGAACTTTTGCTGGTTCTCGAAGGGGTAGTGTTGCTGGGCGTAGGGCATGCTGCCACTCTCGAACCAACAGTCAAAGACCTCCTCGACTCTACGGAGCTGGCCCTTGCCCTTCTTCGAGGGAATGGTGATGTGGTCGATGCTGTCGCGATGCAAGTCGGTGATGCCGGTGACGCCAGAGAGCTCCTCGAGCTCGGCGACGGATCCGATGGCGACAATCTCCTCAAAATCCTCGCTGACCCAGAGAGGGATGGGGGTGCCCCAGTATCGGTTGCGAGAAATGTTCCAGTCGCGGGCATCGGCCAGCCAGTTGGCGAAGCGCTTGTCCTTGACAAAGTCGGGAACCCTTCAGGGAGACCGAGAAACAGTAGCGGGTAACGATGAGCCGGGGGGAAGAGAGGCGGACACTGTTGTGCCCATCCAAGTCGGTGCGACGATGCAAGATGTCTTGTTGGCAGAGATTCAGCCAAAGCGCCTACCAGTAGGTCTGGTCGTTGTTGGCAAGGAGCTTCTCGTTGATGTTGGAGACACGAACGAACCAACTGGGCACGGCCTTGTAGATCAAGGGTGTATCGGATCTGGGCAGACAGGGCCATTAGAGACATGCTTGCATATCCTCGAGCCAGCGATTCATCCAGTGGATGTGTGTCGCCAGGTGTTGTGCGATCAGAGAGTAAACGCTGAAGGCTGGGAGAACATGGCATGTCCGCCATCCGAGAGGTAGATATATCCTGAGCGGCCACATGTCAGTATCTGTCAAGGATACCCACCGATAGCAGAAGGGGTAGCTGTGCGAGAACTGGGTCTGGCGGATGAGACGCTCGCGCTTCTTGAGATCCTTCTGAATTTCCTTATCGGCGTCCTGAATCAACACAAATTCCAAGCCACCAACCGAAAAAAAAATGTGTGCGTCAGCCATAGATGCAGTAGCTTGGGATGTTTGTTGGAGTGGATACCTTCCATGACAGGCGGGTCGGGTGGAAGGGAAATAGGAAGGTGGCGTATCGACCCAGACAAAACACCAGCAAGTACACTGGGTGGTATCGAGCCACAGACCTTGATGTATTGTCCGGCATAGTCGGGAACCTCCTTGGTGAATCTGCCGACAGCATCGATGGGGCAGACCAGATCGCTCTCGTTCTTGATGACCTTGTTTTGCAGGCAAACACGGTAATCGTCTTCACCAAAGGCAGGAGCCTGGTGGACAACACCCGTGCCGCCCTCCTCGGTGACGTAGGTGTCGTTAACGACGACAAACGATCCCTGTCCCTGGCGCTGCAAGGAAAGAGATGAGTCAGCTGGATGCAAGTTTGGGATCGGCCTGATTCCAGCCACCAGTTTCCAAAGACCGGAGAAAAGTCGCTCTTGCCACAAGATGGTTCTTCTCAACGAATCAAACTCACATGGGAGAAATAAGGGAAGAGAGGCACGTATTCGAGTCCCTTGAGGTCAGAGCCCTTCATGCGGTCAAGGACAGTGAACTTGGCCTTCTTGACATCCTTGTAGAGAATCTCAAGGCGCTTCTCCATGAGGATCCAGATCTTGCCACTTTCTCCATCTGGAGCGCAGAGTCGTACGCATCAGGCTCGCCGATTAGAATGGGTCGATGTGGCATCGAGAGAATGCAAGCCTCGAGAAGCGCTCAGACAGGATGCCGCAGAGCTGCCTGGGAGCCGAGCACAGACAGCGGGGCCAGCACAAGGTGGCTGAAGCCTCGTCTGACTTTGATGCCGATCCACACCAAGTTATAGCACGATGCAGCATGAAGGATCCGAGGTACACTGCGGTCGCCGCTCGCCTGATCCTGGCTATACGCACCCTTGATCTTGACATAATCAAAGTTGGGGTTCACGCAAAGGGCGAGGTTGCTGGGCAATGTCCAGGGGGTGGTCGTCCAGGCGAGGAGCGAGACCTCAGGGTCGTTCTTGAGCGGGAACGAGACAACAACAGAGGGATCGATGGCGTCCTTGTAGTTCTGGTTGGCTTCAAAGTTGGACAGAGACGTGCAGATGGCAGTCGAGTAGGGCAGAATCTGGTGTGTATGGGGGGGGGAGAGAAGTGATGGGATCGGGTCAGGTTTAGCGACGCAGCGTGGGCCAGTGGCGCCAGATATCAGGAGCAGCGCCGGTCTGAGGGCATATAAGGCGATGCGAAAATGCCTGCTCGGCGTGGAAAAAGCAGCTTACTCTGAATCCACGATAGACCTGGTCCTTCTCGTAGAGCTGCTTGAAGACCCACCACACCGACTCCATGAACGAAGGATTCAGGGTCTTGTAGTCGTTCTTGAAGTCGATCCAGCGACCCATGCGGGTGACGGTGCTCTCCCACTCCTCGGCGTAGCGCATCACAATCGCACGGCACTCGGCGTTGTAGGCCTCGATGCCCATCTTCTTGACGTCCTCGGGGCCCTTGATACCGAGCTTCTTGTCGATCTCGTACTCGACAGGGAGGCCGTGGGTGTCCCAGCCAAATCGACGCTCGACATAGTGACCGGTTTGGTGGGCGTAGCGAGTGACGGTGTCCTGGAAAGAGGCGGCGGCGACACCGAAACATCAGCCTTGAGTTACCAGGCCACATCCCCAGACATTGCAGCAAGCATTGCAGCAGGCATCCAGACGGACACACTCGGCGGATCGGTTGCACACACAGGCCCCAGATACGCCCTGATCCGAACTTGGGGAGAAGCAGAGCGGCGGGTACCTTGATGGTGCCAGCAAGCAAGTGGCCATAGTGCGGCAAACCAGTGGCAAATGGAGGACCGTCGTAGAACGAGAAGGGAGGACGGCCCTCCGAGAGCTTCAGCGAGGTCTTGAAGGCGTCGATTTCTTTCCAAAACTCTTGAATTCTCTCTTCCTCCTTAGGGAAGGAGATGTTGGCGGGGACTGCGGCGATGCGGGTGCCGGGACGCGGGTTGGGTAAGCGAGCCCAATTTGGCCAGGAGATATGGGAGATGGTGAGCAAGCTGGCGGGATGAGATTGGACATGCTGAACGCAGATAGATCGGCAGAAAGCAGCAAATGTCGCCCGTACCTTCGATGTTGGACATGGCGGGCTTGTCAGCGACCTGTGCGGGACGTTGAGTGGAGAGTGGTTTGGAGAGAAAGAACAGAGAGGATCTGAAGGGGTGGTGGAGGCGAGTCAATGGTCGACCAGACAGTAGCATTCAATGGCTGGAGACCAGAAACCCCAGGGCAAAAAAAGAAGCACACGGGGTTGGAAACAAGGGAAGCAGATGGGGCCGAGGGGGAGGGCAGACGACGCAGCGTCTTTATGTGAGCGATCTGACTGGCGAGGGACCGGCTGTTGGGTGGCCAGGGACGATCACGCAGGAAGGAGGAAAAAAAATGGAGGCAGGCACCAACGTGCGATCTTGGGCAGATGTGTGTGTGTGCGCCATCGCCTTGCCTTCGCGAGCTAATCGCAGCGGCAGCTATAATCACGTGATGTTGGTCAGTGGTGTCACAGGCGGGCGATGCGCAGCAGTTGTGGGAATGGGAGGCGCATACGCACAGAACGGCGAGGGCGATGAGTTGGGCATGAGCTGGGCATGAGCTGGGAGGATCTGGACAACAGCAGCAACAGAGCTGGGCAACAGAAAACGACCGGTGAGTCACCCAAGAACGACAGACTCGGAGTGGGCGGTCGTTCGCGATGACATCTGCATTTTGTGGGACGCTTTTGACATGTCCAAATGGCAATGGGACACACCATCTTGTTTGGACCCAACCATCATCGTTGGGTCAAATCATTCCCCTGGGTCCATCCCATAATATCCCATCGCCATTGAACTCACACAAGCCACAAACCATCCACATGTTGAAGTGTCCCGTTTCAGAATACGCGCACTGTATTGACATGGAACAAACGACCCAGACTTGAGGAGGGGGACGATATGGCAAAAGAGCGCACGCGCTTGCACAGGAAGGGCTCTATAGCCGTCCATTGGACGGATCTATCCTATTCAAAGACACAGTCTCATCGCAGAATGCCGATCGGGTGGTGCAAAAGAACGAATGGAGGCAAAAAAAAAAAATGACAGGAAGCCAAGGCAAAAGCAGAATACTCAGTCCAACTAAAGGAGTTGCGGGCAGAGTGGAGGCAGACAAATTGCTTCAAAGAAACGAGTGGTGTAACCACAAAGGAGAAAGTGCCAGGTTACTGAACGTAGCGACATGCTTGGGAGGAGACAGTCGCCCATCCCAGCATGCTCCCTCTATTGAAACAGTCGGCAAAGCGGGCAGAATCACTGGGTGGTAGTGGTGGTGTTCTTGTGGCCTCCGCACTTGGGCTTGGCGTAAGCAGGGTTGTGCTTGAGGGCAGACGGGGAGACGTAGCCGGGGATGTTGTTGTAGCGATCGATAACGTGCTTCTGGATGACTTCGTAGCGACGGACCTGGTAAGGATCGAGCTTCATCATCTGGATGTAGCTGTCGGGAATGGGGAGCGGATGGCGACAGTGGATAAGATCCTTGGTGTCGTTGGCCGGAGGGGCCAGGACAGTAATGGTGGGCAGGGGGCTGTAGGTGGGGATCGGCAGGGACGTGACGCTGCTTGTCGGGACGGAGGATGTGGTGGCGCTGATGCTGTACGAAGGCACAGTTGCATTGGAGGTGGGGGTGGCCGTGAGGGTGGCATTCAGCGACGACACGACGGTGGTGTTGTATCCGTGGCCGGTGGCAGTGGCATTGACTGAGGAGGTGACGGTGGCATTGATGGAGGACGTGGAAGTGGCGTTGGCGTACGAGGTGATGGTAGCGTTGACGGCCGAGGTGGCAGTAGAGTTGGCGTACGGGGTTGCGGTAGCATTGGTGGCCGAGCTGTATCCAATGCTCGAGGTGGCATTGCCCGCGGAGCTGCTCGGAGCACTGACAGTCGAGTACCCGGGGGCAGACGGAGAAGCCGAAGCCGAAGCCGAAGCCGAAGCCGAAGCCGAAGCCGAAGCCGAAGCCGAAGCCGAAGCCGAAGCCGAAGCCGAAGCCGAAGCCGAAGCCGAAGCCGAAGCCGAAGCCGAAGCCGAAGCCGAAGCCGAAGCCGAAGCCGAGGAGGCGGTATTGTTGGTTGGGTAGCCATATTCAGGGGCGCCATCACGCTTGACAAACTTCGCACCGGAGGGAGGAGGAATCAGCTGAAGCAGGGCATTCTGGAACCAGAGCTGAGCGGGATCCGACGAAGCTGGCGTTGTGCCGCTGGTGGAGTTGCTTCCGACGGCGGGACACTTGACCTGAGCTGCGTTGGCAGTCAGGAATGCATCGAGGGATTGCGATTTGCTGTAAGAGTAGCATTTGCCCTGGATGTTGCTGATGTCCATAACGTCATTGACGGTGAGAGGCCAAGGATCGATGCTGTCGGTGACCAGGGCAGTCACCTTTTGGCCGCTGCCAAGGGTGGTGCTGCCGCCATAGCTGCGCAAGTAAGCAGGGCAGAGACCCTGCCATCGAGCCCAGATCTTGTCGATAAATCCGTGGTGCTGAGAGATCGGAGAGACAGGGTGGAAGAGAATCAGCAGGCTGCAGGCAAAAGCCGCGAGAAAACCCAGCAGCAGATAGTATCCAATCACGTGTCTCTGCATCGGTCTCTGTGTGCCGGGTGCCATGACATGGAGCACGACGGCTGCTGTTGCATGAGCCCTCCCTGTGCCCGTGCTTACCAGGAAGAAGATGGGATCGTTGGTGGAGTACAGCTGGGCAAGATCGCCAACGCTGCCGCCGAGGAAGCCGTGCACAGCGGCATGTGGGCTGCCCTCGATCGCAGTGTGGACGTCGTCGTAGGTGTTGAGGGTGATCAGGAAGTTGCCGACGGCTTCGGCCGAGGCGAGCGGGGCGTTGGCAACAAAGTTGCGGGAGAGGCAGCTGGCGTTGGCGACGCTCTGCCGGTCAAAGTTACGGTATCCAGCGGAGCCACCGTTGTTCCAGGGACCGGCGGGGTTGTTGACCCATCCGCCGGCAACGCCGTCCAGGACGCAGAAACTGGGACCCTGTCCGTTTCCGCCGAAAGCCGATGGAGTCAGGATGGGCGAGGCAGCAAAGTTCTGAGAGTCCACGGTCCTGTTTCGTTCGAAAGTGGTCAACATAGGGACAGGTCACAAGCCGCGCTGGTCGGGGGCTGCAACACGGGAGCGGCCACATGGAGATATCGGAGATGGGATGGCGTCTGCGGGGACATGTTGGCTCACCAGTCCCAGTAGGGCACGCTGATAGTGGGGTCGACACTGCGGATGACAGATTCGAACTGAAGCATGATCATTCTGTGCCAAGGCCAGAACAGAGGCTGTCGCGTGGGCAAGACGATCAGATGAAAAGCGGTAAGGTGGGCGAAGATGACAGTCGACCGGATGAGATGCACACCGGCTCTCGACCTGGCCGGGACGGGTCCAGAAGCAGGGCGAACTGAACTGAACTGAACTACCGGATTGCTGGAGAGAGGAGTGGGTGGGCGGGCAAGAGCCAGCGGCAGGACATGCGGCGTACCTGCGAGTGGGCAATGTTCATGTAGTCCCAGTGCAGCTTGACCATGTCGTCCCAGCCCATCGATGCCGGGTTGGAGACGGTGCCGCCCATTGGTCTGGACTTGAGCACCTTGACGGCATTCAGATAGGCGGCTTGCTGGGCGGGAGTCATGTCTCGCCACTCCTGGCGCACGGTGCACTGAGCGAGCGCCGAGCTGCTGGCCAGCAGGACGACAGCGACGGCAGCGGGGATCACTCTCATCGCGGCTGTTGAGGTGGATGGGAGGGATGGGCAGAGTCGGAGAGGAAGCAGCCCAGGCAGCGAGACGGAGCAACGGAGAAGGGAAACGGACCAGAGCAAGCCGTTTTGAGGAACGACGAGAGCCAGCGCCAGGCAGCCAGAGGCAGCCACAGAAACAGCGGCGGCAGCAGCAGCATGGGGACCAGAGGGCAGCAAGGACAGGACAGCCACAGAGGAGCGGTGCTGCGCCGAGCAAATAAGGCAGGAGCGCGCAGACACGACGCGCGCAGACACGCGCGCGGCTGTGCGGGCTCACACAGACTGCGTGGGGCGCCGCGCACGCGAGTGCTGCTGCGCATGGCGCAGTCGCACCGTGTTTGCGGCTACGCGATTTTTGCGGAGAACATGTGCGCGGCCCTGCCAGCGCTGATTCGTGCTGAGCAGGTCCCTCGCGCGACAGGGGTGGCTGGCCCCCTTGCCGCCTGTCGGCTTCTTGCCACCTGCTGGCTTCCTGCGGCTCGGTCCTTCGGCCCACCTGCTGTTCGGGAATGCAGCACGCGGCGCGGCTTCCAATCGCAGCCGCGCGGTCGGAGGTCCAGACGGACTTGTGGATGCATCGGGAAGTGCCTGGATCGCGTCTGCATCATCCTATATCGCGGCCGGTCGCCAGAGAGTGAGCCGCACATGTCCTCTCCGCCTCTCCGCCGCCGCTTGCGGTTGCTGGCACCCATGCTCCTGTTCGCGATGGGCCATGTCCGTCCACCAAGTAACGATGCTCTGCTTGCGCCAGAGGTCGAAGCCTCCTGTTTCGTGCCTGGTCCAACAAGCGTCTTGCCTCGAGCTGACAACGACCAGGCAGCCATCCGTCGCTCCACAGATCGCACGCGCATGAGCAGGTCATCGCAAGACGGGGCCGCCCGTACTGTCGGGCTCATGGACATACCGGGATGCCACCGCCTTGCGGAACATGAACTCGGTGTGCCAGTCGATCGTCGCCCTTGGATATCGACTAGATGCATTGAGGACTCTGCTCTCTGACCCGCTAGAATGGTCCCGATTGCCAGTCAGATCATCGCGGCTCATCTCCGTGATTATCGGAGTGATGGCGGATGCTGTCCCATTGTTTTGTCCTGGTTGCGTGGCCACTCCAGACAAAATACGGGGCGTTGCGAATGGCCGCCCACTCCAGGTCCGTCGCTCTTGGGTGACTCACCGGTCGTTTTCTGTTGACTCAGCTATGCTGCTGCTGCTGTTCCGTGTTCCAGAGGCCCAACATGCCCTGGGAGTCTCGGTGCCAACACTCAATCGTCTTGGCCATGAGTGACCTGCGCACCACGTCCAATCCCTATCCGCACTGACATTCCAACCCGGCAGCTCAACGGCACCGGGCATATCGCAGTGCTACCGCCGTGTATATTCAGAGCCGGTGACCAGGACACAGGCGACCAGAACACAGCCGTCCTCGGTCTCGGTTGACAAGCGATTTTGCTCCGTACCATCCACGTTGCCATCCATGCTGCCATCCATGCTGCCATCCATGTTGCCATCCATATCTGCTGGGATGACGGCTCCATTGCCCACGCACTCCATGCTGCTGCCGATGCTGCTGCCGATGCTGCTGCTCAGATCCTGTCCAGGATTTCGTTGGCCACGCGCCATATTTGGAGCTGTTTGTCTTTGCTATCCTTCAAGTAGCCAGGCACTCGGATCTCGCTGCCTGACGGACCAAGCAGCCCGGGAGACCGATGGTGTCCGTATTCCGGATCGCTTGCAATCGACACAATTGTCTTCGATACCTTCTCGGCGCTTGGGAATAGAAGCGGCGCAACCCAACTAGCGGGCTTGGCGATGAGGCAGGGGAATCCTGCACGGCCCAGGGCACATCGGTCAGCCGGTACATGTGCCCAGTCTATCGACCTTCATACATCCCGAGCGAGAGAGCCACACTCCGCACTCCGTATTTACCTCCATTCGCCAAGGCATTCGTCGCGACTACTCCCGGAAACATGTGGTAGAAGCAAGGCTTGGATGGGTGATCCTTGTATCGCTGACCAAGCTCCTGCAACGTGTGGATCACAGAAACATCTGAGCATCAGTCAACGGTGCCTTCCGGTCGTCCGTCTTACGGCAGGTCCGTTCGACTTGGTGCACTTGTCCACGCCAAGTGCTATCGCTGGAGTCTCGGGAGTCGCCCGCTGGCTCACCAGGGTCGTAAGATCTGTCAGGGTCGCATGCACGACAGCCGCGCGGATGAAGCTGAAGCCATGTTCCAGCTGCAGATCCTCGTAGTCGATCGATCCGCCATTGCCGGCCCCCAAAACATTCACGATGCGGGTATCGTGCCGGTGTTCCAGGATGAAAGGAAGTAGCTCTCGGATCATCAGAAAGCGCGACAGGAAGTTGAGCGCAAATCCAGACTCGAGTCCTGTCGATCATGCGGTAGGGAATGGATATGAAGGTACCGCCGATCCCACGGACCCAGATCAGCAAGTGGATCAAGGATGCCAACACATTCTCCTGGTCTTGTGATGTTCGGTCGGTACTGCCGGAGCGGCATGGGACTGTTGGATTACGAAAACAGGCCGGGCCGCCTCACCTTCAGATGTCAGACGACGGGGCCCATAGTTCAGATTGCCGGCACAGAGGACCACGGCACCCAGCTGGGCCTGTTCGCTTCGGAGGTCGGAGACGAACGAATGACAAAACTCGCGACAGCCTTTCATGCTGGTGACATCCAGCTGCCGGAATCGAAAGCGGCTATCGGTCGACGGCGCTGCCGCTCGCATGCGGGAGACCACCCCCTCGCCGAGCAGCGAGTTGCGGCCCACAATCGTCACCGACGAGCCCATCGCCGCAAATCGGAGGGCCGAGGCCGCACCCATTCCCTGGGTTCCGCCTGAGTCGCAGCACGAGGATTAGAGCAGGCGGGTGCGGTTGTGTGGCTCTCATCGGCAATAGTGCATTTGGCCATACCAACAATCAGGACAGCTTTGCCTTTCATGGTTCTTGACTCGTATGCAGAGTAAGTCCTTCGAGCGGCTTGATGGAGAGCGCCGCAAGAGAGGCCAGTCGCTTGCGCTCGTTGGCGATGGCATCCCGGCTCTGGCGGGGATTTCAAACGTTTCTCCCGCAGCGGCTCCGCCATGGCCTTGCTTCCCGATCTGCCGCATCGACTGCCCCTGCATTCCACCGCCCTGATCGCCCCTTTCTCGCCGATAGCCGCCACTGCCGATCTCTCAGGGCCCTCCTCGGCTACGTACCGCCGCCGCAATGAGACCGACATATCTGCGCATCCGCTCAGACACCCCGTCCGATTCCGCCAAAGCCACCCACCAGGTCTCCCGCGACCTGCTCTCCTCGTCGCTGTCTGTGCCGGTCGATCCGTCGCTGACGCAGCCCAGTGCGGAACTGGCCTCCAACAACATCCTGGTGCGCTGCGACTGGTCCAGTGCCTTTGATTCGACCCAGATCGACGCCTACTTTCAGGACAATGCCGTCGACATAGCGCTGGCCGTCACAGTGACCAACGGCTCAAGCATGTGGTTCAAAAACGGTTAGTGCTCGCTCGCCAGAAGCACTCCCAGAGCTGTCCCTTGCGGATACCTGCCGCATCTTGTTCACGGCCATATCTAAATACTTCAGTGACCGTACGGGACCTCTCACGATGCAAAATGTCGACCAAAATGAGGCTGAATGAGTTCTACCAGGCCACGTTTTCGGCCCTGTCATCCGAACGAGATACCAACGGCCGACGCAACCTCTGCACAGTCGTCTTGGACGAGTTTTTCTGCCAGGTGGGAGGATGAGTGGAAAGGCTTGCGCCGAGCACGATTGCCGTCTGATAGGACGACCTGTTCTGACCAGCGGGCTGACTCCACAGATAACATGGACGGTGTGCACCGAGACCGAAGCCAACACGATCAAAGTGGGTCCCAGATACTCAACTTGGGTGGATCAGCAGATGGGTCTCTGATTTGAAAGGCGGAGCAATCTCTCCGCCGGGCTGGCTCGAAGCCTCCAGCGCAGACCGAGAGACGGTCGTTCTTCTGAGTGTGCCGGACATCCAACAGATCCTTCTGACTGCACCGGGTCTCTGCCGAGTGTCTGTCGAGTCCCTGCCGGATCTCTGCCGAATGAAGCTAACTGCTCATATATCCGTCGATTCGTGCGGCTGTGACTTGCCCAGTTTGACCTTGGCTCGCTCCAACTCCCTGTCATGAGCGAGCAGACTCGACAACACACATGGTTTGACTGGATCGATGGCCTGATCGCCGAGCGGAACACCCTTAAGGTTCGGAGGCATCCATGGCCGTTCTTTTGTCGGGCCGTGGGCTGAATTTGGCGCTGCGATTGGCATGGGCATCTGCGCCGTCAAGCATCCCACTTGAACGCGATCTAGTACAGTGTCGATTGCGCTTGGCGCTCACTTACACGGCCGCCAAATGCACATCTCTCACCAACAGGACCAAGTTGTCGCCCTCGAGACCAAAACGGAGGACCTACGCAGCCAGCGCAACGAAGCTATCGATCAACTTCAACGATGGGTGCAAGAGAATCGGATCGACGCCGAGGAGCGGCTCTACAAGAAGGTATCGATTGCTGAGGTCACTGAGGTCACTGAGGCTACTGAGGCCACTGAGGTCACCGAGGCAGCGGCTTTCGGGGCTCATCTTCCGGTGTGCGCTGACGAGTGTCTTGGAATTCTTAGTTTGCTGTCATCGTCAATCGCAAGAAGCACAAGATCCGAAGCCTCATGAAGGCCTTGAAAGCCCATGGTGAGAGGGTGCAGCCACTGGGTGCAGCTACTGGGGTAGCAACATCATGGGATCTGCATCGCCGGCATGATATCCTCAACGAGACTGTCCCAGCATGGCAGCGTGGATCGGGGACGGCACAGACACAGATAGATTGAAGCGATAAAACTGCTGTACCAACCGCCGGTAGTATCGCGCACTGGTCTGATCTGGGTCTGCATTGCGTGTCTGTAAAGCCAAAGCGACCCAAGAGACTCGACTATTGATCGAAAAGCAGGCCAAACACCGGGTCAAGAACGAGCCCATCGACGAGTCGGCCAGCAGCAATCTCTCAGAGTCTCTGTACGTGTCTGCATCAACGTAGCCACCACCGGCTCCCCGCGATACTGAGGCGCAGTGCCCTCCATCCTGACTGGTTCTACATCTGACGTTCTTCCAGATACCCGAATGCACAAGATACAGGCTATGATGCTGATGAATCGAGCACCCGTGCCGTCTCGAAGCGAGCGAATCACCATGTGGATGTTGGTGCAGATGGCCAATCTTCCGACCCTCACAGCCCCACCGTGACGCCGCCCAAGCGGCCTCGGCTGAAACAGGACGACCACGGCGACGAGGACGACCAGGACGACGAGAACGACGATGACGAGGATGCTCCTCCTCTAATCGGCAAGGCTGGGGCTGCACTCAGCACCCGATCGGCCATGAGGTACATTGCTGGTGCAGGATAATGAGCTGCGGGCTGCACTGCTCTTGACGCATGCCATTCGCGGCTCACCTTTGATCTTTCATCACTGCACTCAGATCAAAGAGAGACGCCGAGCCAGCGGGCAAGCTTCAAGCGCCGTCACCAACCTCCAGCACAGGGTTTGCTGTGCCGACGACAGCGAGATCGACGCGCGTGTCCCGGCTATCGTCCATCACGAGCCCTTCGGTTTCGCCGTATGTATCCGCCAGCTTTGCTGTTTTTCCAGTTGCTCTGCTATGCCTTACGCCGTCCGTGATCTGGGACGACACACTGGCCTTGCGACTGATGCTCGTTTGTTGCTGGCCATGGCGCCAGACTTCGCAAGGGCCGCGGCTCGAGTCGGACTCTGGACTCCAACCAGAACAAGACACAAGATGCCGAGGAACTCCTGCGGCGGCTCGGATAGCGACAACGTACTGTCCGGGCCACTCCTGCGTCACGGTGCCGACACGCGGCCAATATATTGCAGTCGACCAAGATCTAGAGAGCGCAGGTCTTGTGCGACTTGCGAATGGGATGTGGGACTCTGATGCGAGCAGGCAAAAGGACGTTGTTTGGAAAGGATTTGGTCCTGCGGCCACTGGGCAGGGACACAGACACCAGGAGCCATTTAAAGCAAAGTGAGTCCCGCTAAAATACATTGTGAGAAAGAGCAAAGTTGCGAGCGGGAACACTCACGCCTTCCACTTGAGATAGCCGTCGCCAATGACGGTGGTTTTGCGGTCCAGGATGTCCTCAACGCGCTGGCGGACACCCCACATCTCTCTGCGGCGCTCGCCGGGGGTCTGCGCGGGGTCGCGCCAGTTCTCCACAAAGTACTTTGCGCCGCCCGTCAGCTCCTTCGGGAGCCGAGATGTCTGATCCAAGTCGTCGTCGTCGAGGAAGGTGCCCCAGTTCTTGGCAAACCAGTCAATGACCTCTTGGCGAGTGAGCGCAAACTCGCCAACCGACTTGACTTCGCCTGGCATCGGCAGATGAATGCGGTTAGGACACCTCCTGTGGAGGGGGCGGGAGAATACCACGATGCTTGCACTGCGAGGAGTCTGAATAGATGCACGATTCTGCGGGCTGACAGTAATCCATACCGGTGACGACAATGCGCACATCTTCGATAGAAGGCAGCCCTGTGACGGTGCGGTGCGCATAGAACTTGTACGTGCGATCGGTGAGCAGCGGAAGCTCCTCGGATTTGGCTCCAAAGTCGAGCTGGGGCAAGAACTGTGTGTCGATCTGCTTTTGGTATTGCTTGATGTTGCCGAGGACGGTTTCAAGGTCTGGGCTCCATTGGATCGGCTCCGGGCTCTTTTCCTTCAGCACCAACCGGACACCCTCAGAAAACTCCGAGTCGGTATCGTGCTGCTCACGGCATCAGAGTTAGAACATATCCGAGGAGGGCAGCAATCAGCCGAAATGCTGATGGAGTCGCCAAGAAACACTCAGACTGCATCGATAGTTACAATCATGGCCTTGGCAATCTGGTAGTCCATGCGGAAACACGAAGCTAGATCCATAGTATCCGCCATCTTGAGCTGCTTCAGCGTCAGCAGGAGGTATTGGGGCCGCTGGCGCCTGATGAGCTTGATGATCTCGGATGCAAATTCAGACTTCTGCATTTGCCAACATGTGGGCAGCCCGATACAGGACGGTTAAGAACATCGGTTGCGACTATGCCAGCAGCAGTCCGACTCGTCGGGAACGGAGCAAGTCGAGGGGTATCGGATACGCACCTCGGCTTCGAGAGCCCGCAGGATTTCGGGAAGCGTGTCCTTGGCAAAGCATCTGATGCGATACCGACGAGAGTCAGCTCAATAATACTTTTGCCACCTCTCAGTAGATGCGAGTTGCATGCGAGGATACCTCTGGATCAGATCGCCGCGCTCGCCGCCCAGGATCCAGTTCTTCCAGTCGTCGGTTGAGGGTGCGCTGCCTAAAGCAGGAATCGCGTGAATATCGGTCTCGCCGAAACGCTTTCCGTGCAGGCCAGACGGGTCCACCAACTCAATCAAGCACAAGAAATGTGGGCGATCCTCTCGGCCCGTACCAACAAACTCGTTGATGATCAGGTTGATAGCTCGGATGTCGCTGGATTCGAGAGCCCCGAGGCGAGCAATAAGGCTCGGTATGCGCTCGGACGGAATATAGTGGGTGGCAATGCCGGCCATGCTGAACAGAAGGGCGGGTGTTGGCGAGGACCGGCGAGTGAGTTGAGTCGACACGAATGGCATACTCCAGCGCAGCTTCGGTGCCGAGTTTGCTTTGTCTGGGCGGGGTACTCACACGGTCTCGATGCCCTTGAGCTTGTATCCAGAGAGCGCCAAAAACTTGCCAACAGGGTCGCCGTCGGGCATCCGCGAGAGGAAGAAGGAGACCCCGCCTCCGATAAAGAATCCCACTCGCCCTTCAGCGACACTAACGACTGTTTCCTCGGTAGCGAGGCGAACCGGTGCATGGATGGCCAAGCCGAGACCGCCGCCCACTGCGCGACAGAGCGGATTGGGCGAGAGAGAGAGAGAGGGCGAGAGGGGTGTGAGACTTTTGAGCCTTGCTTCGGAATGTTGTGGCATGCGACGACAGGAGCCCCAGGATTGCGGGATGGGAGTTGCAGCATTCTCGTAGCGATGAATGCTGGGTAACCCCGACGATGGAAGGCTAACGAACTGTTGCCGAGCCGAGCGATACATGCGCTGCACAGCGGACAACGTACTCGTAATTCCGTCCAGAATGGCAACCAAAGGGGTGTCCAGAGTTGCGAGCAGATGCTGGGCAGTGTAGGTCTTGTTCAGCAGGCCGAGGGCCTTGGCCCTGGACTCGTCCGTCTTTTCGTTGATGAGCTCGGCAAGACCTATGGCGCAGGGGAAGAGCGCACAGATGATCCATGGATGAGCGACAGAGAATTTGATAGCCCAGCGGCCTGGTGGGCGAACTGCTGCCAAGGATGTTCATGAGAATGCTCTGGCATGCCACTCACGGATGGCATCGACTCCGGCACAGAAAGCCCGTCCGTCTTCGGATTCCTCAATGACCAGGGCGTTGATGTCAGTCTGATCCCAAGCCTAGAGACCAAGCGGGGCGATTTCGGAGCAGCGCCAATCCCAGAGCCGCGGATATGTGTCGAACCAGAACCAGAACCAGAACCAGGGCGGTTATCGGGGCAGCAGCAAGTCAGTATTGAAGCGGAGGCGAGTAGGGTGCTTCCAGGTAAGGGCCGCTGCAAGCACTGCCGACAGATCGACAGCGGTCGAAGAATGTCGAAAAGATGCCACCAGCCGATCGATGGCATCACAGCCTCCAACATGGCATATTCCCTCACGCTGGCTGCTCAACGGCGGCCGGGCGAGACCTGCGCACCTGGAAGTTGTCCAAGATCGCTGTGATCATCTCCTCGGTCAGAGCATTCAGCGACTCGGGTCGATTCAAGACCATCACACGGCCCTTTCTCTGGTGATAGATCTGGACAGTGGGCACAGGGGACGGAATTGGCTCGGCAACAGGCTCGAGTACGGGCCCAGACCCGGGTTTGTGTTGGTCGAGGCTGGTCTCGGGAATGCGTTCAGAGGTGGACTCGGTATCGCCGTTGGCCAGGACCGGGGTGGATTCATTGCACCGAGCGGAGGTGGATGAGAGTGACCGGAAGATGATGCAAGGCTGCTGCACAGCGAATCGTCCGTGCGGGACTGGTGCGGCTCTGGGGACCGGCAATGGGCGGATGTGGTGCCGGATGGGTCGTAGAAGCTGGACCCGGACGAGACGGAGCATGGCGCTGGATGCTGGAGGTTTGCTAGCACAGACGGCCTAAGGCCTCGGATGCAGTGCGCAGAGCGAACAAGCTAAAGGAAGAGGGCAGATCCGCAGTGCCGGCGTCGACCAAGACCAAGATCAAGACCAAGACAGGCGGAGATGGGGCTGGCAAGGGATGCGCAGGACCAGCCAGCCTCCTGCCCAAGCCAGGCACGACAGTGATTCCAAAATGAAATGGGACACCCCCGTTTTGAGCTATGACTGTGTTTTTTTCTGGAACCTGAATACACCCACCCACTCATCGCAATCATGGCCAAGCAAGTATGCCCAAGGAGACCGATGTGGTGATTGCCTTTGGGAATGCCTCCTGGAAACAGGGGAGGGATATGCATCCAGTTCCAGGAGACTCAGGTTCGCCAAGTACTTTGAGCAATTCCACCACCACCAGAGACACCCACCAGACCGATCCGTCTCCAAGATCCATGTGTGCTCGGTGAACGAGTTCAACACATCCCAGGTGTGCTCACATTGTCGGGAAGCCAAACGGCTCGAAAAGGTCGAGCATCTTGATATCGAGTTAGCATGGAACTGTCCAGAGAGTGGAGTGGATGCACTACACAGAGAGATTGCCAACCAGGACGGGAAACAATCTCACGGCTTGCCCACCGGGGCCTACAGTTAGTCAGCGGGGTTCAGACATCTGAAGCCAGAAGGAACTGTCTCGTTTCTTTCTGGACCGACTGTATAGACTATTTCCCGCCCAACCGACAGACGTCATGACGAGCCCGAGGCTCGACAGACAGATCCGCTTAGCGGCTGCTCAACCAATATATTTTCCTCGGCCAGCCTTAGTCGGCACGGACACCGATCCGGCGCTCATACTCCCTCAGCAGCTGGACACCTCGCACAGCGGCCTGGTAAAAGTAGCCGGGGATGACAAAGCAGCACCGAGTTCCCCGACCCGAGGGCGGTACATTGATCACCAAGGGATTTCGCAGGATCAAGATGTGTTCGGATTTCGGCTTCAGTGGGACCATCTGGCGGAACTGGATGTACCCCACCTTCTGCTTGTTCCAAAGTCGGAAGTACCAGTTGCCAGCATCGTCGGGGTTGGCGTCGACCGAGGGATGGAGCTCCATGTACTGGAACTGCAGCTCTGTGTGAATGAACGAGAAATTGAACCGCATGTCGATATGCGACAGCCCAAACCAGACTGGCTCCTCGATTTTGTCCGGCATAAGCACAAAGATGTCGCCCTTCTTCAGCCCGTGGTAGAGCGGTGGTAACTGCAGCTGTGGGGCAGGTCGGTAAGTTCATGAAGAGATTAAAATCAGGGACTTTGGCGCAGCATTCTTCCGCAGCGACTCCCAGCCAACAGCAGCGATGGGTCGCCCTAACAGACGTGTGTAGCGCCGACAAGCAACATTCGACTCGCCCGCACCTCCTCATCATGAATATGAAGTTGAGCGCTCAGACGGACGGTGCTTTCGGGCTGGTTGTTAGTAGAGCTTGCTCGCCGACGTTTGGGCGTGGCAATACGACTGGCGGCGGGTCTAGCCACAGGCTTTTCACTATGGTTGTCGCTGTCGTCATTGCTGGCTTCCAGGACTTCGACGCTGCCGAATGTTACGGTTTTGCTTCCGCTAGTTGGGCTCGTGCGCTTTCGTCGCAGCGAGCGGCTGGGCGTCTCGGGCTTGTCGACCACGGGCATCGCCTCGTTTTTGGAAGATGACCTCTCCTTGCGACGACGGGATCCAGGCGTCGCTGTCAACTGAGTGTCGACATCGTGCCTGTGTCCATCGACATTGGGCTTGAAATTGGTGGCAGGGCTTGTATCTGCATCCACCGCAGCGCCATGGATACCGAGCATACCACCGAAATGGGCGTCGACATCGGAGTTGTCGGCATGGACATATTCATGGAAATCAACATCGCTGTCGGTCTGTGAAATGGCTGGAGGGGCAGGCACTGCATAGGCATCAGCGCTGGCTGCGACGGACCGACTGCGCTTTGGATTGTCACCATTCTTGTGGCTCAAAGAGTTGGGCCCAAGTTTGGGCTCAGGCTCAGACTCGACCTTAGTCTGAGTCTGCGAGTCGGTGGTGTGCGAGCTCGCGGTTTGAGTCTCGCCATCGACCCTGTGAGTGGGCGGGGCATTGCTTGTCGCTGGGGGATCGGACTCACGGCCGGACAGGGGAAGGGTCTCCAGCCGAGCTCTGAGGGCGCTGTTTTCACGGGCTTTGGCCTGGATCTGGGTGAACAGAGCCTCGACGAGGGAAATAAACTGATCTCGAGTGGTGCATTCCAGGGCCTCGGGATGGTCGAGAATGGCAGGATCTACGTTCTCGATGTACTGGTTAACGATCGAGGACATGTTGGCCTTGTGCTCGGGCAGAGTGAGCGGATCGTCCACGTCGGGCTTGGGCTTGATCGGGCGAGGCAGTCCCTCCTGGCTCGCTGGCGGCAGATGGCTCTGCGGCATCGCCGGCTGCGAATCTGGGAAGGTTAAAGATACCAGATTGATGGAGGACTGCGAGTCACGAGGATCTTCGTACGAACCCGAGAGCGACAGAACATCGGGGCTGCAGGATGTCTGTCGTGCCTGGGCCGGGTTTGTCGATTGAGAGGCGCTCTGACTTGCGGCGAGGGGCTCGCCGGAGAAGTTAGGGCCGAAGACCGATCGATACTCTTGTGTGTACAGGCTGATCTGGGTGCCCTCTGGCTGGGACCCGTATCTAAGGGCACCGTCTTGCGAGCCTGCGAGGGGCACCATGATTCACCCGGAGGTTATAAAATGGCTCTGTTGCTGCAGCATCAGCAAGATTGCCGAGGTTACCTTGACCTTCAGAGTCGTTGTGGGCCATGGCGGCTGCAAGCTCCCCTGGAACGAGGCGGCAGGACGAAGGAGGGCCGGGCCAGAAGACCCGTTGCGGAGATGGGCTCATTGCCGGATGCCGAGGGACAGCGGTCACGCGTGCATTCGAATCAGCGGGGCTGGACACTCCGTCGCTGCAGGACAGGATGCGGATCGATTGATTGCCTGACGGAGTGCTGTCGCTCGATTGCCTGGCTGAGTGCTGCGGTGATGGCCTCGGCGGGTGGGATGCCCAAGGAAACGTATGATGCGACCCAACCCGGCGGGCGTGTGTCCGAAAGCAGCCATATGCCCCCATTGTTCTTTCAATGCAGTGCATGAGCCGCCAGTCCTTGCATCTCAGGAGCACTGGGGTTCGAATGCCCGATGCAGCAGCATCCGGCTTGGACTATATTCTCATGTACACTGCATGTTGCTTCGCCTGCCACGGGCTCGCTCAACTCGGGCAAACTGATGCGAGCGACATCGTCACTGTGACTGTTACGCGGTGATGGTTCCCACGGGCCCTCGGGATTCGGCATTGGCATTGGCATTGGCGTCGGCGTCGTTGTCGGCGCTGACATCAGCTTGCGGTCGTTGCCGGGCTCGGATATCGGCTTCGCGCTGTCGCAGCACCGTGAGCATCGCAACAAGCTCCGGCTCGGCGTGTCCCGCATCGATCCAGCTGTTGATCAACTTGTCGTAGAGCACAAACAGCGGCCCTCCTTCGTCCGACACCTCGTCTTCATCCGTTTCGTCCTTATCCGCCTCGTCTTCACCCTTGGATCCGTGATCCAGCTGGCTCTGGGCTTGCTCGACCGCTTGATCAAGTGCATCCAGCTTGTCGGGCTGCAAAACCTGTGCTTCGAAGAACGACACCACTAGTGCTTGGTTGCCGTGTCGTCCCAGGGCCGTGCACACGCTTTGGTATACCGAAAGAGCCGGAACAAAAGCAAGCTTTTCAGCATGGTGCGGATCTGCTGATTCATCCGAAGGGCGGGCATCTCCTGCTGCAAGCTGACGGCCAAAGCCCACCAGCTTGTCAAAAGCAGCCAGCACAGTCTCAGCGGAGCTCTCGCAGACCACAAGTGACTTGACAAACAGGCCATAGGTCTCGACAGATACTGGGCGTGAGGGACCTGAAGTCACTGGAGCAGCGGAATCGATCGCCGGTGAGGCGGCTTCGGTCAGAGTCGAGCCGTCGATATGCCTGGTGGTGCGTAGTAGTCGCTCCAGCTGCGACTCGATCCTCGAGCCGATCAGGCTCTCGAGTGTTTCACGCATGCCAAGAGCCGCACAGGCGTGCAGGACATATTGATAGGACTCGTGGTCGGCCTCGATCGAGAACCGCTGGAATAGCTTGAAGGTCTGGAGCACGAGAGTGTGCCGTTCGTGGAGAGCGTAGAACTCAAGATAGGCGTTGAGAAGGTGGCTGGAGAGAGACCCCCGGTATGGATGAGCAATTTCATATGCTGTCGCCGTCACTGTCGCTAGAGGCCATCGAATCGCTCACAGGATGGAGGCGACTGGTGCATATGCAGCTGGGACGACGGAACTGCGACGGGCCTGCAGCGGGGGCGAGGCGTGCACCGACAAACCAGATCCAGTCCAAAACGATGCCTACCGGTTGTATCGAATCCTGGCCTTGGTGACGACGGCAGAAACCCACTGCATGTCGCTCTCCGAGTTCAGCAGCGTCGCAGACTTGACCAGCAGCTCGGCAAGGTCCGAGTCCCACCGCACCTCCGACTTGCGCAGGGAGTTGATGACCTTGCGGGTCGCAACGCTGTCCTCGGCCTCGACAAAGTACAGCAGCAGGTTCTTGTAGATCTCGAGATTGGGCTGCACCTTATTGGCGTTCATGGCGCCGTAGATGTTCCAGAGGATGTTCTTGCCGTGGTGAAAGTCAGAGCTCCGCATGACGGAGCGGTAGATGTACGCGTAGGCATCCGGGGTGAGGCCGAGCTTTTGATGCTTGGACAGGTGGAAATAGCGGATGACGGCGTCGGCATCATGGCGGTTGACGAGGATCAAGGCCGAGACCGTTGCGGCGTCGGGACGCAGTCCAAGTGTCTCCATGTCACTGGCCAGGCGCTGCACAAGTGTCTGCACCGAGACCGGCAGCGGATCATCCGAGTACGGCTCGCCCGTGTATGCAGCCGTCAGATGTTCCAGCAGCAGGTTGAAATGCTCGGCGGTCAGGACAAGCTGTGTCGACGGAATCGCGAGGAGGTGCCGATAGAGCCGCTCGACATTTTGTTCCGAAAGCAGGCAGCGCTGGCGAACGGCCGTGAGGGCAAACAGAAGGTTGTCGAGCCCGAGAGTGTCGTGGCTTTCGAGCTCGAGATTTTGGGCAATCTGCCTGAACCGGGCGTGGACAGACTGGGTGGAGATGGCGCTGTGAGGGTCGTCGTCGTCGTCGACCGCAGGAATGGACAGGAACGGTGGGCTGGGCCTCTTGGCGATGGCCTTGGAAGCAAGCTTTCCTCTCGTGCGGCCTCGCTGTACGAGACATGCAGACGTCGAGGCGATGGACCGAGTGCCCTGGATCGTCAAGAGATCGGCAGTCCATGGACAGCACGCAGCCGAGGCAGAGCGTTCAACGATGGGAGAAGCGCACTGCCGGAAACGCAGCGCGATCGGTATCCGGCAGCGAGCCACCAGCTGATTCATCGTTGTGCTGAAAGCGGCGGAGGTGGAAAGCGAATGCAAGCGGTTATGGCACCAGCGATCGGCCGAGGGCGGGAGATTGAAGGGCGAGGACGATGACGGA
Source organism: Polychytrium aggregatum (assembly GCF_025602895.1). NCBI lineage: Eukaryota > Fungi > Chytridiomycota > Chytridiomycetes > Polychytriales > Polychytrium > Polychytrium aggregatum. The sequence goes on along the minus strand of NW_026516229.1, from coordinate 454,041 downwards.
GGGACGGTGTCGGGAGGTGGAGGCGGCGATCATGGGCACAGACAGAAAACGGGCTGCGCATGGTGCACAGGACCAGATGAACTGAGTGTTGAAACAACAGTGGGACGCCCAGGTCGTTTGGTCCACCACCTCTTCACCCATCGCAGGCACCTGCATGCACATGGACAGACAATGAAAGACGACGCTGTCCAAATGGAAATGGGAAGAGTCCCTTTTTTTCCTGAATATTATGTATGGACCAGACCACACAGATCATCCTCCCAAGGGCGTGCTCCCTCCACTTGGATTGACAGTATTCGCACGGGATATGCTGCTCACGAATGCACAGCGATACGGTGGACAACACAAACACGCATCAGAGCAAGTGGAAGCGAAGTAACACGTCGACGAGGGACAGGATGCGCAGAGTGGTGTTGGCAGGACGGAAGCCAGACGCTTATCGACCGACGCGGATGATGCCGGCGTTGATGAGCGTTCGGATCTTGGAAGCAATGGCAGGGTTCTTCATATGGCTGGCAAGGCGAAACAGGCTCGTCAGCGGGACACGAAGCGGTTTGGCAATCTCTGCTGGCGATGGAGGAGAGACCATTGGTGCGGCAACTCTGACACAGTCGAGGGGGGGGGTAATCAAAACAGAACCCAGCAAGCTGACTTACTCGTTGGCGGCACGAGGATCCTGCTGCATCTGCTGCAGAATCGTCTGCATCACAGGATCGGCCAGGATCTCCTGGACTTCGGGATCCTGCATGGCTCGCTTCTGGGTCTCGGTATCGTCGCCCTGCTGAATCTGGTTGAGGGAGAACATGCATCGGTTGATCTACAAAGGTGGTCCAAACAGCAGCAGAGGGAACGAGTTAGCTTGGGCTCAGGCAATCAGGTCGGCGCGCGGCCTTCAAATGGACTGGATGTTCAACGGATGACCCATCGCACCAAAGCCCGACCACACAGGCCGCAATTCAGCAACGCAATGCGCTTGACTCTCGTTTGTCTGATACACAGCCTTCGAGCCCACATCGGACACGCACCTGGTTCTCAATCTCCTCGGTGTGCTTTTGTTCGGTGTCGCGCTCCTTGGCCTCGTTGCACAGATCAATGCACTTGGTGTACTCCCGCTTGGTGAAGAGAATGGCGGCCTTTCGGATGTACGCCTTGACAAAGCTGGGGTCGAGCTTGATGGCAGCGTCACAGTCCTTCTCGGCCTCGCTAAGCGCCATCAGCTTTGTGTAGCATGCAGCGCGGTTGGAGAAGTTGCGAGGATCCTGGTCGTTGCGCTTGATCGCCTCGGTGTACTCCTTGATGGCCTCGCTAAACTTTGAGTTCTTGAAGAGCTCGTTGCCGCGCTCACGGGCTTCATCGCTGAGCTTGGGGTCGCGGTAGGCAAGGCGGTCGGCTTCCTTCTTCTCCTTCTCGAGCTCGCGCAGCTTGTTGAGGGTGTCGGGGGTGCGATGCTCGGCAAGGGAGTGGTTGTAGTTCTTGATGGCCAGCTCAAGATTGCCGAGCTTGTGGTGACTGGTGGCGATGCGGGCAAAGGCGCTAACGAAGGGAAACGAATGTCAGCGCGGTCGGCAGCGAGCGTTGAATCAACACATGGCCATCACGCTGTAGTATTGCGAGCAGGCAACCGGAAACGCGGCATCGAGCAGCTGGCCGAATCTACTAACCGAGCGATCAGCTTGTAGTCGACGCGAAGATCGCGGCCGGTCTCGATGGCCTGTTCGCAGATGGTGATGGTCTCCTGGTACTTGCCTATCTCGAAGAGAACGGCTGCACATAATACATGGGCAAAGCGGAACGCAGCATGAGCATGCGTTGACAGAGGCAAGATCGAAATGCCGTGCGAGGGCAGGCAACACCCATGCGCAAGAGCGCCCCGTGATCCGCCGGGATGTGCATGGGTGACTTCTTGAGGAAGTCACTGCATTTGGATTAGCCCACATGCGGATGGTAGCACATCAACTCACCAGATTTGTTGGTCAGGACGGCAACGTTGGTCTCGTCGGCCTTCCAGGCTTCGTCGTAGTGCTTCAGGGCAGCCTCAAAGTTGCGCTTCTTGTACTCGGCGTTGCCGAGATCTTTGTGCTTGTCGCTCTCGGCTCGCTTGCGCTTCTTCTGGGTCTCTTCATCGTCCATTTCGACCTCGGGGATCTCTTCCTTGGCCACGGGGACAGGGGTCTGCTTCGGGGCCGACGAGGCGGCAGGCGCAGCCGGGGCAGGCTCAGGAACGACAGCCGGGGCCTCGTCAGCATCGGCGGTGGCGACGTTGGCATCGAGACCCATCAGACCCATCAGCAGGGTCATCATACGGGGGTCTTGCATGTACCTGGCAAGACGCAATGGAGGAGGGGTCATTCAAAATATCGCAGCGATGCAGCGTGACAACATGAGGACGGGCGTGGCCCGGCCCGATACCTACATGTTGATGGCACTGGGATTGGCCTGGATGTCCTTGATCTTCTGGACAATGTCGGTTTGGGCAAGCAGCGGGCTCAGCTTGGGGTTGGAAGCAATCTTGGTCCAGACGTCGGGACCAAAGAGTTTGCCAAGGCCGCCTGCGGGTTGTTGGAGGCAGGATCAGCCACACGGCTACAGCACGGCGTCGAGTCCGGACGACCCATCTGGACATGATCGCATGCTACCCGACGACCCGCCGCACAGCCGAGAGACACCGCGCAGATATAGGCTGCTGGCACTCGATTTGGCCAGACCGGATCCGGATCGGATCGGATCGGATCTGCTCGAAAGTCGAGGTGACGCCCGCACCCAGTAGCCCCATGCTCAAATATGAGAGGGCCTGCCCAACAGCCGATCAAATGCATACCCAAGCCTTCGTTGGCCATGGCGTTCTCGACATCCTCGAGACCCTGCTTCAGAGCAGCATTTTCGGGTTCGATCTTGAGACCGGCCTGGTAGGCTTCAGCAGCATCGGAGTGCTTGCCAAGACCAAAGAGAGCTACGCCCTTGCGAGAGTAGCCCTGGGAGTTCCCGAAGAATGCAAACAGGTCAGCACACCGACGGTATATGGGGTGGCAGCGGCGGCTTTGCACCCCAGAACCGCTCTCACCTTTGCCCAGTCGGGCTTGAGGGCGACGGCCTTCTCGGCATCAGCAAGGGCCTCGGTATACTGCTTCAGGGAAGCGTATGAGGCAGATCTGCATCGTGTGGAAGCTCGTGAGTTGCGCATCTCAGCCTGGACGGGCACACGAGCGCCCGCAGCAGCCAGAGCACTACATCCGACATGGTGGTATCGGGCTGGTGGCCGGAGGTGAGGCCGAGATTGGCCGACGGGGCAGAGCGCGGACATGGGCTGCCGAACCTGTTGGAGTACAAAACGTGGTTGGAGGCATCGATTTCGATGGCCTTGGAAAAGTGGCCGATGGCGGTGGTGTAGTCCTTGGCCGAGAAGGCCTTGTTTCCGAGGGATTTCAGCTCGTCGGCCTGCGGCAAATCGGGGCGATACGGCGATCAGATCATGGACGGGGGTGAGGCGACGCCAGCAGCGGTCGTGGGGATGACGGAACAGTATCATGGTGATGCGGCTGCATTTTGGCAAAAGACGATACTCACGGACATGACTTTGGACGGTTGGTGGCAGGAGGCGGGAGAGTGCAGGGACAAGCGAGCGAAGCGAACAGCCAGATCGCACCACGATCGAGGCGGCAAAAGTATCTGGAGGCGCGACTGGACGAGCACCAGGCGCAGACGACACAGAAACGCAGAGAAGGCGAGAGAAGCGACACGGCCAGGGCTGGGGCCGGGGCTGGGGCCGGGGCTGGGGTTTGGCGGCCTGGGTTCCAGAAGCTTCGAGGGTTGACGCTGGATGGATGACCAGCGACTCAGGATCGGTTCTGAGTTCCATCCCGAGAACAACACCAGGCCGAAGGCACCAGGAGCAGCACCACCCCAACGACACCAGCCATGACCGCATCCGCCAGCAACGCCGAACAGGCGCAGGCGAGCCTGGTGCAGATCCAGCACCACCTGGACAGCCTGTTGGATATCCGATCTGCGGTCGAGCAGCTCCAAGCCGCCCTGCTCTCGGCCCAGACTGCCCTTGGATGGGCCGAACGCTATAGCCAGGACCCGCAGCAGTATCGAGAAGCTGTGGATCGGTATGCCGCCGCGATCCTGACAGGCCTGGTTGCATCAGCGGTACGTCAGCTGCAGCGAATGGCATTCCGGCCGATCGGATATGCCGCGATATGGCCTTCTGCCAGCACGCATGCGCACGTTCCCGCTTGGAAGATTGTCCAAGTCGGAAGCAGATCAGGCAGCGACTTGCAGTAGTGATCGCCGTCCATGCCGCGCTGACTGTCGCCTTTGCTTCCAACCACCAGAGCCCGCTCGGCAATCTCGCCGATCTGACCCACTGCGCCCTGCGACATTACCGCGACTCGCCTGCCACCCAGATTGTCTATGCATTCTTCCTGGCCGGCAGCCAGCCGGGCGAGGGCATTGCTGTCCTGACGCAGCTGATTGAATCGGGCAGCACCAGCACCCATACCGACACCAACGCCGCTTCTGACAATGCCCACACCACCAGCGCCGGCTTCGGTCCACGGCTTCTGTCCAGGCTACTGTCGATGCGGGGCTGGCTCTCGGGGCTTGCGCTGGCGCCTGACCAGGCCGACGCCGACTTTTCTCGATCGATCGAGGCAGATTCCGACAACGACCAAGCCCTGTACTTGCGATCCAAGACCCGTGCCTCGCAGCGACGTTATGGCGACGCCATTGCGGACCTGACCCAGTACCTGTCCATGGCCCGGCCTGACGAGCCCAAGCTCGCGCATGGCTGGTACGAGCTCGGCCAGATGTGGTTCCGCCGCGGACCCAAGAAGGAGCTGGGCATCGGCCTGCATGACCTGCGTGCGCGGCTCGAGGCCATCATCCACAGCGCACACGAGGCCGAGCAGGCCGCGGGAGGATCCGATGCGGCCGAGTTGCAGTCGCTGCGGGAGACGACGGACCGGATGCTGCAGAAGGTGACCTCCCTGACGCAGTGACCCAGGCGACGACCTGGATAGTGGCGGGTCCGTGGCGGGTCCGTGGCGATCTCCGGCCTTGCAGACGAACACGTTGCCGAGTGTCGCTCGCTCGCAGCCGCAAAATGCAGCCAATCGGCAGGAAGGACATGACCTGGGCCCCAGGCCTTGGTGTCGCCCAGCCAAGTGCACGCCGAGAGACCAAGGGCCACCAGCACGCACATGGCGCCATCGGGGCTGTCCAGCCAGCGGGCCTGCAAAACCTTCGCGGGAGCTGCTGCGGCCGGGTTCTGCAGAGAATACAACCCAATCGCTGCTTTGGGAAAGCGCCGCAGCCACAGCAAGCCCAAGCTTTTGCATTCCGCAATGTCCACTTGGTGATGTCTCCGCCCAATAACACCGATCCATTAAACTTGTCGGGGCTTGCTCGCCGGCCGTGTATAAAACCCGCCCTTTGCCGCCCTCCCCGCTTTCGACCTTCATCGCCTTTCTCGCTCTTGCTCTTGCTCCCCGCACCCGCTCCAGTACCCGCTCCGGCACCCGCTCCGGCACCCGCTCCAGCTGCTGTTCCATGCCCGCGCCGACCGTCTCCGGCTTCAACGCAACGGCCACCGGCGTCTTCGCCACCGGCTCGCCCTGGACTCCTGAGGGCCTCTCGCTCTTCTTCTGCCAGCTGGTCATCATCCTGGGCGTCTGTCGGATCATTGCCGTGCCCTTCAAATACATCCAGCAGCCCAGGGTCATCGCCGAGGTCATTGGCGGCATCGTCCTGGGCCCGACCCTGCTCGGCAGATGGACCTGGTTCCAGACCACATTCTTCCCTCCGGCCTCGATGGCCTTCATCAACCTGCTCGCCAACGTCGGTCTGCTTCTCTTCTTGATGCTCATGGGCCTTGAGCTCGATCTCTCGCTCATTGCCAAGAAATGGCGAACCTCGCTCTCGATCTCGCTCACGGGCATGTCCATGTGCTTTGCGCTTTCCGTCGGCGTCAGCACCTTTTTCTACCGCAACATCGACGGTCTCTCGGGCCTGGACTTCACCAACTTTGCTCTCTTTATCGGCGTCGCCATGTCGGTCACCGTAAGTACCTGTCTCGCGGTATAGCCTCGCCCCGGAGCCGCAGGTTGGCTCCATGCTGCAAGTCCGTCCCGAGGCCGCCGCAGTAGACAGCATATCCAGCCGTGTGTCGGCGGCGAGAATTCTGGCGACACTGCATACCCACGACCCTTTCTCCTCTCTCTATTGTGATCTTATGCAGAACTCGCCATCTCCGTAGCTGCTCTTCGTCGCTGGCTTCCCGAGCTGAACGTCTCCGTCGCTGATCCGCTGTGGTGGTACCGGCCGAGCCGTCCCCGCGCATGCCTAACCCTCTCCTCCCGCAGGCCCTCCCTGTGCTCGCCCGTATCCTGGTCGATTTGAAGTTCCTGAAGACTCCGCTGGGCACCGTGGTGCTCTCGGCCGCCAGTGTCGATGACGCTGCTGGATGGTAAGGCGTGGCACACCGTAGGGCCACAGCGGCTGAGCAGGTCGAGCGGCCGTGTGAATGCGGCAACTCTATTGCGGATGATGGTTCATCAAAGCCCGTCTGGATACATGCTCAGCAAAGCCCGTCTGGATACGTGCTCAACTGCCTCATCCGATCACCGATGCCCCTGTTGATAGCATGCCCTCTGTCCCTGCGACTCGACGGTGCCATGTGCACGGCGTGCTGACCTGACATCCTTGCTCGCCGCAGGACCTTCTTGGCTCTGGTCACTGCGCTCCTCAACGCTTCCAGCCCCATCGTTGCGCTCTACATCTTCCTCTGCGCCCTGGCCTTTGCCATCTTCCAGCTGACCGTCACCAAGTGGTGTCTCCAGAAGGTCTACGACTGGTTGACCGATCACTACCACGGCAACACCAACAAGGGCTCTCACTCGATCAGTGAACCCATGGTTTTGATTTCGTTCCTGGTCTGCCTGGCTTCGTCCTTCGTCACCAACGCCATCGGCGTCCACGCCATCTTTGGCGCCTTCATCGCTGGTCTGATCCAGCCCAGAACCAACGAGTATCACGTCAAGCTCACTGAGCGCCTGGAAGACACTGTCACTATGCTTCTCCTGCCTCTGGTGCGTTCTGTTGACATTGTTTCTCTGGCCCTGATGCGGCAGCGCCCAGAGGAACCTACATATATGTTGCGTTCTGTCCATCAGCGACCGGACTGGCTGTGCTAACATCTGTCCCTTCCCTCCTCCAGTACTTTGCCTATTCCGGCCTCAAGACCAACATCGGCACCATGAGCGATGGTCTCAGCTGGCTTTCGCTCTTGATTGTCCTCAGCTGCGTGTGTTTTGGCAAGCTGGGTGGATGCACCGCAGTTGCTCGATTTGCTCTCAAGTTCCAGTGGAGAGAAGCCCTTACTATCGGCGCGCTGGTGAGTTTCCACGAAACCGCTCTGTCCCGCTTGTCTTGACACATTCAAGCACTGCTTCGATGCTGCGCCCCTCCCCATCCACAACCGCGCTCTGACCACGAAAACATCTGCATTTGATGTCCGCCAGATGAACACCAAGGGGTAAGTGACACCACACTCAGTCTGTCGATCTGCTCACCCGCAAAGCATCTCTGTGCAGTTGTATAATCGCTCATCCACAACTAACGCCTGATCTCTGGCCCCTCAGTCTGGTTGAAATCATCATTCTGAACCTGGGTCTGGATGCCGGTGAGTCACTGATCAGCCCACACGCACTCGCCTACGTGCCTTTGTCAATGCGTTGTTTGTCGATGTTCAATGTATTGACATGACCTCTATTCTTGTGCTGGTCCACCTATGTTCCCAAGGCATCATCAACGCTAGAGTCTTCTCGATCATGGTGCTTCTGGCTGTTTGCACCACCATGATGACCACCCCACTCGTCCGCTTCTTCTATCCCGAGAAGCTCTGGGCCGAGCGTGTCGAAGAAACCGAACCTACCTCGCCCCCCGTTCTCGACCACAAAGTTCTCATGGTCGTCCCCGATATCCAATTCGTCCCTGGGCTGATGACTTTCATGCAGTTCTTCAAGGGCTCCGCCTCCCCCAGCTCCATTCCCGAGGATGATGCCCAAAAGCTGGTCAACGTTGAGATGCATGCTGCGCGCCTGATCAACCTCACCGGCAGAATGTCGGCCATCTTGATTGCTAGCGAGTCCGAGGAAGAGCTGGTCAAGCGCGACTCGGTGATCAACGCCTTCCAGGCCTTTGCTCACCTGCGCCGCATTCGCTTGAACCCCCATGTCGTCGTCGCCCCCGAGAACGACCAAGCTCTGCAGCTCTCCAAGGTGGCCCAGGCCAACTCGCTCAATGTGCTCGTGGTTCCCTGGCACCCCACCGACATCTCCTTTGTGACCAACAAGGATGAGACCGGGCTTTTGAGCTGGTTCACCAGCGAGATGTCATCCAGCGCCCCGTCCTCCGCTGGGCCCGTCATCACCCCCAGCGCCGCCAAGAGCACCGATGAGTTCTATAACCCTCCTCAAGACATTTCGATCGAGCAGCGCAAGACCTCCAAAAACGTCGGCACCATGGTCTACCAGCTGATCAAGAGCTGCCCGCTCCGAATCGCTGTCCTGGTCGACCGTGGCTTTGCCATCCATGTCTCCAGCGACCCCGTCATCTCGATCCTGGTTCCGTACTTTGGCGGCCCCGATGACCTTGAGGCTCTCTCGCTGGCCCTCAAGCTCTCGGAGCATCACCGCAGCGACATCCACGTGCTCCACATCTCGCTCCTCGACCACAGCAAGGCCGTCGAGGATATCCAGCCCGGTCTACACAGCAACCAGCAGCCGTCGTCCGCGACGTTGGCGGACCCCATCCCCAGCCTCGAGAACATGATTGGGCTCGACCACCCCGGACGTGGCGATATCCTCGCCTCGCTCAAGCAGATCCAGAGCAACGACAGCTCGCCCATCAAGATCCGATACACCTCAGTCGAGGTCGAGCCCGTGCTCTTTGTCAACCAGGTCCTGAACCAGATTCGATCCGAGTCGTATGCCCTGGTGATCTGCGGCCGTACCCTGAATGTCCCAAGCAAGACGACTGCCGCTCAGGGCGATGGCGAAAGCAAGCACAAGACCCAGACCGAAGCCTCCTCCGTCCACGACACCGGAGCCGACCGTGCCTCCCTCGCCAGCCACCAATCTCTGCTGATCGGCGGCCGCGTCCCCATGGCCGAGAAGATCCTGGGCCCGCTCGGCGCAGCCATCGTCAAGTCCGATGTCGGCAACGCCGGCTTGATTGCCGTGCGCAAAGTCAAGTCTGTGTAAGGAAGACTTCCGGGCTTTGGCCGTGCGTGCACTTTTCGCTGACTTTTGTGAATAAGCGACCCACTCTGCACGTCAGTTCCTGGACTCGACGGGATGGGTTGAATCAGCCCCTATATCTCGTGAATGTGTCTGCAATCCACGTGAAGAGCCATACTGAGCCTTTTCAGCCGCTATGCATATGCGCTGGAGGGTGGAAAGATGGTGTGTTTCTCTGCCGCATCTCCTGCTTTTGTCTGGGTTCAATCAAGCCGTTCCTGCCCGCCCGCGTCCTTTGCCAAATAGGAATGAGCGATCGATAGCGCCGGTTCTCGCACACAATATAGCAAGGATGTGTCTTTTCGCATTCGCCGTGAGCGACCGGTGGAAGATGGAGGGGCAGGAGCGAGTTTGTTGTTGCATGAATCATGGCTGTATTTTGGTGTTTGTGAATGCAATCCGACTCTGGCGACAATCTCTTCTCGTTACTGCACCGTGTGCAGTTCTATAGCTCGATGACTTGTGTTTCATATCTACGCTCTGAGCCCGCCTGCAGGGCTCCCTGATGGTGTGGGATCAACCGGCCGCAAAGGTGATGAAAGGGGAGGAGGGGAATGATGGTTGCTTGACCAATGTATGACGGGGGGACGTGGTGTGTCCGTCAACATGGCGGTTATGTTTTATGATCGTGCAGCGTGGCGATACGATGGCCCCGATGGCGTGTGAAACTGGAAGTGAGACCCCATGCACTCCAGCGGAAGTGCGGCTGAATGTATCTGCGGAGGAGGACGGGGTGTGAACACAGCGATTGTCGACTAGACCATGTCGGAGCTGTCGTTGGGGAGCCTCTCCCTGTTGACGTTGCCCTGCAGAGCCGCCGCGGCCGAGACCACATTGACGACCGTTCGAACTTTGCCGACCGACCGCTCGACTCGCTCCTGAACCTGTCGCGAGGCCTGGCGCTGTCGCAGCTTTTCGCGGCGGGTCGGGGTCGGGCACAGCTGAGCGGTGAGCTCGAACGACCAGTGGCGGATGATAAGGACCTTGACCAGATCGAGGAAGATGAGGCACAAGCAGCGACATGCCGATGACGGAACAACCCCAGGCCCAGCCGCTGAGGGGGGGGATAGGAGCCAGTTGATTGAAGGACATTGGGGATTCGACGATACCACCGGCCAGCGGAGCCAAAGGCCATCGTTGCGTTGGGAGACGACAACGTCACAGAGTCAGACACATATTCCTGGTGGGTTTGACACCTGAGGCCGACTGACTGACTGCAGAAGCAATAGCCAGACAGAGCACGCACACACTCCACTGGCGCACTTACATGCTTGCAATCTGGAGGAACGGGACGCCAAAGATGCTCAAGAACATCGCAAAGACTTGAGTCGACAGTACCGCGAACAAAAATGTAAAGCTTGGGGTGTTCTCCCAGAACCACGACGGAAGCCGGGTCGAGAAGATCACAAAGTGTGGGCACGACGAGATCTGCAGGTACATCACCGTCTGGACCTGCTCGATCGGGAGCAGGAACACATCCCGCGCCACAAAGAAGTGGGCAAACGAGATGCCCACGAGCAGCAGACCCAGCACCAACGAAAGCGTCAAGAGCTGCCCGAGCCTCCACTTGTCGGGCTTTGTCGAGGTCTTGGTGTTGTCGACCGAAATGACGAGGGTGGCGACATCGTTCAGGACAGCAATCATGATGATGAGGATATCGGGGATCGAAAAGTTCCAGGCGAGGATGGTGATGAAGAAGAAGATGAGGAAGTGGATGGTCGAAGTAATTCGATACACTGTTGGGTTGAATAAGCCGACAGGGGAGTGATGCGCAGGGCGATGTGCAGGGCGATATGCAGGGCAATGCAGAGAGCCCCAGATGCCGAAACAGAAGAGAGATATTGGGTCAGCAAGCATCTGCAGGCGATATGCATTCCTCTTGAGTGTTCCTCGTGAATGAGTCCTGTACGGCCTCTCTGCCGATCACAAAATCGATTCCGCAGCCGACACCAATGACCAGGCCAACGCTGCCGCCATCCAACACAACCTCGACTCAAGTACTCCTCGCCGCCGGTGCTCGCGTGACTTGCCTGCATAGCTTCTCATTCTCTGGAAGATCGCGCGGCTGCAAAGAATGCCGTCTACGATGGTCGACAGGCCAGCGGACAGCAAAACAATATCCGCTGCCGATCGGGCAGCATCAGTGCACCCGTGCACAGCGATGCCGACGTTGGCTTTCTTCAAAGCAGGTGCGTCGTTGACGCCGTCACCGGTCATGCCCACCAGGTAGCCTTTCTTTTGCAGGAGCTCGACTACCCTGAACTTGTGTTCGGGAATGACCTGGGCAAAACCATCGGCCTTCTCGACCCGCTCGATGAGCTGCTTCTCCGAGAGCGAGGGATCTGACAGCCGCGTAGCGTCGAGGATCGTTCTGGGCATGCCCAGGCGCTGGGCAACCTCCTTTGCAATGATAAGCTGGTCGCCCGTGATCATTTTAACCTGTTCAGCAGCGATGTAATGATCCAGATATTGAGTTTCGTTGCTGCTGGTGACATTGCCTGACACTTTCGCAATATCTTTCTCACCACCAGCGCCCGAGGCTGGAGGATACGGACTCGTTGGACCAACTGGGCTATCTTAGTCATCTGGGTCCCCCAGAGGTGGGAGAAGCACCCAGCCGGCACAGAGACTTACTTACCGATACACCCAAATCCTTGCAGCGCGATATCGTTGCCGCCGAGTCGGGCCGAGGGGGATCCAGCAGCGATATCATGCCAATGACATCAAACTGCTCCATTTTCTCGTCCGTGGTTCGGGCCACACCCAAGGCTCTCAGACCGCGGAGGGCGAATTCCTGGACAGCAATGTCGGCCAAGGAGTGACCGCCAGCCATATGCGTGATCACATGCGGTGCGCCTTTGATACAGCGGAAGGTCGCACCGGTTTGGAGATTCTTGACCGTCGCCTCGGTGTATTTGGCAACCGGGTTGAACGGAGTAAAGCTCGTAATCTTGAAGCCAGGCACATCAATCGAGTGGTTTTGGTTCATCTGCTTCAGCACATCCACGGTGCTGAGGGAAGCCCTGCGCACGGCGAGCTCGATCGCATCCTGGGCTCCGGGCTCGCTGGCAAAGAAGGCATTGAGCAACAGGTCGTCGTTGGTGTACTGCTGGCCACAGCCCTTGGGGTTCTCCGAGGTGCTCTGCTTGTATGCCAAGAACGGCTTGTCGAGGGTCAATTCATTCAGGGTCAGGGTGCCCGTCTTATCTAGCAGTGGCAGAGGGAAATCCGATGGAGATGAGTGAATCGATGACAGGATACTCGCTACTCGCACAACAGCCCAGCGAGCATCCCCTGCGCTGCTGCTTGCTTCGGAATACACTTGCCTGAGCAGAGAATCGACACTGACGCGAGCTCTTCGATCGACGTCAGTCTCTTGACGATAACCTGCTTGGTCGCCAACTGCTTGGCGCCCACGGCCATGGTGACGGACATCACCGTTGGCAAGCCGATGGGAATGGCCGCCACGGTAAGGACGACCACTTGTTTGAGCGCCGTCATGAAGGACTCTTTCAGACCAGCCGTTTTGTATATCAGAATGATCAAGACCATCACCTGTCCAAAGTTACGCAGCGTGAGTGCAAGAGCCATGCGTATATGTGTACCGTGCCAGAGCCAGAGAGCGGAATGGTGGCGCCGTCGACACTCCAAAGAGAGAAGGCTGCATCGCTTCAAAGAACACCCGAGAGACTCACAATGGTGATGCCGATCAAGAAGTTGCCGATGGAGTTGACGATTTTCTGAAAATGGCCTTGCTCGTTCGTTAGCGAGATCAGCTGGGCGGCACGTCCAATATATGTGTGCGGCCCGGTTTTGGTGACAATAGCCAGCATCTGACCCTGCTTGACAATCGAGCTGGAGTATGCTGTGCCGTCTTTGCCCTTCGTCACTGGGAGCGACTCGCCTGTGAGCGCCGACTGGTCGATCTGGAGTGATCCAGATGAAGGCTCGCCTGAGGCATCGAGTCCAAGAAGTCTGCCAGATGATTTGGTAGGAATGCCAAAGATAACAAACAATGCGGTTCTGGGTGAGTTGCGCGAGATACATTCGAAGCACACCGACAACGGTCGAAAGCGCCACTGCCCGCACTCGATGCTCCTTCCGGAGACGTGGTATTCCTTCGCCGCGGTCAATTACATTTGCGCGTCCGCTTTTCCACTTGAAGAACCAACGAGTGTTCGTCCGCCCACTCAGTCGCAGACCAATCGGCCACGAATATAGACTCGCACACCATACCACACGGCGCTGCGTTCGCTCCTGTCCCGTCGTCCGCGTCGATTCCCACGCGTGATGCACTCTCAACCGCCAACATGAACTGGCTACCCCTCCGCAGAGCCCGATATCGAAGCATTGAGGCGCGCGACCTTTGCACCGCAACACCGGCCGATGACATTCTCCGCCATGTCCATGACGAGCAGCACATCGGCAAACCAACCTGCAGTCTGCCGGGATGATGTCGCCGATTCGCAGAATAATGACGTCGCCCGGGACGAGGATCGCAGATGGTATCTCGGTAATTCGGCCGTCTCGCCAGACCCGGGAATTGAGAGCGAGGGTGTTCTTGAGGGCGTCCAGGGCATTCTCGGCCTTGGACTCTTCGATAAATCCGATGCAGGCATTGACGATGAGGACAAATATAAGGATGCCAAAATCCGTGTAATCACCAGCCACTGCAGAGATGATGGTCGCTATCTCCAGCAGAATCGAGACCGAGCCGCCGAAAAACGAGAGAAACTTGAGGATCGGATTGACTTTTTTATCGGTCATCTCTGTCGAGCGAGGTCAGTTCGGCAACTCGGTTAGTGTATGCGCGTGCCACGGCTCCCGCAGCATCGCATCGCATCGCATCGCATCGCATCGCATCGCATCGCATCGCATCGCATCGCATCGCATCGCATCGCATCGCATTGCATTGCATTGCATCGCATTGCATTGCATTGCATCGCATCGCATCGCTCCGCGCAGTTCCAAAGCCGATGATGGGATTCCTCCGGCCTCCCAGCCTCACGAGGCGCCCCCATGACGCAATGCGCAAGCTACGCTAGCCTCGAAGCAATTTTGGCTCGGTCAATACCATTGCGGCCAAAGTGGAGTAGCCGCTTCTCGGCCTCCTCCTTGCTCAGGCCTTGCTTAGGATTTGTGTCGAGGTATTTCTGCAGCTCTGGGTCGAGGACCTCTTCGACTTCGACATGGGACTCGGCTTGGGCGGCAACTTTGGTGTTGCTCACACTTGGCCGGGCTGACTCGGCAAGAGGAGCCATGCTGCAATCGTTGGCTTTCAAATTCTCTCGGCTAGGTTCGTCGAAGGACATCAGTCCGGTTCTGAGGGAAAGCAGGTGCTAGCGAGCAGCGAAACAGCAGCGTGCGAGTCTCGGGCCGCACCACAGAGGCGTGTCTGGCGGAAGTGAGCAAACAGTGTCGAGCGGGCAGTCGAGCACAGACGAATGGAATAGACAGTGGGCGCGAACGGAGGCGGACACGACACCGATGGAAGTGAGGCTGGTGCGGGCGAAGGATGGAATGGAACGAAAAAAAACAAAAGGTGCAGCCGGAAAACGGCAAGAGCCCGGGTGGACGCCGCTCAGCTGCAAGCTGCCGCCAAGCGATGCATATGTCGGCGGTAGCCAACGATGACGTGGGCCAACTCGCTGCCGGTCGACTCTGTCATTGAATTAACGCTGCTGATTGGAGCAAAATGGCAGACGACATCACCTCTGCTGAGGACAAGCGAGCCGCCAGAGGTCGCTGGCGACATCATCCTCATGCTGATTCGCAGGCAGTAGTAGTGTAGCGGCCAGGATCATTCGCACACGATGTCTGCTGTGCACATCCGCTCTCACTCAGCATGGGCCCCAATCATGACATGAACATCAGCGGCAAAGCCCACGATCGCTTGGATCGGCGGAACCCAGGGCGACTGGTGGCTTCTGGGGACCAGCCGCGAGCCGAAGTTGACCGACCCGGAAGTTGCGACGACCTTTGATTGCCGGGCTGGTTCCCCATCGCAGAGGAGCCCAAGCCCGAGTTGCGGCTGTTCGGAAGTCGGAATGATAGGTCTGGCTCCAGCACATAGAGCAAATGGCGAGGACAGCACAGGATCGGCGATGCGGCTATGTACAGAGTAGCACACTGCTATTATTGATCAGGCCGGGGCGGTAATCTCTCTGGCTCTCATCTGGACGATTCGCAAGTGTATCCGAGATATGCAGAGCAGTGTCGGCCCTCGGGTCTACTCGTTCGGCCATGGCGGCGGATCGAGAGCTGGTGCAACAGCCTTCGGCGGGCCTTTCCGTCCCGCATCGCTCATGGCCCCTGCTCAAACTCGGATGTGATCCTGGTGCACATGTTCTTGTACTCCCAGATGTCGCCGGATATCCGTTTCAGCCTCAGGCCGTACATCTTGAGTCGCGGAAGCTTGCAGATCTCGACTTCAAAGCGGATGTCGCCATGCTCGCAATCGAGCAGAAAGGCATCCGACTGCCATGTAGCGCCACTCTTCTCGAGAGCATTCGTCAGACGCTCCAGAAGAACCACAGGGGGCGAGCTGGAGGTCGTTGAGCAGTTGAATGCAAAGCGGATCGTCCGGGGCACGCGGGATCCATCTCCGTGCTCCAGGTCGTCGCCAGTGTTCAGATAGAGGCTATCATCGATGGAGATGGCGCTGGCTGTGTTGCCACGGCGCCGGGTCCTCGGTGTGTGTCGAGGAAGCGAGCCGGAGTGCTCCGTTTCGTCGTCGGGAACCGGCTTGAGCGTAACCGCCGTCGGCGAGATTGCCAGCGGCAAGTCCAAAGTGGCTGGATGCAGGCGGTTTGAGCGGGGTGCCTGGTGCTCGAGCGAAGTCGAGGTGGATATCGGTGGCAGGGAGTACTGCTGCTTGCGTTGCGGCTGCTGTCGAGAGGACGATGGCCGAATCGAGTGGGGCTCTTCGCCGTCTCGAGGTGCAAAGGAAGCCACACCTCCGTTGGGCATGTCGTCGCCATGTTTGGCATGCTCGGCCTTGGTTGCTGTATGCTGGCTCTTGAACTGCCCTGCCTTTGTGGTGTCGAGCTTGGAGCCAACCGATACCGTTTTTGATCTGTTCCGTTTGCTCAAGCCAACCTTTGACTGCGTCGATGGCTCCGCTCGGACGGGCAGTTGGGTAATGCTCTCTGCGGTCTGCTCGGGTGTTGGCTGTGCAGGTCTCTCCTCTGCCCCAGTCCGGCAGCGTTCGATTTCAAACATGACTTTGGCAAGCCCCATGGTCGTCTTTGTGTCGGAACCATGCGGGCGTGCGGTATGGTCCGCCTGGGAGGCTCGGTCGCTGGCATTCATGAGCCGCCGAGCCTCGGCTTCGCGAGAAAACGCCTGGGCATCCTGTCGCTTCTGGACGCAGAGCAGGTAGTAAGTGCCGGCCGCCTGGTTGAACTTGCTCAGCTGCAGCGAACTGATGGTGGCGCTGCGCTCAAACCCCATTGACTCCATGAAGCTCAAGATCTCCATGTCAATGTCCTGCTCTGTTTTTGGGCGGATGTTGACGGTGGGCGGCGGCGAGCTGTAGAGCACAGCGTTGCCCTGGGTGAGCCATGGGTGTTCTTTGATCTGGGCGCATGTGTAGCGCTTCTTTGGATTAACGACAAGGAGCTTGCTGATAAAGTCTCTGCACTCTTGCGTTGGCGAAGAGACCATCCAGCGAGGAATGCGAATACGCCTGTCAGCGATACTCTTTCTGATGTGAATGCCACGAGAGGCCTGTCTGATGCATCAACGTCACAATCTCAGGGTCGCAGTGCACAGCGATCGAGTGAGTGTCGAAGCTGCCAGGACTAGCACCCAGCGAGGCCTGCCTGGCACTCACCAGCAGACACAAAGTCCGGGATTTCATATTTGCCCTTCAGGATCGACTCGTAGAGCGCCGAGATGTTGCTATCGGCAAAGGGCAGATCGCCCACCACCATGGCGTAAACATTGACGCCGAGCGACCAGATATCGACTTCGGGTCCGATATACCGGCGGCCTTCTATCAGCTCCGGAGCCGAGTACACGGGCGAGCCACAGCACGTTCCCAGCGTCTTGGCTTTGTCAAAGACATTGGAGAGGCCAAAGTCTGGTGGAAACATGGCGGCGTCAGCACCAGTGCTGTGAGCGACAGCAGATTGCTGCGATCGTGCTTATTGGGGCTGTCGATTCCATTGCCGAAGGAATCAGGGGCTCGGGCCCGACTGAGTCCTCATCAAAGAGGGAAGGAGGCGACTTGGTCGTCAAGAAGCTGGTGTGTTTTGCGAGCGCCAACCTACCCGATATTTTGATGGTCATTTCGTCTCCGAGCAACAGGTTTTCGGCCTTGAGATCGCGGTGGACAATATTGAGAGAGTGGCAATGCTCCTGGGGGGAGGCGACAGCAATGCCAGACCGGTCAGAAGGGTGGTGAGAGGGCAGGGCATTCGTCAAGCCTTTCGAACCGGTGGCCGGCGGCTGCCGTCGATGAACACCAAGACATCTTACAAGTGCAGAGATGATCTGGGTGACGAACTTGCGCGCCTCGGGCTCCTTCAGCCGGCCATGAGCGACAATGTAGTCAAGTACTTCGCCGCCCTGTGCATACTCCAGCACCAGAAAGAGCTCTTTCCGCGTCTCCATGACCTCGTACAGCTGAATGATGTTGACATGGTTCAACATGCGCATGATTTGCGCCTCGCGATGGATGTTGCGGAGCGAGTACTCGTCCGGGAGCTTCTCCTTGTCCATGATTTTGATGGCGACCTAGCAGCCAGCAGTGTTCGCATGAGCTATTCCGAGACGAGTAGGTCGGCGGGGGCGGCATGACAAGCGAAAATCGGCAAAGATCGAGAGATTGAATGCCGTGTGGGCAGTGACGCTGGCGGCCGTACCTGCTGGTTTGTTAGCCGATGGACGGCGAGCTTGACCTTGGCGAAGGACCCCTCGCCGAGCGTCTTCAGGATGTTGTAGTTACCGATGTATCTCGGCTTGATCTCGACAGGCTTTTCGGTTTTTGCGCCGACGATGCCGCTCTCTGCATTGATGGACGATATCGCCGTGATGGTCTCGTGCGATCGCGGCGAAGCTTCGCCGTCCGCATGAGCCTGTGTGAAGAAATCCTCCATGTGTCGTCGGGATTCTTTGCAGGAGGCAGGGTGCGCTGGCCAGGGGGAGCGGCGAGCTCGCTTTGGGTTCAGACCAGCACATTGATGCCTTGGGGGTTTCCGCTGGGGCATCTGGGCGTTCGAGCAAAATGGGAGGCCGTGATTGATTGATTGCCGGGGCGGCGAGCTGGAACATTGCTGCCTGCGAATAGGCGAAAAGCCGCAGTGCCATCGCAGACGCACCTCATACGCAAACTCGAGCGGCAAGCTCGAATGGCAAACTCGAACGGCAAGCTCGAACGGCAAGCTCGAACGCGGCGGAATGAAGTTCTCTGGGATCGGTTGGCAGATGGACGGGTGGAGGTTGCTTGGGTCTTGCCAATCGACCTAGAAATGCAGGAATGACCCTGGCTTATCGACCATCGACCATCGACCATCGACCATCGACCATCGACCATCGACCATCGACCATCGACCATCGACCATCGACCGTTGCACAGCATGTTCCTGCTTTCATGCCCGACTGCCCCAGCCGCATGTGAAAGGCCCGCAGCCTTGTCTGCTGCCCAGGCTCCGAGAAGCTCTTCGCTGTGCCTTGGCCAAGCGCCGGCCTTGCGTCTTCCCCACCGGGGCTCCTCTTGCAGGGCGGAACAAACCGGTTTGGGTCCGTTGAGACTCGGCATCGTCACCATCTGTCTGCATTGGCATTTTCCGATCTCGTCCACTTTCGCAGTCACCGGCATCCACCCTCCCGATTCCCGCTCTCCGCCCCTCCTTCCTCGCGCTGAAATTCGCATCGCAAGCCCAGCTCCCTCACGCCATCGCTGCTCTCAACTGCCGCCATGGTATCGCATGTCATCTTTGTCATTCACGGAATGGGGCACCAGCTCGAGGGATATGGAAAGTTTGAGCAGAATCGTATGTGCTTCCGGCCGCAGTCTTGCGTGCGCTTGGTTCATAATAGCCTGCGTTTGCTCGCCACCCTCGCGGGCCCAAGCGCTCACATATCATCATCTCCATCGCCAGTGGGCGATCTCCGAAAGTCCTGCCAAGAGGTCTTGACCGAGGAGTTTTCGACCAGCGAGGATGTCGAGTTTGTGCCCATCGGTGAGTTCTCGTCGCCGTTCATCTCAGAAGGCTTGCATCAGAGCGCTGCGTACTCCATATGCGCTGCGATCGAACATCCACCACTAGCACCATGGCTCTGATCAGCTCGGCGGTTGCATAATGGTTGCGGGTCCGTCGGCTGCACTGGAGCGGTACGCTGATTCTATCCCACCCCATCTTTGCTCCAGAGTGGCACTCCAAGCTCCATCAACTCGAGTCTGTCGATCGGTGAGACTGTCTGATCTGCCGAGCTCAAACCGCCGGTGTTTTCGCCATGCTTGATCGAGTCCTAACCGGTATCGTCGTTGACAGTCGCATCCAATCCGTGACACTGCCGACCTGCTCGGTCCTGCGCGGCGTCTGCAACGACATCCTTGCCGATGTGCTTTACTACTTCACCTGCTTCCACGGCGAGACCATCTTGGCCATCGTCACCGATCTGCTCAACAAGGAATACGATGCCTTTCTTCAGAGGACGCCCGGGTTTTCCGGCAGAGTTGGTATCTTTGCGCACTCTCTCGGCGGTGTCATCGCTTACGACATCATTTCGAACCAGCACCAGTACGAGGACGAGTCTTTGCCCTTGCAGCCATCGGCCAGCCAGGGTTCTCGATCGCCCGGCTCTGGGTCGCCCCTCTCGGGCCAGCAGCCCACTGCCTCATCACGGAGGCTGTCCAAGACTCACTACGACATCAAGTACCCCCGCTTGCGCTTCCGCCCCAACTTCCTGTTTGCAATCGGCTCGCCTGTAGCGGCTGTGTTGATCATGCGGGGCCAGAGTTTCCACGATTATCGCCCGCCCAAGTGGTGCCAGTACCAGAACATCTTCAATCTCTACGATCCGCTTGTAGGCCGCATCGCATCCGCATCCGCAGTATGCAATATGCAATATGCCCCGTCTGTCTCGGTTTTGTAGCCGAGGGGCGCCTGGTCCTCTTGCCAGCTCTGACTTGATATCCGTCATGTACTCCTCCTTCATCGCAGGCTTACAGAATCGAGCCGTTAGTTTCGCCCTCGTATGCATCGATCTCGCCGGTGCTCCTCCGTCGCCCATCCGCCTCTGCTCAGAACCAACGCAGCTACTATCTGCAGTACTATCGCGAGTTACTGAGCACGTATTTCACAGGGCTATTCAACATGCCCACCATGCCCACCATGCCCACCATGCCCACCATGCCCGCCATGCCCGCCATGCCCACCATGCCGAATCTGGCCCAGCTGCCGCCGTTTCCGCCAATCCCGAATCTGTCGGACCTGCCTCAGTTCTCGCAGATGTTCCCACAGGTACTCCCTTTCGCTACATTTGCAGAGTTCAAGAAAATGTTTTTTGGCGCTCCTGGAATCTCGGACAACACCAACGCCAACACCAATGGCAAGAGGCGCCGCATTGCCGATGGCGACCAGCCCCATGGTGATTCTTTGGAATTTGAAAGTGAGATCAACGTCAGTCATCCAGCGCATGGCTCTTCAGGTGCTCACGAGAAGACACCAGGCTTTATGGTACGTGTCCGCTCCTGCCCAGTTGATTGTTCCGAAGGCAGCGTTCCGCTTCTCTTGGCATCCGGCGAAATCATGAGCCCACAAGTCGGTGACTTTCCAGCGCCAGCGATCACATTACGATGGCTCTATGTGCTCATCCGTCTACGGTGATAGTCCGCTTGCTGATTGATTTTTGATGCTGCTTTCAGCGTTCGGTGGGTCCGGAAGCCCCTCCGCCTCGAAAGCTGCGACGGCTCGCACAGGACCAGGCACTCTCGACAGATCCAACGCCCAGTCTATCTGCTAAAGGCGACGGTATCCCTCCAGCGGCCGATCTTCCCGGACTGAGTTTACCAGGGAACGATACCGCAGGCTTGGACGACCCGTCAACTTCGGCGAGCCTTGTGGATACGCTCGCTGGTATGCTTCAAACCAATTTTCTCTCAAGACTCTACAGCCCCCTTACAGACGAAGCCAGCGCTGCCCCGGACTCGGACGATGCAACGACTGGTGAAAGCAATAACATCTTCAAATCCGAATCGAGCCAGGGCCCAGAGTCCACGGACCGACCGAAAGCCGGCAAACGCAAGCGGGCCAAGTCCACAAACATCCCTGATCAGCAACAGCGGGCCGAGAAGGCCGCCGAGGCTGCTATGGCAGCCTACAGCGCCGAGCTCGATGCAGCCGCCGAAGAAATGGAACGTGCTGCCAACAAACTTACGCAGCCTCGACTTTCCCAGCATCCATCTCGCAGCCGTGTTTGGGCAGCAAGCGAGACTAACACCGAAACATCGTCATCCACAAGTGAAGGTTACCCAGATGACGACAACGCACCGACTCAGCCGCACATCGAGGAGCGGATCGATTACTTCGTGCAGGAGACAATCATCGACAACGTCATCCATCAGTACTTTCTGGGGCTCAAGGCACATTTTTCATACTGGTGAGTCTCTGGCCGCACGGCGCCCTCCCATTGATGCGGCCGCTCCTTGTTGTTTCTAATGCATGTTGAGCTGCAACTGGGCCTGGCGGGCCGTGCAAGTGCTAATCCTCGGTCCATCTCGTAGGAGCAACAGAGATATTATGTTCCATATAATCCGAGAAATGCTTGGTCATTCGTTTCCCTCTGAGGATCGCTTGCCCAGTCCCAGTCTGCGCAGCCGCCTCTGATGCACGCATGGTTGCGGATCGTTTGGCTACTGGACTTTGTGGAAATCGGTCGGAATCTGTACAGGCGCATTCCTTTCTCGCTCCAGTGCCGCGGAGCGGAGCTAGACAATTCGATCCAACTGGCATTTCTCTGCCGAAATGATTTGAATACATCATGTGGATCCAATAACCGTACTTGGGTCGCATTCCACGGGATTCTACTATATTCGGGCACTCTTCCAGCTTCATTCATGAGCATAGTCCGCGATGGCCTGCCTCCGACATGGCCATTTACCATAAAACTGATCACCTCGGCAATCTCCGAGTGAAGGCATTGGACTGCTTTCCGGTCACGACAAGCATTGGTCGGTGCTCGCCTCTGCAGCTCCGGCCACGGGATCCTCAGCGACCCATTTAAATCTTCGCAGAACCTTGAGCCATCTGAGCGGGAGGAATTCAGCCACAATGCCGAATGCAATCACCATCGAGTGAGCAACACAGTCTCGGAAACGGCTCTTAGCGGATGAAGGCAAGCACTGCAACTCCGCTCTCTGGCAAATGAATACAGAATGCATACTTTTTGACCAGACTGGTGCTCATGTCGGCCTGGTGGGCGAGGGCATTGCACTGAAGCTCGCTGGGGTAGGGTCGTTTGGTGTTGTTGGCAAGCCAGGCCGAAAGGATTTGAATGCTCTCCTTGCTGATCTCTCCTTCGCCTCTGGCACTGGGATCATAGTACCGCCGTCGCGCATTGATGAACCATCTGGATTCAAAAGGACAGGTTGCGTCAGCAAGCCAGGAGTGTGGTACAGGCACAATACTAACCTTTCCTTACGCACTCACGGCGAACAACAGGCTCTGTCATTGTCGATTGCGGGCAGGAACGCAGTGTGTTGCCACATGATCTTACTGGTCCAACTGGAGAGTAGATAGGTTTGTCTGCTCCTGCAGCATTCGCTTATCCTCAGCTGAGGGATAGATATTGGCTCTGTGTTCCTGCAGCCAGGCCATGAGAACCTCAATGGCCGCTGGCTGGTGCCGGGGTGCTCTTCCTGGACTCTGCGAAGGCTGGCTACAGCGCTGCTCGAAGGCTGCCTCGGCCGCCAGTAGATCAGCCACATCGCTGAGCGCCTGATAGATCTGATAGAAGGTTGTAGAGCTGTGTTTGGGATCGCATTTCGGACCCGAAGCAGCCTGCAGTGACTCCAAGAGCCGGTTGAGTTCCTGAACTACCGTCACAACCTCCTCGTGAGCGACGGCCCCCAGGAGCTTGGAGCGGAGCTGGAGGGCCCTGGAATACAATGAATCGAAGTCGAACCAGGAGCCATCCTCAGCCTCTTGGAGGGCCGGGTCGCTTCCGGAGAACATCGGGCCGACAGGATGCACTTGACGTTGCTCGGACCTTTCGCAGTTGCCCATCCAGATCGGTTGCTGAATCTGCTGCGTGGAAAGAAGAGCAGGGGCTCAGGCAAAAACGTTTGCGAAGAGGAAACGGCCAGCGCCGGGATGGTCCTCTGCCTCCAGCTGCTGCCCAGCAGCGCAGTGCTGTATCAGCCAGTCCATGCTCCACCGAATCCGGCTTGCAGTTGTCTCTCGCCAGCCCTTGCTCGGTCTTGCAGTTGTCTGTCAAGTGCCCTTGTTGTCCAGACTCGTGCTGGCCAATGGGCACCAGCGTGGGAACAAGGATCTGTTGGTCTTGACTGGGAAGGTGATCAAGTTTACTGCAAACGACCTCCATGAATGCAGACTTTCGAAGCTACATGTTCGACAACAATGATGTGTCCCGTTTTCCCTGAATACACAGTCGCTCGAGGAGCATCTCCCGGTCAATCACGCGGCCCTATTCGCCCAGGTGCATTCCCATCCCGACTCGGCAGCGGGTTGCTGTGATTGGGCTGACGTCGGATTGCTCTCGTCGCAACAATATCAACTCTGACTCGTTTATTGAGTCCAAGGTGCTCGTTGGGGAGTGTCGGAGAAGGGAGGGAGGGGAGGGTATTGTTGGCGCTGGCCGGCTTTGTTTCAGAGGATCGACAATCGAGCGTTGCTCATCGCAAGGCTCATTTTCTGAGCGCCTCAACCTACCGAGCTGAAATTCGATTGCAAAACGGCCGACGACAGCCACCTCTCTTGCATCGACTCGGAAGCCAGCGTCCGCTGCCGGCTCAATCAAACCGCCCCCCACCATTCCCTCGCGTCTCACGCTCTCCTCATCTATCTACTCGCTCATCCAACTAGGCTTTCCGAGCGATTGCAGCACTCTGCCCAGAACGTCGCCGGGCCTCGCACCATTCGGTATCACGCCTCCTTGAGCCGACTCGGCACTGCCTTTGCAAATAATCTTTTGCGCGCAATCCGTCTTTCGCCTTTGCCTGTCCAAACGCAGCGAGCATCATGGCGACCATGGCCACAAATCCGCCGCTCCCCCGACACGGAGCCCAAACGATGCTCGAGGGCGAGTACGACCCGCACTCGACAAAACAACAGGGCCCCGAGACCTACAGCTTTGCGAGCGAGCCGAAGCCCATCCAAGTGCCCCGGAAGAAGTACCGGGATCCAACCGACACGCAGAAGCGCATGTAGGACTCGTCGCTTGAGAGCCACGGAGCAGAACGCATTCCGTTTTGAGGGCTGCTGCGAGGTGTCTAGTGCTGAATACTGGCACTGAATACTGGCACTGAATACTGGCACTGAATACTGGCGCTGAATACTGGCACTGAATACCGGCGCTAAATCGTTGATCCCTCGATTTAGACCCGTCAACATCATGTATGACCGCCGCATCCACCGCGGAAACACTTATGCATCGCCAATTCTCCCAGCCGTAAGTGCCTATATCTGCCTGACGAGCACGCCCTGGGCCGGTACCATGTTCGCAAGAATCAGCCGACACGACACCGACGACTAACGCTGCCATCCACGCAATTCAACGCACCAGAATGCCCAGCCGGATCCTGTCGAACTGCAACGAGCTGCCGATCTCAAGCGTCGGCTCCGAGCAAAGCGACGCGCAGAGGCCCAGCGACGTCTGCGAACACCCGAGCCCGTCGAGGGCCGCAAGCACATCGATGTCCAAACCGACCTCTATCTCGAGGAGCTGACCGACAAGGTTCCCGAGGCCTATGCCGCCACCCAGACCGATGCCTTTCTCGACCGTGCGCCCTCGCCGCTTTACATCCCACAAAAATCAGGCGTCGATGTCGCGACGCAGGTCTATGACGGCGAGCTGTTTGACTTTGACTATGAGGTGCAGCCGATCCTGGAGGTGCTCGTTGGCAAAATCCTCGAGCAGTCCATGATGGAGGTCATGGAAGAAAACGAGCTTGCTATCCTCCGAAAGCACCAAGTAAGTCGTCGGCGAGAAGGAGATGAGAAGGAGATGAGAAGGAGGCGCTGTGGCTCGCTGGGAGCGCATCTTCACACAATCCGAGGCTCAGATCTGGAAAGGAAGGGGCGGGGGCACTCCGGAGCTTGTGTCTGCGTGAGATAGCCCCCAAAGGGAAAGTGTACCAGCAGCAGCATTGGAATCAGCGATCAGCCAAGGCAGCACTGACCGCATTTACGCCGCTCCAACTTCCCTCTTCAACTCACTCGCCCTCAGCTCGAGTTTGAGGAGCGACGAAATGCCGAGAATGCAGAAGTACAGCGGCTGGAGGATGCCGAGCGTCGCCGCACGGAGGAGAAGGAACGACGCATGGTCGAGCAGCTGCGTATCCTGAAGGAGAAGCAGGAGGCCGCCGAGAAAATCGCAGCTCGAGCATTTGCCCAGTCGTACCTGCAGAACCTGGTGCCGTCCGTGTTTGATTCGCTGGCGACGAACGGATACTTTTACGACGTTGTCGAGAAGGAGGTCGAAAGCCTGTTCCTGCCCTGGCTCACGGGCGAGGTTGAAAAGTCCATCGAGAGCCAGAGGACGGCCAGAATACTGCTGGACGGTAAGCACGGCGCGGCTCGTGCACGGCGGCTTGAGCCTATTCGATCGCATGCTGACATCGATTCTGGTGTGCTTGGGCTGCTCAGATATCATTTACTCGAGCATCAAAGCTCAGCGAGGTGCAAAATAGACTGCTGGGGACAGCACGCCGTGCCAAGTCACATCCACCGATGGCTTTCGTTGTGGACGGAGCGGGATTTTTGCACCGTACTTGACCCAAAGGAACAATACAGTTCGCTGAAAATAAGACAGCGCGATATCGATTGCATTGCTGGTAGTCGCCATCGACCTGGAGACGTTTGGAGTGCACAATGTCTCCGACAGTCGACTCAAGGCACCGATATGCTGACGAAGGGTCATGAATGTATTTATGGCGCCCCCCGTTTCATTGTGAGCGCTGACAGCGGCGACAAGGGGAGAATAACACAGATACGAAGGCCAGAGGTTCAGAGAAAGACATGCAGCAGAGACAGAGCAATCTTCCAAAGGAAATACAGCAAACGATGGCAAGCAGGAAAGTACGGCGGGACACATGGAAGGTGAGGGTTGGCAGAAGCACGGGCAAGTGCCGAGAAATCGCTCGGCTGCATGACAAGCAACCAAAGACTCGGCGTCTAACGTTCGCCACGGAATCGCAGTCGCCCGCGGGCATCGTCTCCTTCGTCAAAACTGAACTCACGCCGCAGGGGCCCGTCTTGGTCAGAGAATATAGAGGCTCGCGACTCGGATCGGTCCACGGGCGGCTGGTCCTCGGACGACGGCCCGACATGTCGGCGGTAAAACTCGTCGATCTCGATTTCGGTTTGGATTGGACTCTTGGCCCTCCGGCGGCTTCCGCCCCACCGGCGTGGCATCTTCAAGAACGAGGGATAGCCGCGCGGCCACTGGATGCTCAGGCGGTCGAGACCCGGGATAATCGAATACGCCGTTGAGCCCACTCCAGCCGCCGAAAAGTCGGTTGAGATGCTTGTTGGTCGAGAAGAGATGCGGCGCTGCTTCTTGGCCGCCGCAGAGACGCCCACGCCAGAGAGGGGCCGGTGCCGCTCGCTGTCCTCGGCTTCGTTGTCCTCTTCGTAACCAGTCTTGGAGTGGGCCTGTAATTCGTCCAGCTCCTTCTCAAGGTCAAGTAGGCGCCGCTCCAGTTGCCGGTTTTGCCAAGCCTGTTGGTTGAGCTTCCATTGCTGGAACTCAAGCCGTTTGTAGAGGCGCTCCTCCTCCTCGGCAGCCAGTTCCATGGACTCGAGGTGCTTCTGGTGCTCCAGCGACTCCTGAGACGGGTTCCAGATCGTCAGCATCAGCGGGAGGGCCTGCATGGGGGTTGTGCCGTACTTCTTTTTGAGCGAAACGAGCCCGACGGAGATGGTGAAGGTGCACAGGGGCCAGAACAGGGCGAGGTGCACTGAAAGCGAAGGAGCAGACAGGACAAGTCAATGGACGTTGGAGACGATCTATGACAAGCAATTGCGAGAATGGAGCACATCGGCGCGAGATATCGGAGCCCCAGATGCAGTACTTCGAAAGGAGTGCTAGGCACCAGCACGGCCACAGGCTGGATGCCATCCGGCGCCGATGCCCTCAAGATACGCCGATGTAGCCGCTCAGCACCGGCGCTGGGCACATACCAAGCATCCCGAGCTTCTGGACCCGTCGCTTGAGGCTTGAGATGGTCAATGGTGCATACACGTTGCCGGTGGTCCTGGAACGCTGGATACCGAGGGCTGGTGCAGACAGCAAACGGATCGATGAGCGGACTACACAAAGACGAACGGCCGCATGGCACTATCGCTGGACAACGCCGACACCGACGCAGGATCGCTCTCCTCCAAACAGTGTCGGTCATCGATTCGATACAGTGGCAGCCCCGGTCTTACCTTGGCCCTCATTCCGGACCGAAAACCACGGGGTCTTGATGTTGACCGGAATGCGCTTGCATTCGAGCGAGAAGCGAATATCGATGCGCTCGAGACTTGAGTTCAGAGGCAAGAACTCAAATTCATGCAGAAAATGGCGCTGGATGCGCTCGCCCTTGGTCAAGATGAACTTGTGCATCGGCTCCGGGGGAGACGCTCTCGAGCCAGTCGCTGGGATGGCTGACAAGCTGATGGGGACCTCGTGGGGGTCGATGGACTGGGCGTCGTCGTCGAGACTGCTGCTCAGCGCAGGGGTTGGGAGAGCGTCATCGGCGAAGGCTGTCGAGGGGAGATTGAGCAGCGCCGTGATGTTGACGTCGGGATGGGTTTCGATGCGCAAGACCGGAGCCTGACAGTTGGTTGGGATTCGAGGACTGACCCGGAACTGCCCGGGGGTTTGACGAGAATAGAGCTTGACCTTGAGGTTGGCTGGGAACCGTTCGTATGAGGGAAGGATGAGACGGATGTCAGCGAGAGAGAGATAGGGAGAAGCATCGTCGAGGCAGCCGCATACAGAGGGGGGGGGCCGCGGACTCGAATACATACGCTGGGCCCAGAAAGCAGCGATAAAGACAATCGAGACGAAGAGCCACCAGCCCACACGAGAGACCGACTTGCGGGAGTATTTGCGCAGGAAAACGGCGGTCGTGCCCACCATGGCGAGGTAGAGCCACAGGGCCGAAGGGAGCAGGACATGCGCCAGCGTCACCGGAGCCGTCGCCAGCACGGTGAACATCACAAACGACGGCAGAGGAAGCGGGGCAAGCAGCTCCAGGGGCGAGAGGAGCTGCTCGGCAGCAGCCACATTGTCCATGTTGGATGGGCGGGCAGATGTGCGGGCAGATGCAAGACCAAGCAAGCGAGGACAGCGGCCAGAAGGCAAGCAAGCAAGAGCGGACAGACGCACGTGCTGAGCAGCCCGATGTGTGCAAGTGCGACAACGAAGCCAGGAATGCCGACAGCCCCGCAGAGAACAGGCACCCAGAGATACCGCTGCCGAGAGGACGCCGCTGAGCCAGTGTAGAGAATCGCACCGCGGGTTTTTGAAATATACTGTATTTTTATGCACACAAAACCATGGCCATGGGCTTCCCAACTGAACATGCCGGAGCACGATCCGCTTACTCCTTGACCTGCTTGGCACCACGGAGGAGACCAGTGCGGCGGGCAGCAATGAGACCGACCTTCTGGCCAGGGGGGGCAAAGCGAGAGACGGTGGAGGCGTGACCAATGTGCTGGTGGTTACCACCACCGTGGGGGTGATCAACGGGGTTCATGGCAACACCACGGGTCTTGGGCCAGCAGTTGCGCTTGACGCGGTACTTGTGGTGGGCACGACCGGCCTTCAGGAGGGGCTTGTCAATACGGCCACCACCAGCGACAATGCCGACAGAGGCACGGCAGGTGGACTCGACGAGCTTCTTGGTGCCGGAGGGCAGCTTGATGCGGGTCTTGCCGGTCTCGGCATCGTGGCCGATGATGATGGCGTAGTTGCCAGAGGCGCGGGCAATGGCACCACGGTCACCGATGCGCTCCTCGACGTTGGAGATGACGGTACCTTCGGGCATGGAGCCGACGGGCAGGATGTTGCCGATGTTGAGAGCAGCTGCACAAGCACGATCGGGGGGGATTTGATTAGTCTCGATATCCAGGGACACAGAATTTGAACGCTGTACACACAGCCCCGTCAGCGAGAAAAGCAGAGCCGCAGTCGTACTCACCCTTCTTGCCGGCGTAGAGGAACTGGCCGGTGAAGACACCCTCAGTGGCAATGAAGGTCTCGGTGTGCTGCTTGTAGCGGTAGGGGTCACGGAAGACGACCTTGGCGAGAGGAGCACCACGTCCGGGGTCGTGGACGATCTCCTTGACGAGACCACGGACGTAGCCGTGGCGCTCGGCAAAGTCGAGCGAGCGGTGCTTGGCGGCACCCTGACGGCGCTTGGTGACGGCCTTGAAGATGCCTCCAGCACCCTTACGCTGAGCACGAATGACACGACCCATGGCTGGAACCGAGAAGAGACAGGCGACGGAGCGATGAGTATGCCGCACAAGCAACCTTGGTGGTGAGCCAGCCGCACCACGCCCGCGGCTGGGACGAGCCCCGTTCTGGCCGAGGAGGGATCGAGAACAGATTTCTGTCGGTCCATGTCGCCGCAGACCCGTCGTGTCTTTGCAGACACATCGGGGCCTGCAGATAGTTGAACGACAGACTCGCACCCAGAGACCAGTCGCAGCGCAGCGCTTTGGGATCCGGTCTGTGAAAAGCCGCCTCGGTCGTCGGATCCGCAACGGATACAGCCGAGGAACGTCGGACGTCCAAGATGTCGGTCTGTCGCTGGTGCGTCGCTCTTGCCGGTCCAACTGCCGCCTTGAGTGTCGTTCCGGCTCTCCGAGTTGCTTGACGTTCCTCGTCGCTCGATCAACCACACCGAGGAGCCGCGCGCTTGGTCGAGGATTCTGGGCGGGTGGTCGTCGAACGGACCGGTCTCGCGCGGCGGCGAGGGCTCGTTGATTCCACCGGGTGTCCTCCCGATCTGTCCAGCGATGCGACCGTCCAGGGCTCCACTCCAGGCTCCACCGTCGGCTCAGGCAGCCGTCCAATCGTTACCTTATAATTGGGACAATTGTGTGATGGGAGAGAGAAGAGAGAGGGAAAGAGCTGGTGCCGAGAAACAAGAACACATTTGCTTGGGGAGGCAGAAGAAAAAAGACACGTGTGTGGCGCGTGTGGCGAAGCGCTTGCGTAAGCAGCCTGTGTGACGTCGCTGCGACGCGGGCGCGCCGGTGCGTGGTGCGACGACGCCGGGCGGGCCATCGGCGCATCACGTGTGCGGCATTGTTGTGTTGGACTGTTGGACTGTTGGACTGTTGGACTATGGGAGAGTCGATCCAACACATGCAGGGCACCCTGGATTTTGAGCATTGGCGAATGTTATCGTCCAAGACCATCGCGATGGCCATGACCATTCAGCGATGGAACTCTGGATCTGAATCAAGGACGCTTTCTCGCCAGACGGCTCCCCGCAAGCGAAAGACACCACCCAGGCGACCAAGTGGATCCAGAGCACCCACAAGGTCCGCTCCTCGCTTCGGCCGCGCGCCCTTTCGTCCTCCCGCTGTCTCCTGCCCTGCGAGCCATCCTCGATCCTCGATCTCGGCGCCTGCTGCCTGCCGCCCACCCTTCGAATCACTTGCCCCAAGGCCCCCCCCCCAGGCCCGGGTCACCCAGATCGATCTCCTCACAGGGATCGCCAAGCACTCGCCAAGACTCTTCCCCCCCGTATTTCGCTCAAGACAATCCACACGGAATCAAGCAGGAAACCCCGATCAAAACAGGATCTTGCAAATGATGGCATCCGCTACCGAGCAAGAGTCGATCGAATCGGCTGTTGCTCAGCCGACAAAGATCGATCCTGCTGCTGAATCTCTCACCGGAGGCCCGGAGAACATCGATGAGACGGGCGACAAGCCAATGGCTGATCGCCAAGGGGAAGCCGACCAGCCCGTTTCCTCTGTCGAGAACATGGATCTAGATCAGCCTTCGACCTCCACCTCCATTGCTGCGCCAGGCAACCCTGAGGGCACTGATGATGCCGGGAAACTCGGCGATCCCGACACCCACATGGACAGCAAGGGTGTCGATGCCAATGTCGATGGCGGGCACGATCTGGCCTTGGACGACAACATGTCCGAGTACAGCAACCCAGATGTGGATGCAAAGCACCGATCGAGAGACGCCCAAGCTTCTGGCGATCACCCCCAGCACCAGCACCAGAACCAGCACCAGCAGTCGTCTGCCGATGGCACCCGCCCCAAAGGCCGACCACCGGGTGCAGGCGCGGCCCGATCGAGAGCCGTAGTGGTTGATCGGGAAAAGGTATGTGGCTCGATCGATGCGAGATTGCCGGTCCTTCCTCGCCGAGCCCGTAAGATTCGCCACAGGCAGGCCTGTCTTGGCTCGGAGCGCAAGAGCACTGATCCATGAAACTGATGGCGCTTCCCTCTGTCGTCTTCCTCCTCCTCGACGTCGGCGGCGGCTTGTCCAGACGGCGCCGTTCCTGATCCGGGTCTTTTTCGGCTTGAGACATCGCCGGCCGGACGACTATGACAGGCTCGATCTACTCAAGGAGGCGGAGATGCACATCTGGACCTGGTGCGTGTTCCTTCGTTTGCCGCTCTTGGATCGGTGGATGGCAGCGACGTTTTAATGCCTTTCTGCTTGGCACTGCGATCTAACGGCATGGCTTCTATGCCGTTTCTGGTTTGCACGGCACACCTCATCTCTCTCTCTCAACAGGAAGGACGCCACCCTGCGCGAACTGACGTCGCTCATATCCGAGAAGCACCCCGACTGCCTGGCCTCGAACCACCGGATCTCCTTCAAGGTCGTCTATCCCAACCTGGTGCGCGACGGCCGATACACCTTCAAGGACGCCGGCGTGGTTCTGAACTCGAGTCGGCCGGGCTTCCACCGCGACGACCACGGCAAGACCCTGGACGACCTCCGCTTCGTCGTTGGCGACTTTATCGATGTGGCATGTGCGCCCGCCCCCACCACGGCCCCGTTTGGAGCGGCTGGGGCGGCCGGAGCGCTTGGCTCGTTCCGGATTACGGGCCGAGCCGCAGCAGCAGCAGCAGGCGACGACAGTCTCAACGGCGGGATCGCAGGCAGCAACCGAGGCTTCCGTGACCGTCGCTATGTGCCCTATTCGCTTGCCAAGGGACCCCGCGAGACCGACAACGAAAAGGCACGATCGCTTCGATCGGCCCTCGATCTGGTCCCGCACAACGAGCCTCGGCTGAGCCGGGCTGGCGGGAGACCCGAGCGGCCGTGGGATCGAGAGCGACAGCGCGGCGACTGGCCCAGCCGCGACGGCAACCGTATCGGCGACCAAGATCGTAACGGCGACCGTGATCGAGACCGTGATCGTGAAGGCAACCGCGAACGAAACCAGGGCCGAGACAGAGATCGAGAACGGAACCGCGAACGGGATCTGGATCGAGAAGACCGGGGAGGTCTTGGACGACGGCCCGATCGCAGCGACGGCCGCCGTGCGAGCGACTCGGCACCCTCCGCCCATGACGACCGCGACCGCCGATCCTGGAAGCGAGACGGTCCCCAGGACCGCGACGGCCGGCGGGACGACGATCGGCCCCATCGAGACCGTCGCCTGTAGGCATTTTGCCGTGCCATGGAGCCGTGCAAGTGGCCGGGAATGGTGATCGGGGTGCCGGGAATGCAGCAGCACAGGCTCTGGATTTTTGTTTCCTGATCAAAGCATGCAGGGGATTTGCACTCGGACATGCACAGCAGACCAACTCGTGCGAATGCTGCATCGCACCAGCCACATCCGCCGCCCTCTGCTTCTTTCATTTCTGCTTCGGTCGCTCTTCCGACACAAAAGCGCCACTGTAAACCAATGCGGATTTGTGCTCAATGTGCTCAGGCAGTTGTATTGGTAACTTGAGGCGAGTCGAGAGCGTCGCTCGGGAGGGCTGAGCCGCCGGAGGGGGTGGTGAATCGTTGACAAATAACGTAAAAAATCGAAAAACAAGAAAAAAAAATCGATAATCCAAAAAGAGATGGGAGTTGCCTGAGCAGCAAAATGAGCAGCAAAATGAGCAGCAACAATACGAGCAGCAACAATACGAGCAGCAACAATACGAGCAGCATGGGTGGCGGTTCGTGCAAGTGGAGGGAGGGTCGCGCTGGGAATATTAGTATCAAGAGAGTTGGCTCCAAACTGAGCCGGAAAACAAAAGATTGCTGCTGCCGTGGCGTCTCTGCAGAAGTGGAGATGAAAAGCTTCGACAGAGTTCGACGGTTGAGACAGCGACAGGAGCCATGTCCCGATGAAAAGGAGAAACGAGAAAGGGCGCGAAGATATCCAAATCATGGGATGAGGGAGAGCGAGCCCCAGGAGGCGGAGGAGAGTGTTTGGGAACGGGGAAAAAAAAATATAGAATGAATCCAAAAAGAAGAGGGCACAACACATGGCAAGGATGGGGGTGACCCACCAAGCAAGTGTGCTTGACCCGTTGACCCGTTCAACAGCAGGGTCGGATAGATGTAAGGGCGCGACACAGCGGCAAAAAAAAGGGGGGGGAGGGGAACGGAGGGGAGACAATTGCATGAATCATCTGTGACAAACCGATTCAATAACCAGCCAGAATTCACCCAAAACGAATGCACTGCTTCGAACGAGAGGTGACCGTTCCTGTGCAGTGGAGTGGGGGGGATCCCTTGCGAAGGCTCTTTGCTCGCTGTATGGAAACGATGCAGATTTCGTGCTTGCGGTTGGGATAGTTGGATAGGACCGTTCTTGGCTGTCGGGAAGGGCCCTGGCATCGAGGAGACTTGAGAATGCAGGCGGGGCCACAAGTGGACAAGAATGCCGCTCAGCGCCAGTAAACGACCTGTTCAGAGCGTCTGGGACTCGGAGGGTAGTAGAACAGGTTCTGGGCCTTGGTCTTGGCCTTGGCCAGCGAGAACTCGGAGAAAGCGCGGTCGCTGGCCACCAAGAAGAGATGCGACAGGCACTTGGAGGCCGTGATGCGATCCCGGGGGTCTTCTTTCAGCATCAGGGCCAAGAGCTCGGCAGCCGAGATGAGGATGGCGTCAAGATGGGAGCGCTCGTCGCGGATGTACTGCTGGATGACGGGCACGAGCGAGGCAATCTGGCCGGGGAACAGGAGGCCCGATCCGAGGCAGCGGAGCGCCGAGTCCGGGAAACGCGGGAGATACACGTGGAGCCACTGGCCAAAGATGACGCCAAGCGAGAAGATGTCGCACTCGGTGCCGAAGGAGGTGCCGTGCTGGACCTCAGGGGCGATGTAGCCAGGGGTGCCGCAGCCACGGGGATGCGGATCGGTGGGACTTGAGCGTCTGGACAGGCCAAAGTCAATGAGTACCGGCTGGTTGGTGATGGGGTCCTGCATTACGTTGGCAAGACACAGGTCCAGGTGGGCAACGTCGAGGGCGTGAAGCGCCAGGAGCGTCTGTGGGTCGGCAGCAACGATGGAGGTGTGTCAGCAGGTCTGTCTGTATGGGTCCAGTCGGTTCCATAGCGGTGTCGGTGTAGCATGGGCCGACCGGGAAGATTGGTGGGCAGGGAGCTCAGCGTACCTGGAGCAGTGATTTGAGCACGTTTCTGACCAGCAGGAGCGAGACGGACGAAGGGCAGTCGAGCTTTTTCAGCTTGGGAAAGACGACGACGGAGCACGAGTCGCCGTCCACGAAGGTGTCGATGACGGTCGTGACGTTGGGGACGCCATGGTCCTTGATCAGCCGGAGCATCTCGAGCTCGTGGTCCATGGAGGCCAGATCATCGAGGGAGCGTTTCAGAACCACGTGTTGCGAGGTGGTGCTGTCGATGGCGAACTCGATCGACGACAGGGCGGTCTGGAGGGGGCGTGGACGGTGGAGAGAGGTGGCGTGGTTGGAGTGAGGGACAAACGGTGAGAGCCAAGACGCCGGATTAGCGGGAGTGCACCCAGAGTGCACCCAGACACAATCATCCGAGACAGCGGGAGTCCAGTCCAGTGATCGATCATGCGGGCTGGAGTCAGCCGGCTGGATGGCTGTCGGTCGACAGTGAACAGGCAGGGTTGACGGTGCGGCCGAGAGGACCGAGAAGGCCAGTGCCAAATGGAGCACAGTGCCAGCAGACAAAGTTGATCCAGATCCAGATTCAAATCCGCATTCAGATTCAGATCCTGCTGGGGGCTTACCTCGATCCTGGAGGAGCCAGGCAGCAGGGTGTATCGGCTCGAGTCGGATGTGCAGACCAGCGTGGCGGCACTGTCGGCCGAGGCAAAATGGGCCGATGGTTTTGAGGCCTCACGGAGGTCCTGGGAGCCCGCAAAGTACATGGCCGTACTAGAGGCGCCAGCAGAGGAGGAGGCCGACGAAGCCGAGGAGCCGACGGAAGGATAGAGACACGAGTGGTGGGCAGAGAGCGACAGACTTGACGAGGGCGACTTGACGTGGAGCATCATTGCAGAGGACGAAGGGAAGGATGCGGATGCAGGAAGAGCACGAGCGGATCGGGCCACTTCTGATGGAGTTAAATGTGGTGGGGGAGAACGGCAGAGATAGGCGTGAGAAGCCGAGGGAAAGGGCGATTGCGGGAAACCCGAGGGGTCGGACAGGGCTGGGACTCGGCCCCGCTGGAGGCGGTGACCAGAGGAAAAGGTTGGGCGGCAACTCGCAGGACACCACACAACCCAGGCCGGAGAGAAAAGACAAGTCCTGGGGACCGAGTGGGCGCCGCTGGAACCGCAATGGCGCTGCTTGGTCCGGTCCCGGCGCTGTCGACAAGACATCCAAACAAGCGGCGGGAGAGCAGGCGCAGGGCACACAGCGAGGAGGCATCGGAGACTCACTCGATCGAGACCGGCGAGGTGCGTCCAGCGAGTCAGGGCCAGCCAGGGAGAGCGTCTGCGAGCTTGGTCTGCAGACAGACTTGCGGGTCCGAGGGGCGACAGAAGATTTTATGGAGGCGGCGACAGCGATAGCAAATTGCCGGGCGAAATGTACAACCGAGCAAGCACGGCGCGAGAAACAGCGAAGGGCCGGGTGACACCAGGCGAGGCGGCAGCGAGACGGCGGCGAGAGCATGGCGAGCGAGAGCGGGGGCAGCGTCTCGTCGCCGATTGGCCTGGAGAGCAAGACACGCACTCACAGTCGACACGGACTGCGGGGCGGCAGCACTCGGCCAAGTCCGCAACGCGCTGCGCAAATCCGCTCGCACACAGCGCGTTTGTGCATCCAATGGGAGCCGCGAGAGATATCCTCGTCGGATCGCTGAGGCCGTGTGAGCCCGGCGCCGCGCTCGGATTGGCA
Organism: Polychytrium aggregatum; assembly: GCF_025602895.1. Lineage (NCBI taxonomy): Eukaryota > Fungi > Chytridiomycota > Chytridiomycetes > Polychytriales > Polychytrium > Polychytrium aggregatum. Next base: position 417,238 of record NW_026516229.1, on the reverse strand, counting down.
GATAACGCACCCGATAAGCAGGCGGCCCGTGACCGTTCCGGTCGTTGTCCGTCCTCGCGCCGAGGCACGATGCTTTCCCCCCCATCTCTGCGTGGCCAGCGACGCAATCGCTGCCGGCGGGGGGGGGAGGGACAGACATGCCCGGTCTCCCTCGGCCAACAGCACGATGGCGGACGAGCGGGCTCTGGTGGCTGTAGGTCCCCGGAGCGGTGCTGGACTCGCTCTGCGACCGCTTCCGTTCCGATGCGGCCATCGCAGGCAAAAACACCTGCCGGAACAGAGCGATGCACAAGCTTGTGCAGGCTCGGCGGACAAGGCGCTGCGGCAACAGCAGCGTCAGCAAGCGTCAGACACAGCAGACACAGTGGACGCAGCAAGGGCATCTCACAAGGCCGCCCTGCCAAGGACCGTCCTCCGGGTTCCGCGCTGCCCTGACGCGTGGCGCTCGGCTGAGACACAGGCGGCGGAACCAGCAAGGCGTGCTGCGCGCCAGCACGTGGCGGCGTCGGGTATTTCCGGAGACCCCACGCGCAGCTGCACCACCGCCGGAACCGCGCAGGGTCCCGGTCGCACGAGGGGAAAGGAGCGCGGGCAGAAAGACGATCGCGGGGAAAGAGAGGCGAAGGGAAAGACGATCGGGCTGCGCACCGACCCAGCTTCCGGTGGCTCGTCCAGCCCAGTCGACTCCGGCATGTGCACCATGACAACACCAGCGGCATGAGCACCAGGTCCAGCCTTGCCCAGCGCAGGCCGCAGATGCAGAGCCAAGCGCTCCGGGGCCAGAGGGGTGCTCTCCGTCGTCCTTCGGCCCATCCGCGCCCACATCCACAATCATCCCAGCCCCAGCATCATGGCGCTCTTGCCTCAAAAAAGTCCGCGCTCCGCCCGGACCCGCTTCCCCTCTGTCTTTGATCGCCCCCGACAAGATCAGATCCGCCCGATCGACAGTCTGCTGTCTCCCGCCCCACAGTGACCGTCCCCTTCCCGCCACCCTCCATGAGTCTCCTCAACGATAAGCTCCTCGGCCGCGCTCTGACCATCGCTGGATCCGATTCGGGCGGCGGCGCCGGCATCCAGGCCGATCTCAAGACCTTCACGGCCTTCAAGGTCTACGGCACCTCGGTCCTCACCGCCCTGACTGCCCAAAACACCCTCGGTGTCTCGGGCATTCATCCGATCCAGCCCGACTTTGTCGAGAAGCAAGCCCGCGCTGTCCTCGATGACATTGGCGCCGATGCCCTCAAAACCGGCAAGTTACCGCACCGACGACGGTGGTGGATCTGCTCTCCATCGCTGGGATATCGCCGCCGCAGACCAAACCGTCTCTCGCGTGGCTTCTCTCTCCTGACCCCGATGGACCTCGTGTTCTTTCAGGTATGCTCTTTGACTCCTCTGTCGTCAAGTGCGTCGCCAAGCTGGTTTCAGAGTACGGCCTCACCAAGGTCGTCGTCGACCCCGTCATGGTCGCCACCAGCGGCGACCGCCTGCTCGCCGAGGATGCCATCGAATCGATCCAGTCGGTGCTTCTCCCGCTCGCCTTTGTCGTCACCCCGAACGTTCCCGAGGCAGAGATCCTGGCAGGCATCTCCATCACCAGCCTCGAGGACATGAAGACCGCTGCCGTCAAGATCCACCAGCTCGGCGCCAAGCACGTCCTCGTCAAGGGTGGCCACCTGCCTCTCGACGGACAGTACAAAACCGCCCAGTCGCTCGACTCGGCCATGGTCCTCGATCTCCTCTACGACGGTAGCAGCTTTGAGTATTTCAAGCATCCCTTTGTCAATACCAAGAACACCCACGGCACTGGCTGCACCCTCTCTGCTGCGATCACCGCCGGCCTGGCAATCGGGCAAGATGGTGGGTATGGGCTCTCCAGAAGCGGGGGAGGGCATTCTCGACTATATAGCCCGATGCACACACTCGATGCACCCACTCGATACACACACTCGATGCACCCACTCGATGCAACACCTCACCCCCGATCGATCGCCTCTGCATGGGCTCATTTTGCTTCGTTAACTTCCTCCCTCCCGCCGCACAGTGAAGCAGGCCGTGCAGGATGCCCTCCGGTACGTCCAGGGCGCGTTGGTCTGCTCCATCTCGGTCGGCAAGGGCCATGGTCCACTCAACCATGTCCATGCGCTGCCATCGCCAGCCAAGTAAGTCCGACGGTCCCCCCCCCCAACAGATTCTCGAGTCCGCACCAGTCCTCGCCAAGTGCTTCAGTTGGTCTAACCACAGTCGCGGATCGACCTTTTTTTATGGTTTCATTGCAGAATCGGCGGCTTCGTGCACAAGCTCATGAACTACTGCGCTCCGGAATGGGATCTCTACGTCAACCACCCGTTTGTGCAGCAGATGGGCGACGGTACCCTGCCCATGGACTCCTTCACCCACTACATCTGCCAGGACTATATCTTCTTGCTCCACTATGCGCGTGTGAACGCACTGGCGGCATTCAAGGAGAACGACATGGATTCGATCATGGAGGCTGCCGAGTTTGTCATTGGCATCGGACACGAGACCAAGAAGCTCCATATCGAGGTAATGCTTGTGCAGATGACGCAGAGGGGCTGCAGCTGGCGGCCAACAGAGCAGCGACTGGCCAGTGTCACTGATCGACTTGATGCTTCAATGTTCAGTATGGAGAGCAGTACGGCATTACTCGCGATCAGCTTATCAAGACGAAGGAGGCTTCTGCCAATCTTGCCTATACCCGCTATGTGCTCGACAAGGGTGAGTGCAGCGATGCTGCACGAGCGGACTGGGTCCAGACATGATCAGCTGCACGAACAGACAGCGTCGGCTGGCCAACACTGGATACGCCATGGTGGACTATGGATTTGCCACGGTCTGACCTGGACCCTTCCGGACGTTTCGTGATCACTTAGGCACTAGTGGCGACCGCCTCGATCTGCTTGTGGCCGTTGCGCCGTGCTGCCTGGGCTATGCCGAGATAGGCTATCGTCTTATGACTGACCCCAAGACCAAGCAAGGTGAGTGGCTGGTTCGCCGAGCGGGAATGGTGTGTTTCTCGCACGGCGTGGATGCAGCCGCCTGCTGGATGTCGTCGTTGACTCAATTGGTTGTGCGAAGCGGGCTGACTCACTGGTGTATGCAAATGGTTTCCTGGTGTGCAGAGGGTAACCCCTACTGGAAGTGGATCGTCAACTACGGCTGCCCCGAGTTCCAAAAGATCGCTGTCGACATGAAAGGTACTGCATCGCGCTGCACTGTATTTCGGCGCATTGTGTTTCGTTGTATTGCGCTGCATTCCGTTGTCACCCGCACCGACGCCATGCAAGCCAATCTTTACTCCGAGGATACTGATTCCATGACCCGTCTGTGCGGTGCGATGGTCCCCCCCCCGTTGACATGCGGCTGCCTTGCAGAAAAACTCGAGCGCCTGGCCTACGAAATGGTTCCGTCCCACAACACCAACCGCCTTATTCAGCTCTGCGAGAACTACAAGCAAGCCACCATCCTCGAGGCAAACTTTTGGGAGAGTAAGTGGCTGCTGAGGATCCAAGCGGTGTGGAGGCGAACGAACATGGCCACCCGCTACGGCGAAGGCCATGTACAGCGTGGGGGCGGTGTTGTGCGGTAGCGTTATTTCGGAGTCAGATGCCGACGCCGACGCCGACGATGGCGTATTGGGATGATTGTGCATGATCTCACCGCTGGATATGCGTGAGGGGGTTGATGGCAGGCCGGAAGCCGGCATGCGAGAAGCGCGGCTCCGAATGAATGCAGCGGGGTTTGTTGTGCTCGGAAGGAGCAGCGACGAGCGGTGCATGGTCGGCCGAACAAAAGGGCCCCTGCAATGCGTCTCGCCTCGGAGGGATCTCTGCTGACTGATGCGTTTTTGTTGCTTCTCACGCAGTGGGCCTGAAGAAGCTGCAGTAAGAGTGCCGACCAGCGCTCTGACCCGAGCGGCAGCAGCTCCTCTCACACGGGAGACCATCCACGGCATATTGGGGTCCGAGCTTGGTCGATGCCGCGTGGCGGACTTTGGGACAGCAACTTTAGCCGAACCGAGGAGCAGCGCCGGCGAGATCGCCGACTTGGTTTGGATGGATGGTGGCTCATCGCCCGTTGGGGCTGGGTTGTTGGACCCGTCGGATCGATGGTTGGGAGGAAATCCCTGAGCCAGCTGATTGCCCAATGAATGTTCCCAGCGCCAATCGCCTCTACAGACAGGACGGACCAACAGACATGGCGAGCGAACATGAGTCATGCGCGACGGTATCGGCGAACCCCCCCCCGGTGGATGACGACCGATGGATGTGGTCCTGGCAGGACAGGGACGATCGATGAACGAACGATCGAGCGGGTGACTCACCGATTGACCGACCGGTCTTGCGGTGCCGGGCAGTCCGAGATTCAACATCGGAATGGCAGACATTCAGTGGCAGACATTCAACAGCAGATATCGAACAACATCCAACACAGCCAGGCAGTCGGGCAGGCAGGCCGTCGCTTCCGAGCCCGCGCCCAAGCTGCCATCGGGCCGCTGCCATGTTTGCCCGGCGCTTTGGTTTGCCGCGGCATGCCATTCCCTTTGATTCCATTCCAGCCCGCAATGTATCTCGCAAACGCAGATCTGCCCACGGCCGAACAGACACTTCCTCCCCCCCCCGACCAGCAGATGCCACGCCAGTCCCTCCTGTCCCTGGTTTGTTTGTCCCGAACCTGATCGTGGTCCCTCGGCTGAATGCTCGCCGAGCATGGCATTTGTGCTGGCGATGTGCTCTACCAAGGCCTCCGGCGCCGATCCGCTTGCACCAGCGCCTGAGCGCCTTGGGCGGAGAAGGCGGGACAAGCCCAGCGCCGTCCAGACAGTGTCCGTCTGCGGCTCATCCTCCGCTGGGGGCACCACTGCACTGGGTGTTCTCCACCTGGCCACGGCCCCCGGCCTCGTCGTCGCAGCTTTCGTTCATATTCCTTTTCCAAAAACCCATTCCCCCCTCTCCGGGATCTGACTCTTCGTCGAGGCTCCTTCGGCGTCTGCGTCCTTCGAGGACCACCACACATCTCCCACGCACTGCTGCCGCTTCATGTCACTGCCCCGCCACCACCGTCGGCTCTGGCTGCTGCTGTTGCTGGTCCTGGCCTGGAGCATCCCCCTCGAGGGCATGCCGGCCGCCCGTGCATTCGCCTCCGCCCGGCCCAAGCACAGGCGAGCCCAGACCAACTTTGACGACTCTGTGCTGCCAACAGACGTCTCCCCCGAGATCCTGGCTACCGAGTCCTTTGTTGCATCGTCATCGCCATCAGCAGCACCATCACAGGCATCATCGGCACAACCATCGCCGTCACCGTCGGCTGCCATATCCGGCCGCCATGCCTCAAGCCCGTCGCCCAGCCCGCCTCCCACAAGCGCCACGCCGGCGACAGTCGAGACCGCCCCGCCGGCCATCGTCAAGCCCAAGGTCATCAACCAGGACTCATCAGGCTCGGGCCCGAATGACTTGTGGAACCCCTTCCGCGTCCTGATGGTCATGGTCCTTGGTGTTGCTGGATTCGCGGTCGTTGTGACCACGACGGTGTTTGTCGTTCGGTCCGTGGTCGTCGATCGCCATCACCCGCTCTACCGATTCATGTGGGGATCGACGTCGTCGCTCTCCCTCGGCACTGCCGAGCGGGTATCGGAGGACGGCCTGGACAACATTTCGACCCTAGAAGAGCCGCTGCCAGCATACTCACCCCCCATGGGCAACGTCATGAGGCAGCCCTCTGTCAGATCGCTCTTCCCGAGCTTGGCCCAGCGGTCCCCGACAGGACGATCGTCCCTGGGCCGCCAGCCAACAACAGCCGAGCCCAGAGAGCCATCAACTCCGGGCACGCCAAAGTCCCTTCCTCCGTCCTATGATTCGCTGGGACCAAGCGGGTCTCAGTAGACGCCGTGACCATGCCATGGAATCGCCGTGGGACCATTGCCTTTGCCAACGACATCAACTCAGCACAAACCATCGAACCGTTTTGGCCATCTGCCACTTCTCTCACCATGTTCTCGTCCACCCCGCCCGCCACTGCCAGCTTGCGCCGGCTCGTTCGCCCGTGCTCAATGAGCCGAGCATATCATCTCACAGGGGGGGTGGATTTTGGGCAACAGCCCAGCACCCTGGCGATCACGACCCTCATCCCAGCCCTCGGGGCAACTGAATATGCCCCCGTTCCCACGCCCAAGAATCCGACCCCCCCATTTGCATTCATCCCATATCGTTAATATATACGTGCAAACGTCCTACAGTGTGTTGATAAGACCATGGGGCACATAACTCCTCTCGGACAGAACACGCCGTAGTCGGATCACAGCGCACGGCGAGGATGAGCGAGTCGCTGCAGATGCAGTCGCCCCGACTGAGGGCAAGAGGACATGCCTGGGATGAAGGCGGAAGCAAAGAGCGGAATCGCTGTGCCTCATCAGCAGAAGCCATCACAGTGCGAACGCCGATCGACGTCATTCAGCCAGGCGGCCGATCAGCGTCGTGCAATCCACACAAACCATCTGTGCGTTGAGGTGTCCCGTTCCAATGTGGCCACTATCATCCATCTTGCTCCTCCATCGAGTCCGTCTGCATCGGCCTGGCCAGCTCACAGCCATTGCTCAGACTTGAAACCGAACCCCCGCACGCACCCTTTCCATTTCGTGCATCGGCGTTGGTACTCGTGCCTTTCCTCCATCGATCGCCACCGCCAGCGTTACTCTCTGTCGTCGGGATTCGTCATCACCACCCGTAATTTGTCGTTTCGGGAGGGCCGTCTCTGCCGCTGACCAACCCGCTGACAGCCAGCGGGATATTGCCGCAACCACGCTCGCCGGCCCAAGCTCGATATACCACGCCGTCGGATCCACCAGGTTTGGTATCGTGCTGCTGTCCCGCAACCGGCAACGTCAGCCTTAATATCCAAACGTGTGTGAGCTCCATTCCCGCTCCATCGCTCGACTCGCCACTCAATCCACCGCACCCTGTCGACTCTTAGACCGCACGCGGCATTTTGTGTCAAGTCCTTCCATTCACAAGTACCCAGGACACTGCGAGCGTTCTCGGCTGAGGAGCACCCGCTTGCTTCAGCACGAGCCTCTGTCGCATCCCGCCCAGAGTCCCAAGCGTTCCCTGCAGCATACACCAAGACGGTGGGGGGCCACTCACTTCCCACTCCTCCGCTCACGCTGGCTCTGTGGCTTCGCCGAGATTTTAAGCGACGGCTACTCTGCAATGACGACTCAATCGCCTTCCAAGGGTACTTTCCCCCCGACGACCGCGCCTGTTGCAGAAACGGTGGCAGGCAGAGACGATAGCCCCGCACGACCACCAAGCATCATAACCTGCGATACGGCGTCCGAGACGGCAGAGCAAATCGCTCGGTTGTCCGCAAGGATCGTGGAGCTCGAGACTCTCAATATCCAGCTCACCTCGACAACGGCCTCGGCCGAGAGCAAGCTCAAGGTAGGCTACGCTCGCTCGATCTGGTCCAACTCAAGCAATGGGCACCTAATCAGACCAAGCTCTTTGACATCCACCTCGGAAGCACTAACTCGCCCGTCCGCCCCCTTCGCTCCCTTGTCGCTATACTTTCCCACGCTTAACGTCCGTGTCTGCCACACAACCGGGGATATCAGAACATCGGCGACAAGTATGAGGAGCTCGCGAAGGAGTCGTCCGAGATCATTGTCAAGAAAAACTCGCAAATCGACATCATGCGCGTCCAGCTCAACCGATACGAGTTTGCCATCAAGGAGGCCATTCTGTTTCTGTCCAAGCCCGCGGAGGCGTACGATCAGTGGCTCGCAAGCGGCAGCCAAGCCGGGCTGTTGGGATTTGCTCCTGCTCGGCAAGACACCTTGGAGATGTCCAAGAGCAAGTCCGGCAGCATCTCGCAGCTCCTGGACACCGCCTTCTTTGGCAAGGACAAGACTCTGGCTGCAGCTTCCACTGCCACGACCACTGCGGCTGCCGCTGCAAACAAGTCACCACAATCTGCTGCGGGAGCAATCGAGATTCGCGGGCTCGAGTCCCTGCGACTGGCACTGAACTATCTCAAGCTGGCCCAGCAGTCGGTCATGGCGATTCGAGAGGGGCAGAAGGATGGCGCTGATGTTGTCCTGCCCCGCCTGTCGCCAACCAAATCACCGGCTACGCCCAGCCCGAGCGACGACGTCCCTCTCTTCCACATCTACCAGGCTCTCAACTCCGATCCATCAAAGCCGATAGCGAATGCAAGCAGTGCCGCTGCTGCCACAGACGCAGCCGGCTCGCTTGTCTCGATCAGCGGCAGCATCCCCACCAATGCACCAGCCCCGATGCCGACTACAACTCCTGGCTTTGGGATGTCGTCCGGGCCCGGAAAAGGTAGCGACACTGCGAGCATCACCACGACACAGCATCCAGGCATGAGCACCAGTCCGTCAAAGGGAAGTCTGGTGATCGACGCCGAAGACGGGAAAAAGTCGCTGCACCCATCGCCAATCCCAGAACGAGCCACCACCACCACCACCACCACCACCACCACCGGCGCTGCCAACCGGAGCATGGCCCGACCGAAAAGTGCTGCTTCGCTGAATCCATTCCTCTTGAAGGCTGCCACCGTCCTTCCCGAGGAAGACGACAGCGACCTCTCGAGCGGCCAGAACAGCAACGCGGCCCGGGCGACCACCAGCCCCTCGCGGACCGCTATCGGTTGTCCGCACTGCCGCGAGCTGCGGCTGCAAAACGAGCACTATGTCGACACTGTCGAGTACCTCAAGCGGGACATCACCACACTTGCCAACCAGATCGAAGAAGAGCGGCTGATGCGCGAGCGGATCCAGCTCTCCAAGGACATCCTGGACCAGGAACTCGAGGAGCTCACGGCCCAGCTCTTTGACCAAGCCAACAAAATGGTCATCGACGAGGCCCGCATGCGAGACAATCTCGAGAATGCCAACAAGGAGCTTCGGTGCGAGCTCAAGGACTGGATCCGTCGCTTCGAGACCCGCGGCGAGGAACTCAAGGACCTCCAGCGGTCGCTGCGAGCGCTGCAAGCAGCCAAGGCTCGCTCGGCGAGCATCACGGCGCTGTCGCCAGGGACGTCCGTCGCCAATCTCGACCAGCTTTCTGGAAGCAAAATCTATCGCATGGCATACGGACAGCTCCCCGTCGACGGCTATATCTTTATAGAGTTCCAGGACCACATCAAGCAGACCGCCTTGGCCTCGAGCCTGCCTCCGTCGCAGGCCCAGGCAACCACCCAGAGTACTCTGTTTATGCGCCGATGCATGGTCGAGGACATCGAGCCCTGTCTCTTCTACAACTACCAGCACCCTCAGTTTGCTGGCATGAACTTGACGCTCTTCTTCAAGCCCGGGGCGGGTATGAGCAGCGCCTTCAAGCGCAAGCTGCTCGACGGCACCATGCGAGGGTCGCTGCTGTTCACGCCCTTCTATTCCTCCACCGAGAGCCTGCCAGCCGCCGATCCGATCGAAAGGCTCGACCAAGACCGGCGCATCTCGACCGTCTTTGCAGCCGGCCCGCCCCCCAAGACCCGATGCACGATCTGCACCGTGGTGCGCGACTGCGAGTACCGCATGAGGTTCTCGAGCGAGGTCGGGGCCAGTCCGACCGGAGGACCTTCTTCCTCAGCAGCCACAATCGAGTGGATGTCGCTGTGCCGGTTTTGCCGCGAGCGAGTCATTGCTGTCACCGACTTTTTCACCTACATCAACCACCTGCGGCAAGGCGCCATCGGTCCGGGCAAACAGGGTGCATCGTTGCTCGGAATCTATCGCCATGTACTCTATCTGCGGCGACGCATGGCCAGCACCCGCATCGGCAGCGGCGCCATGTTTGAGGTCGACCCGGCAACGAACCCGGATTGGGAGAAGATGATCCAGATCCTAAACTAGAAGATGGTTGAGGGGAGGGGCGGATGCTGGCCCCAAAGACACAGCGACGGTTTGAGGCAGAGGCCCAATGCACCCTCGCACTTGCACCCCCCCCCATCCCAAACAAGAATAACTGTATGATGTCAAAAAACAACGTGGGCTGGATGCAGGAATGTCCGCGGGGGCGTGGTCGTTCCAGCGCAATCTACAGCTTGTTCAAAACGAAACAGGATAGTGCAACCCTGGCCATCCTTCAGTCATCTTTAGGCCCTGGTGGGCAACGGGATTGTACCCCAGTCTTTATTGGCAATCGTCGTGAACTCTTGGTTGATCTCCTGTGGCGACGATCGACTGGTGTTGGTGTCTCGATGTGGGAGCGTGGTCCATGCATTCGACCCTTTGAACAGCCCCATGGTTTCTCGACATCAAGATACTCGGCCTTCTCGAGTCGCTTGGCTTCCAGGCACTCTGAGCACGCCGCTCTGTCAGTACGGGTGATGGGCGGGTGTGTATTCAGGAAGGCTGTATATTGCCAAACACCTGCGCGAGGCGCTCGTGTGCACGCAAGACAGCTCTGGCCAGAGATAGCGCAGCCCGAGTCGATAGCTCCGCCGCCGATGCTGATGCCGAGAGGCACCCGCCGATCCCACGGCTTGGGAGCCAGGCAGGCTCGCTTCACGATCGCGATCCGAACTGGGCTTTGTAGCGAATAGGTTCCATGATCTCCTCTCGCAACTTTGTGTTGTTGATGACGTAGACCTGTCCGGCAACAAAAACAGCGGGTGCTGGAAAGTGCCCGCCGAATCCAGGAGTGTAGAATGTTCCAGTCGCAGATGCGAAGGAGGAGGGTGGTGGTGGTTGTGGGAACATGGTTTGAGGAGCGAGATGCCGGGAGGAGCGGGTGAGAAGAATTTGCGACTGGCTCCCCGCGCCAACAAGGGGCGGCCACGGACATGCTGGCGGTCGCAGTGCGAGAGCCTCGACAGAGCCATGCCGGCCGCTTACCGGAAACGAAGAGCCATGACGGGAAGCGATGAAGCTGCGGATACGCCTTGTAGACCGAGAAGCAGAGCGCCAGTGCTGGGAGGGTGGGAGCAAGCAACCAAGTCAGGGTCTCGCAGCCAAGTCAGGGTCTCGCAGCAGACACAACTCTGCAGCCGGCCGTCCGGATGTGCCTCGCCTCCTCCTCTGACGACCCGATGCAGCGACAACGGCAGCGACAGCGATATCGATATTGGCAACGGTGGCATCGTTGCAGCAGGGACTGATGTCTTTGCAGGGTGGTGCAGACACAGGGCGAGGCAGATATGGACTTACTTGCAGCACCGGCCATGGTCGCATAGAACGTGGACACATGGGTGGCCAGGGCCAGCTCCTGGCGGATCTCCTCTCGCTCCGGGATCAGCCTGTTCGGGCGTGGGTTCTGGTCGGCCATGTTCGGACAATGTGTGCTTGTGCTTGGAGTTGCTCTGCGGCCGTTCGAGGGGAGGAGCCGATCGATGGCGGGTTGATGAGGCGCAAAAGAACCAGAAGGGCGCGGCCGCATTTGCGGTTTTTTGCGCCCGCAATCTTGGGCGATCGGCCGTCTGGCATCCATCTGGAACCCATCTGGAACCCATCTGGCATCTGCCCGGCACTTGGCCCCATCTGCGATCCCAGTACCCCTCTGCGACCCATGCCAACTGGGCCGGCTCTCACCCCGGGGCTGTTTCCCCGCAGCATCAAAGCCGGGACCGGCCATGTCGTCGTCGGGCCGATGCAAGACTCGAGCATGTGGCTCCCTGATCGGCACAGCGACACCGCCCAGCAGTCAGCGGGCTTCCATCGGCTCTTCGACATCCTGAGCGACCAGGGATATCTGCTCCTACGGGGGCTCCTCTCACCCACCAAGGTCGCAGCAGCCAGAGCCCGGATCACTGACCACCTCGACCAGAGCGGATTCTTGAAGCCTGGAGCGCCAAAGGACGAGGCCGCCATCGACATGGACCGCTATCGCTCTGACATGCTGCGGCCGGGGCTCTTGGAGCGACAGGAGCTTGCTCACCAAGAGCCCCTGCTCGATTTATTTGAGGACCCTAGGCTCTACTGGCTCTTCCAGGGGCTGTATTTGGCATGGGATAGTGTCGCTCGGTCGGAAAGGGAAGGGCCGGAGCAGATCTACCCCGATCCAAAGAGGTGAGTCAGTCGCACTGCTTTGGCGCTGGTCTCTGGTCTCTGGGCTGCCCGATCTATCGTGGAGCTAACTTTTACGAACTGGGATGCGCTTCAGGAGGCGACTGGACCTGGTGTCGGAGCAAGAGCCCTTTGAAGACAATCGAGCAGCACAACGGGACGCAAGTCCAGGCAGTGACAATGTCAACGATAGCGATAGCGATGACGATGCCGATGAGGAGTGTGACGACGATGATGATGATAACGGTGGTGGAGAGCGTGACGACGATGACGATGCCGACGGTGATGGCGAAGACAACGGTAGTTGCCGAGCACCTTGCGGACCGAGTGCAGATATCTCCACCGAGCCTCGCTGGGGCATCAAAACGCTTCCGTTCAAGTGGCTCCGGGCTGTCGGACCCGATCTCTTCACCGGCCCACATCTGGATCGAGTGTATCTATCCTCCCGCTCCCCGCGGCTTCTGACCGCCTGGATCCCATTGGGTGCCATCGCGATCGAGATGGGCTCACTCATGGTCGTTCCCGGCTCCAACTCGTCGCCACAGTTCCACCCGCTCAGGACCAACTACGGCGCATCCTCGGTCGGAAAGGATGGAACGGCATCGGGATGGATAGCATCCGATCCAAACGAAATCGAGGGCAAGACTGGACTGCCGCAGGACACGGTCCAGTGGCTGGGTGCGGACTACCAGCCAGGCGATGTCTGCATCATCGGTCTGGATGTGCTGCATATGACCTCCACCAACACCACAGACCGCTGGCGGATCAGCTGCGATACTCGCTGGTTCCCCGCTGGCGATCCCTCGCCATTCTAGGCGGCCGACCAAAGAGGCGTCTCGCGGCCGGTGCCGCGACTCTCACGCCTGTCGACCCTCGCACTTCTATGAAATGAAGCTTTTTGGAATTGTAGATGCGATTCTGCGTCGCAGTTGTTCAGTCGCAGTTGACATGGGCAAGGAACTAGGTGGGTACTGGGGCTGATCTAGTACCTGGCATTGGGACTCAAGCCACTGCCGACAGCGCACTGGTAACCGACTGTTTACAGGCGATCCAATAAAAAACGGGACACCCGGGATTTTGACCATTCATCGAATATTTGTTACCCAATGTTATCGCGCGCTGCCCATGACCATTCGCCACACATCCGACTTTCGCACCGCCGCATTGCGATGCTACGATCTCATCCATAGCCTGCGTAAGGTTGCCTCCATATTCAGTGTATCCAAGAGCACCATCCATCGATGGCACCGAGGATGCAAGCTGGATGACCCATCCCGGGTCACAGCTCGCAGATCCACTTTCTTCGAGCAGGCATGTCCAGTCATTCGCACCCTGATTGAACAGGATCCGTTCCAGACTGGTCCTGTGTTGCGATGCATGCTCGAGTCCACTCTCCAGAGGAAAGTTTCACTCTCACTCTGCCACACTGCCATCCACCGAGCAGGTCTCTCACACAAGAGGGCAACACACCTCTACAAGTCCAAGCGACTGGATGAGCGAGTGGCACAGTTCAGGGACCAGGTCCGCTCCATTGACCCACGACGATTCGTTTTTGTCGATGAGACAGGGATCAGGAGATCCATTTTTCCTCTCTACGGATACTCACCGAAGGGCGTCCCACTCCGTCAGCGCAATCACATGAAACACAAGTCTGTCTCGGCTGCATTTGCCATCAACCACTCTGGTGTGCTGCATCGCATGTACATCCCCACATCATTCAAGACACACTCGATGGTCGAGTTCTTTGAGCGAGCGAGCTTCCCAGACGACTCTGTGATTGTGATGGACAATGTCAGCATGCACAAGACAATGGCTGTCTTGGACTGCATCGAGCGCCGAGGATGGTCAGTGATCTTCACCCCACCTGCTTCACCCGACTTCAATCCCATCGAGAACTTCTTTGGGGTTGAGTCCCCACCGATTTGGGGTTGAGTTCCTCCAATTTGGGGTTGAGCTCCCCAATCACGCCGCCATTTTCACGTTCACATCCCTGGCTTGAACCTCTCGGCGATTTTTGAACAGGGTCACTTCCCCAACCAGCCCGCAAAGACGGGCTCCTGCTCTCGGGTATAAATGCCACATCTTCGTCCTGCTGCTTTCTTCCCTCATCTCGCCTTGATCTGATCATTCGCGCCATTGTACGATAAAAAAAGTCTCTGCTCTGACCAGTACCACTGGCAGGCATCCAGCATCCTCTGTCCCCATGCCTCCGAAGCGCAAGGGTACCGGTGATGGCCAGCCTCGGCCACCCAGGCCCAAGAAAGCCAAGTCACAGTCGGAGCCTGTCTCTGGTTCGTATTCTGATCCCACGCATGCTTGTTCGTCTGTTGCTCCGTCGCTCACCACCACTGCTTCTGCAGATCCAATGGATGTCGATCCCACCGAGCCTGGTCCATCTATTTCCTCGAGTACCGGCAAGCGATGTCCCAAGTGCGACGGCACCGATCACGAACGTTGCAACACCAGCAAATGTCCCAAATACTGGCCCCTCAAGAGCTCCGTCGTCCCACTCGTGGATGGAAGGTCATCCGCCCCTCAGTTCAGCTGCTTCAAGCAGACGATGGATGGCTGTTGTCTCAATCCCGCTCTCCGCGACAAGATCCAGACCACCGTCGAGGCCATGACCCAGATCCAGTTCGAGGCATCCAGGCTGCTCAACCTGCACATCCTCCGGTGCATCGAGCAGGATCTTCCCGTCCCCGTCATCTCCAAGTCCACCCCTGCTTTCATCCGCCAATGCTTCACGATTGTCGAGGCCGGTGCCCTCTCCCCGACCGGGGACAATGAGAAATACAACGAGCATCTGGTCGCTTCCTTTGGCATCTACCAGTCCACTCGGCACGCAGACCTGCCTCCGGCCCCTCGTCTGCCTGATGGTGCTCACAGTCAGCTTCTCACACTGGCTGTCAATGCCTATGCCACCAACTGCACCACCCACCTCGACCTGGCCTACTGGCGACTCCTTCGCCGCTTCTGCGCTGCCGTCTTCCCAGCCAACAAGCACAAGCACGAAGCCATCGAGGCCTGTCTCGAGCTCTTCGAGAAACCAGGGCAGACTCCACCCAAGGCCGATCTCGAGTTCCTCTACCCGGACTTTGGCCACGTCCTGGACGAGTTTCGGTACAGCAACGACCAGGACCGCTTCCGGGCCCTCCATCGCCTCTCACACCATGTGGGAATCCTCGCCCGGGACAAGATGGTCGACAATGTCCACAAGTGGATCGACTGTGACATGCCCGCCCTCCGAGTCACCGAGCTGCAGCGCCAGGCCAAGCTGGACGAGCTCACTGCCAGAGGCATTCCCTCCGACGACAAGAGGTTCACCAAGGCCAAGTCTGAGCTCGGCACCACCAAGGCCAAGATCAACAAGCTGGCTTCCAGGATCAAGTGGGCCCTCAAGCAGCTCGCTCTTGACACTCCTCCGGCCGTGTGCACGATGGTCCCTCTCTGTACTGCAAGGGCCAAGTATGTCAAGATTGACACGGTCACTCTTTGGAATCTCCTGGGTCCAAAGAAGCGCCTTGGCCTCACCAGGGACATGCTCAAGGAAGAAGGCGATGACGGTGTCAACAACCAGGATCGTCTCTGGCGCAGTTGCTTCAAGCTGCGTAGTTCCCTCTTCCGTGACCGGGATATCAATCACAAGCTGTTCAACTACGAGATCAGCACCGATGGCATTGGATGCACCATCGGTCTCGTCAAGTTTGTGCGTCGAACCGATCGCACCGAGACCTCCGAGCCTCCTCCGACTGCCGAGCAGCGCATCCAGGCCCACATCGGCGACCCAGACCCCAACCGTACCACTTGGATTGGCATCGATCCTGGAGTCGGCTCCATCTTCACGGCGGTCATCCAAGCACCGGGCCACCAAGACGAGGTGGTCTCGTTCTCCAATGGCCACTACCAGCACATGTGTGGCCATACGTCCAACACCAAGTGGCACAATATCATGAAGTATCGACTCAGCATCGAGACCTGGATGTCGACCACTCCCTCGCCCAAGGTGTCGTCCTCGGAGGCCTTCAAGGTCCATCTCACCCATGTCCTGCGACCGGAGCTGCGAGTGCAGCTCGACTTCCACCTTGGCAAGAAGGCCCGTCACCATCGATTCACGGGCCACAAGAGGCGCCAAGTGGCCGTCGACAGGATGTGTAAGTCGGTCCTGAAGCACGCCCCGATACGGACCGATGTGGTGATCGCCTTTGGCAATGCGTCATGGCGACAAGGCAAGGGCTATGCATCCAGCCCTCGGAGGCAGCGGTTTGCTCGGTACTTTGAGCAATTCGAGCACCACCGACGCCGTCCCAATCACCATCATGGAAGCGTCAAGGTAGTCTCGACGAACGAGTTCAACACCTCGCAGGTGTGCTCCAAGTGCCTGGAGCCAGTTCGGTTGGAAGGACTCGATGCGCCCAGTGTTGCGAATTCCCACTTTGTCAGGAGCTGCAAGAATCCCAGCTGCCGGACAGTGTGGAATCGCGACGTCAATGCGGCGCGCAACATGATCACAGTATGCAGGTCGATTGTGGAGATCGGAGAGCGACCGGCGGTCTTCACTCGGAGGCTGCCAAAGTGATTTGATTGTATTACTTATGGCTTTGCTTGACGCAAGCACATCACATACTACCTGTTCATGGAAACGGCTATATTGTCCCGTTTTTTTTCTGAATAAAGTGTACATGTCCTCTGCTGTGGTAGCTCCACTGAGTGATCGGCCGTCCGCTCAGTCGTCGAGGTTGTCCTTCAAGGAGCGGACGATGGCTTGGACCATCAACTTGATGGCTTCGGCGCCAGGATCGGGCGTGCCCTTGAGTCGCTCGGTGTTGATGTAGCTGCTTCGGCCTTTGCGGGCCCCCATCGCGGCAGTGCTATCGGCACCGCGGACAGTTGCTGCCTCGGCCTCGTCGAGGCTTTCACGAATGCTTGCGTGTGCGACTGTATCAAGCAAACTCTGCGAGAGGGGAACGAGGGCATCGACCAAAGTGCGATCACCAACCGAGGCACCTCCATAGAGTCGGATTGCGTCGACACCCTCCTGTACAGCCGAATCGGGCAGAGGGAATAAGCGGGGCAGTTACGGAGGAGCCGGGGAAGATCCGAGCATCCAGTGTGCTGAGGCGACTGGTTACCTTGACTGCGCGTGGCCAGAGAAGGCGGCTGCTGTCGTTGTCGCTCGCTGAGTTGAGGAACCAGTTTGAGGCTGTATCAAGGAAAATACTGCAGACGGAGTAATACGCAACCGTTAGTCGGTCGTGGGCGAATTGACGTACGAATTGACGTAGGAATTGGCATGGCGATGGAAATATCGACTGCTGTATGGATGGGCGTTCGTGTGGACAGCACATTCCTGCCCGATACTCACCAGAGCAGGGCGCCAGAGCTGCCACCCATTTGGTCTTCGATCACATAGCTCAGCTGAGCCAGAGCATCACCAGGGCGGTCAAAGGGAATGGAGGAGCTAACCTGAGGCGGCTCCTGCGAATGGTGCAGTTGCGCCAGTATGGCTTCGGCGCCTTTGCGGAAGCTCAGGCCGCAGTCTCCGTCACCTGCGATCTGGTCATAGCTCGTGAGCTTGGGCTCAGCTTCGATGAGGACATGACATGCGGCAGCTACGGCCTTTGCAAAGAGCACACCTGTGGGCAAAGAGTGTGGGAACGATTCTGTTCAATGATTCGCAACCAGTCAGGCGACTCGGCAGCCAATGCCTTGCCGGAGGAGCACAGCGCCAAGAACTGACGCTGGAGTGCATGCCAAGCCATACCTTCGATGCTCTGAACCGGGTCGAAGGGCTTGGTGGGGACGCCCTTGGCTGCGTGGACAGCCAAATGGCTCGCCAACACAGGATTTTGGAGATCGAATCGACCATGCTCATCACACACGATCCGTGGCCAGCCCGAACAGCTCACAGGCAAGTCCAGGTACTCCATCCACGTTTTTACATGCTCTGGTGGGATGTTGAGGATCGAAAACGATACACCGCACATCTCCAGACTTGTCATCATAGCGCCGCTGTAAACCCTGGCAACGCGGATGGACTTGGAGGCTGTGGGAATTGCCCCGCGCATCGTCAGTGACAAGATAGATCCGTGCTCCACAGCGATTCCATATCGTCTGTCATTCCGGCTTACCCAGATATTGGAGAGCCTCGTTGACCAAGATGCCAAGCTGAAGCCATTTGAGGAAGAATGAGCGGTCTGCAGTGCTGGCGGAGATCCTGTGCTCGGCCTGTTCCATTCCTGCATACCTCCAGGTTCGTTGTCCCTCCGAGATTGTTGACCAGCAGGGCAACTTGTCCTTGCTCGGGAACGTGGAGATACTGTCGATTGCTGTCCTGGGATAGGACCATGTCAAGACAAGCTCGGGCAACTTCTTTGGCCGATGCCAGAGGCACGCTCTGCAAGCCCGATTCGCCGTGGATTCCTGGTGATGTTCGAGCGGCCGAAAGTGTGAGGGAAGCGCTTCACGATCATTCAGCCAATCGCTCTCCAGCTCTTCAAGGTCCAGTAAAGCAGGGCTGATGATATGCAGCTGCCTTGGATGCAGTAGCATGTCCTGTATGGTGTACTGACCAAGTCCAAGCTCCATATTGTCGGGCAGGATCGAAAAGGTGGGGCTTTTGCCCGGAATGCTGCAGGGCGTCAGGGCCACGCCCACAGTGCCGACGTTGGCCGAAACAGCTCGGGCGACGGACCCGACTTCTTTGAGAGAGAGACTGATGACAAATGGGGCCAATGGTGGATCAAACGAGTCAATGAGGATATCGAGTCAAACGAGTCAAACGAGTCAAACGGCTATTCATTCGGCCGTTATCTGATGCAGCACGGGAGCGCTGTCGCTCTCGTCAGGGGCGCTTGAGTGCATGCATCAGCTTACCCGGTGTAGGCCGCAGCCCCAGCAATCTTGTGCACTGGCCCGGCAACGGTGGCAAGTCAGTCGCAGGACGAGCACTCTCGCCTGCCCAAATCGCATGCCACAGCATCCGGCTATCAAAACATCGGTTGCTCACCAAAGAGAGTGCCGCTGAGACCTCGCCGGCCTGCACCAAGCATGCTTCTTGGGATCGCGCAGTCGTCTGCAACAACGACAAGCTCGACATCGATACCCCTTTGCTTGGCCCGTTCGCCGGCTTTGCCAAACTGGAGGCGGTCGCCTGGTATATCGGGGTGAAGGCGTTCGCCGATGGAGACGGTGCAGACCAGGCAGCTCTTGTTAGGATAGACCCATGCGGCATGCGCAAGACAGCGGAAAGCACATTAAGGTGCCCAGGGATTGCATGCCCTCACCTGTGTAATTCTTCACGATCAAAAGGGCCCCACTGCCGTTGTTGCTGCCCTCGATTGCGGCCAGGACTTGCTTGGCGCTCGGCGAGGCAAAGACGTCGCCACAGACGGCTGCCGAAAGCACTCCGTCGCCGACGAATCCAGCATGAGCAGGCTCGTGTCCGCTCCCGCCACCAGAGATGAGGGCCACTTGGTTCCGCTTCTTCTTGAGGCGAACGACTGCATCGGAGCGAGTGCAGACAACGCCGCATGCCATGTTAGATGTCCATTTGACGGGCCCGACGCTGCCCGAGTGCTCGCAAGAGGCATCGCTGCATACACGGCAACATACCTCTGTTCTCTGCATCCAGAACAAGACCAGGGTTTCCTGCGACCAGCCCAGCCAGGGACTCATCGACGACCTGTGCGAGCGCGGAAGCAGCATGACCAGCCGGAATAACAGCTCTCCCGCGATCAGCCCGCCGCATACCTTTGCAGGGAGATTGATCAGCTTCTTTCCAGAACTCATGGGACGGGCGTGGGCGGTGTGCTGGACGGGCTGAACGGGCTGGACAGGTTGGGCGGATTGGATTGGGTTGAAGAACAGGAGCTGGCACTGCGACCCTTGGCTTGCTGAACGCGTGACCCTGGCGCTGTTGCGATGGACATGGCCGATGGGACGATGTGAGCCAGATATCTGAGAACATGATCCAACCCATTCGGCCAAGTGCATGATATGGTTCCAGCTACGGCGTGCTTTGCTTGAGAGAGACGATGCGTCCCATTGGATTTTCAATGCTCTGGCGAGGCCAATCCCGCTGCACCATGCCCCCGATCTATTGCTGTCTTGCCCTCCTCGCTGCCGATGCCTATCACATACCTCGGCGATGACATCACCGAGATCCCAAGCAGACCCTCGGGGCGCTTGTAGAGAGCTTGTGCCGTTGGCTGGGCCCATATGACGGCAGGGCGAAGAGTGGGCCCGCTTCCTTTGGGGCTCTGCACTGACCGCCATTTTGTTGGGAGCTCCGAGGCCGGCGAATCCCTGGGCTTTCCACCCTCCCGCACAATACGCTGCCCTATCATCTGTACCCGATCCGGCGCTTCGAGCCCGTCTCTTTTGATGCACAATGATGCGCTCTCCGTCCTCGACTCGACGTCAATCTCGCAAGACCCGCTCCGCAATGTCGAACGACGCCCATCGACCAGCAACCGCACCCCCGGCGTCGCGGGCCAAGAGCGCCAGCTCGGCTTTTGCTCCATCTCGAACGTCGACCTTAGCCCGTCCTGAAACGGCTCCGCCACGGCAAACTGGAAGCGGCCCCAAGAGGGACTTGAGCTCATACGAATGGACCGAGGTCTTGGGCTCGGCACTGGTTCGGGAATATCTGGCTTCAAAAGGATACAAGCGCACTTTGGATGTACTCGTCGTGGACGAAGGACAGGTGAGGATTAGAGCAATCCAGTTCCGTGAATTTGTTTCGGTGCTCCGTCCATCATTCGCTCCTTCTCACTTCTCCCGATCCCGATGGGTGCTGCGGACGTGCTCGCGGGAACGAACGGTGCTGTGCAGAAGGAACATCTCGTGTCCAGTCGCTCTGAGCTTGTGAAGAATCTCGGCATCGTCAAGCTCGTCAAGCAGAACATTCAGTCTGGTGAGCAAGCCGAGTGCAGCCGCACCCACCGATTCCCAGGCCCCTGGCAGCCAGAGAGGATGTCTCGCGCTGGTAGTATGGCAGTCTATCAAATGGCATAATGCTCACGCTCTCTTTCTGCATATCCATGCTTTCGTTGGGCTCATCGGCCTGCTCCGTGTCAAACCCGCTCGGGTGGTGCGCCATCGGCATCTCCTTCAGAATCTCCCTTCAAATCCTTCATCGACATCATCGTCAATTATTTACGCACCCGCCTCTCCAAGCACGAGTTTGCCTCCGAGACCGAGGCCGACGAAAAGTACGCCCAGCGGAAGCCGTCCGTGGCCTTTACGATATCGGAGCCCTCCAATTCGCCCATCGAGAAGCAGAGCGTAGCCAGTCGCAGGCCCCCCACGGCGAGTGAGACTCTGCTAAAGTCTCTCCAAGGCACCGCCACCACCACTACCGACGAACGCGACCGCATCGATTCTCGCACTATCAAGAACATCGACTTGCTCGGCACCTTCGACAACCAGAATCCACGCATGGTCGCCCCCAAAAAGGAGTCCAATACTCGAGAAGCCGGCCCAAGGGCCAAGGTCGCCGCCAGCGCCAAAGCACAGACCATCGGCAGCAGCTTGGGCACCCCGCCTCTGCCGTCAAAGCAGGGCCGCTCGCACGTCAGGCTGTCGTCAAACGAAGACTCCTCCGACACGCCAAAGTCAGAAGGTCCCAGGGCGTTTTCGGATCGCAGCACGAAGGGTGTCCAAAGCAAAGGGGACGTGCGGGTTCTGGACGACCTCGTCGAGCTGGATCTCACGGCGGAAGAAGACGGAAACGCCGGCAGCTTCCTGGCCGGCTTCTCTACCAGCGTCGGCGCTCGCGGCAAGCTCATCACGACGCAGCGGGCCCTCGCTCTGCGGTGCCTGGTCTTTCCAGGAGAGAAAGGCCGCGCAACCTTCACAGAGGAGTGGAAGGGCAAAGGCTTTGTCTTCAACACGTCGGTGGCGGATCTGGCGTATGGATTAGTTCAGTCCAAGGTGAGTCGCCCATGAGAAGGAGCCAACCAATCGACGGGCGTCGGCGGCATATCGGTCTGCCTGTCTGGAGCGGGCCGGCAGTCGCTAATACTCGCTTCTCAGGGCGGTCCATGCGGGCTGCTCGCCGCAGTCCAGGCACTGGTGCTCAAGCACCTCATGTTCTCGGAGCACGGCTCGGCGACCCGGTAGGTACAATGCCGACACATCCTGTCGCCTCTGGAACGCCTGTTCCCACAGGGTCACATTCAGCGGCCTTCCTCCTGAACGTGCATTCGCAGAGGTACCAGAATCCCAACTCTCTGACTATTTATTCGCAGGTCCGGGCGACTTCGCCCCACATTTGTCAACTGCCGGACGGCCTTGATCGAGGGCATCACTGAGATCCTGTGGCAGGCCGGAGGTCTTCGCCACCGGAGAGCGGTTGTCGCTCTCTACAAACCAAACGCACGGCTGGGGCTTGCTGCAACCAACACCGCCATCGGCTCTGATCGATATCTGCCCGACGGCATCACCGAGAACCTCGAGCTCCACGAGTTCTCCGACCTCAACACTCTGCGTGAATTCATCACCGAAAGCATTGGCAGCGTGAGTGTGACTGGCCAGCAGGGCGGAGGGCTTCTCAGGCGACTCATTCGAGCGACTCAGGGCTCGAGGCTGGAAATGGATCTGCTTGCTTACCGATATGGCGGCACTTTCCAGTTCACAGTCAACGATCCTGGCCAGCACGGCATCATCCAGCTCCTCTATTCTGTGATTCTCAGCCGCGGTGTTGAGACCATCCGAGACGAAGACATGGATGAGCGAGAGTCCCGTCTCATTGGCAAGCACGGATACTGCACGCAGGTGAGTATCTTCTGCCCTGAGTCCGAGTCTCTGCCCTGCCCTGCCTGGTTGGCTGCGAGGCTGTGCGGGCATTGGCTGACATGACCTGCTGCCACCAGGAAATGGTCAACTTGATCCTGCTTGGACAAGCGACCTCGAACGTATTCGACGGCGACTACAACCTCGACGAATACAAGATCCTCAAGGGCATCAAGCGACCGTGCCAGTTCGGCTTCCTCACTCTGTTTGAACACTACGGCTCCATCAAGGTCGGTGGCATCGCATTCATGATGTGCGTCCCTCATGGGTCCAGATCCAAGCGACTGCCCGGCGAATGCATGTGGGCGCAGCTCGACTGACCCTGATTTCCGTTGCGGCCACAGGTCGGCGAGTATCTCAAGCACCCCATCTACCCTATCTTTGTAGTCTCCTCCGAGTCGCACTTCACCGTGCTGTTCTCAACAGATCGCGGGCTCCTCATCAAGACATCGCCGTCAAGCACGGGTGGGCCGCCGGCGCTGAAGGTCTTTGATCTGACTTACTACGACGGCTTGGCCAACCAGGACCAGGAGATTGTGCTTACCGTCTCGCTAAACAGTCCGCCGACGGCGACGGCTCCGCGGCGCTCCCTGGAAGGCGATCTCGTGCCGCCGCTTGAGCACTGCATCCGAACAAAGTGGCCTGGAAGCACCATCTCCTGGAACGGATACGATCCGATCTTGTAGCATCCACCAAGCGAAAGGATGGCGTCTGGCGGCTCGGGCCAGTGTTCACGCTGTTTGCGTCCTGAATACATGCACACATGCGCGTTCGGGATCCAAAGAAGGCCACTGTGGAAACTCTGTCCGGGTGTCCCGGTCCATTTCTTGACGTTGTGATGCGCGCGGGTAGAACAAAGCGAGAAAGAAGAAAGAAACAAGAAACAAGCAGATACTGAGTAAAGCGATCGACCGCGGAGAGACATGGAATCGGAAGCGCAGAGGGATATGCGATACAGACAAAGAGTGCAACGGAAACGGTGGCGGAAACGGGAAACTGAAACTGACACTCGGCGGTAGCCCCGGGACACAGCACTGCGCGCAATATCGACTGCCAAAACTCAGGCGTCATCGCCAATAACAAAAGCAACGCCGTCGGGGCGCAGATCTAGTTCCCACGATGGCCGCGGATCGAATCGAGGCTGGCTCTCGGGGCTTCCTGATGCAGCGCCGTCGGTCTCGGCATCTGTGTTGGCGGGGAAAGAGGTATCATCGTGGTCGCGGTCGTCCGCGGCTTGGGCTGTGGTCTCAGCATCAAGCACCGGCAGGGTTTCGGGCTCGCAGTCCGGCTTGGATCCCCGCAGGTTGGCCACAAACGCCAGGAACTCGTTTGCCGAATTGAGCGTCGAGAAGAACAGATCCCACCAAAACCGCTTGCTGCCGCCCGAGTTCGAGCCCGCCAGAGGCAGCGCAAAAGTAATGCGCACCCACCAGCCCCAGCCGGCAGCGTTGCCTTCGATCAAGAGATAGTTCTGTGTGCCCTGGAGTTTGCTGCGCCCCAGAGGCAATCTCTTCACTTGGGTCTCGGCCGCCTTGGCGGTGATCGTGTTCCATTCGAGCGACCCGATGCCGCCGTTCATTAGAACCATGCCGGCGTCGCTGCCCGTTGCCCCGACTTGCTGGACGGTCTCGCGACCGGTCCAGCGCCAGCTTCTCCATCGCTCGACCTTGACAATGTTGCTGACCCGAGCTGCCGTGTAGACCGAGTGGATGTGTCCGACAATGTCGACAACCCATCCCTTGGAGTGCTTGAGCTCGGGGCTGAGGTCCTCGATGGCGGCATTCACGGCTCCGCCGGGCGCCGAGGTGATCTCAGGAGGGAACACGAGGGGAG
The DNA here is from genome assembly GCF_025602895.1 of Polychytrium aggregatum. Taxonomy (NCBI): domain Eukaryota; kingdom Fungi; phylum Chytridiomycota; class Chytridiomycetes; order Polychytriales; genus Polychytrium; species Polychytrium aggregatum. The sequence continues at coordinate 392,571 of NW_026516229.1, read as the reverse complement.
GCCAGGCGTCCAGTCGCTCTCGGACCAGGTAGATGTACTCCTGTGTACCCAGCAGCGACAGCGACTCAAGCCGAGGCGTCGTGGCCTTGGCTCCGGCAGATGCAACTGCTGGATCCCGGAACTTGAGCTCGGCATAGCCCACAAGCTGATAGAGACGGACAAAATCAAAGCTGACCTTGCTGAGGGACTCGACCGCTTCGTTGACAACGGCATCGAGCTCGTCGTCGAGAATGAGTTTGGTCTGTGTCCAGCTCGTAGGCTTCTTGGCGATATCGGTAGCCGGAGCTTGATATGCGGGCGATTCGCTCGGAGTCTTGGATCGTGGCAGGCCGTCCGGGGTCTTGGCTCTGGGCGAGTCATCGGTGGGCTTGGGCAGACTTGCGTTGGGCGTGCCCGTGCTGCCGCTCGAAGGACTCTCTCCAGGCTCGGTGTCCTCGGCATACTGCATTGCGCCGATTCGATCGAGATCCATCTCCTTCTCGCCTCGCCGGAAAAACACTCGCTCGAGGTAGCCTTTGACGGCCCACTCGATATCCTGGTTCAGGATACGGATTCGCCCGTCCGGGCCCTTGACTCGGTCCGCGACCGTGCCCTCGCTTTCATAGAGGATCGGCATGAGGTTGTCCAGGATCTGGCTGGTGAGGGCCTTGTCGCGCGTGACGAGGACAAGCGATGTGAATGGAGTCTGTCCATGGTGCTGGGGCTGCGGAACGCTTGGGCCTGAGGTCGACACAAGGTTCGCTGAGAGCCCAAGAGTGGCACCGGCGACGCCTGCGACACCTGCAACGCCGGCAACGCCTATGGCTGCAGTCGATGCAGCAGCTGCCGCGATGGCTGTCGACGGGGTGCTGGCAACAGCGCCTGTAGGATTGGCGCTGATCGCAGTCGAGCCACTTGCAGGCAGGGCCGTTCCCACCTTGGAGTCGGCGTAGAGAAAGTGCACCGTTATGTACTGGCGGTTAGGTCCGACATCGAGGCGGCCAAGCGACGAAAAGGGGATCTTGTAGATCAAATTGAGATACTTGGAAGGATCGTCGTAATTGGTCTGCTCGCTCTGCCTCTTGAGATGCTGAGCGTACGGATCGCTGGCATCCTCGGGCTGATAGGGGAACGCGGCGAGCGGCGAAAAGATGTACAGATGCGCATCCGACAACAGGAGATAGCACGGGCGTTCTGAAGGCTTGATGGTCATGAGGGCATTCATTACCTTGGGGCTGATATCGGTGGCGCTGCGGTTGCTGGGCGCTCCGCCAGCGCCCGAGGTCGTCATGAACGAAAGCCAGCCGCCGGTTCTTGGCTTGGTGTTGGCCGAAGCCGAGGGCGCAGCGGCACTGAGATTGGGAGATGCCTGTCCTGAGGCGTTGCTCTGGCCCGCAACCGAGCTGTCGCCTCCCGCACCACCGCCAAGCAGCGCAGGATTCGAGCTGATGAAGGGCGGCAGCTGGGGGATGTACGAGAGCGGAATCCAGGCCAGATGGCGCTCACCGGGCGCACTGAAAACGTGCATCTTGAGGTACAGATGCAAGGCGTTGGTCATCTTGAGGAAGGGAATTGTGGATGCGTGCGACCAGCTCTGCTGGTAAATGGATGCCGACGAGGAGCGCAGTGCTGCAGAGTCGCTGCTGTTGCGGTCGGCGCTCTTGACCGTCCCGAGATGCGACGACAGGCGGCCGGCCACAGACGTGGTCGAGCGGACGCGGTCGCCAAAGACTGAGTACATGCGCGAGCCGGCACTGCTGCCTTTAACGGTCCCCGAGGGTGTGTACACCAGTCGATTGCTCAGTGGCCGAGCCAGCACGATTGTGGGTGTCGAGGTGCTGCGGGTTTCGTGTGCATCTGCTGCCGGATATTCCGCCTGAGGTCGAGCGGTGTCGGAGGGGAGACTCTCTTGTCGCTGCGCTGACAACAACGCCGTCAGATCGCTGCGTCTGGGGAGCACAGGGTTGCGCAGGCTGACGGTGAAGGATTTGAAGGCCGGCGGCTTGATTGTGATCTTGAGTTCGCTCAGCGACTTGCCAGTCTCGACCTCTGGATCAGGCGCTGCCGTTGCATGGTGGAACGCGGACCCCTGTCGCTGTGGAGATCTCGAATGGTTATCGGCACCGGCGGCATTGGCAACGTTCTGGCCAATGACGATATGCTCAGAGTCCGTGGATTCATTCAAACTGTAGAGCCGACGATAGTGACCAACGGCCTTGAGCCCCTGCGATGTTCGAGGGGTAATGAGCGGTGGAGACTGCGAGACTGCCGTGTCCGGTGCCGACTTGTCAACCGAGGCGGCTGCTGCGTCGCTGGTGTGGGAGGCGGCGCTCGGTTGTCGGGTATGACGTGCACCTTGCACTAAGGAATGGTGGGACTGTGGGCTTCCAACAAGCGAGTCGAAATGACTCTGTGGAGACGTCGATAGGTTTGACGCTTCAGAAGGAACCGGATCGAGCAGATCCTTGGCTGGAAGGGCCAGTTTCTCGAGGGTCTGCTTCCAGACGTGCTTGTCGTCGAAGCTCGAAACAGGAGTTGCCCTGAGAGAAGTTGCCGGCGTGACTTGGGTGATCGAGAGGGCATCGTGAGTCGCACCCTGGCTGACAGAGGGCTCGATGACAGGCGGAAGTGGCTCAAACTGCCCAGGATGAGCAAACAAAGAGATAGTCGGAAGCAGGCCGGTTGGCGAGGTAGCAGTGCTGTCGACACTCTGGCGGCGCGGGAGCGGCAGCGAGTCGGCTCGGGTGGGCTTGCGGCCGGCGGCCCGTTTCCGATGACTGACCAATAAGTCGTGAGGCTCGGTGTTCCCGACAGAGCGGGGCTCGGAAGTCTCGTCGGTGGTCTTTCCGCCCTCTGTGGGAGCGTCCGACGAGGCATCTGAAAACGTGCCTCTCGAAGGCTTTTCAGATGTCTCGGGACCGTCAACTGCACCCGATTCAAGATGTCCAGCCGAGCCAGTCGCAGATGCGGTCGCAGATGCTGTCGCCTTGTTCTTGAGCCGGCCCTTGAGTTTGCGCTTGGCAAGCAGGGTAGCGCTGGCAACATCTGTGAACCGGGGCTGGGACTGGGGCTGGGACTCGCCATCTGTGACATTGGTATTGGCGGTCTGGGCCGCCGACGCAGCATCGCTGTGGTTGCTGTTGATTTCATCCACGGCAACAGATTCCCGAACGACGACGGCTTGATTGGATTGGATCAGCTTGCGCTCGGCAGAGGTGGGCAGCGTTCCGTCAAGCACAACGTTGAGCGCACGGCTGTCAAAGTACGTGAAGATGTTCACGCGGTACCGGTCCTGGATACGCAGGGTCGAGCAGGTAAGCCCAGAGTCTATCGCCGCAGAAGGCACTCGGTCGGGCGCTGCACCCCGATTTCCCGCGGCAGTGGGTTTTAAAGCAGCTGCAGTGCTGCTGGCCGCCTCAGCCAAGCATTGTTGCTGGCTATAATCCAGTGCACAGCCAGGCTCCGGACAGGATACACTTTGCGGATCCGGGTCTATCCGTCGCAGTGAATCGTGCAGAGCAATCCTGGGCTACACATACCGTCTTTGTCAGCGGGTTGCCGTCGACCCGCAGGTCAACCAGCCTTCGCATCTTGCCAACGCGGGTCAGCTCGTACACATCCCAGATGCGATTGTCTCGCAAGTCCAAGACACGCAGGTTGTCCTGGAAGGCCTCCAACCCCGAAAGCCTTTCCAGGCAGTTCGATCGGAGCAGGAGGATTTGCAAGTTCCTGAATGCGCCCTGTGCGGTGAGCTTGGAGGCGAAGCTGTCGGGAAACGAGGCGATGATGTTGGAGTTCAGGGAAAGCGCCTGGAGATGCGTGAGCGGCGCCAAGGCAAGTGGCAGAGCCTCAAGGTAGTTTTCGCTAAGGTCGATGTGGCTCGCAGCAGGGATGTGGTCGGCCAGGACGGGCGAGAAAGATGGCAGCGAGCATTTTGCAAGGCTGAGATGCGTCAAGGCGGGCAAGAGTGCGGGATCGACATGCTCCGTCTTGAGTGACTCGTCGGGAATCGGGGCTGTTAGCGTCGTCGCAGCTTCCTGCAAGGCGACCACGAGGCTATCGGTGCTCTGGGGAGACGAAGGAAAGTTGGTCGGGGCGGTGGTGAGTGACAATGTGAGTGGCAATGTGAGTGACAGCGTGAGTGACAATGCGACAGCGAGCCAGCCGTGCTGAACCGCTCAAAAAGCCATTGCGGGGCTGTCCAAAAGTTCGGTGCCCGGAGGATCACAATCACTTCAAAGCAATTTCCAAGTGCTGCTTATTGTTGCCCGATGCCACGCGATTGGCAGTCGGCCGGCTGCGATCCAGGATGGTCGAATGGCCCCATCACAACGCCAGAGCGAGCAGCGACCACAGCGCGACTGGAAGAGCCAGCAGCGGCTGCCTGCAGGACTCACCTCGATGCTGCCCTCGCACACAAGGTGCTGCAGCTTGGGTCTAAGACAGCCCCACTCGACAATCAGAGCCGGCGAGACTTTGTAGAGCTCGACTCCCGTGAGGTTCGAGAAAGCCCCCAGGCCCAGGGCCGGAGGCTGCCCATAGTCAACCCCGGCGATGCGCTTCTGGGCAACGTTGGCGAGCTTCAGGGTCCGAAGCTTCTCAAAGAAGCAGAACAGGAACAGCAAATCGTCCTCGACCTGCCCGGGCGTCAGAGGGGTCTTCTTTCTGGACGTCTCGCGTGACCCGTTGGATGCCGACCGGGACATTGTCGGACCTGGACATGAGCAACAGCGGACAGACTGGTCAGCGCAGCCGGATGCGAGGGCAAGCTGATGGCGCGGACGACGGGCAGAGTCGATGAAGCCGGAGTGCTGGTAAACGTTTGCAGTCCAACGGACGCAATCCTCGCCCCGAGAGGCGCAAGACCCAACAGTCGATATCGGTTAGCCCAAGACAATCTGCGGAGCGACCGCAGATTGTCTTCAGAGGCCTCGATCTCCAGCAGCGGCGAATGGCACCTACCTGCCAGACCATCCTTCTTGGGGGCTGTGGAAGGCTGATCCTGGACTGATTTGGATGCATCGATCAGGGTTGTTGGAAGAGCACCAGCCTCGGCACGGTCGGCTGGCTGCTGGCTGCTGTTGTTGGTACTGCTGGCGGCGTCGACGCTGCCGGTCGGTCCAGAATCGGCGGCACTTTTGGATGCGGTGTAGTCAAGGACCCGCTTGGAAGCACCGAAGCGACGGACGATGGTAGACAGATGGTACGGATCGAGGGCGAACGCAAGTGGCGTAATTGCAGAGGAAATGCCGGTGCCGATGGGAGGGAAGGGATCGGGAGAATAGCCCTCTGGCAGAGCGGCTGAGGTTGCGGGTGGATGGCTGTGATCTTTCGGTTTGGAGCCAAAGATGGTGGGCACGCCGTACGAAGTCAGGATGTTGACCGACGTCACCGCAAGCGAGGTGCCGAGGGTCTTGAGTGAGTTCTGGCGCATCAAAGCCGCCGATGATGCCGAGGCATTGGACTTGTGGCGGCTGAGGCCTGGCTTGGTGCTGGTGCTGGTGGGAGATGCGGGAGCAGGCTGAGGCGAGGCAGACTCGTCGCCCAGGAAGTCCTTGTGGTTCGTGCGTATGTACGAGGCCAGGTTATGGATAAACTGGTCCTCGTTGATCAAGCTGGAGGCAGCTTTCTTGGGTGTCGATGCCATTCTGCGCTGAGCGGGGCCGGGCCAAACCAACGGGCGAGGGGAGGCAGAATCCGAGCAGGGGCAAGAGAATGCGGCAAGCCGGGAAGAGTGCGGAAGCTGGACAAGCGTCTAATTCTATGCGCTCTATCCGAGGCGACGTCGGCAGGACGGAGAGGCGTGCAGATGGTGCCGTGGACAGGGCCAGCGGGCAGGGCCAGTGGCGACGATGGTGATGGTGGTGATGGCGACAGCGCCGGTGATTGTCCTGCGGTCGATGGTGGTCCGGAGCGAGAAGCAAGCCAGCCAGGGCACGAGGGCAAGGGCTGCAAGCACGTGGCGGTGCGTGGCGGTGTGCGGCAATATGTGGCGATGCAGCAGCCAAACAAGGCGCTCTGCACCCCCATTCCTCGCCGTTGCTGCACCAAAGATCATCGCCGACATGGATTCCCAGGGGGCCTCTGGACATTCCGACCGCGGGCAGGAGCCTGAGCCCACGCTCGCCTCTCATCGCTCCGATGGCAGCGCCGTCATGGCCATCGCTGAGGGCCGTGGCTGCCAGTCCGATGTTGGCTGGGCATTCTTTGACCAGCTCTCATCGACAGTCACTCTTTCGCAGGCAAGCAGCCATCCCTGTTGCCAGCACGAGTAAGGCTCCGGCACCGTCCCTCAATCCGCATCAGGCTCTGACCCCATCGCTGTCTAGCTCTCAGATACACAGTCATACGGGCGGATGCTTCATCAGGTGCATCTGATGGACCCGTGCGAGGTATGTTCACACTCACTCGCGGTGTCCATGCGCACAGCTAGCATGCATGAGTGCTGCTCACTGAGTCACGTCTGCATGCCGCTGGTATCGCTTTGGTTTGCAGGTGGTTGTCGCAGCATACTCGCCAACCTCGACCAAGACCGTGCTACATGACAAGATATCGGAAACCTGGCCCAGCATCTCGGTTGTCACTGTCGGTCGCAGAGAGTTTTCCGATTCCAACGGTGCGGCTGGCTGCCTGCTTGGCGACCCACACTGCTTGCTCGGCGACTCACTGTTTGAAACCACAGGACTCAGCTGCATCAAGCGGCACACTTATCAAGACGATCTCTCCAAGATCATGCTGGGGCTGGAATCCAAGTGAGTTTCCTGCTGTCTGCTGTCTGCTGTCTGCTGTCTGCTGTCTGCTGTCTGCTGTCTGCTGTCTGCTGTCTGCTGTCTGCTGTCTGCTGTCTGCTGTCTGCTGTCCCCTGTCTCCACGCAGCTGACTCACTTACTGGGCCCTCGCTGTCGAATAGGTACTTTTGTCTGGCCGCTGTTAGCGCCCTGTTCCACTATCTCGAGTCAGTCCACTCCGTCTCGTTTGCCAACGGATGCCTCAAGTTTCAGTACCAGCTCGTTGGTGAGCCTGAAGCTGCTCACATCAATCCCACTCCAAGCGGATACAATGTCCCCGCTGACACATTCTCCTGTTTGCTGCCCCGGCAATCGCAGACGGCATGATGATGATCGGTACTGTGCACGCCAGGGCTTGGCAGCATCGGCGACATCAGTAGCATTGATTCTGACCCAGGTTACTCGAAAAGACCACGTCACTGCCAAAAACCTAGAGCTGTGCCGCAGTCTCCTTGGTCCCCGACACAACATGACGCTGCTTGGCGTCCTCGACAAGACACAGACGCCGATGGGAGGTGGGGGATTGCATGACCAAGTCGTTCGATCTGGACTGAGCTGACTCTGGGTCCCTGCTCCGACAGCTCGACTTCTGCGTCTGAATCTTCTGCAGCCTTTGAAAGGTAATGCAGGTCTCTGTCTTGGTAGCTGCGTTCGAGGCCTCGTTGCGACCACTCACACTCCATCCATCAGATCCAAGCACTCTGAATATGCGACTCGATGCTGTTGAAGGTCTGTAGTGCATGGAGCGCACCCGGTCCATGCACCAATACTACCCTGCATGTCCAACCGATGCCGCAACTCGGTCTCACTGTTGCGTTGCATTCGACAGCACTCGTCCAGTCCGAGGTTAGCCGGTCGATTTTGATCAGTGGCAGTCTCGGCGCCTTGATACTAAGGCCCCTATTTCACCCACCACGATCGCGTCTGGCTCACTAGAGTCGATGCGTTGCCCTGAGGAAGCGTAAGAGCTCAGATGCGGCAGAGAGTCGTGGTGGATTGTGATGCAGCCGGTCCTGGTGTGTCGTTGTCGAGTTTCTGCGGCTGAGTAACAATGCAACCCGCTTCAGATCTAAAACAAATCGTCGACTTGGACTCGGTGGTGTCCTCGGTGCGTATGGAGTCTTCAGCATATTCGGTCGATAAACTCTACTAACTGCCGCTGTTGGAGCGTGCTTTCAGCTCATCAGGATTCCCAAGCGAGCGGCAGCCCATCGCTGCGAGCAGTCCATCAACACTCTGCTGAAACTCAAGCATGTTCTTGATATCGTTTCTGGGCTTCGAGGGCCTATATCTACTGAACCCCCTCTCAGGGGCAAAAACATGTTGCTGGACACATTATTTGAGGTGCGGCATATCAAGCAGGGCGTGGATCGACAGCGAGACTTACTCGCCGATCGGCCTGCCAGATCTTTGCGGATCCGGCTCTCGAGGCCATGCAAAGCCGACTAGGTCAGACCATCGACGACGATGTTACCTATCAAAGATCTCCTCTGACGCTCCAACAACAGCGCTGCTATGCTGTCAAGCCTGGATTCAGCGGGCTGCTTGATGTTGGTACGGCCAGGTCCGGCGGCGGGTCTCAGGGCCAGATACGCTGTGACTCACCGGCTGCCACTCTCACAGCCAGACAGACGTACAAGGAGGCCATTGACGACGTGTACGCACTTGTCAACGGCTATCGAGGTGGGTCCGTCGGGTTACCCATGGCTGATGGGACTGCTATCGTCGGCAGGAATCGACCATTGGGTTTGCACAACTAAGGAGTCTGGCTCCATAGACACCTATCGAATGAACATTTCCGAGACCTTCACCCCGAAGCTTGGCTTTGCATTGGCAATCTCCAAGAAGAAACTGGCTGCCGGCGCCGAGTGGCCGGCCGAGTTCATCGGCACAAGCACCAAGCGCAATACCATCACATTCACCACGCTCAGCCTCAAGAGTCTCAACGAACGCATCCGCGAAGCCTTGGCGGAGGTCTATTTGATGTCCGACAGGTGTGTCCTTGCGAGGTACTACTTGCAAACGGCTTTGTGACAGCCAAGGGGTTCCTGGCTGGAGAGAGTGTGGCGCAGGCGGCTCACCATCTCCGTGTCGACCAACTCCCATCCAGCATCATCGAGAGTCTAATGGAGGCCGCCCGGCAGTCTGTCGGATGGCTGTATCAACTCTCCGAGGCGCTGGCGATGCTGGACATGCTGCTTTCGTTTGCGCACTATCGCACCGCACGCCGATGCTGTATGTGCCTTGGTGCCGACGGGTTGCTGAGACTGAGGCAGCAGGAGGCCTCTAAGAGATCAAACTTTCGTCACAGGCCGCCCCGAGTTCAGCGACACACTTGCTCTTCAGAGCGCGCGACATCCCGTCCGAGAGATGGAGCCCCGGAGGCCGTTTGTGGCAAACGACGCTTACGCAAGCCCGAGCTGTAGTGTCCAGATCATTACTGGTCCCAACATGGTATAGGCTGCACTCAGTCGAGCCAAGCCTGTGGAAAGCACAAGTCCGAAAGCAAGCCGTTGTATCTGAGGACAGCTCTGACTATGTGCTGGTGCCGGACACGTGTGGGCTCACGAGATTGCCCGATACCTGCAACATAATTGATACGTGCTGCCTATCGTTCCATCCTCGATCCAGTCCGGAAAGTCAACGTACATGCGCCAAATTGCCCTCATCACCATCATGGCGCACGTTGGGATGCATGTCCCGGCCACATTTGCGTCTGTGCGCTTGACAGACCGCATGTTCTCTCGCCTCGGCAGCGACCAAAGCGTGACAGTGAGTTGTCAAACGAACCCTGCCTCGCTGAATGATATTGTGTGGCCGTGTGCTTGAGCCGTCGATCGAGCTCAAACATGGATCTGGATTGTGCTCGCATGCTGCCCCCCCCCCAAGGCCAACGCCTCGTCGTTCATGATGGAAATGCGCGAATGCGCCTTCATATTGGAACATCTGACCATCGAGAGCATGGTGTTTATCGATGAGCTTGGACGAGGTGAGTTGGGGGTTGTGACAACGAACACATCCGATAACCGCTGGCGAGAGCCCGGTCGAGACACTCGGAGATATATTGCTCGGAATGGGATCGATTGTGTGCGCCGTTTCTGCGATCGTCGCTCTGACAAGGGTTTCGACGACAACAACATCCAGGGACGTCGACGACAGACGGACTGGCGCTGTCGTTTGCAATATGTGAGGAGCTGATCCGCTCGACCAAGGCAAGTCGGGATGGCAGGCATGCTTGGGCGCCGAGAGCTTTCGATGATGGCCTCCAAGCGCATTTGATGCAGCACTTGATGCGGAACAGGCTCAACGCGCCGCTGACTGTGCTTCTGTTGGGCCTGCCTCTTCAGGCGTTTGTGTTCTTTTCGACGCACTTCTGGGACTTGGCGAATGTCCTGAAGCTGTATCCAAACGTTGTGAATCTCCGAATGCGAGTTTCAGTTGACGACAAGGTGGGAATCGGATGCACTGCCGCACGATTCATGCCGCATGGCTCTGAGCGCTTACGATCTGCATAGCAGGGCGACCAGGGTGTCTGTGGGTCTCAGAGCCGCAGCATTCGGTATCTCTACTCGGTCGAAAGCGGCGTAGCCGATCAGCCACACTACGGAATCCAGCTCGCAGCCGTGGCGGGGCTTCCGCACGACGTCATCAAATCCAGCCTCGAGATCTCAGAGCAGGCGAGTGTTCCAGACGCAGCGGCAGCACGGACAACGGCACATACGGCATCTCAGGCGGCTGCTGACAGCTCGGTGCAGCTCGAACAGGACCTGAAGCTTCGGCAGCAACGGCATCCAGGGGCTCTTGAGCACCGCATCCGTCGACTCGAAGAGGCGGTAAGCGTTCGCCAGCGGGATGCTGTTCTGTGGCTGGGCTGTCTTGTACGGGCAGGTGGCAGTAGATCTGATGGATGCGCGGGCGAGAGTACTGGGAACAGCACTACCTGGCAAGCCAGGGTGCCCATCAGGCCGGGTGGGGTAGTAGCATTCGCCTCTGGGGCATAGGCCCTGTGTGGCTGTGATGGAATGCTTTGAGTCGTATGTGGCTCACGCATGCGTCCCGGCAGTGCTTTCGACGCCTTCAGCAGATCAAGAGACATGCCAAACTGCCTGAGACGGAGCTCCGGAGCCTTCTGAAGGCTATCCGGCTGTCCTTTGTGGAGGAGATGAGCGGGCTGATCGAAGACTCTGGCGCTGCAGTGGATGCCCCAATCTCTACTGAGTAAGCAACCGGATCCGACTTGACTCGGGCAGGGCAGCTGAGAATCGAGTGCCGAAAGATTGCGAAGCCACACGGGCTGAGGACGATCAAGCTTGCACATTCCACGCCGAGCACAAGGCGACGGGCTGTATCTCTGGGCCGTTCTGAAGGCACGGCCAGGCCGGATCGCAGAGCCCAGCGCGTTCAACAGGGCCCGTCTGCATCGAACCTTGCCAATTCGGCGCTCATATCGGGCACGGCACTTGCGCACAACAGAGTCCCTTGCAGCCTTTGCTCTTCCATTTCTCGCTCGTTTTCGCGCTCCTTCATGCGGATGACCTCTTGATGAATGGCCGCAGAGAGCTGCATCATCGTCTCTCCCTCACCCTGCAGCTGCAACTGCATCAGCGGATGCAGAGGCTGCTCCAGGAGCCGAGCCACCAGATTGTCGATTCGAGACATTGCGGTGTTGAGAGGACTGGGGCTGGGGCTGAGGCCGAGGCCACTGGCCAAAGGCGTGCTCGGGTCCGGCTCGTTTGGAGGGTTATGCGATTCGGTGAGTGCTTTGGCGCAGGATCGTTCGAGAAAGGAGATCAGCCGGACCAAGCGCCTGTACTCAGCCTCCATCTCGCCCGATGCTCGGACAAGATCGGCGATACGACCAAGGGCTTCTGGCCCCCGGCACTGAGACGCAAGGCGTGGGCGATCGACCTGGGTCCATTGCTGGCAGCTCTTGAATCCGAGCTCAATGCGGGCATGGGTCTGCAAGACGCCATCCTCGGTCTCGCGGAGAGTCGATTCGATAGAGTCGAGCTGGCTTGCCTGGCGGGTGAGTTCCTGGATATGCTTCTTCTGGCGCTCGCGGAAGACCTTCTGCGCCTGGCGGTTCTGCTGTGCTCGGCGCTCGGCGACGGCTGAGGCCGATCGGGCTGGTGCAGTCGGGCCCTGTGAGCCGGCTGGCGACGTGGCTGCGGGTGCTGGCCGGAGAGCCCGCGGATGGTCCATGGGCTGCGGATGCGATGGAAAGCCAAGAACGCACAGGCCGCGCGGTGTGGGTCTGCGGAGCCGAGCGCCTGCTGCGCGGTGGCTTGGACACGCGTCGGCTGACCGCAGTCGCTGCGCACAGATACATGTTGCTGGGTCCATGAGCCGACCACGGACAACACCGCGGACCTGGTGTCGACGGCGGCCACGGCAGCGACGGAACGCAGAATACGGCCGTTGGCAGTTGGATATCGAGTACGGCGGTCGCATTGGCCAAGCACCGGCCAAGCATCCGCCAAGCATCGGCCACAGCCATAGCCACCGCAGCAGCCCCGGCCCGCCACCCAATCCCTGCCCTTGCGGTTCGTCCTCGGCCCCATTGTTTCCTCCTCGACAATACGCCACCTCTCGTCCGATCTGCCCATAAATAGCCCGCATCCGCCGCCATTCCTCGCCCATCTCCATCAGCATGCTTCTGCGACCCACTCGCTTCACCAGCCGCCTCGCTCCTCTCGCCCCATCTGCGCGTTTCTTCCGTTCGCAGTCCGCCCACGCCATGTCAACGCTCGCTGCCTTCAAGGACTACTTCTCGGCCAGCTCCAAGGCGTATGCAAAGTTCCGCCCCACCTATCCTCCGGAGCTGTACGAGTTCCTTTCGTCCCTCACCAAGGAGCATAATCTCGTGTGGGATGTTGGCTGTGGCTCTGGCCAGGCCGCCAACGGGCTCTCTGCATACTACAAGCAGGTCGTTGCCTCGGACCCTTCCTCTGCCCAGATCGAGAATGCTCCTCGACTCCACCCCAACGTCCGCTTTGAGGTTGCCCGTGCCGAGGACGACCCCGTTGCGGTGCTTGGCTTGACCCCCGGCAGCGTCGACATTGTCACCATTGCCGTCGCGCTGCACTGGTTCGACCTGCCTCGATTCTACGAGCGGGTCGCCCAGATCGCCAAGCCTCGATCCGAGGGCGGGACTGTCATTGCCGCCTGGACCTACATCCTGCCTACCTTCCCCAAGGGCTGCGAGCCGCTGCAGGAGATCCTGCTGAACTATTACCACAACATCGTGGGCCCTGTCTGGGATGCTTCCCGCGCCCTCGTCGACCAGGAATACGCCACCATCCCGTGGCCCTTTGAGCACATTCCCCTGGAGGGAAAGTACACCGAGGGATACGGCAGCAACGGCGTGCTCCGCGGCCACTTTGTCTGCGAGCGCCATGTCGACCTGGCCATGTTCGTCGGCCACTTGACCACCTGGAGTGGCGCCAGGCGCTACGAGGAGCTGCACCAGATCGACCCCCTCACCCTGATCTATGACGACCTGGTCAAGCACTGGCCCGGTGCCTCCGAAGGCAAGGGTCCGAATGGCAAGGGCGAGCTCGTCACCCTGACCCACTCCATCAGTGTCCGTCTCGGCCGCGTCTTCTCGGACTGATCGCCGGCTGCCGCGTGCTGCTGGTGTCTCAACCACAAGGGACAAAAACCGGACCCAGCAATCATCTGCGAGAGAGAGAAAGAGGGAGAGAGAAGGAGCTGTAATTAGCGAGTATCGTTCATCAATGGACGTCTCATTGAATCATCGTACCACCGCTGTTGCCGCCAGTCGTCGACAGCACATTCAGGTTGGGAGAGATGCATCGTCTTGAATACATGTGGCTAATCTCCATGAATACTCACCAACTATGTTCACCAACTATGTTCACCAACTATGTTCACCAGCCGTGCTCGCTGGGATGCGGGCATATGCTGGCATCTTCCCTTGGGTGGTTATGGGGTTGCTTGAAATACTCGAGGAGTCGCAGGCGACAGAGACTGGCCACATGTTCCTTGGCCTGCTTCTACGATGAGGAAACGGCGCTGCAGTGCTGACAGCGCCTGCTGTGCTCCGAGACCCAGACCTTCCATCCCAGCACACCATCCAGGCCATGAACGAGCAAATAAAAGACTCGCCCGGTCTTTATTGCATTGGAACGGGCTACTGTAGAATAGACAATGACAGTACAGACACGACCGCCGTGCACGACAAACGATAATAAACGAGCATGGGACCGACCGACCAGGGGGGTGCGGTGGCATGACAACAGTGGTAGCCAACGTCTTGAAAGTGCTTCCCTTCGACCCACGCGCTCACGACATTTGCATATGCGCCCAGCTGGTGAGGCCGTCCACGAAGCTCTTGACTCGGCCTATGACTCCTTCCTGGGGCTCGTCGGTTGCGGGTCTGTGGCGATCGCGGGCGTGCGGGCGACCTGCGGGCTCGACTTCGTCGTCCGTGCGCTGGTCGATCACCTGGATCTCGGCACGCTGCTTGGCCACGATGCGTCGATATGTTTCGCGCTGGATGCGGGCCTGGTCTTGCCGGGCTTCCACCAGTCGATGTGGCTGAGATGGGCCGGGGATCCAGGCCACCGGGAGGCGGCCGATCAGGGCCGGGTGGATGTACGTGTGGACCTGCATATCCTCGTTGCTGTTGGGGTCCAGCATGAGCTCGGCCTCGTCGCCCTCTGGAATCAAGGCCGAGTTGAAGGTCACGGGCGCATCGAGAATGCCGGGGACACGGATCATCGGCGGCTCGAGATGCTGCACGCGGTTGCGGTTGTACCGGCCCTCGGCAAAGTCGTCGCTGACCAGGCCCTGTTCCTCCGTGGCCGTGGGCTCGGCAATGTCCAGAGTGTTTTGCGGATGGATGATGCCCATGCCGTCTGCACCCGAAAGTGATGGCGACGGTATGGCGCCGTCGCTGCTACCGGCTTCGCTTGGAGTCCCAAAGCCGTCGTCCACGCTGGCACTGGCCTCCGAGTCGTCCTGGTCGGACTGGAAGGCTGTATGGCTGCGCGAGCTGGTGGCGCCTAGCTCCTGGCCGATCGAGTTGCGCAGATGAGCCTTGCTGATCGAGTGGCTGGGCCCCCCACGAGCGCGCGCCAGGTTGTTGCGGCCATGGCCGAGCATCTGGCCGTGGTTTCCTGAGCGTGCGGCGCGGTTGAGGATCGGGGAAGCCTCGGGCCGGATCTGGGGGTGGACTGATCCATCGACAACATCATCTTCGTGCGACTGAGGCTGCTGTTGCTGCTGGGACTGGGGCTGTGCCTGCAGACGAGACGCTTGCTCTTGCACCGAGCGAGAGTGGGCCTTGACAATCTTGCCAATCACCTCCAGCGGAGGATGACTGACGATGGCCTCGTAGCCGTTCTTCAGCCACCAGTACACAAAGATGTTCAGGAACAGCAGCGGCAGGATCGCCAGGATGACCTTCAAACTCGGAGTGAGCTGCAGAGTCTCCTGCGGGTCGTCGATCAGCGATCCAGCTTGTCCCAGCGTGCGGTTGTCCTTGTTGTCGACGTGCTTGAAGACCAGCACCGACATCATCGCCAGCTGCATCAACGTCACGCCTCCAAGGCAGCGGTTGACGATCAGCGTGACATGCGTGCCGTTGGTTTCATACCGCGGGAGGTGCACGTACAGGAGGACGTACTTGTAGATGAGCCAGGCGACCGCAAAGAACAGGGTGCAGAACGGCAGAATCAACGGAACCATGGGCCCGTACATCAGACCGGCAACAAAAATCAGGAGCGGAACTGGGTAGACGATGCCGTAATTGATCGAGTTCAGAATCGAGGGATAGTATGCCGTGGAATAGTCGCGGGGCGAGTTCTGGGCCCACGGTACCCTTCGGTTGATCCAGGTCAACACGACGGGCGCAACCAGAAGCAGCTGCGCCGGGTACGTGGCCAGGGCTTGCAGCACAACGTAGTTCATCAAGAGCGGGGATGCCTGTGGCCATCATCGGCGCGAGCGGCGAGGCGGCGTCGGAGCAGGAGGAGCAGGTGTGTGGTGAGTGCGACGAGCGGGATGTGGCAAGGTGCATGGTGAGAAATGCCAGCCCACTTCAACAGAAACCCGTCGCATACCTCAGTCCACAGCTTGCCGAGAGTCTCCAAAATCGTTCCCTTGTTGATCGCGGAAATGAACAAACTACTTCCGGAGATAGCAATGAGGACGTTCCAGGTTTGGTAGAAAAAGAGCCTGGACGACGCGTGTGGGCATAGCAACGACCGTTCACAGCGTCCAGCAGCAATGTGTTAGGGTACAAGCAGATCGTATATCGAGGCGGAATTCTGTCGGCACCCAGCAACCGCAACCGCAGTCGCAATCGCAATCGCAACCACCAAACAAGCGCACAAGACAACGATGTGTACCTTGACAGCACGGAGGATTCGATCAAGCTCTCGGCTTCGATGCCTTGGATCTGCGACAGGACTGTAGGATGGAAGGAGGATCAAGGCGCAGGGCAAATCCACAGCAGATTAGAATGGTACCAGGTCGTAGGCACGGCATAACCACTCGGCACAAGGGATACTCACAGATCAACAGCGACGGCAGCAGGCCCAGCCAGGCGGAAAGGATCATCGCGGGCAAGGCGCTGTTGACAATGTCTCTCTGGATGGGGGTCAGATGCTCGATCCACTCCTTGGTCCACGGGAACAGCTCCGGCAGCTTGTCCAAGCTGACGAGGGGAACAATCACGGTCGAGATGACCGTGACGGAGAAGAAGATGATCGCAAAGAGGGTTCCATAGACAAAGATGCTTCTGAGGAGCTTGATGTAGGTCGAGGCGGCGCGGGACGAAAGGTTGGCCCAGTAGATGTCGCGCGGCTCGGGGGCCATCTTGACCATGCATGCAAACGGGCGACGGTGGATGACGGCCTGAGAGGCAACGATCTGGAAGAACAGGACAGCACGGGAAGATATGAGCCCAAGTCTCGATGGGGCCAACAAATGTAACCGGGCACAGGTGGCGGTGGCTCGAGCGTCGAGTGGTTGATCGGGCGGTGCACCTGATCCATTCCATCCTCACCACTCGGCACACTCGACGCACTCGACGCACTCAAGCATATCATTTCACACAGGCTTGGCCCAACCACCTACCGCGCTCTCGGGGGACTGGAAGGTCACAAAGCCAACGGCCGTGGTCGATGATGAGTCATGGTGTCGGCGCAGGCGGTTGACCTTCTCGTCCCAGTCTCGGAACTGCTCGGCGTAGTAGTCGGCCGAGTCGATGGTCTGGCCAAAGAGCCCAAACAGACCCGTTTTGTGCACAGGCCGGAGGGCCGGGTCCATGGCGTTGACCCGGGACATGATCTCGAAAATCGCAGTGTCGGCAGGATCGGCGTTGGAGAACCGGCGGGAGCGCGAGGAGCGGTCCAGCAGCGGCCGGCGGGAGGACTCGGCAGCAGGATCTTCAAGATCGGCATTGTCGTCGTCGTCGCCGTGGCTGTACATGGCTCTGGTCTCGTGCGGAGCACGGGCGGCATGGTGGGCGTCAGCGTTGGGGGTGTTGTCGAGGCCCAGCCATGCCCAGAGGAACCGGAAGCGGTCGACCTTGTGGTTACTGTGGGCCCGGCGCAACATGTCGGCGTAGATCTTCTCGAGCTTGGTCAGGCAGAAGGCACGCATGCTCACGGCCTGGCGCAAGCGGGTCCAGGTACGGCAAATAACCACGTTTTCGACCGTTCCGATGCCAAGGCCCTCAAAATAGGCCGCCAGGTCGACCTCGTGGCGGAGCTCGGCCGGGATGCTGTGAACCATGATGGTGCGGGTCTCGATCTTGCTCAGCTGCGACCGATTCAGGACGTTTTCGTAGTAGCGGAGCCGGATGCCGACATAGCCGCGGTAGTACGCAACCAGGAACCCGTATGCGACGATGGAGAAGACCCAGGTGAAGAGCAGATTGGCCCGCAGAAACGGCGAGTTGTTTGGGACGTTGTCGATGCTGAGGGCCTTGAGCAGCCGTTGCTCGTCAAGGGCATGCGAGTTCTTGGGAAACGGCTGGGCAAAGTAGTTGGATGGGGCGACAAACGCAAGGCCCAGCAAGGTCAGCAGCCCAAAGAACTTTGCGCTGCCACCAAAGAAGCGGAGAAGCTTTGCAAGTTGGGATTGGAGCGCCAGGGGCATTGCAAGCGCCGCAACGAAGATGAGCAGAGGCAAACAGGCAGAGCCAAAGTTCAATGGTTAATGGCGCTGGCTGGCGTGCCCGTTTCAAGAGCCATAGACGACGATCTCTACTTCCCAGCAGTGTATCACAGAGCATTGCTTTGCCCCTTCTCTTTCCCAGACCCACCATGACGCCGTCGAGGCCGACTGTCGAGATCATAAAGTCCTGGGAGGCCGATACCGTGATAGGAATCCACGATAGCAGACCCTTTGGGATCTTGGGGGGTCGCCCACTGGAGGAGTCGAGTCGTCCGCAACACAAATGAAGGCCGTCAAAGGATGTCGATTGAAGAGAGCCGGTCAGCGATTGAGGATCCAGTTAGGGCGGAAGGCGGGAAGAAGAGTGTCAGCGCGACGCACAAGGACGAAGAAGAGCATATAGATACGATGCTCCATTTCAGGCTGAAGCGCACCATTCCAGGACGGTTTGCTGGACAGGCCGAGCGACAGAAGCCCAAGCCCTGGTGCTACTTCTCTCCCCGCTCATCACATTCCATCGCATTCCATCACATTCCATCGCATCTCTTCCCCGCCCCAAGCGTTGCCCCTCGCTGCTGCCGCACCTCTTGAGCGAGCTTCTTGGCGAGTAAATGTCCACGAAGCTGGTGCGGACCAGACAAAAGACAAAGATGCAAAAGACGCCGATAGAGCCGAACAGCGTCATCGGCACCAGGATTGCCATGTTGTGCTGCGACTTTGGCTCGTCGCCGAAGGACTCGAGCATCGTGGCCGGTGGGTTGCTGGTGCGGGTTGGGTGGATGGGCCGCCGGGTGGATGGGCGGATGTGCAAGGGGGGGGGTGCGAGGCCGTAGATATGCACAGCGATGGACGGCGAGTCGTTCGGCTTGACAACGGGCTCGGGCTCGCCGGAGGAAAGGGCGGGATTGGGATGGCGGGTCGGCTGGGCGCAGACTGGAGGGGAGGAAGGGGAGCCAAAGGGCGGCCAAGTGGCGACAACAGATGAGAGAAGGAGCGCGAGAAAAGCCGACGCCAAAGTGTTCTGCGGCTGGCTGGAACCTGGCCGCCACCAGCAGCAAAATCTTGGCGGATTCTGCAGGGCCCCGAAGCCAATGCGACCGAATGCGATTGATGCGGTTGATGCAGCGTGCACTGAGATCGAGGGCAGAGATTTGTCGCTGCATCCCCGCACCCCACGGTTGAGGCAGGCCCAGAGTTCTCCAAACATGTGTATTCCAAGCACCATCATCATTCATCTGCAGCCCCACCACCACCGCACTGGGAGGGGCCGCATGCGGAAACAGTAGCAACAGCCAACGGAGCAACAGCCGCCCAGGGGGAGCGGCTGGCCTTGCGGCGCTCAAGAACACAGGAGCGAGTATGAATGTAGCCCAAAAAAAAAAAAAACGAAGGAAAGGAGGAAACGTGAACCACAGCAGGAAGACTCGAGACACCGCACCTCGGCACTACGCAGCAGCCAACGAGCCGTTGGCCACAAGACCAGCCGCCATCTGTGACATGCGACGTCGCTGGGCATACCGCATCAGCAGGGTCTCTTCCAGCATCGCCTGCTCAGAGTCATGGATCGACGCCAGCACCCTCGACAGCGGCGACCTCAGCGGATTCATTTTGCGGTTGCGCACATCAACGACCTTGAGCTTGTCGCCCATCTTGGCGCGCTCCATGGCCAGCTGCCGTCTTCGTCTGTGTGGCACCACACTTGGGGCTTGGGCCGCTTCGACAGCCGCATCGGTTGCCATTGCCTTGGGAAACACGACATCCTGTGCGAGAGCCTCGGGCAGGTTCGGAACAATGTGCGGCCACACAGACAGCCCTTGCTTTCTCCACAACATGGCCTGGCGGATCGACGGGTCGTTGCGCACCATATTGACGACGAGCTGGTGGGTCAGAAGACGGTCCACCGTTGGCAGGGTTGGGTCCAGGAAGAGCTTGAAGAATGAAATCAGGTACACCTGAAACTCAAAGTCAATCCGCAACCGCTCGCAGTGGGTGCTTGGGTCCCGGTAGGAGGTCGGCAGCTCGTGAATCATGAGCGGGGAGTACGAGTGGATGGGCGAGCTGGGGATCCGAATCACCTCCAGGGCGCGCTCGAGCGTCGTGGGCCCGTATCCAGGCAAAATGTCCGGGTAGTTGGAGACTTTGATGATGGAAGGGGATGTCAACAGCTGCTGCGACTCTGTAGGGGACTGGACAATGGTGGTGTGGGTGACTGATTCTTGTGTCGACGATCGGCGTATGGGCACCACAATTGGAGCAGACACAATCTGGGGATTACTCTTGCTGGGCTTGAGTCTCGAGGGCTCGTCGGTGCTCGTCGGAGAGTCAGCGCTCTTGCCCCAGTTGAAGAGCGAAGAGCGCCGCTGCGGGGGCGATGGCCGGTTGATTTTGATGAAGCTTTTGGAGGACGAGCGCCGGGGTGCCGAGGCAACGCCATGATGGCTGCGCTTCCGGGTCATGATGGAGTGGGCCACATCCGCGGATGTTGGCGAGGGCGGCCCGGAAAAAGTCGAAGACGGGCGGCGCGCCGGTGGAGGATAGAGTGTATCCGACGACATGGTGATCGAGAGAGCCGATGCGGCGATGGGCTGATCCTGGAAGGTTGCTGTGTCGCTGAGGCTCTGCGAATCATCGGCACTCGTGTGGTGGTGAGCCGAAGCCACGCCAGTCTCCTCAAAGTCGTCGTTCAGAGTCGCTGGCTCGGATTGGAGGTCTGCCAGTGGGGCAGCTGGGTCCAGATGATCGCGGACTGGATCAGTAGATGCTTGACCAACATGACTAGGAATCACAACCAAGCTCGCGTCGGCAGAACGAGGAGCCGATGCAGCGCCCTCACGGGCGATCGGACGGGATTCGGCGACCAATTTTGTTGGGCTGGCGCCAGAGCCCGCGTCGGCGCTACTGACGAGCCTGTCGGTGTCTTCCATATGAGCAAGCGAGTGGGAGCGGGGCTGGATGAGGTCGCGGCCCACCGTGGCCACGTCCGAGCGAGGCTGGCTGCTTTCACTCGAGATGGAGGACAGGGACGATGTTGAGCGCCTGCGCGGCATCAGACTCGCGGAGAGGGGCTGAAGCGAGCTGGCTTGCTCAAGCAGCGTCGGCATGGTGAGATCGGGCACGGAGCGAGAGTAAAATGCGCGCTTCCAGGGCAGTCGGAGTCGGAACGAGAGCTGGCCGCGAGCCGACGAGTCTGGCGACGCCTTGGTATCGGTGAAGAGCCTTTCCAGATCAAGAGTCGCGTCCTTGCCCTTGGACAGGGGAGCCAGCGGCTTGAGGGGAGGAGGCAGCGATGAAATGACCTCTGGATCGTCCGAGTCGTCGGAGCTATCAACGATTTCAGGTGCACTGTCGCTGGGCTGGCGTTTGACATGCAACTTGATGTTGGATAGAAACACGCGGATCTTGTCGGACGACGACTTTTTCTTCAGGACGGTGTGCTCCCGAGGCACGGGCTCAGCTGCAGGGAGATTGGGCAGGAGCGTGAGCTGAGGGACAGGGCGGTATGCGTCCCCTCCACACAGATGCAAGATATAGCACCGGCACAATGATCAAGGGCGAGCGGGCTGCGGAGAGCAATGAGACCGCCGACGCATGTGTCGGGCGAGGACCGCTACTTACGCTCGTGGCGCTTTGACCAAGCTTGGATCTTCTCCCACATGTGAGAGGTTTTGCGGTGCAGGGATCGGGTCGAGAGACGACCGAGACCATCAGAGGCTGATGACGCGTACTCCGAGTCGCGATCGTCGAAATGGACAAGATGACGCTCATGTGAAGGACTGCCTGATGCACCGTTCGAGGCAGAATCCATGGGAATAGGGGGGCTGTGCTGCAGATCGACTGAGGCGACAGACGGCCGGCGTAGGTGCGGATGGGAGTGCCGGGAGCGGAGGTGTGGCCGAGAATCGGAGCGAGGGTGCTTGTGCGAATGATGATGCTGGAGCTGATGTGAGCTCAGGAGTGGGTGGGAGTAGGAATGGGAATGGGAGTGGGAATGGGAGTGGGAATGGGAGTGCTGGGATCGACCAGGATCGTCGGAATGAGCTGGGTGATGGTGCCGGGACTGGCTGTGAGGTCGATGGCTCTGCAAGGAATCAGGCAAAGGGGTTTCTGGAGGCTCGTTCTGTGGAGGATGGATCTGGGAGAGGGAGGCTTGGACAAGACTGCTGTCGTCGGGGCGATCCAGCGGGACGTGTGCTTGCGGCGGGAGTGAAAGCGGATGGGTTGGATAGTGCTCGTACGAAGGCAAGCGCAAGAGCTCGTTGCGCTGAGGCTGGGGCAGGAGCGACTGGTCTTGGAGAGGGATTTTTTCGTGGGAACGAGGAGCTTCCGGCGACGACGGGGCCTTTTCCAGCGATCGGGTTTTTGTCAGCGGCAGAGGAATGCCGTGCGGCCAGTGCCTCTCTGGAGGCCGCGGCAGATCTTGCGTCTGCAGCGGATGGAGCGCGGGGTCCTCCAGCTCCCGGATCAGCTGGTGGGCGGGCTTCTCAGGGCGGACTGGGGTCGAACGGGAGCGAGGGAGAGGGTCCTTGGCGGCCTGCGAAGGAGGGCCGGAGCCGGTCGCTTGGAGGAGACTACTGCTGGCGGCTGCGTGGGAACGAGCAAGGTCGTTGCCGGGGACTGGGTGGGGACCAGCGAGCTGGGTGCGAGGCAGTTCGGGGCCGGCTGCTGGCCTGAGATAGCCTGCATCGGGATCTGTTGCTGGCTTCAGGTAGCCCAACCCGGGATCTGCAGCAGCAGGAGTCATTGCTTGATCGAGGCCAGGCGGCGGCAGGAACCCAGGCGAGAGATCGAGAGCGGTTGTGCTTGCCAAGCTCGATGGACGGCCAGGGCTGGTCTGGTCCGCCAAGTCAGATGGATGGGCAAGACGAGGCGACTGCAGTGAGTCAGAGGAAAGGCCAAGACCAGAGGGCGGCTGGAGACTGGGCAGTCGATACAGCCGCTTCGAGGATGAGCGGGCGGCCCGATCGAGGCTGGCGGTGCGATGGGCAAGATGGCCGGCGCCGAGCGAGCTGGTTCGGGTGAGAGGAGCCGCAACGTGGGTGGGAGTGAGGCTCTGGGCTCTGCGCAAGGACGATTCCCGAGCAGGGCGGGGTTGCTTGGGCAGATAGCTCCCCAGCAGCTCGGGCGACAGAAACGGCAGCGACTGGGCGGCCCTGGGCAGGGCAGGAGGGCCAGCGGGGATGGAAGCGGAGACGGGCGGGCTTGGCTGGGATGTGGCTGTTGGCGACCCCCTTGGTCTGCAGGTGGGTTTGGAGGAGTGCCGGCTCGAAAACCGACGGAACTTGACGGTGCGGGTGGGCCGGCGAACGACGGGTCTGAACGAGTCGGTCGAGCAGGGCCGAGCGGATTCGGCCCTGGGCGAAGGCTGCTCGATGGACATGGGCGAGTCGAGACTGACCTCGGAGCCAGAGGTTGACGGGAAGCGGGGGTTGCGCATGCGGAGGCGCTTTCGCAGAGACCGCCGGGGCGACGAAGCGTATGCACCGACAGCAGATGGCGAGCGAGAAGCAGCCGGGAGCGGTGATGAAAGCGAGCGTACCCAGGCAACAAAAGAACGAACGACGCTGGAGCTGGGGCTGTCGCTCCATGGGGCGACGATGTTGGTGTCAGCGAGCGGACCGGCGCTGGCGAATGGGTCGGGCATGGTCGTCAACTCTATCTGCCAGGCTTTGTCGAAGGGATCGGCGAGAGAAGTGTTGGAGACGGCAGCGATGGACAGACGGAGGAGGAGCAGACATAATAAGGGCCAATGGCCAGGCGTTAAACGGGGTTGGTTGAATGGGCGTTGGTTGAATGGCTGTTGGTTGAATGGGGGGGGAGTGGACAGCAAGTTGGCGAACAGGTCCGAATGGCAAGTTCAACGCCAAGTCGAATACCGAGTTCAGCACCAGGTCGAATACCGAGTTCAACACCAAGTCGAATACCGAGTTCAACACCAAGTCGAATACCGAGTTCAACACCAAGTCGAATACCGAGTTGCGTGCCGAGTTCAACACCAGGTCGACCACCGACGGCAAAGAGCGCAAACGAAGAACCCAAGAGATCCAAACGGCGAGGGCTGCTGGACTGCCCATGTCCTTGTGCCCCGGCGTGCTCGCTTGTGATGGCCGCCCTTTGCTGGGTTGTTTGTGTCCGCTGGGCTTGCTGTTGCATTTGTTATTGCGTTTGTTGCATTTGCTGTTGTTGTTGCATTTGTTGTTGTGGTTGTTGCATTTGTTGTTCGCCTGTTGCTGCTGTCGTCATGGCTGCACTTGTTTGCTGTGGGAAGCGCATGTCCTTTGGCTGTTGCCGCCCCAGTCCATCATCATCAACCACCACCCATCCACCACTGGACATTCTCGCTGGCCGCTGGTCATCGCTGCAAACCTCTCTGCTGGACACGTTCGCCTTTCCCTGCTGCCATGCCGCACCATGCCGCGCCGAGCCGCACCACGCCCCCCACGCCCTCCTTTCTTTGCAGCTTGTCCCCGGTCGCTTTCGGTCGCAGGCCCATTTTCCATCCGTCTCGTCCGTGGCCACCACGACTGACAAACCCGGCTGTGCTGCGCGGCTCAGCCCTCGGCTGTGTTTGGCTTGCCGCCGAGCCGTGCATGTCGCTCGGCCCTCGCAGCAAAACTCTCCTGTTGCTGCATCAGACCCGCTCCAGGGCCGCGGCCGCCGTTTGCAGCCCATCGAACGCCGCGCAACACGCCCGCTGCCGCGCCAGGCCGAGGTCGAGCAGAGAGAGCGCGCAAGTGGGGTCTTTCCGCCTTGACCTGCTTTGTATTCGTTACCTGGGTGGCTGTCGAAAACGCAAGGCGACCAAGGACAGTCAGCCGCCATGACAACGGAAGCGGCGGGTGATCTGGGACATTGGGCCCAGTCGCGAATCAGTCGCGAATCAGCAGCGCCGCGTGCTTGTGGGGGTTTGGCCTGATCGCTCACGGCGGAATTGGCGGCGGGATTGACAGCGGAATCCAATTCCACCAGGGCCAGCAGCGGCAGAGGAGAGAGTCAAAGCAGAATCACAATGTATCGCGAGAATGTATTCAGTTGCAGACTGGATCCCGCCCTCTGCATCAGCATCATCAGCATTGCTCATGCATCATCACCGCACCCGGACCAATGCTGTAAGGGTGGCCAAAGCACACCGGCTGCAAGCGGCCGATTCGCTGCTGGTGGCGGCGGCGTGCCGTGACATCGAGGGGCCCTTCCATTCCGACCCTCATCACACTTCATCCGGACCCGGGCTGCAACGAGAACTGGTTATGGCATCGCACACCTCACACCACATCACATATCACATATCACACATCGCACATGACACATCACATATGACACATCGCACATGACACATCACGCATTGCATATTCGCGCTCCACACATCCGCATATGGCACCGTCCGAACATCCTCCTCCCCCGCTGCAGACCATCAAACCTGCAGAGGAGCGCAACCACGCGGACCCGGGGCAGCCGCGACCACAGCCAGACAGATAACGGGGGATTGGATCCCCCGCAGACCGATCCTCGGCTCACCGCCAGCAGCAACAGCAAGAGCAACAGCAACAGCAGCGAAAAACAGGCAAAGCGCAACAACCAAAGCAGCAGCTCGAGCGTATCGCATATCCCCGGAAGTTCCGCCTTGCCTGTTCTTGCCTGTTCCTTTTGTCCATTTTGCTCGGGGATTTTGCACGCTTCAGGAACATCTTGTGCCATGGCGGCTTGCTGCCAGCCATCGGATGGTGGCAGCTTTGCCCCGTGTGCTTCGGGCTTTGCGTGTTGGCTTGTCCTCTGCTTGATGGTGGCGGTGGTTCAGGTGGCCCAAGGATGATGGCAGCTTCCCTTCGCAAGCATTGCCTTGGTCAGGTTATGAGGGTATGATCTCAGCCCAAAGCATCAAGGTCCAATGGAGTGTATTTTTGGAGCATCCATGAACGATGAATGTTTGAGCACCCCTAGTGCCATCAGAGTGTTGGACATGACCGATTTGATACAAGCTGAAGTTGAGAACAGGTGACGGATGCATCTGGATAGAGTGATAGAGACAGAAGGAGAGACAGAGACAGAGACAGAGACGTCAGTGGCGACGACACATAAATGCAAGCACCCACCAACACACACCACAGCCAGCCTTGTGCGTATCAATCCAGTGCTTGCTTGACTTGTTACCGTGAGTTGAAAAGGTGAGATTGAAGCAAGAGGAGGAGGAGAGAAAGAAAGGTTTGTACAAGACTGCAGACACAGACTAGCGGCGTTTCAGACAGATCTCCTCCCGGTCGGGAAGACACCACGTCTTGAACACATCCGCACATCCCCCCGGTCGTCCTCAGACGCTGGGGGTCACCGTGGCCTTGAGGGCGTCTTCGTCAGGCTTGGGCTTGTCCTCGGCGTTGTAGCCGTACCAGATAGTGGGGCGGCCAGTCAGCTCAACGTTGACCTCGAGTCCGCGGAGGCGGCGAATGCCTCGGCGGATGTAGGCCGACAGCACCGAGAAGAAGATGCCGGCGATGGGCGCAATCAGGAAGGCGCCGATCGACTCGCCGGGGACCGACAGCGGGGGCATCAGCAAGAGGAGACCCGCCATCGCGTTGCCCTCCCAGATCCAGCCAAAGAAGAAGACCGACAGAATCGAGCCCACAAAGCCGAGCAAAAAGTCAAAGCCGTTGACGACGTGGCGCAGCGACGGGATGAAGCCGATCAGGATCGGGGCAGCAATCATGCCGGCAAACAGGTCGGCCATCAGGAACAGGCTGAGGATAGGTGCGTTCATGGCGGCAATCAAGAGCGCAGGGACGTTGATGAGGGCAGCAATCAGACGAGCCCACTTGAGGTTGAGCTTGCGCTGGGACAGGTCGTTGACGATCGAGGCAGTGAGCGCGCTCTGGAGGGTGTCGACCGAGGAGCAGATCAGGGCCGAAACGAGGATGACCACAAATCCATTGACCCAGTCGGGGAGGGTGGCCGTGACATTGAAGAGCGCATTGTAGTCGCCGCCATCCATCTGCTGCGTCAGGCCGGCCCACACCGAGAGGGTGCCGGCAAGACCGATCAGCAGGAACATTGGGAAGGTGAGAGCCGAGGCAAAGTAGGTCGAGTTGCGGAGCTCGCGGTCGTCCTTTGAGGAATAGACGCGCTGCCAGTAGCCCTGGAAACCACAAATCCGCATCAGCGGTGCGGAGGTTAGAATCTCATGATGGAAACCAGGTTTGGACAAGAGTCTGTGGGTGCCGGTGCTGGTATCGGTGCTGATATCGGTGCTGGTGCCAGCGACGTACCTGGTGGAAGATGTTGGCAAAGGTCACGGCGCAAGTGAGGGTGACGATCGACTCCCAGCCGACGCGGGTGGGGTACAGGTTCGACTGCTGAGGGGCACTGGCGGGGATGGTGACGTTGAGGCCAAAGCCGATCGAGGCAATCACAAAGAGCGCCAGGACAGTGAAGGACTGGAACTTGTCGGTGATCAGACTGGCAGGCATGCCACCGACGGCTGGCATGCAAAAGAAAGAGATCACAACACGAGGACAGGGGGTGAGAGGCTGTTGTGCTTGGCAGAATGGCGAATGTCGCATGTCGCAGGGCCCACACGCCGCTGCCCAGACGGCCGCCGCTTACCGGTGTAGGTGGCCGTGCAAATGCAGACAATGACCTGGGCAATGATCTGCTGGGTGGTGCTGAAGCCGCAGAAGCTCAGGAAACCACCGAGAGCAGTCAGCTCCGAGGACAGATAGACAGTCATGTACACGATCGAGATCAGGACGGTCAGGAAGAGGCCCGACCAGCCGAAGCGCATGAGCACAAAATCGGTGACGGTCACGCCGTTGGGGGCCCAGCGGCGGACAGCGGGACCCATCCAGGCCAGCAGAAGGATGGGCGCAATGCAGGCAATGGCATAGCCGACAGCGCCGACGACACCGAGCTGGGGGTCGGAGCCGACCTGGGGAAGAGTAAAGATGGTCCAGACACCCAGACCTACAGAGAGGCGTCCAAATCGTTAGACTGGGACCGAGACTGGGACTGAGGCTGGGACTGGGACTGGCCGGACAGCAGCCAGCACACAACGTACCCGAGGCGAAAAAGTTGGCGCCGAGCGAGAACCAGCCCTGGGTGCCGCGGGCACTCAGGAAAGAGTCCTTGGTTTGGTTGCGGGCGCGGAAGCCGGCGTAGCAGCCGATGGCAAAGAAGAGCGCAAGGGTGACATAGTAGAGGACGACCTCGACGGTGAAACTTGGATAGCCCATGGCGACAAAGAGGTGCTTTGGGGGGGGGGAGGTCCGGCGGGAGACGAAGCGGTATGAAGCCCTGGGGCAGATGGGAGACGCCGGGGACCGGGAGATCGGAGTGCGTTCCAGGCAAAGATGCAGGACAGAACAGACGGCGAGAGAGGCTTGCTGCCCGACCAGGTTTTATAGCGCGAGGAACGGGGGAAGAAAAAAAAAGATTGCGCCCGCTGTGGCACCTGGAAGGCCGCTGGACGGCAGTTTGGGGACAGACAACAAGCGCGCACGTTGTGTGGCTTGGGCGGTGGCGGAATGCACAGGCGCATGGGTTCGATGTTCGGGTGGATAGATATTGGTGCCGCCGAGATATGTGCATCCTCGAGGTGCTGTGAGGACCAAGACTCTCGGGGTGCTGCAGGAGCCCGGAAGGCTTCCCAAGCACCGCTGCGATTGGAATCGACGACTGTGGGAACAGAAGCGAGGTGTATTGGCGACAGATATCATCCATGCTGGCAGCGACCAACATCGGTCACCACCACCCACTACATCCACTACATCCACTACATCCACTACATCCACCACTGAATACGCTGCCGTTGCTCAGTAGAGATACGTGATCCTTCTGCTTGGGCTCTGTCGCAAACTTGCCAGGAGTTCCCATGTCCGTGTCTTGCCCGGAGCCAGGCCGGCCGCCGGTCGGTCGTCTGCATCCACAAAGAGTATCAGATGCTGCAGGCCCTCCAGAAACTTCCTCACCAGCAGCACACTGTCGGTCGGCAGATCCACCAGCATCTTGAAATCGATCCGGACCAGCTTCAGCGACGTGAATGCCGTGCCCAGGGTATCCCAAAAGGCCAGTTTCTGCTGGTTGACCCAGTCGGCCTCGGACGGCGACCGGGCTGCCAGCACATACCGCGGCAGGCGGAGCTGTTCGAGGGGCAGTCCGCTCGCCGTGAGCACAAGCTCATTCAGCAGCTCAATGTCTAGACAGTGCTGGTCGTGTGGCTGCATCGCAGAGACCAGCGCCAAGGCCCGCAGCTTGCCGAATCCCGAAAAGTCGCCCACGAGCTTGGGCTTGGTCTCGCCAAAGGTCGTCACGGCCGACATGGCCACGCCCGCGGCGCTCGTTCCGGCCGAGTCGATCGACTTTTCCCGCTCGAATTGGATGCAGAGCGACTCGAGGTGCGGCGCCAGAGCAGCAATTTGGGTCAAATTGACGCCGCCACGCATGTACCCGATCGACAGCTGCTGCAGGAAGGGGTGCAGGGCGAGAAAGCCGAGGAAGGTGTGCGACGAAAAGCTGCCGTAGCCGTAACCGGCGAGGCCCAGACGCAGTAGCCCCCGTTGCTCTGAGCCGTCGGCATCCTTGCGACGCAGTCGCTTGTTCTCCTTGAGGATTCGCTTGAGAGACTCGGACGACAGTCCACTCAGAACATGGCTTGATCGAACGCCGACCACAAACAACGACTCGAGCCGAGGCAGCCCGGCAACAAACTCGATCACTGCCGAATCGGTGATGGTATCCCACCGGCAGTTGAGGACCACCGAGCGAATCCGCTCCATCGTCATCGAGGGCTTGGACGAGAGCCTCGAGAACAGAAGCGACAGGGCCGGCAGGTCGATCGATCGGCCGAACGGAGCAAGATCAAGCTGGATCGAAGCCACAGGCGCCAGTCGGCGAGGGTCGCCCGATAGCACTTGGTAGAACTGAGAGAGGGCATCGGGTCCGTAGATTGGGTTATCGCGATCGTGCAGCTCCAGCGACTTGGCGTCGGCAATCGGAAGCAGATAGTGCCAAGCGAGCGTCTTCCAGAACGAGTGCATGAAGCACACCCGCCGGAACTGGGCATTGACCAGCGGCAAGATCAGCATCGCCGGCTTGCCGCACGGCAGCGGTGCCTCGATGGTCGGGTGGTATCGGTGGTGAGCAGCAGCAATCCGTGGCTTTTTGCGCTTTGGCTCGGCAGGCAGCTCTGCTATCGGGTTGGTTGGGCGCTCGTTGTCAGACCGATCGACCCACGAGTGGCTGCGAGTCGCAGAGGGGCGACTTGGTTGGCCCGAGACCTTGCGAGCAAACGACGATTCGAGTCCGTGATGGATGTTGGAGTACGGCGCATTGGCATGGTGGGGCTCACAGCTGTGGTAGTCCTGGCCGATAAAGCTGCTGCCCTCCATCCAGCGGCCCGACGGGAGCGCCGCGCAATAGTGAGGCTGCAGGAAGTAGAACACCCGCAGCCACAGCTCGTCGGGGAGCCAGGGCCGGGTCTGGACGGCATCCGTGGGTCTGGTGCGGGCCTTCTTCATGTTGCGGCTGCATGCCGAGCCTGCGCTTGCAGAGGCGGGTGTGGTTTTGGGCGGGCGGCCATCGAAAGTCGCTGCAGACGGTGCAGCCGGCGCAGGCCGAGCAGGCATCGGCGCTGTTCGTTGCGGAAACGCAAGCACTTCCATCGATCCATCATTTTTTTTTTCTGCTGTTGATTTCGGCCTCCGACACGACAACGGCGGGCTGCGCTTGCCCACGGGACCGAACCTCGCAGCGCGTCCAAGCCGCTGGCGCTGGGTCGACGGACATCGGCCGGGACGATCGATGCATCGCAGCCCCGGCCGGCCAACAGCAGCCGCCGATCGTCGATCTTGGTATTCGGGAGCACGCCTGGTTCCCGTCTAACAGCTGCTTTGATTTCCCGGCTGACTGCTCGGCTCAAGACCAGGGCGGTGACGCAGCCGCATCAAGCTGTTCTCGCCACAAGAACCAAAATATCGCCACCCCAGAAGCCAGGCCTCGACCAAGACCCAGCGATGCCGCCCAAGAGAAAGCGGGCAGCCGCACCGGTGAATGAGGAAAAGACCGTAAAGCCCAAAGCAAGTGTGCCCAAGGCCAAGATGCCCAAGACTGAGACAAAGCCAGCGAGGGTCAAAGTGGAAGCGCTTGAGACCCAGACCGCCATCGAGGGATTGACTGCCCCCGTCCAAGACCGGCCAAGATGCTCGTGGCTGGGTACGTTGGTCGACGAGGACCGTGGCAATAGGGTACCACCCAGATCGCAATAGCGTGGATGCTGTGCCATAGGGCTGCTGAATGCCAAAGGATGTGCATCGACTCGAAATGACAGATCATGCGCTCACCACCACCACACCGAACTGCGTTGCTTGCAGCCCGATGCATTGGAAAGCGCACCGACACCCCCATCGCTCGGATCTACACGGAATACCACGACACCGAATGGGGAGCCAAGAACCGGCTGGACGATAACAGGTACCTCTTCGAGATGCTTGTCCTCGAGGGCGCCCAAGCTGGCCTGTCGTGGGCCACGATCCTGCTGGTACGTCCCTCACACGGAGCAAGCAGGGCGGTGCAGCTTGAGACATGATCGAGATTCGTGAAGCATGATCAGGGCTCACCCTTTGTCAGCGACACAGCCAAGCAACTTCAGGAGCTTCACTCATCCTCTGTTTTCCTGCAGCGCCGTGAGGCATATCGCGAGGCGTATTCGCACTGGGACGTCGATGCAATCGCCGGGTACACCCCCGAGAAGCTGTCCAAACTCCTCTCGGGCGACTCGGGAGTCATCCGAAACCGCGCAAAAATCGAATCATCCATCGCAAATGCACGGCTGTTCCTGGAAATCGTCGCAGAGCACAACGGCAGCTTCCGTGAGTATCTCGACGGGTTCATCCAGAAGGCCGATCCGAAGGAATTCGGCCCTCGCACGGCCAAAGACGGCATCCGCGCCACCTCGCAGCTCTCGGAGGATCTCTCGGCCGACCTTCGGGCTCGTGGCATGCGCTTCGTTGGCCCAACGTGCATGTATGCCTATCTCCAGTCCATTGGCGTGGTGGACGACCATGACTGGGACTGTTTCCGCCACCGTCGTTTTCAAGACAAGCAGGCCTAGCTCATAGTCAGCTCTGGAACTGATTTGGTCTTGAATAAACGCACCCTGTGGACTGCTTTCGCTTGGGAGGACTCGAGACTCCCTTTGATTGCAAATGACCTACTAGATGCAGACTATCGCAGACTATCACAGACTATCACAGACTATCACAGACTGCGCTGCCCAAAACAGAGATGCCAAGTGTCCTGTTTCAAAAGAGCTCGTTGTCAAGCGAATCATGATTGGCGACACTTCTCGCCAGCAGCGATGACCTCAGATCCGGCTTGAGCGCCGCCGTGTCGATGCCGTTCGCCTTCGATGTGGGTCGGTGGTGCCCGCTTCTTGCTCCATCCACCCGCATGCGCAACGCAGAAATGCTGTACGAGAGCCGAGAGAGCCCAGTGCTTCATACCCACCGTTCCATCGGTCAAGCCAGCTCGATCCCGCCCGCAGCAATGTTCCAGCCGAGGGAGCCTCTGCGAGAATCCACCCACGACTTGGCATCGCCATCGGATGGGCCGCGTCACTACCGCCGACACATCGCATCGCTGCGTCCACAGGCATCTCAGATCATCGCCGAGGCCAAAGCGTCGCTCAAGTTTCCTTCCAGACCCTTCACGCCATCTGTTCGGGCCCGTTCGCTGTTTTCCAGCCAGGACACCTCCCACGACAGTCGGCTGCTGCAAGCCGGATTCGCATCGCACAAGGATGCCGTGGGAACGCGGGATATCGCACCACAGCGATCAAAGTAAGCGCTCACACCAGCGTGGATACAGCCATCGGCCCCCCGCCGGAGCCACACCGCATGGATGCTTGGCAGGATGCGCAAAGCTGCGTGTGGTTGTACGTCCCCACCTCATACACGTATCCGCAGGGTACATTCGTCGAAGCTGGAGTTGCTTCAGGGGGCTCGTTGCTCCAACCCGACAACATCAGTCAGGGGAGGTATCGACTGATGACACATCCTGCACACTTGCCTTCATCGTAGCGAGCTCCATCGAAGAGCGCTCCCCAGGCGATTGGCCGCGTTGGCTCCCAAGCAAGCGGATAGTTCGTCCCCGAGCATGAATCAAGGAGGGCTATCGGCACCGTCCGGGTGCATGAGCCACGAGGTGTGTCGAGCAGCACAGCGAGCCAGCAGACCACTGTCACTTTGGGAGCCCACTCATTTGCATGACCAGCCACCACCTTGGTCCCCAAGCGGCATGTCGCCTGCCCAACATCGGCCACGAAAGAACCTGCACGTCGACTGACGCCATCTGCCCTCATCAGGACGCATCGCCAACGCTGAAAGAGAAGCCTCCGTCGCATACCCCAGCAGCTAGCCAGCGTGGATCACCCAGGGATGGCTCTTGCGAGCGGCTCTCGACTCTCATAGAGGCACTGGAAACCTCATCGATCGAGGATATCTCTCGGCTAGTCGACGAGATGCTTCAAGATTCAGAAGGAACGCAGTTGCACGGCAGCCCCTCAAGTCAAGACGAGGCACACGAGCGACTGCGGTCCGATATTGTGCATGTGCTGCTGGACAACATGCATGAGAGTAAGCTCACAAACCACAGCCTTGGCTTTGGGGCAATCATCTTCAAGGCAAGTACAAAGCATAGACTGTTCGTGAATCGCAGCTAGTCTCGGAGAATGCGTGAAGCCAATCTGCACAATCGAGACTTTGTACCCTCCTCCGTCAGCGTTGGCCAAAGGCAAGTCGTCATCTCATACGTGCACACCGAACGGGTCACACTCAATAGCTCACAAGGGACGAGAAGAGCATCGCCAGCGTGTTCAAGTACCTATAC
Organism: Polychytrium aggregatum; assembly: GCF_025602895.1. Taxonomy (NCBI): domain Eukaryota; kingdom Fungi; phylum Chytridiomycota; class Chytridiomycetes; order Polychytriales; genus Polychytrium; species Polychytrium aggregatum. The sequence goes on along the minus strand of NW_026516229.1, from coordinate 358,792 downwards.
AAGATGAGCAAGAGCGAGGCAAGCGATGAGTACTTTGGCAAATACGACTACATTGGTATGGCCGATTCGTGCACCCAGCCACCCACCAAATCCAATCCAACCCAATCCAACCCAATCCAACCCAATCCAAGTCTATTCAATCCAAGCCTATTCAATATACACATCAGCCAGTACTTACTATCACCAACGCTCTGTTTCTCCTCGATAAAGCATACTATTTCCAGTTTTTGAAAGACAGCTTTGATGGCCTGAGCCCGGATCAGCTGTTTCCGTCTCGCTACGACATGCTCATCATCGCGTCGGGGACACTCAAGAACGTCTCATCCAACTCGGAGCCGAACCAAGTGCGCCTGCTCCAGTTGGGATACATTGAGCTTGCAGCGAACATTCTCGAGTTGTGCTATCAGGTACAACACATACCCAGCGATGGAGACCATCGATTCCCAACCTCAACGCTTGAGTAGCTACCGACTATTGCGTGGCCGTGGACTCACACACATGTGGCTGCATTGTTGCTGCATCGATCTCCACATGTCCACAGAAGCACACACTCTTTCATCACTCCAACCAAAAGAACGTCCAGGTGTCGCACTTTCTTATTCAGGTGAGTCAGGGCCGCAGGCACACACGCCTGTGGGTCTGATGTGTGGATATGGATAGCTATTATTGCCTTGCAGATTCGAAGCTGCCGAATCCTGTGTCGGATCTGGTCCTAGTGGCTCATCGTCATAATCGGTTCTCGAAACAATACCGCACGCTGGGTTTAGATCACCGGCATTCTTCGAAACCTGGTCACGATCCACGCCGACAGATCGAAGCTCCTGGACTGCAATGTCGTTGAGCATCTGCAGCTACTCATGAGCGAGGAGATGGGACTCGTCGACTCGTCCGAGCTGATGCTGAATGTTTCACGAATTCTGAGGTGAGTTCGTGTCAGCCAGCCGCCAAGACACACTGCAGATTGGAATCCAGACTGGTCTTTGTCCAATGAGCTGGATTTTGTCGCTCGGTACTGACGCCACGGTGCACACACAGCAAGCTCTCTTTGAATGGACATTGCAAGTCCAGGATGATGTCAAAAGAGTTCATCGAATCGTCGTTAGCGCTGTTGTTTAGATGCCAGAGCTACCAGGTACAGCCCCGGACCACTCGCACCGGCCCAGGCCAAACTTCCGCGGTACTGTGGTTATTTCGTCGCACGATTCTATGTCCATGCGCTGTTCCAGTTGTCTCTGGGGCCGAGATACTCTGAGTATCGAGATCTGCCAGGATATCTCGGTTCCTCCGTATGCGTGAATGCAGGTTTACCCGCTTGTTCAACGCTCGCATCTCCATTCACTGACTCGAGGACGGGTCCACAGCCGATCCTTGTTCGAATCAGCTTTGTCCTCGGCAATCTCACCTCGGTGTTGACCCCGTGCCACCAGTACTTTCGGCCGTGGCTTGGTGAGCTAGTTGCACTGATGGATATATACCTTCAAGGAAGTCTGTATCCGTTCGGATATCGTCCCGAATGCTTGGAGCCTGGCCAGGCGGATTCAGCCTCTGGCGAAGACACGGAAGATACCGCTGCCGAGATGGCCCGAAACGACGAGGTCTTGATCAAGGTAAGTCAAACGGGAAGGCACATAAGCCGGCATGCCTATTGGACGACTTGGACGAGGGCCTTCACCCCAGAGAGAGTGCCAGTAACGTCGTTAGCACCAGTCGCGACTCTGTGCTGGCGACCTTCCCTCTAAAGAGTCTGTCATGGACAAGCCATTCGGTCTGCTTGGACACTCGAGTGATCTGAACTCACTCTTGGCTGCGTTGCTTTCCGCAGATGATCCGGCTGATTGCCAATCTATCCGTGGATGAGGAATCGGGGCAGCAACTGGTCCGAATGATCGAACTTGAGAGTCTCTTGAGCATCCTGGGTGAGTACCGGTCCCTGGTCATGCGTCGTATCAAGGGGGCTGCGACAATCACTCGTGCTGGAGATGGCTATCGCAACATCCGGACCCATGGATCGTCCGACTCTTCCGACTGACCCAACTTGTTGATCGTCATACTTGCGAACTGTGCGATGCTGTAATTGGCTCCGGGATTGGCCTCGGGCACGCACCTGCACTCTCGCAGTCCAAAAGGACCTCAAATCCAACGAGGAGTTGGTTCTCAATGTCCTTGGGGCGCTCGCCAACTTCACTTTCTACAGGAGCAGCGACAACTTGATCTTTGGCCGGGCCGCACAGCAAACCGAGCGTAAGGCCTGGGTGCAAAAGCACCAGTCAACAGACACTATCTGTTTGTCCTGCCTTTGTGCCGAGTCCTGATTCCATAACGACTGTCGACTGACCAAGTACCATCCATGTTGCTTGCCCATGTGCCCCACCAGTGATCGCCTCGTTCCTGCTGGCATCCAACACAGAAATCGTCGCGGCAAGTGCCCGCATCCTTTCGAATCTGAGCCATGATCCAACACCGCGCCAGGTCCTGTACCAGAAGAAAGGCACCGAGACCTTGACCATCCTGCTGGACCACACCGATCGATGCGTGTTAGTGTCGACATGCGGCACCTTGGTCAACCTCGTAAGCTCGCCCATCCACTCCCGGATCTTGATCGAGAACGGTGGCTTGCAGAAGTTACTCGAAGTCGTGGAAGGGTCGATCAATCTGCAGGACTGGGAGCTCGCAAGGGCCTCGGGTATGGTGCTCAGCAACATCATTATGCCCCTGGCGGACAGCTGCCGGGGATTTGCTGGGCTGGGCCCATCCCACCGGGGGCTGGCCGCGCGGATGGAGAGTATCGGCTTTGGCGACGAAGTGACCGACAGGCTCATCGAGATGCTTGAGGAAGTGCTTGGTAAGAATCATGCGAATGTGCAGATGTCGCTCGGACGCAGCGGTGTCCGGGGACGACGATTGTCATAGAAGACAGCTGAGATAGCGTCTCGCCTTGCCATTCCTTTGGAGCCGGATTCTTGGGTTCGGCCAAAGCACCATCGATCTCACCTCCCGCGGTCCTGTCGCCGATTCAGATTCCACGCCTTCGTACGAAGAGGAGAGCTTCCAGGACTACAGCGAGTTCCGGACGATTGCCATTCGGCTGCTCGACCTGCTGCTACCGTCGTGCCTGACGCCGGAGAGCGATTTCGATGTGGTCGAGGAGGTGTATGTGGGCGACACCGACGACGTTGGGGTCGGCAACGACGAATGATAGACACACAGACCTCTGTCCTGGCTGGATGCGGTATTTCGCTGTCTGCGACCGAGGAAGAGGGCACAGGGCAGTGCCGGGCATGCCGATCGCCAGGACACACGGACCCGCCTGGCAATGCGCATGGGAACGGGCATGGGTGTCGGGGTCCGCTGCGTGCATTGCATATCCGCTGCTGTCCCGCTCGTCCAGGCATTGCCCCGGCACCGCCGGGTCTGCTCCGGCACTGGCCGTCCGTCCGCTCGCTGGCGCTGCGGTGGCCGATGTGGTCGGCAAAGGTGGGTGGGAAAGACGGTAGGATTGCTGCCCCGATGCAACATTGGCATTGCGAGCCACAGGGGAAGCCGCAGCAGTGCTCGAGCGACACCGGCTCGGTCTGCTGTGCTCACTCCTGGAGACTTGCCCCGGATGCGACGAGCATGCAGCGGTGGTGGTGGTGGTGGTGGTGCGGTCTGTCGGCCCTCGTCGGTCGCAGGGCCAGAGTGTGCACTTTTTTTTTTTTTCGCCTCATGGAGTGGAGGCTTGGCTGCTCGTTTCCTGCCTCCCATTGCGCCTTCGGCCCGCCCGCCTCGCCCCGCCCCGGCCTGCTGCCTTGGCCATCGTCTCGCCAGGCTCCCTCTGCCCCACTCGCTCCTCCGTGCCGGTCTCGCTGCCGATCGCATCTACGTATGTGTCTGCTGCTGCTGCGTCCGCTCGGCCTGCTGCCGACCCTGCTCCATCGGCCTGGATCGTGCTGCTAATCCTTCCCGTCGTCGTGCCGCCGGTCTTGGTCGCTTCTTCCCTCTGCCACCGCCCGCTGTCGGCTGTCTCGGCCCCGCCCTGCGTCCCCGTGGCCTCTGTTCCCAGATCATCATGATGGCTACAGCTGCATCCGGAAAGCAACTCTTTGTTGGGAATGTAAGCTGTCCTGCGACTCTCCTGGATGCTCGACCCGGCTGTCACTCCAGCTTGGTTGGGCTTTGGATGGCCGGCGGCTATTTCCGCCATCGCCATCGCCTTTGGCCAGTCTTGTCGATCGCCATCCATCTGACCTTCGCGGCTCGGTCGCTCGGCTTTCCTCCGGCAGCTCCCTTTCGTTGTGACCTCGCAGGATCTGAATGACCTGTTTGCAGAGTCCGGTAAGTCAGTTGCCCAGTCGGCAACCAGGGGTCCGTCCGGGGGGTGGGGCTTGCGATGTGTTGCAAGCAATGCCGCCTGGAGCTGTTGGCAAAGACCTTTGCCCGAGACCATCGCTTGGGACTGTCGCAGATGACCATCGCGCTGGAATCCTGGACACGCCTCCATCTATCGGTGTCTCGATAGTCAGCCGGGATCTGCTGCGCCAGCGACAAACGATGTCGATCTGCTTGTCGCTGCCTCGGCCTCTTGGCTCATCCGCTCCTCTCGCTCTCGGCTGACAGGCAAGGTCGTGCGCTCCGAGGTCATCTCGACTCCCAGCGGCCGCTCCCGTGGCTTCGGCACCGTCCTCTTTGAGACCCAGGAAGAGGCCAACAATGCCATCAACGCCTTCAACAACTATGAGTGGCGCGGTCGCAAGATCGAGGTTCGCGAAGATCGAGCTGTTCGAGCTGCCCCTCCGGCTTCGGCTGCCAACCCTGCTGTGGCTGCCGTTGCCGCTGCTGCCGCCGCCGCTGCTGCTGCTGCTGCCGCAGTTGCAGCCGATGGCTCCGAAGCCCCTGCCGCGGAAGTTGGTGAGTCCATGTACATGCAGATCGCGTGAGAGAAGAAGCCTGGTGACAGGCATCGGCATCCACATCCGCATCCACATCCACATCCACATCCGCATCGGCATCCACATCTGCATCCGTATCTTGGTTCTATATCATTCATCGGCCATGACGACTGACACTCCGGACATATCGATACAGCCGAGGATGAAACCGACGCTTCCAGCATCAACGTGCGCGCGCTGTTTGTCGGAAACCTGCCGTACTCGGTCGGCTGGCAGGATGTCAAGGACCTGTTCCGACAGGCCGGCAACGTGGTCCGATCAGATATCCCACTCGATTACCAGGGTCGATCCAAGGGCTTTGGCACGGTGCTGATGGGCACCATCGAGGACGCCAGGGCTGCCGTCAAGATGTACAACGGCTATGAGTGGAACGGCCGTCGCATCGAGGTCCGCGAAGATCGCACCTATGTCGAAGGCGCCGTGGTAAGTCTCGCGGGGGAAAGGCTGTGCGGCAAGGCCGGTGCGATGCGAGGTTGGCGGTATTTGCTTTATATGCGACTGTGTATGCGACTGTGTATGCGACTGTGCATGTGTCCGTGGTATCTATCGCATTTGCTGCATTTGCCACATCTGTCAAACGGATCGTATGTGCCTCTGGGTAGCAGCACAATCATCGCCAAACAGCATATCCCGGAAACCGACCTAACCCACTCCAACCCTTATCCACAAACCGACCACACCCAGCCCCGGGCTGTCGCCGCTCCGGCCTTCAACGCCCCTTCGTACAACTCGGCCGTACCCAACCCTCCCGTTTCTGCCCCCGGCCGCCAGCTGTTTGTCGGCAACATCACCTTCACGGTGCAGTGGCAGGAGCTCAAGGACCTGTTCCGCCAGCACGGAGACGTGATCCGCGTCGACATTGCCCAGGACGGACAGGGCCGTAGCCGTGGATTCGCACAGGTGCTGATGAGCTCGGCCGAGGAGGCCAAGGCCTGCATCCAGGCCCTGAACGGGTACGAGTTCTTTGGACGACCGCTCGAGGTCCGCGAGGACAGATACACAAGCGAGGCTGGCGGATCGGCCGCCGGAACCCAGGTGTTTGTTGGCAACGTAAGTGCTACGCGGGATGAGCTGCGAGTGCATCCCGATGGCGATGGCGATGGCGATGGCGATGGCGATGGCGATGGCGATGGCGATGGCGATGGCGATGGCGATGGCAATGGCGATGGCAATGGCAGTGGTACGACAGGGTCCAATGCTCATTTCCATGCTCCCCTCTCTGCTCCTTCCGGGATGCTATTCCACAGCTGCCATACTCGTTCCGCTGGCAAGAGCTGAAGGATCTCTTCCGAAACAGCGGCCTCAACCCGGTCCACGCGGACATTATGGTCGAGTCAGGCATGGGACGCTCCAAGGGCTGCGGCACCGTTCGATTCGCCAGCCGCGAGGAGAGCGACCGCGCTGTGAGAGAGTTCAACGGAACGATCGTCTCTGGCCGCAACATTGTTGTCAAGCTCGACAAATTTGCATAAAGCAGCTATGCCCCACTTTCGGCGGCCATCCCCTTGATCTTCCCACTGCCCTTTGCATTTCACTTTGTTTGCGCTTACCTCACCTTCCCCGCTTCTTTCCCTCCCGCCCTTGCTCTCCATCTCTCCATTGCACTTGTTCCATATTTGCCAGTTTTGATGTATATTGTTATGGATGTAACCGGCTGATGTACCTTCGGACGGCCTCTCAGAAAGCCATGTATCAAACTGAATCAAAAAAGGAAGTTGAGGAGAACAGAGAAAAGCGGCGAGTCACTTCAGATTCGAGGACGATGCCGATTGCCATCATCCGATGTACATTCAAAGTGCTCGGAGCGACCGGTCTGGAGATTTAAACAGATCAATGTATTGAAGGGGCAGAGTCGGGGGGGGGCAAAGAAGCAATGTGTGTGCTTTGGACAGCAGATCGGGTACGGAGAAGTACTTTGGCAAGACGTGGGCAACGCATACCCATCAAGCCATCCAGAGCAAGCAAAAAGCAACAAGAGCAAAGCGACATGATGTGAATACGGGGGTAGCTGTGGGACGGCGGAGAGGGGAGGACAAATCTAGATTGCTGGGCAAGGCAGCTTAGAAGGGGCAAAGGTCGACGGTCTGCAAAGCTCATGGAAGTCTGTCAAGCAAGGGTAGAGCGAAACATGACAAACACAGGATACAGGAGCGGCGGTGGGCAATTGAATAATTGGTGGCGACGACGGCAGCGGGGGGGGGATCTTGAGGGTAGGACAGGCGTCTGGCTCTTACTGCACCATGGCAGTCAGTCCCAGGACGACAAGCGACGAGACCAGCGTCAGGACCACCGAGGCGGGTCGCACGGTCGAGTCGGCAGCCGAGGCCTTCAGCCCACGGGCAACGAGCTGGGCAGGCGAAGCCGAGGCGGATGCCGAAGCCGAGGATGCCGATGCTGAGGCCGAGGCGGTGCCGGTAGCATTGGCGGACTGGGTCGAGTTGCCAGAAGGCGAGGCCGGGGTGGTGGTGTTGGTGTTGGTGGTGTTGCCAGACGGCGGCGGCGGCGAGGGAGTGACGGGAACGACACCAGGACACTTGGGCACGCTGGCCGAGAGGGCATCGGTGTAAGGCTTGAGGAACCGGAAGAATGAGAAGGTGGTGGCGTTGGTCGAGGTCTGGTACTGGCGCTGGACGCAGGACGTGCACATGACGTTCTGGTTCTGGGCCTGCGAAACAGGCGGGAAGATGGAGAGGAGCGATGGGGCGGCGGTGTTGTTGGGATCCTGCGACAGACCCGGGATCTTGCTCTGGAAGTTGGCATAGTTCTGCAGCAGGCAGTATCCCTGGCCGTTCGAGCTGTCACGGAGACATCCGATGGTGGTCAAGGCCGAGATGGTCAGGGCAATCTCGGGGACGGTGATGCCGCCAAGGACGGTCGAGAAGAAGCTGTCGCTGGGGTTGTTGGAGGCCAGGAAGATCGACGAGGTGCCGCAGTACGGGTACAGCGAGATGGAAAAGGTCTGCACGGCCGAGGCGCAATCCGAGCTGCAGAGCGACAGGACGAAGGAGCCGTCGACAGCAAAGGCGCCGGGGGCCGAGGCAATTGTCAACAGGCCAGAGCCGCCGCAGGAGCCGACGAGCTGACCGAGGGCGCCGGTCTGGTTGAAGGCGTCCTTGCAGGTCTGGGGGAGAGTGGGATCCCAGGGCAAAAAGTCGATGCTCTGGGCCGAGGCCAGGGCAGCCGAGGCCACGAAGCCGGTGAGGAGTGACAGCGAGAGTTTCATGCCGACGGGGGATGCGGGGGCGATTGTGGGAAGACGGGAGCGAAGGACTGGGGACTGTGGATAGGCAAGGTCGGGAGGGACGAGCCGAGGCTTGAAATCCAAGTGGGTCGTCCAAGACGGATGTGCAGGACAGATGTGTAGGACAAATGTGCAGGACCGGCGTCCAAGACTGATGTCCAAGGGGAGCGGACCCAGGAGACGATTGGGGAAGGAGGTTGCGGAAACGAAGCCGAAGAACGAAGTCGAAGGACGAAGCCGAAGGACGAAGCCGAAGAAGGAGACCAAAGTGCCTTTGGAGCAGGCCAAACCGACGACAGGCGAGGGGCGAAACGGGGTTGCGGCGGGCGCCGCACCGCGACGCGACACGCTCGCACAAAAGGCAGGCGGGCGCGCCGTGTGTGACATTTAGTGCGCGCATCTCGTGTCGGACGCGGGCGAGGGTGCGCCACACACGCGCTCACCGTCGCACAGGTAACTTGCTGTGGCGTGCGCAGCACCTGTGCCTGAGAACGTTCCATTCCAGGTTCCGGCCCTTTTGCCCAGCACCAGCACCAGCACCAGCACCAGCACCAGCACCAACGGCAGTGTCCAAAAGCGCTCCTCTATTGTGCATGATGGCGGCGCTGCGCCGGCCAGGCCCCGGATGTTCCTGGCGCGCTCAGGCAATCTCGTTCCATGGACCATCGCCGGTCCCGTCGCATTTCTGTTCCCCCTCACCCGCCACCGGTCGCGACCGAACGGCTCAGGCTGTTTTGCTTTGGTACTCCCAAGATGCGGATCCGTCGCTCCTGCTTCTCGGATCGCTTGAGTCTGTCTTGGTAGATGAGCTGGATGCGTCGGCGCACGTCCTCGTATTCGATGAGAATCTCGTTGAAATCGTCCTTCGCCAGCCGGTACAGCACACAATGCTTTGCCGCCCGGACTGTTGCCGTCCGTCGTCCTCCCGATATGAGCGATAGCTCTGCGTTTCCAGTGGAGCCGCCGGCGTTAGCTGAGAACCGCCACATGCTGCCAGCTCTCTCGCGTTCTCTCGTGGCGATCGGGCTGGCAGCCGCACTCAGTCTCTGCTGCAAGCACCATCATCTCTGTCAGACTCACCGCCAAAGAAACTGCCTTCTTTCAGCCGAGTTACTGAGACGCCATTGACAATTACTTCGCACTCGCCGGTCTCGATAAAGTACATGGAATCGCCCTCCTCGCCTGCGATGAAGATGTCTTCATCCTTGACAAAGTAGCACGGCACCAGTGCCATTGCAATCTGCCACGAAAACAGGTTGTCTCGTCCGTCGTTCTCGTGCCGTGACAAAAAGTCGACCTTGGAGATCAGGTCGCTGCAGTTCCAAAGGGCAATGTCTCGGATGATGGGCACGTTCAACTCGCTGAGGAGGCCGACCTTGAGAAGACGACCGTCAGAAAGATGCGCCCTGCTTTGGCCTCGGTGGCGGCCACTACTCGGCGCCCCAAGTGACAAAACTGAATCATTGGCCTCCTCCAGTCGGCCTCCATGCTGCCTACCTCGTCAAAGTACTTTCCCTTGTACTTGACGTAGTAAAAGTCCCGGACGCGCTGTCGGAGGACCTCAGGAACCTGCTTGTATCGCAGGTATTCGTTGACCGTGTCCATTTTTTGCCGGTAGAGCCGTGCAGAGCCGTCAAATCCGACAAACGAGAACAGTGTCGCGATAATGGATGCATACTGATGTCCAGAGTCCATACCATTCATGCGAGTTAGCCATTGGAATGAACGACGGACATCGTGGAAAGTGCAGCCACGCATCCAGCATATTCGTGCTCAATACATCCGCTGCTTGTGCCAACGACAGCCTCCTCTGACTATAGAACAATAAACTTTGCGGCAATGCCCCATTCACCCAATTCTTTGGATATGCTACACTCACCAACAAGGATGCAAACACCACAAAAGAAATAAAGATGCATTGCTGGACAGTGTCGGTCGACCTGCGGGCAGTCGTTGACGTAGTTGTTGAGTTTGATTGCAAGGCGAGTGGGAAGATCGGTCATGCACCCGCGATTCGAGAGCATCCTGGCATGCCGGCTCCCCCGCCTGGCTATTTATCCCTCATCATCCTTCACCAAAGTCTCTCCAGCCCGCCACAGGCGTTTGTCCTCCATATCCAGTGTTTTGAGAATCCTCGTGTCCATGAAAATCGAAAGGGAATGGCGGGCCAACAGGAGTGGACTTGCTCAAGGGCCATCACTTACTTGTAGCTCATCTGGAACGTGTTTGCGATGGCCATCTGAAAAGTCCAGATATACTGCGCGAGCACTCGCTCTTGGAGGACAACTGATGCATCTACCCAGTCGGCATAGTTGTTGTATCGCCCTAGCAACCAGAGTGCACAAGCCTCCCAGTGCAGCACCAGGAGCAGAAAGGTGGTAAGAAAAGCAAACATGAAGTGTCCCTGGGAGAACTCAAACTTCTCGTCGAGGTAGTTGAGAAACGCCGCAAAGAGCGGCGACTTTTTGAGCTTGTAGTAAAAGTTGCGACACGCAAAGAACTTGAGCAGCAAGAGCGGCTGTGGATTTGGCAGGAACTGATCAAATGGAATGATGGCGACGATATCGAGACAGAAGTTGAATGACTTTTTCACGAATCGCATTGCCGGCGAGACCACGGGGGCATTGTCGTTGCGCTCTGACGGCAACAGCATCGTTCGGATAGCCAGGTCCGCGAGAAACAGCAGCCCGTATGCCGTGGATGCGGGAGCTACGTAGTAGTAGAGCCTTTCCATTGCTGCAAAGAGGGGAACCAAAAGCAATACCGTGGCTTGAACCACTGAGTGCCGGGTGCACGTAACCATCAATTAACTCATGGACATTCGTCAACCCAACGGCACGATGTCATGAGAAACAAAGGCAACGTGGACAGCAGATACTATGTTATGGATGTCAGGAAAGGCTCTCATGGTGCCCACCCAACCTCCAAAATCCTGCAGGGAATATGCTCGCATCGATAGCGCACATTCAAACAGTTCATCTGAATGCACAAAGTAGCCGCGGCCCATAGTCATACCAGCCATGAAAATCGTCCACCAATTGTAGAATGTTGAATCTGGGTGAATGCATATTAAACGCATGCGCTGCTCGCCTGCGTCCTTCTGGTTAGAATGCAGTCCCAGCTCGGCATCGAGATCGATGTTGCTCTTGAGAACTTCGACGCTTGTTGTCGAAGTCTTTGTATAACTTGTGCTCTGAGCTGCCTGGTTCAAATGTGAGTTCCTGGCCATGGTCATTGGCCTCGTCATTATATCTGGAGGGCACCTGGCCGGAACGGCCCCGCTTCCTTGGGTCGGAGCTGCAGAGCTGCCTGGACTCGGAGCAAAGCCGGTCCCCTGAATATGTGCGTCTTTGACCTGTTTTAAATTCGATTGAGATGATCCCTCGAGGTTGATCACTGGTATAGAGGGCTTTTCGGCGACACAAGTATTGGGCAGTGTGGGCCCACCGATTGCAGCTGTCGGCAACGTCGTCGTCGACGGCGCTGATGGCTGCGCGGGAGTTGTGCCAGGAGCGGCTTGCAGCGACGAGGGCGGTATCGTTCCAGATACACCAGCGGTGGCTGCTGCCGGCTTGGTGATATCCGAGATCAAATTCATGGCCGAATTCTTCAGCAAATCGAGGCCTAGCGACTTTCGGCGGTTTGTTGACTGCGAGCGCGTGAGTTCCGATGGCTGTGTGAAGATCGTTTCCAGCGTATTCAGCCTGGCCTCGGACTTGGTCGGCATAATCTGTTGAGAGTGTGCACCTTCCATCATCAGATCCGGCCTGATGGAGGAAAGCGGCAGCGCGCTGGACGGCTGCCGGGCGAGCATCATCGAGGGCATGGTTTCGCGACGGAGGAACTTTTTGTCGGCAAGGGCGGTCCTGTAGACTGATTTGGACTTGGCCGTCTCAGACAGGGCCGAGTGCGAGGCCTGCCACGAAGCCATGTGATGAAGGCTCTCCTGAGAATCGTAGTTCGGCCTCAAGAAGGACTGCCGTGGATGTGATGCACGTCGCGGCACCGAAATCCTCGCTTCGAGGCCCTCAAGGAATCGCCCGCACATAGTAGAGCTGCTTCACGGATGTCCTCAAGAATGCCGGTCTCATCTTCCTGGTAGGGTTCCTCGATGTCGTCCGCGTCACTGGCGCTCTCGTAGCCATAATCATTGCTGCCCAGTGACGCTTTTGACTGCTCTTCTCCACGGGTGTCATTGGCTTCAGGCTGCTGCTCAGGCTCTTCGGGGATTTGGATGCTTCCTCTGCTGTGCCGCCTTTCCGATCCTACCGAGCTCATACTGGCATCGCTTCTCTTCCTTTCGGGATGGAGTCGCTCCTGATCGATTTCGCTAGTTCCGGAGATTTCTTGCATGCCCTCGGCGGCAAGCTGACGAGACAGCGGGCTGCTGAAGGACCGATTGCGTGCGACGCCGTTGCTCCTACCCGTCGATGGGTTTGAGGGATTGCTGCTCATCGAGTCGGAGGAAAGCCTCAACGACGAGACACGAAGACGACCAGTAAGGCTTTTCCCCTACGAAGACTCAAAGGGTATATGCCTATTGGAAGGGATACGCCTCTGCGGTACTGTCTCTGTCGCGGCTCCAGGGATGAATACTCAAACCGTGAGCTGGTCCAGTGTGACGACAGCGAATCATGTGCAATCAGGCAAGCCGTCGGGAGCGCAGTGAAGCAAGCCAGGCGCGGTGCAACGCAATCCAGTGCGTCGGTCGACTAGCACTCGCTATTGATTGGAGCTGCTCCATTCAGCACTCCTCCGTAACTGCCTGATCGGCACGGCCGAATGTTGCATTTGGCCGTTCTGGTGTCTGTTCCCACAGAGTCACGTGTAGAACTCACCACGACGGACTTGGCCGCGCTTTTCGCTCTGTTGGCCATCTCTGCCTCGACTGCACCTCCCAGCCTCGACTGCACCTTCTTGCCTGCCTGCCCCCTCAGCAGCCCACAGATCCAGCCCCACACGTTACCACAGTGCCGCCTGATTCTTCATCATGTCGAGCTCACTATCCGCTTCAGCAATCTCAAATCCAACATCGTCCTCGGTCCACGCCAAAATCGAGATGGACTGTCTCGACGACCTCACCTACCTCCAGGATCAGATCCGCAATGCCATCAAGGCCATCTTTTCCGAAATCAGGGCCAGACAAGACGGGCCTTTCGCCCTCGGCGACGAAGCGATGGAAAAGTTTACCGAGAAGGTCCGTTCCACCGACCCTCAGCTCGCTGGGCTCGTTCTGGATTTGGCTTGCTTGGCGTTGTGCTGACCTGAGGTGGCCATCATGCCTCTCCAACTCGTACCCACAGTACATAAAGCGCCTGTTCAAAATGGCTGGCCCAAACATCAAGATCAACGGCGTCGAGTTTGAGGAGGCCATCCAGAAGAAAGTAGGCAAGTATCAGCCTGGGCACAGCGCCGCCCCCCCCCCTACAATCGGCAACCGCAATCGGCAGAGCGGCACCGCGGCAGAGGCCAAATATCAGCTATCGATGTTGCTGAAGCCCTTGGGCTGGCCACCGGATCCCTGTTTCACTGAGTTCCTGGATCCGTGCTAACATCGACCATTGACTCGATGCGCCTTTGACTGGGGCTGCAGTCTACGAAGAATTCGACGAGGGCCTGAGCCGGAAATGCCAGGAGCTGGCCCACAAAGTCGAAATGAAGCGACTGGCCATTGCCGAGCTCAAGCGCAAGTGCCTCCCGGAAATCGAAACGCTTTCGGACAGTATTTTGGAGCAGCGTCTGGCCCTCATTCGATCGTTCAGCGCACGGCCGAACGCACAGCCTCTTGTGCCCGCCCACTGTAAGCCGCATTTTTTGCTGGACATGCACTTCGCATCGCATCGCATCGCATCGTATCGCATTGCAGCTCGCTGCGCTGTCACGCTCGATTCGCTCAGGCACATCCTGGCCGATTGCTACTGCACGCCCGGGCCTGCCTTGCATCCTGCCGTCGCCGCGCCGTGCCAAATCAACCTCGCTCAACGAATTCCAACTCGACTCACTCGGCCGCCTCTTCTTCGCGTGACCCGTGGCGGTCGGACCAGCTGCCCTGGACGACTTTGTGGATAGCCATGTCACTGAGCAATACGTCGCAAGTCTCGACATGGTCGCTGCAGTCAGCAAGGTATGGTGCTGTCTCTCGCCGCGCCGCCTGTGATGTCCTCGCCGGACCCGACACTGATCCTCCTTGCTGGCTGAATCGCTCGCTCGCTGCAGGACATTGAGCCAGTCGTCCAGAAGCTTCGGCGCGCCCGACAAGTGCTCGAGAGCTGGAACATCCCCCAAAGCAGCGTCGAGAGGACTCCCAGCCGGCGGTCGACCATGGGTGCCAGCACCACCCCCTCGGCGACCCCACGCAGGTCGCGATCGGGCTTCATGAGGCGGCTCGAAGCGACAGCCCAATATAACCCATATTAGGCAACTGTGGCAGTACACACCGCCACCGACATCGGGTCGCACACCCTGCGAGCGAGCGGATGCTCGTCGACCGGCCTTGGATACGCCCTCAAGAGCAAGCTGTCGATAGACAGACTGCAGAAGTACTGCGCATGGGATCAGTGGAATATGCACACTATCTCCGAATGGTGCCGGAAGCGGCTGGCGGTGGTGTCTTTGAGCGATTGCCGTTCGTCAGATGGCAAGACGACACAGTCATCGAGAGAAGCACGCACTTTGTATTGTGATCGGACCTGCTATGTCGCTGTGATGCAAGCCGCATAGCCTCGACCTGTCATGCTGATTTCTCTCTGGATCATTGGTTTGTGGGGGGAGGAGGAGAGAGACCACCCGTGAATACACCTGGTCGACGCCCATGGAGGATGAACAGCCAACATCGTCCCGGCATTATCCCGGCACCGTCGCAGCTGCTGCCCAGACACAGACCGAGAACAGCATCTTCTCGGTCCCCCAATCGATTCCAGCGAGGCAGCCACGGTGGTTGTTTTGGCGGGTTGAGGCTGGCCGCCCTCGCCATGTGGAAACGTGCCTCAGGCGCCAGCACCGTCGACATGCTCGGGTTGACTTTTACGAGCTGCATTCGCCCGCCCGCACTTGGCCGTCAAGATCTGCAAATGCCACTCAGCTACGACAAGTGGAACCACATCGAGGACTACTACTCCTCCGACGAGGACACCAAGAGGCCTCCGCCCGCGGCGGAGAGTCCAGCGCAACTATGCACGCTCTACACGGTTCCATGGGACTCGCATTGTGGTGGGATTGCTGACGACAGTTCGTGGTGATATTTCCATGGCTCGCTGGATGCTCGGCCGGTGCTGCCGCTCCTATCCCGGCAGGAGAGATCGCCGCTGCCCACGCACCAACTGACGCACTCGACTGCCTCATCGTCGCCTCAGAGTTGGTTCGCTGGGCGCTCGACCGCCACGAAGTGCCCTATCTGGAGAAATCGATTCCTTGGGGCCTGCATCTGTGGAGTGCTCTCGCGTTTTCGGATCCCATTCCCGCTCCGCAGCAGGTCCATTTCCCGATACTCGTTAATCCCAAAGGAGAGGTACGTGGCTTTCTTTATGCTGCTTTTGCTCGCTGCAGTATTGTGGAGACGATCCCATCCTGCCTCATGCGCGTGAATGTTGGCGCGAGAGGAGTGCGGCAAAACGCCTCACACATCCGGCAGTGCGTTGTCCGATGAAGTAGTGTTGGGAGTGTCCGTCCCATGGCGTTGTTGAGATATGCATACCGACAGGACCGTGCACTTGGAGTGAATCGCAACTGAACTCGTAGCTGGCTTTCTAACGCGTCGGCGGCCCAGGTTTTCAAAGAGTCAACCACCCAGATTCTCACGTTCCTGTTCTCGAGCTCCTTCACCCGGTCGCTGAGGATCTACACTCCTGTCTCTGTCTTGGACATTCAAGAGTCGTACGACGACGCCTTTGCAGCAGCGACCCGCACACTCTACCTCAACATGATCCTGTCGTCCGACCTGGCCCACCAGCACATGGTTGCCAATGTGCATCTCAACACACACAAGGCCATCTACTCGCTGACATGGCCCTTTTGGAAGCGCATCATGCGCTTCTACTACCATATCAATCCGAACACAGTGAAGCAGGCATCCGAGACCGTCGACCTTGTCTTTGCTCGCGTCGGCAAGACGTTGAGAGCGAATGGCAGCGCCAGAGGCAGCTCGACCACTTCTCCCTACCAGGTCGGCGAGCACTTCACAGCCGCAGACTTGTCGTTTGCGGCACACGCAGCCCTTGTGCTTCTCCCGAGCGAAGACGACGGCTCCTTTGGGTACAACATGGGAGTTGCCCTCCCGAGTCTCAAGGAGGTTCCGTTGTCGTACTCTCTCTATGCCAAGCGACTCCGTGCCACCACCGCTGGCAAATATGCGATCCAGATGTATCGCAAGGAGCGAGGCTTTCGCTTCGGCCGCAAGGAGAGCCGGTTTTCACGCGAGAACAACCCGTGGTGGGCCGAGCCCGGCAAGCTCGGCAGCTCCATCATCAGTGCGCTTTGGGTTGTTGTCCTCATAGTCGCGCCCTTGCTTGTCCTGGTGGCCCTCGTTGTCCCCATCTGGGTGTCGTTGACGGTCATGGTGGCCATTGCCGGCACAGTTTGGTTGTTCTGGGGCCAGAAGATACTTCAATTACGCTGTGTCCACAGGCTGCGTCAGCTGTGTTTCATTCTCTTTGCTAAGCACGGCATCAATTTGCCGAAGCGCCAAGCTAAGCGGCAGTTGGATCCCGAAGCAGAGGATGACGATTGCCAACATGATGGTGCCGAAGTGACCGACGACCTGGCGTTCCCGCCGATCCCCAGCGACAAGGCAACTACGTCACCCCTTTGCGAGGCTCAAATCGACAGCAAACTCGACTGTGTCATGCAGAGCGATGCAGCCAGCATCGGCGAGGACCTATCACTGGCTGCTGTGCCTTCCGAGGAAGACGACCTGGCTGTGCCATCGAGCCCTGGCGGCGCTGGCTTTGAAGATCATTATGCCTCGTTTAGACGCGAAAGGCTACCTTACTTCCGCCAGCACAAGCGACTCCAAGAAATTATAAACGACACGAGCCATATCATGTTCGATCACCCCGCAGTCGAGTTTAACAGCGTTTGTCGTCGGATCAAAACCGGAGTGCCCCCGGACGCAATGGTTGGCGGCGCTGTCGAGTACAGTGGGACTCGACTTCGACGAAGCTTTCGAAGCGACGAAACCATCGCCGTTGCCGCCGAGGGCGAGGCTATATAGTACACAGTCAGCATTTTCTCGGGTCGAGAGTCGAGAGCAAATGCATGCATTGTCTCGTTCATGGACACCGGTTCCAAGGATTGTCAAATGGATCGCAGAATGTGAAGCAAGAATAGCGAATATTGGCTGTGCTCTTCCAGAGCATAGCGTTTGGGTGTTGGAGCGTGTGGGTTGCTATCGTGGTTTCTGTTGCGCAAGTATAATTGACGGGAAATAATCTAATCGATAACAATCTGGCAATGCTTTGTGGCGTAGTCCATCGGAACTCGTCGCAATGTCCTGTTCAACCTCTGTACCTACAATCGACGCAGCAAAACTGGGTCGTCCGGTGTATTTGAGAATCGGGACACCCTATTCTGAGCCTCAGTTGCTGTTATTCTTTGGATCCCGTATACACCAACCGACTAACCATGAGCTTTCCAGGTGGTCGAATGCATGCACCGCGCTCCCACATCGCTCCCATATCACGACATCAGCGTCAGTCGACCATCGCCACAGGAGATTGACCATATGTATTCAAGACTGTGCTCCCCAAGACTGGAAACAATCTCATAGCTTGCTCCTGCAGCCTACAGACCGCTGCATCGAAAGCAGTGACCAAGGGGAGGACGCTCGGGAATTCACTTTCCCGCTTCGCTCTGAACATGCTGCAGTTGCGCTTTCAAAGTTACCAAGGTCAAAGAAAGAAATAGAGGGAAGAGAGACAGGGATAGGGAGAGGGAGAAATAACCAGGAAGATGCCTGTCGCCAGTTGATCCTCTTGTATTTCTCTACTCGAGCGCCTTTGTCTTGGGGCCCTTGCGTTTGTTCTTTCCACCGCCGATTTTGACGCCGGCATTCTTTTCGCGTTTGGAGAGCTATCGGCAACAGGATGGCTTATCGTCAGATACGTCCAATGCCAGTCACTGTCTTCATATATAATAGGCAGTGCGCCATGGAAAGTACGGCCCAGTTGTCCACAAAGTCACAGACAGAGAACGGGTAATAGTCTGTCCCTGGCGCATGTTGTGGACACAGCACTCACCCCTTTCATGGTTTTCTGCATGAGCTCGTCGCGGGTCATGGGTCTGTCGTCGTCCTCGGACATGTTGTCGTCCGAATATTGGTCGTCGCTGTGCAGAGAAGAAAGGCGGCGAGACCTCCATCAGCATATCGCAATTTGTCCGATAGAATTGCGGCATGCGAGCGCTTACCCTATGGTTGGTGCCATGATGGACAAGTTGTTGACGGTCGGCTGCGGTCCCAGCCCCAGGAGGCCACCGACGCCGCCCGTCGTGATGACAACACCCTCTTTGCCAAGTTCTCCCTTGTCTTCGACGCCGGCGCTGCCGGATGGAGCGCTGCTGCCGCTCTTCTTTGGTGCGTTGAAGATGTAGTGCATCGTAAGGAGCTCGTTGGTCTTTTGTTCGACAATACCCAGGACTTGAAGCAGGTTCGTGTCCGTGACGACGCCGCCCGGGATCATGTCGGCAGAAATCACATAGTCCACTTTGCGTTCCTGTTCGGCCTGGTCGGCCTCGGCATTCTGCTCTTCCCCGCTGTCTGTCGCAGCTTTCGAGAGGGCTTCGCGGCTGGACGAGTTATATTCTTCCGAACTCTCGTGTCCATCTTCGTCCTTGGCTTCGTGAGACTCGGCTCCCTCTGCAGTTTCGTCTAGTCCTCCGCTGGATAGACTTGGGTGTGCCGGGGTTGTCGGGTGCGTGCTGTTCTGTGAGCTGCTCTGGGCAGGCTTGCGTGGGGACATGGAGGGAAGACGTGTGTGCTGGAGGTTGAAGATCAGACCCTCGACTGCCTTTCTGAGGTCTGATATCAAGAAGGTGACCTCGTTGTACTGGCTTTCGTATTGACTGCAGCGGGAGTTGGTGTGGGATAGTTGCTCCTGTCGAGGGATTGTCGCCGGCGGTTAGTCCTGGCGGCTCGTCTGGGCGGCTCGTCTGGGCGCGCATGGCTCTGGTGCATGCGTTCGATTTGGCGGGCCACTCCCGAAGCCTGAGGGCACCGCAAAGTCACAGCGGCTGTGACTGGAGACTGCGAATCACGGCGATACTACCTCCAGAGATTTCATGAGCTTCTTCCGACTTTCTTCGGTCTTGACGTTTTCAATCTTCATTTCGTCGATGTGGTTTTGGATCTTGACGATATCTTCTGCACAGCACTCGACTTCGTTGTTGATCTCGTTCACGTAGTTGAACAGAGAAAAGTTCTGGTCCTCGATGGCCTTGAAGCGCTGGACCAGTTCGCCAATATCGCTCGACCCGGTAACTTTGCGGATCTCCTCGAATGCACGTTCATAGGTCTCAACGGACTCGGCCAGGACCTCGGTAGAGGGCATGTTTTTGTTGGACGAATCCTTCTCTGCGGTATGCAAAGGGAGGAACATGTGTGGGCGCACGGTTTGGTGGTGGCACAGTCGATAATACCAAATTGGACATCCAACAGGGCGCTCGCCTTGCCTCACTGACGCAAATTGGTGCACTTGTACTTACCATGGTGGCTAGAGAGGTCTTTGTTGGCCCCATCCTTGCCTTCGGCCTTCTCCTGTCGATCCAGCACCTTTGTGGCCATAAAGTCCTTCAGCTTTCGATCCTGCTCGAGTGCCCGGTCCAGCTCCTTGATTTCCTGGAAATAGGTCTGGTACTCCTTCTCTGCTTTCTCACGCAGGAGGATGATCCGCGCTTGGGCTTCGTCTCTGCATTGCAGCTTTGGTCAGCGAGTGCAGTCACCTGCTGCGGTGGCAGGCGTGTGACAGCAGACCTATGCGGACTACACTACCAAGTCACTCTAATCGCGCCCCGGCGGCACGGCCTTCGTACCTCGCTTCATACGCAGCGTTGCTGAGCTCGATAATGTCTGCCATTTGCTTCTTCTGGTCGTTAAGCTCCTTTTCAAACTTGCGATAGATGTTGTCAAAGACAACTCTCTCCCGCCGAAGATTGTCGATGGTGGATCGGAAGCGCTTGTTGACGGCGAGGGATTTGTTGAACTTTACCAGTGCCTGGCAGTGTACAACGCATGATCCGGATTGTGAGATGGTAAAAGTATGGCTCACCCGGTCACAACGCTCTCACACACCCGCATATACTGTGTCAGGCAGAGACAGCAGGGCCCATAACACCATCCTGTGCCTCATGCGCATGGATCGTGCAAGTGTGGCTCCCACAGCGCCTACTTTGTCAAGGCGATTTTCCAGCACTCGAATCTGCTTCTCGATGGCATCGCTGTTCTGCATGGCAGCATTGACTCCGCCAAGATCGGCTCGTTCCTGCTCTATATCCCGGTCCAAGAGACCGATTTGGTTGTCCAGCAGGGCCACCTCTGCCATGATGGTTTTGATCTTCTTCTGAAAGGTTTCTGCACAAGCACGGTTGGGTGACGTCGTCCATCAGATATGGATACAGAAGGAGGGGGCCCTTGCGGACATGCGTTCGACTCTGCAGACCGGTGTGCCTGGAGACTCACCCGCTTGTTCCGCCATCATCTCTGCCTTCTTGCTCTGGATGCCGTTCTTTCTCCTCTCTTCGTTCCGCTGTTCGAGCAGCCGCACCTCGTCGGAAAGACTCCGGTTCTCTCGCTTGAGCTTCTCTATTGTTTCTCTGAAGGGGTGGTTTCGAGGGTGAGCTCGTATGGCAAGGGAGTGCTCCGTCTGTCCCTCCGCTATTTCCTTCGCTGGCCCACACCACTGCTTGCGGTGCTGCAGATTTACCGTTGTTTGCTGATGAGCATTCGGGACTCTTCGCTGTATGCTTTCCGGTCGCCCTCCATGATGCGGTATTGCCGTTGCAGCTTCTGCAGCTCGATTTCCGCTGAAGCCAGCCCGAGCCATGGCGCGGCGGATAGAACAGAGCGGCGGTAGCAGCCTATGCGTGAGAATCGATTCGGCTTGCCTCTCTCAGGTGTTTCCAATGCATATATCTTCCCAGCAGACACGCCGACGCGTCTGCCGGCTTGCTGATCCTGCTTGCCGATCCTGCTCGCCCAAAGGACGGACGGAACAACGCCTGCGCCGTGCAAATGCAGCGCATGCCGGGTGTGCATCGAGTAGCAGCCCGTCGTCGACGCAGGCGCTCACCTAGACCGTCGTTGGGCTCCATGTCGCTCGCTGCCGCCATCGGCTGGGCCCGGTTCGCTGTCATCGACTTGCTCATGCTGTCGGAGGGATTTCGAATGCGTCCAAATCGACCTTGTTCAAAGCGGATACGTCCAACTCGAGTTTCTCCAAAGGCCAAGTTTCAAGATGATTCGTCGAGTAGGGGCGCTGGCTTTTGGTTCCAAGTCTCCTGCCGCGGTCGGTCCCGTTTGGCCAGAGGCAGTCGGGGCAGTGGACGGAACGGATGAGGGAGCGCAGGGATGCTGCCGAACAATCGCCTCCGCAACAACGAGCCGACACCACAATACACTGTTTGGAAACGGGGGGGCATCCGCAGCGTATGATCCATTGTTACTGACGTGGGTGTGATTGGCTCCTTCCTATCGGGCATCCCAACTCGACTGGATGTGTCTGCCCTGGGCCTGTGTTGCTATGTCGTGGGCGGTATGCAACAGCTGCAAGGCATGTGTCTCGCTGCATCTGGGCATCTTGCTCTCCTGTCGATCTGCTGCCTGTGCCTGCAGCCATCAAAGCCGTCGGCCCCGCGGATATGCAATACTCCGGGGGGCCGGAAGAATACCCGGCTGCGGGCTCGCCCCCAGAGCCCATGGCAGCCCCAGGCCCCGCTTCCAGTTTCCAGACGCTTGCGCTTGATCTCGCACTCGCACTCGCACTCGCTCATCCGTCTCATCAACCATGGCCCAGCCCACTCATCCGCATGTTATCCTCGGGTTAGTAGCAGCAAGCCGGAGCGACACAGGCTACGCTCGTTTGTCGCTGGCGTCGCTAATGTGGCCATCTCGCATCTCTACCCACATCCCAACACACTCCCCAATGTATTACCCCAACGCAGAACGATGACCTTCGGCACCGGTATGGGTTGAGATGACCTGGGTCGCAACGTCGCTGCTGTAACTGTGCGCTGGCTTGTTGTTGGCTCGGCATGATTTGCTTGCCCCATCTGACACCCGACTCGGTCTCGTTTGTCGCAGGTGTCGGGGGCCGCATCAACGATCTCGCAGTGATCCAGGAGATCCTGGACCTGTTCCACGCCCACGGGCACACCGAGATCGATACTGCTCGAATGTACTGCCAAGGCAACACTGAGGAGGTATACCGCTCAGCCAGGAAGCCTGCTCGTCTGGTCTTGGACCGGATGCAGCCTCGAGCGACTCTGTGTTTTCTGACTACGAGTTGTCATCGGCGACCTTGCACATCGTCAGGTTCTGGCTGCCCTGAACATCCAAACCTCGCACCACGGATTCAGCCTGGCCACGAAGGTCTATCCCTTCCAGAGCGGCGACCACGAGCCCGAGAAGCTCAAGGCCACATTCGCCGCGAGTCTCGCCGCCCTCAAGACGCAAAAGGTCGACATCTTCTACCTGCACGCCCCCGATCACCAGACTCCCTTGGAAGATACTCTCGGCGCTGTGCAGGTAGGCAGCGGGGTGGTGCTGCGGGTATCTGGGATATCGTCCTCCGATTCGAGGGACCGGCATCATGTCTCGATCAACAGCTCGGCTGACTGTGACTGCTGCTTCTCGTCGCTGTGCTCCAGTCGCTCTATGAGGCTGGCCACTTCAAGGAACTCGGTCTCAGTAACTATCCGTCCTGGAAGGTGATGGAAATTTGGTGAGTGCATTGCAAGGACCGGGTACTTTGCTGCCAAGGCGGCACTGCAGCGACGTGCTGGATGGCCGCCTTCGCGTGATGGGCAATCCCAAACGACGCCGAGCGATGCTGTGCCCGACTCACATCTGCGTCATTGTCCGCAGGCGCATCTGCAAGGAGAAGGGTTATGTCCTTCCCACGCTTTATCAGGTGTGTAACTTCCCAGGGGTACATGCGATCTCAGTGCCATACCATCGCCATGCTGTCTCCAGCGAGGCTGGCATTATCACTCTGCACTCACGACCACTCCCCCGGCTCAGGGCATGTACAATGCCATCACCCGCGAGGTTGAGCCCGAGCTGATTCCTTGCATCAGGCACCTGGGCATGCGGTTCTACGCCTACAACCCCCTTTGCGGCGGCCTGCTCACCGGGCACTACAAGTTCGACATGGACATCGAGAAGGGCTCGCGCTTCGACGGGACTAACTCGCAGGGAGACAGGTTGGTGAGCCGGTAGATTCGCCCTTATCCAGCTCACGAAGACTATCGGTCTACGAACCGCAGCTCTGACCGAACGCGACAACCTCTATGGCAGATACCGCCAGCGATACTGGAACCAGGTCAATTTTGAGGCCGTCGAAATCATCAAGGCCGCATGTGCCAAGCACGGTGTGACGCCTGCCGAGGCCGCCCATCGCTGGCTCCTTCACCACTCAATGCTGGACCAGACCAAGGGCGATGGTAAGCAGGCAGTCTGTGAACTTGGATTGCCCCTCCCCGCTCATCCGTGTATCTCAGGCTGTGGTCGAGGCCACGCAACAGATAATGCAATCGCTGATTGGATACCCGTGTACATTCGACAGGCATCATCATCGGCATCTCCTCTGTCGGACACGCCAAGCAGAATCTGGACGACTGCGAAAAGGGTGCTCTCCCGACCGAGGTCGTCGACGCTTTGGACGAGGCCTGGCACCGAGCCAAGGGAGCGAGTCCCTTGTACCATCGCTAGAGCAGCGCGCCGGATAGATCGCAGTCGACTGGCACATGCGATCGATCACCTAGGTTGATCGCAAGCGGCAGTTCCTTTATCCTGAAATACAATCGGATGCAAGTTGCTACTTTCACGATGCCACGGGTTGTGTTATGGACTGCAAAGGCTAGTATTTCTCCCAGTGGGCCCTGGGACCTCCATTGCGGTTACTCGCCGCGGAGCCCAACAGATGCCCACTGACAATCCTCTCGAGATCTCAGGATGCGACTTATATTCTTCAGAATAGCTGCATTGCACACAGATCATGGATAGGATGGCCATGGATGGTTGTAAAGTCGGTCGATGTGAATCAAGGT
Organism: Polychytrium aggregatum; assembly: GCF_025602895.1. Taxonomy (NCBI): domain Eukaryota; kingdom Fungi; phylum Chytridiomycota; class Chytridiomycetes; order Polychytriales; genus Polychytrium; species Polychytrium aggregatum. The sequence continues at coordinate 334,369 of NW_026516229.1, read as the reverse complement.
GGATCACGGGTGTGGTCATCCGAGCATGGGTCCTGGGAAAGCTGTCGACAGCAGGACACTCGAGCAGGACACTCGAGCAAGGCACTCGGGCAAAGGTACTTGGGCAAAGGTGCTTTGGCGAGAGATGCCTAGTCAAGGGTGCTTAGACCTGCTTCTTGGTCTCCTTGCGGTACACCTTGGCAAAGATCTTGTCGTAGGCATCCATAAAGACACCCTTGCACTTGTACTTGTTGCGGACCTGGTCGTAAAGCTCCTGGTCGAACATCTCGTTGAACTCGTCACGGGTCTGCTCGCTGACGGCGTACATGGCCTGGTGGAGGGATGTTTGCGTCAGGTTTGTTGCAACAAAGTGTGCGTCGGTTCTGGTGCGTGGGCCGTTCGAGCTGCGAGAACCTGAAGCGAGTCTGGAAACCGGCGGACTCCAGCCCAACGCAGTTGCTGAAGCGGACAGCAGGCTTGCTCATAGAGGTTAAAACGTACCTGGTAGCCGCGGTTCTCGCGCAGCCACTTTTCGTAGGTCTGGTTGCCCCAGTGGACGTCGTATCGCTGGCCGCGGGTAACGGGACCAGGGATACCCCAGACACCAATGTCGACATACTGCTCAATGTCCTGTCCGTTGGTCGGAGCGCGAATGGCGCCCTGGGGCTCGGTCTTGAAGACAGCGTGGGGGCAGAGCCACAGGGGGTAGATTTCGTAGGTCTCGTGGCAGAGCTTGAGGCCCTCCTTCATGCACTCAATGGGAAGCAAAAAGTCCTGGGCGACATGGACCTCGAGCGAGTGCGCGCGCATGGCTTCGGTCTGGGTGTACTTGAGGAAGTTGACCTTTGGGGGCATAAGCCAACCGAGGAAGTAGCGGAAGATAGGGTGGTTGCCCATGGGGAACATGATCTCGTGCTCCCAGTAGAGCGATCGGGTGTGTCGGTGGTAGTAGTGGCGGATGGGAATGTACTCGACAACGGTCTTGCCCTTCTTCATGATGGTCTCGGCATGGCGGTGGAACCTGGCGACCAGCAGCATCCAGTGGCGATATCAGTACGCATGGTACACCATCAGCAACAGTCACGCAGAGCGGCACGCCGCCCTGATCGGACGTGAGTGCATTCTGCGCCTCGATCGGAGCGCCCCTGATGTGCTGGTGCAAGCGCAAGCAGGGCGAATGGATAGCAGGGGCGAGAAACTCACCAGGGCTTGTAGTAGTGGCCGATGGGGTTGTAGTAGCCGTCGCTGCCGATTTCGTCCGCAAAATCGCCGTAGGTGAGGATGCCGTTGTTGTAGTCGTACATCAGGCCCTCAAGGAACTCGTGGGGGTTTTCGGCAGAGGCAATCTCGGTGAAGCGATCGACCATCTGATCGATCGAGGCCGTGGGCTCGTAGATCAAGCGACAGTACTTCTTGCAGGGGATGATCTGGATCTCCATGGCCACACAGAATCCAACACCGCCGTAGGACCAAGGAAGAGCGCGGAAGAGGTCGCTGTTCTCGGTGGCCGAGCAGTGCACAAGCGAGCCGTCGCCGACAATGATGTCGGCCGAGACAATAATGTCGTTCCACAGACCGTACTTGTGGCCAGATCCTTCGATACCGTATCCAAGAAGCATGCCACCGCAGGTCAGGTCGTCAAGCTGGCGCCGCAGAAGGCAGGGAGAGTTAGTGCTCATCGTCGACATGGCAGACAAAGGCGCTCTTGACGGGGATTGATGATGCTCGGCAGGCGCTAGGGTGCTTTCCCTCTCACCTCGGGGACGATAGGCAGGGTCCAGCCGCGGGGAATCAGGAACTGGGTCAGCTGGCCAATGTTGACACCGGGCTCGACACGAACGACGCGGCGCTTGGTATCGATCTCGAGGATGTCATACAGGGGCATAAGGATGGCGTTGTCTTTCTTTTTGTACTGGGGGCCGTTGTCCTTGGCGGTGACCTGCAGGGTGAGATCGGATGCAAAGCAGGGCGTGAGCAATGACAGCATCCACGGCAGCGATGGCAACAATAGCAAGGGCGGTGGTTAAGGATGCGGATGGCTCGACCGGCGTACCTGCATCCACGAGGGGCGGGCAGTGCAGAGCAGGTTCTTGGAGCCCGACTTGCGCCAGTGTTCGATCTGGGCTTGGATAAATCGCACCGTCTCGTCATGCTTTCGGAAGTGGCTGCCGATGGTGCGGACGAAAAAGTCGCGGACAACCCAGTAGCGGTCAAAGATGAACGACAGGGGCAGGACGGCAAAGAGAACCAAGATCCATCGGTTCTCGATCGTGAACTGGGCAAACTTCTCGGAGAAAGTTGACGGCGGAGGCTGGGAGGGGAAGATGGGGACCTTGGGCGGCTCCTCGGGGACGTAGGTCTTCTTGGCGGGCTTGCTGGAGCTCATGGCAGCGGGATGCGATCCGGTGCTGAGAGGGAGGAGACGCTTGGCCTGGCAGGCGGATGGGGGAGATGGCTGCCGCACGGAACAGCGAGGGGGAGAAATACTTGCATGGCCGGCGCGATCAGAGCGCGAATGACCGAGGCTGCCAAAAACGGCAATCAGTGCAAATAAATGATTGGCCGGCGGCTGGAGATGCTGCGCAGCGCAGCGCACGTGGGGCAAAACGGCAAAACGGCAAAGTGCTGGCTCGATCCGGCGCGATCCGGCGCGGTCCGGCTCGAGTGCGGGCCGAGCCGGCTGGTGGCGCCGCCTTCTCGGCACGCTCTCGTCTCCGCCTTCTCGGCACGCTCTCACCGGTGCTCTCGCCGCGCTCTCGCCTGGCCCCTCGCCCCGCTCTCGGCCGCAACGCGGTTTGCGGTCGCTCGATTCTCGGCTGGGAGAGACTCCGTATTTATATCTGTGATACAAGCCTCTCCCGCCGGGCCAATCACGCGAGAGCTTTAGTGCTATTATCCATCCCATCGAGGCCATATTCGCCCGGCCAGCCAGGCCGCCCCTATAAATACTCGATATATGCCTTCAGACCCGACCACGGCTGCTGCACCGAACTTCTCGTCTCCCCTGTTTCTCTGCCCCGTTCTCCCTCCCCCCCCCACTATCCACCTGCAAAATGGCCAAGGCTGAGAAGGTCGCCGTTTCCAAGAAGAAGACCACCACTTCGACCAAGTCGGCTCGCAAGCCCAACCCCTACAACGTCTTTATGAAGGACGAGCTCAAGAAGCTCAAGGACGCCAACCCGTCCCTCAGCCATCGCGAGGCCTTCAAGCAGGCCGCCTCGAACTGGAAAACCTCAGACAGTGCGTATCTTGGTCCTGCTTCGCCTCCGTGCTTGTTCGCTCGCGCTGATCTCGGACATGGCCGCTGGGACGGGAGGAGACAAGCCCTGCTGGCGGACCACCAACGATCGTCGTCGCTTGCGCTGGCTGGTCGCTCTGGCTGGAGCCGATCGATCCTTCGCTGCCCTGGAGCGCGTGCGCCTCCCCCTTCTCGATCGGCTCTCGACTCGACACCGACTGCATGCATCCCATCGCTTGCGACGGCAGCGACAAGACCGACCTGACACGTCCGATCGCCAATGTGCACTGCCTGTTGCTGATCATCTCCCTCCCCCACCTGCTTTCCTTGTCTGTCGCTCTGCAGGGAACCCTAAGAAGGAGTAAATATGAAACTCCCTCCAAGCTCCGGCGACCTTAATTTTGTGGTGAGCACATCGTGTTCCTGCCCTGCACGTCTGCTGCATCCACCTGCCCTCCGGCTGCTCAACCAGCATCGACGCCGCGCGCTGACCCATCTGCCTCTTCTGCTTTCAGTATTTAAGCTTCCCGATTGCCCAACTCTCCCCCCGAAACCCAGCCGCGCTCCTATTCTGTCGCTCTTGATGTAGGGGCCGTCCGTGCTTCCAAGCCAATGCGCCCCCGCCCTCCATGTGTCCATTCCACCCCACCACCCTCGACAACACCTCGCGCGTTGCTGCGACAGCGCTGTGATTTGTGGGTCGACAGGCTCGGTTCTGCTCGCAGTTTTGTGTTTCTGCTTTCCCATTTCATCCAGCGATAAATATTCATCTGTCCTCCTTGCATCCTGGCTGGCGTGTCCCGTTGTGTCGTCTGGATTGTGGGCTGTGGATGGGCCGAAGCGAGACCGAGCGCGTTCCAGGACCATTGGTGCTCATGGGAGGGAGAGGACTGCGAGCGAACCAACACTTCCAGCAGCGTGGCTCTGCTTGTCCTGGGTCCGCCGAGTTCTGCTTTTGCACCCGGGGGGTGGTCTTGGCTCTTGGGCTCTTGGGCTCTTGGGCTCTGTGGTGCGGACAGGGAAACGAAAGCGCCACCGAGACAGACCCGGGATGGATGGGTGGCTCGAACCGGCGTGCCCTTGATGATCGCTTTCCTGGGCCATTGTGCCCTCCTCTCTCCTCTTGCCGGATCAACGAACATCACGGATCGGCCGCTTCAATCCGAGACTCTCTCCCATCGACAATGGTATGATACATTGGTCTCGTCGCAGACGCTTGCATGGCTCGCGCCTGTCGCCAGGCCACCAAGCGACTTCCGCGATCGACTGTCCTGCTGAGTGTCGGCCCATGCAACAGACACGATGCACGAGCGATGCCAACGAGAGCATCGGGCCAAGGGGCGGAATCGGCGCTGGGCGACGCTAATGCTCACACCCAACCGCTCTCCAGTATCAAACCCTGCACCACATCAAGGACGGTACGTTGTTTGCTCAGCCCAACATTGGCATCGTCTCGATGGCAGTCATTCGGCGCCCCACAACGATCGTCTTTTCAGGCCGCCGACCTTAACCTGGCGTTACTCTATTCACGAACGGCGCCGATCGACCCGACGTCATCAGCCCATGAGGACGGCATCTGGAGCGTCGCCTGGACCAAACGCGGCAACCGCATCCTGACGGGCAGTGTCGATGATCTGGTCAAAGTCTGGTTGGTGCCTCTGCTGTTGCCACTCCCAATGCCGATCGGACTGCACAGATCTCCGTGCCGCTGTCTGCATCAGATCCTTACGGCGTTGAAGATCTCCACCAGTACAGCGCGGGCTTATATCTGACTGCACTCAAACTCTCATCTGTTGTGCCGCAGGCATGCCGAGTCCGGCAACTCATCGTACACGCTCGAAGGCCATCAGCTCGGCGTTGTGGCCGTCGATGTCAGCCCGTCGGGCATGAGTAGGTGTTGCATAGATGCGAACGTCGACGTTCAGGCGGAATATCGACTGCACGGGTGGTGTTATCGGAAGCTTGCTCGTCGTCCTCGCTCATCCGCCGCTGGCTCCGTTTCTGATCGTCATAGTTGCGGCCTCCACCTCGCTGGACAGCCAAATCAAGATCTGGGACGTCTCGAGTCATTCGCTCATCCGCACGATCGATCCTGGACCGGGTTGGTATTGATCTGGTCCGCTGCTTTGTGCAGCATCCACTCTCTTGGCTCGCGGGACCGATTTCGCGGCACACACAATCTGCATTAGCTCGCCGCTCACACTGCGGTCGCCTCCGCAATTGACTCAATTCCCGGATCCTTCAGTCGAGGCTTGGTCGGTGACGTTTTCGCCGGATGGGCGGCAGATCGCAACGGGCTCGTATGCGGGCAACGTCAATATTTGGACCGTCGAGACAGGCGAAAAGGACCGCGTCATGGAAACCAAGGGCAAGTTTGTCATGTCGATTGCCTACGTAAGTGCCAGCCATCGTCAAGGCTATGCGCGCGAGACGATCGCCGACGTCTTCACGGCCCAGTCCTAACAGATCGCCGAATGCTGTGCATGCGGCTCATCGACCTTTCCTTGCTTACCACCATGCATCCCTTGGCCAACCCAATGCTGGATAGAGTCCCAATGGGTTATATCTCGCTAGTGGAGCTGAGAACGGATCAATCCACATCTTTGATGTTCCCACTGGAAAGCTTCTGCACAGTCTGCCAGGTCTGCCACGGTTTGCTCGCATCGTTTCTTCGGCGATATTCGTACTGAAGCCAGCGCCCGACGAGTGCGAGAGGACTCGAGCGATCTCGGTGACGGTCCTGGCCGCTCTGATGGCCTGTAGCGCTCCATTTACTGACCCAGAGTGCTCCATCTGCTTGGTCTGCCCATTTGCCCATTTGTGATAGGTCATTCCATGGCAGTTCGATCTCTCGTCTTTTCGCCCGATTCGTCTCTGCTGGTCTCTGGTTCGGATGACAAACGGATCAACATTTACGACGTGTATGTTGGCCTTTGCTTTCGGCGGATTTGATGGCTCATGTAACCGCAGCCCATGGAACGACACGGCGCTCACACCGACACGTCCTTTCCATACATATGTACTCCGTGACGATCCTCGTTCAAGTCACCACGCAAACTGCCTGGCAAGTCTGATGGGCCACTCGTCTTGGGTGTTGTCGGTGGCCTTCAGCCCCACAACTACTCACTTTGCCACTGGGTGAGCAGCTGGCCTACGTCTCTTGCCCATCGAGCAGCAGCCACGCGCGGCTTTGGGTTGTTGCGAATCCAAGTCAATCTGGAGTAGCTGGAGGTTCTTGGCTTCCCGCGGCTGGGCAAGGTCATTGCGCATCATCTCAACCATGTCCCTGTTTGTCTTGATACACCTCCAGCTCCAGCGACAAACGTGTCAAGATCTGGGAGCTCAGCAGCCGCCAATGCGTCCACACCTTCGACGACCACACCGATCAGGTACGGGACTTGCGCTGCCGTTTCCGCGATGGACTGGTGTGCTCATCAGCACCATTTGACGCCATGGTGCGAACCCGCTCTCTTCACAGGTCTGGAGCGTGACCTACAACGACGATGGCTCCCGACTCGCCAGTGTCAGCGACGACCGCAGCTTGATCATCTACGGCGTCTCCATGGTGTGAGCATTTGGGTCGACTGTCGTTGCACCTGCTATTGGGACGCCGTTGAATACAGAGGGCCTCGCCCGATATTGGCTGTTGCCCCCAGCAGAGCATCGATGTATCCCTGTGTTGGACGAACGCCACCCGTTCTGGGCTGGCTGCGCTTCCGCCACGCGCTGCCGGCTCTGTTCCCGTGCCAGCCAGCCAGCCAGCCACCACAGCCAAAACCCGCCACCGCCGCGGCCGGCTCTTCGCCCCGTCTCCCCCCATCGCTCCACGCATCCGCAACCACCACCCAACATGGTCCTCAACAACAACGTCCCCACCCCCGAGCAGGTCGAAGCCGTAAGTGCCCTCTCTGCCTTCGCCGTGCTTGCGCATCCGCTGCCGGGCAGCCGACGGGCCGACAGGCCGACCGACGCTGATCCACGCGCGCTTTTGCCCCATCCCGGTCATCCATTTCGCAGGACTGGAAGGTGCTCGATTTTAACGGCAACGGCATCCTGTCACTTGCTGAGATTGACAAATACTTTGTCGAGCGATACCCCAACTCCTTTGGCCAGGACAAGCCCGCCCTGATGCGCGCCTACAAGGGTGCCGACAAGTCCAAGGATGGCTTCATTGAGAAGGACGAGTTCCACGAGCTCGTCCGTCTGCTGTTCTACTACGACCAGATTTACCAAATCTTCGTGAAGCTCGACACCAACCACGACCACCGCATCGACTTTAAAGAGTTTGCTGCCGGCCACAGTCGCCTCGGCCTCCCTGATGCCGACTCGGCCGCCATCCGAAGAGAGTTTGACGCCATCGACGAGAACCACGGCGGATACATCCTCTTCAAGGAGGTGAGCGCTTCCCGGTGCAGCCCGTTCTCTCTACTGGTTGTTGTCTGCTGCGATAGCCTGCTCTCACCTGCCGACTGAGGGCCGCGGAATATGCTGACGCCATTTGCCCTGCCTGTCGTTTTTCCTCTTTGTGCCGGCTCTAGTTTTGCCACTTCATGGCCAAGAAGGCCAAGGACCACTTCCACCCTTGAGCGGGTGGCTTTCTCCCGAGCGTCGTGTGCTTGGTTGGTCGCTTGTGTCGAATAAATGCGATTGTCGAATACAGCGTTTCCAAAATGAAATGGGACACCCCCGGTTTTAACCAGGACAGTGTGTTTTCTGGAACCTGAATACACCCGCCCACTCATCGCATTCATGGCCAAGCAAGTATGTCCAAGGAGACCGATGTGGTGATTGCCTTTGGGAATGCCTCCTGGAAACAGGGGAAGGGATATGCATCCAGTCGATCATCGCCACAGGAGATCGACCGAGTGTATTCAAGACTGTGCTCCCGAAACCAACCAAAATCACTCGATTGCCAACCAGGACGGGAAACAATCTCACGGCTTGCTCGCTGGGGCCTACAGTCAGTCAGCGGGGTTCAGACATCTGAAGCCAGGAAGGAACTGTCCCGTTTTTCTGGTTTGACTGTCAATGCGATTGTGTCTCGCCGTCGCCTCGCTCACGTGGCCGCGGCACAGAACCTGTGCACGGAACCCTGGTCCGAAAAGCGCGCCAGTCTTCGTCCGCCCCGCTCGGCTGTCACCCCCAGCGATCGGCTTCCACCGCCCTCGTCTGCGTTGCAAACCCGCAAGCCCACAGGTCCATCGGGAGAGCCTTCTGTCTGCCCCGTTTCCTCCAGCTCCCCTGCCGCCATGTCGTCTGGCCAGAACCAAGACTCGCCGTCTCTTGACGATCCCGCCAGCCGCGCCCCGCCCCAGAACTACACATACGTGGGCAATCTGTCGCCCTGGATGAGCTTCACAGATAACTCGGGCATCGACCCCGCCCAGGTCGCCGCTTCGCCCATCCCTGCACGAAATGAGACCCCGTTCTACAGTAAGGCCCTCATTCCTATCGCGAATCGCAGCCTGATGGAAAGCACGGCGTCGCCGCCCGTGTCCATTGGCAGCATCGCCTGGGCACGAACCAGCGCCGTTGCGACGGAGCCAAGCACAGGGCGGAAGAGCATGAGGCTGTGAGGGCTGTGCAGGCCGTGGCTCCTCCCTCTTTCCCGTATATCTATGCCTATGTTCTGCATGGGCCGGAGGAGGTGCCCGTACGGCCGCTGACGGTGCCGGCATCTTGATCTGCTCCAATCTGCCATCCTTGGCGCCAGCCTACCATGTGGAAAGGGCCATCCAGCATGAAGACAACAAATACTGGGCCCAGCGTATCAACGCCACTAAGCCGCAGCCCGAGAGCGACAACGACGCCGGTGCCGAGGCCCTGCGCGCCTCTGTCGGAGCCGTCAATCTCAGCGGGCGGTCGTCCTTGTCGGCCGCCAATTCTCTGGCTGACATCTCAAAGTTCGCCAACATGAGTCTGGCCGAGCGCCTGGCCAGCGTGACTGGCACAGCTGTTACATCCGAGAGCGTCGCCAATGGTCCTTCAAGCCAGAACAACCAATTCGGTATATACGCACGTTGCTGATGCAAGTCGCGTGGGAACACCAGATTTACTCGGTCCCGCTGTTGGTTTACAGGAGGCGAACTGCCGGAGGAGCTCAAGAACACCTTCAAGGAGTTCCAGAAGTGCCTGGAGCTCCGTGGACGCTATATGAGAGCCAGTCTGCAGTGCGACGGCGACAATCCCAAGGATGCCGACGACTGGGTCATCTATCCGCCTCCACCTGCGCCATCGTATCCCCCGCCGGCCAAGGGCCAGCCCTTCATTGAGCGAGCGCCAGTCATTGTCGATCAGTCTTTTGAGTTCGACAAGTGCGACATCCCCCCCAAACACAAGGTGATCCCATGCCCGCTTTTCCAAGCAATATGCCGATTCCGCCTTCGAATACCGCACAGGTTCCCGTCGACGTTATTGATGCGGTTGCCTGTCGCTTCGAATCGTGCGATCGTCCGCCTGCGCAATGCCTCTCCACTCAGTTGCTCTAACGCAGCCGTATCTGTTGATGTTGTAGTATGCCTTCAATCTGGCCGCCGATGGTATATTCAAGGTGTACGACACTGAAGAAGGTGGGTGCTTTCGCCAATGCCCCCGCCATCCTTTGCTGCGACTTTATGCGACACAGATCCCCACCCATTCTGCTGACACGGCTCGATATCTCGATCTGCAGCGGCTCAGAGCAGCGAGAGCCAGCCCAAGTACCAGGTCCCCACCATCCGCAACTACTTCCAGGACCTAGACTACATCCTGACGGCTATTTCCGAAGGCCCGACAAAGTCGTTTGCGTTCCGACGTCTGCGCTATCTCGAGAGCAAGTTCTCGATGTACGTGCTCCTCAACGAGTACCAAGAGATAGCCGACTCCAAGGTACTGGCTGCGACTCTGACGAACTTATCTCTGCCACGGCATATGATCATGCTCGGTGCAGTGCCACCCCGTTTCTGGACACAACGGCCGGCTCGATTCGATGCAGTGTATGCCGAGCCCCGATAGCCTCAATCGATTCGCATCCTGATGATTCCAACTCTGCTCCCATCTAGAGCGTTCCCCACCGCGACTTTTACAACGTCCGCAAAGTCGACACACACGTGCACCATTCGTCGTGCATGAACGCCAAGCATCTCCTTCGGTTCATCAAGTCGACGCTAAAGAAATCGCCCCACGAGAAAGTGATTGTCCGCGACGGCAAAGTCATGACACTGCTCGAGGTCTTTGAGAGCTTGAATCTCACCGCCTACGACCTCAGCATCGACACCTTGGACATGCATGTAAGTTCCCAACACAGAACTGCTGTGGGTCGCTGTGCTGGTGGAATCTCTTTCTTTATCCGTGTGCCATCTGCAGGCCAGGTTATGGCGTTCCAGCTCCAGTTGCACACAATGTGGGTGCTCGACTGCTCGCCTCCTTGGTTACTTGGCTGCGCTAACTCAGCTTATTCGCCGCTGAAGGCCCACAAAGATTCGTTCCACCGCTTCGACAAGTTCAACCTCAAATACAATCCCGTTGGTGAATCCCGACTGAGAGAGATCTTCTTGAAGACCGACAACTACACGGGTGGAAAGTTCCTCGCCGATCTGACCAAAGGTGAGAGAGCCTGCGCCGTGGTATTCCGAACAAGGCAGCACGTCTGGGAAGATGTCCTGTAGCGAAGCAACAGTTCCCGATCCTGCACGTATGCCTCCTCGTCTGACATCTAGTTTGTTGCTTGCGCCGTGAAACCGCCATCGGCAGAGGTCATTTCGGATTTGGAGGCCAGCAAGTATCAGATGTGCGAGTGGCGCATCTCAATTTACGGCCGGTATGAGCTTGCCCGTGTGACCACCGAGGGGGGAGTCGGCGCACTCGTGCGGTGGTCGATGCACGGCATGACAATCTTTGCAGCATCGGAACCCGACGGTCAGGGTGATGAGTCATGTGTGCCGAAATGACGCTGCCAATTGATGGTTGAGATCCAGGGCACGGCGGATGGCTCTGGCTTGGGGGTGGGGAGCAAGCGCGCGGAATGGGCCAACTGGGTGACCAACCATTGACTCGGACATGCTTTCGACTGGTTTCAGGTCCAAGGACGAGTGGGACAAGCTGGCCAAGTGGATCATCAACAACAAGCTATTCAGCGCCAATGTGCGCTGGCTGATTCAAGTCCCGCGCCTCTACAATGTCTACAAGAAGTCGGGCATCGTCTCGAGCTTTGAGGACGTCCTTCGCAGTGAGTGTTTGGTTTCTGGGGGCTCCTGTGGGTGAACACGTTGATCGCCATGTATGTGCCCTTGCCCTGTCGCTGCGTTGCCCTGCAGTGGGTCGGCTGACCAACCGCTGCTCCCCGTGCAGATGTATTTGAGCCCCTCTACGAGGTTACCCAGGACCCATCCTCCCATCCGGAGCTGCACATTCTTCTTCAGCGAGTGATCGGCTTTGACTCTGTCGACGACGAAAGCAAGTCCGAGCGACGCATTTACAAGAAGTATCCGTTCCCGCGAGACTGGACCATTTCCTTGAACCCGCCCTACTCGTACTACATCTACTTTATGTACGCCAACCTATGCTCTCTCAACAACTGGCGAAAGGAGCGAGGCTTCAGTAAGTGCTGTGCTGCCGGTAGCTCGCTACGATGCCGTCTGGTGGCTTCGTGTGCTGCAGTTCACTGTGCATACTACATCGTGAGCATTTGGACCATACTGACCGCGCCGATTTGCCTCAATGCAGACACGTTCGTGCTTCGCCCACACGCCGGAGAGGCAGGCGACACCGATCACTTGGCTGCCGCCTTTCTCACTTCCCAGAGCATCAACCACGGCATCCTCTTGCGCAAAGTACCAGCGTTGCAGTACCTGTAAGTCCGTCCGTATCCGTGACAGGCCAGATGTTCAGGTCGCCTCTGTTCTATGGCTTGATGCCATGCACGGCCAGACCAATGCCATCTTGCTGACTCGATGCCACTTCTCGGCACCTTTATCGCTGTATCGCAGATACTATCTCGACCAGATTGGCATTGCCATGTCGCCGCTGAGCAACAACGCGCTGTTCCTTACCTACGAGAGAAACCCGTTCATGTCGTTCTTCCAGCGGGGTCTGAACGTCTCTCTCTCGACGGACGATCCACTACAGTTCCACTACACCAAGGAGCCGCTCATCGAGGAGTACAGTGTCGCTGCTCAGGTGGGCCTCTCGATGACGATGCGGGCGGGCCGAGGTGTATTGCTACGAGCTTGATGGTGGACTTGGTTTTGGAACAGGATCTAAAATTGCCTGTTTGCCTGCAGATTTGGAAGTTGTCGAGCACCGACATGTGTGAGATTGCCCGGAACTCGGTCCTGCAGTCTGGATGGGAGCGCCAAATCAAGAAGCACTGGCTCGGTGATCGTTGCTATCTGCCCGGACCGATCGGAAATGGTACGTGCCATGGCACAATACTGCCGAGAGGAGTTGCATATGGGGCGGACACTGGGGTGCATATCCACAGCACCTGCCTCGCCTGACTAGGATAGACAGGGCTCGACTCACTGCGCTGCAAGTCAGAGTAGAAGCTAGCTTGGCTTACATCGGGCCTACTGCAGACATCCAGAAGACCAACGTGCCCAACATTCGCCTGGCGTACCGTTACCAGACGCTGATGGAGGAGCGCTTCATGGTCCTCGGCAGCCTGAAAGGAACCCGATCGGTCGACCTCGACCCTGAAAGCCTGGCCGAGCTGATCGAGAGCGATGCTCTGCCCAGCAAGGCGCCCGAGCCGCCCCTGAACATCGACCAGGTGCTCTCCGAACTTGGGTCCATGAGCAGCCGGAGCCACAGTCCCCAACCAACCCATCACGCCGAGCCCGCCGTTGTCGGTAGCGCAAGCACCGTCCGCGATAAAGGCAAGTCCGCCGTCGTTTCGCCCAACCGACCCGCCGTCAGCTCGCCCTTGGTCTACTCCGAGCCCCTCTTGCGATCACCGGCCTCCGTGGGGATCTCGTCGCCAACCAGGCTGATCGACCAGCATGACGAGAACACGCCGTATCTGCAATTGATTGCCCCGCTCGTGCCGCTGATTCCAAGCGGACCGATGCTCATGCCGGGCGTGCTCCTGAGCCCTCATCTCAACGAGAAGCGTCGCGCCGAGCACCACGACATCACTGCGGTTTCCTCGTACATCGAGAACGACATTGCTCCGGAGGTGGACTGAGGTCTCGCGGGGGCTGCATGCCACCGCCGACGCCTCCCCCGTGGATCTGTTGGCTTCTGGTCATGTTCTGAGGAGAGCTCTGCTCCCCAGTTGTCGACTGTCTGTGATGCAGACCTATGGATCAATACAGCCCTGCATCTGGCGCTCTGCCTGTGATAGTGAACTCCTCATCAGTCACCCGCCACCATTGCCATCCGCGGTGTAAACAACAGAATCGTCGAGTGTCCCCATATGTATTTGGCGCGAAGGGATTGTGTCGGTGATACACAGCGACTGTAGAGGGGGGGGAGGAAGTTACAAAAACAGGCAGCGATTCAACGCCATATGGCATTCAGTCAAGTGGAAGCCTAGTAGTTGGCGTAAACCTCGCTCTCCATGGCATGAGCGGGCGCCTTGCGACCAGTCCACAAGCGGAACTGCTCCAGACCCTGGGCAATCAGGACATCGACGCCCTCGACGACAGCCCAGCCAGCAACGGCCCGAGCAGCTTGCACGAATCGAGTCACGCGCGGGCGGTAGGCCATCTCGACCAGGGCCTTGGGCTGGGCCAGTGCGGCGGTGGAGCCAAAGACGGTCTCGACGGCGGTCGAGGCGATGGACTCTTGGGCAGAAGCAGGCACGGTGGAGATGACCAGAAGGGCCTTGTTGCCACCAACGGCGGCCTCAAAGACTCGATCGAACTCAACGACAACGCGGGCCTCGAAGGCCTTGGCGAGTTCCTCGGCACGGCTGGTGGTACGGTTCCAGATGTACAACTCCGAGACGCCAAGTTGCTTGAGTGCATAGCATGCAGCACGGGCAGTTCCACCCGCTCCGATGACAACACCAATGGCGCCGGCAGCATCGTGACCGCTGACCCGCTGCAGGATGGTGTTGCGGATGCCGATCCAGTCGGTGTTGTCGCCGACCAGAGTCCCGTCGATGGACGGGATGATGGTGTTGACGGCGCCGATCGCCTCGGCCGACGGAGAGAGCGAGTCGACCACGTTGTGGGCAATGACATCTTCCTTGAGGGGAATGGTGACGCTGGCACCACCAAAGCTGCTGCCCTGCTCGCGGATCAGAGCTTGCACCTTGCTCCAGTCCGAAGACTCAAACAGCTGGTAGTTGTGCGGCAGGCCGAGGGTGCGGAAGCCCGTGTTGTGCAGGACTGGAGACATCGACTGCTTGATGGGCTCGCCAAAGAGGTAAAAGTTCTTGGGCTGGATCCAGCCCAGGATCTGACGCACCTGGTGGATCTGCGCAACGGAGAGCTGGCCGGGAGCGGCGCTGTTGGGCAGTAGCGGGTGCGTCACAGGCGAGAAGAATCTGTTGAGAGCCCGCGAGAGCTGGCCGGCCAGACCCATGTTGAGGGCAATGACGGGCTTGGCCGGTCCAAGACCCAACTTGGGCACGACCTGGTTCACAAAGCGGTGCAGAGCGAAATTGTCCTCGACGGTGCTGGCGCGTCCGATGAGCTTGACAATGTCGCCGTATCGGTACAGGAGCACGTACTGGTCGCGCATGGTGCTGGCGCCGATGGCATTCTCGTTCCACTTGACCGTGCCGGCCACGTCGTGGTAAGAAGCAATGATCTTGGCATTGCCCTTGGCCTGAATGATGGCTTCGGTCAGCTGCTTGCGCTTGGGATGCTCGGCAAAGCCGCCGATCTCGATGTCGATGTATTCCACGCCCCATTTGACTGCCATCTGGATCAGCTCGAACATGCCTTCGACGTTGCCGTCGTCATACTTGCCGCCCTGGGACTGGGTGCGAACGGTGAAGATGATGGGCAAGGTGCTGTGGCGCCTCAGCAGCGCAACCTCGCGGGCAACGGAATCAACGTCCACGGAGGCAAGCAGATCAACGCGGAGCTCGAGGGCATCGACGCCCTCGGAGATTGAGTTGAGAATGGGCACGCACTCCTTGATCGTCGGGAAGGTCAGGGACAGGAAAAAGCTGGTCTCGGATGCAGCAGGGACCGAGCCGGGCAGCTCCGAGCCAGACTTGGAGGCGAGCTTGCCCAGCTTGAACCGCAGGACGCGGATCATGTCCTGCTCGACCGCCTTCCAGTAGGCCGAGGACAGGACCTGGTCACCGTCGGACTTGACGTTGACAAACTCGACCGTAGAGCACTCGCGGTACCACGGCTTTCTCTTCTGCCAGACGGCGGGGATCTCGTTCGTAAAGGCAGGGCGGGTCTTGTCGATCGAGAGATACTCGACCAAGTCATCGAGGTTTCGCTGCACATGGACCACATGGCCGCCCTTTGCAGCCCAGGCCTTGAGCACCTGGCGATTCTCTTCGCGCTCAACGACGCCTCCGCCGCACGCCACCACGTAGTGCTCGGGGTACAGCTGCAAGACTTGGACCAGAAGGCGGGCCTCTTCGTTGCGGAACTCGTCCCAGCCCTTGGTCTCGATCAGCTTGGGGATGGTGGTGCCAAGTTCGCTCTCAAGATAGGCGTCCATGTCAATAAACTGGCGCGAGAAGGCCTTGGCAACGGCCTGGCCGATGTGGGTCTTGCCGGCGCCACGCATGCCAATGACGATGAGGGTCTTTGAATCGACGGCTGTGTCCGAGGTGAGCTTGTCAGCGGCAGCAGCAGCAGCAGCGGATGCGGTGGCAGCGGGTGCAGACGAGGCGGCCGAAGACGACTTGCCGCCCTTCGAGCCAGAGCCAGTAACCTTGGCTCCAGCACCGCGCTTCTCGGCAGCAGTGGCGTGGGCATCAATGCCGCTGGTCTTGACGCCAAGGACGTTCTCGAGTGTGTCCCACCAGCTGGGCCAGGTCTTTTCGACACACTTCTTCTCCTTGATGGTGACCTCGGAGCCGCGAGGCATGACACAGCCAAGGACACTGAAGCTCATGGCGATACGATGATCGTCGTAGCAAAAGACGCCCTCGTTAGGCTGCTTCAGCTGGCTCTTGTCGATCGCGTGGATTTCGAGGCCATCCTGCAGCTCCTTGGCATGGACGCCAAACTTGGCCAGTTGCTCGATCATGGCGGCGATGCGGTTGCATTCCTTGACGCGCTGGTTGGCGATGCCCGAGATGCTGGTGACCAGCGATCCATTGCTGGTGGCCTCCTTGCCGTTGGCAACGGCGGCGAGGACAGAGGCCGTGAGGAAGGCATCGGTCATGGTCTCCATGTCGATGGAGGGCAAGGCGCTGAGACGAGCCGGTCCGTGGACGGTTGTCGTGGTCTCGGTCTGGGAGACCTCGCAGCCCATGGGCTTCAGGACCTTGATGGCAAACTCGGCGTCGCCCTGCAGCGATTTGCTGCCAATGTTGGTGACGGTCACGGTCGAGCCGGTGATGGCGGCAAAGGCCAGGGGGTAGGTGGACGAGGAGGCATCGGCCTCGACCAGATAGGTGCTAGGGTTTTGGTAGATGCCGCGGGGAATCTCGTATCGGTTCTCGGTGCCGACGCGCTTGACATGGATGCCAAAGGAAGCCATCATCTCGATGGTCATGTCGATGTAGGGCTGCGACACGACGGCATCGCCAGTGAGCACCAGCGTGACGGGCTCCAGGGCGTAGGGGGCCGAGATCAGGATGGACGAGACATACTGAGAGCTGATGCTGGCCGAGAGGCGGATCTCGCCGCCGCGGAGGCCGCCCGTGGGCTTGATCCGCAGGGGAAGTGAGCCAGCCTGCTCGACATACTCGATCTCGCAGCTGTTCTCGCGCAGAGCATCCACGAGGGGGCCGATGGGGCGCTGCTTCATGCGGGCATTGCCCGTAACGATGGTCGCCGCGGCAGTCTCGGAGGGCTGCGGGATCAGAGCACAGACCGAGGTCAAGAAACGAGAGGCTGTACCGGCATTGCCGAGATAGACTTCGTTGTCGGGGACCCGGAGCCGGCCGCCGCCGCCCTGGATGACCAGGGTCTCGCCGTCGTCTTCCCAGATGAAGCTGATTCCAACGAGCTTTTGGAGGGCATCGAGCATGACCTGGACATCATCCGAGTGCAGCAATCCACGGAGACGGCACTCGCCCTCGCCAAGAGCGGCCATGACGAGAGCACGGTTTGAAATCGACTTGGACCCAGGGACGGCAAGGGAGACGGAGGGCTTGAAGGCGGCCGGAGGCACAATTTCGGCAGCGGGAGCGATGATCTTGCGGATGACGTGGTCGTCGACAAAGCTGGCGCCCTCTTCGAGAGTCTTTCCGATGCTGGAGAGCAGAACCATGCGCTTCTTGTCGCCCTGGTTCTTCTTGTCGACCTTCATGATGTCCATGAGCTGATCGACGGGGCAGTGCTTGTGGGGGGCACGAGAAACCACCAGTTTGTCCTCGAGCGAGACAGGGAGGCCATAGGCCTGGAGACACCGGAGAATACGGCCGACGCTGACATTGTTGAGGTGCCCAAGATGGCGGGCGATCTCGGCCTCCTTGACCATGCCGATGGCCACGCACTCGCCGTGCAGGAGCTCGGGGAAGAGAATGGCCTCGATGGCATGACCGATGGTGTGGCCAAAGTTGAGGATGCCGCGAAGACCGGTTTCCTTTTCGTCGACGGTGACGACATGGGCCTTGACTCGGACGGAGCCGAGGATGACTTTGAGGAGGAGGCTCGAGTCCACATTCTCGGCCGTGGCTACAAAGCCGGCAAATACGATGCATCAGCGGTAGTTAGGGAGGACAGGGCGAGGGTGGGGGGCAGAAATAAGGGCATTGGTCAGCGAGAGTGAGCTGGCTCTCATCGACTACTGCCAGATCCTATCGACAGCCACCAGCTACTATCCGCTCCCATCAGTGGGGACAGAGAACCTACACTTGCTCAAAGCCAGAATCTCCTCTGGGTGGTTCTCGAGAAGCTCAAAGTCCTCGTGCACAAAGATGGCGGCGGTCTTGATGACCTCGGCCAGACCGTTGACAAACTCGCGGTGGGGCAGAGTTCGCAGGTAGTCAATGTCGATAAAGATGCGCTTGGGCTGGTGGAAGGCGCCGATCAGGTTCTTGCCGGCGGGGGTGTCGATGGCAGTCTTGCCGCCGAGAGAAGAGTCCACCATTGCCAAGAGGGTAGTGGGGATCTGGACAAAAGGAATGCCGCGCATGTAGGTGGCAGCAACATAGCCTGGAGCGGTCCAACGGAGGGTGAGTCGGAGCGATCACAGGAAGCTCGATGGAAGGGGAGAAGATGCAATGGGATGCAACTGAGACGGGACAGGTTTGGTGCCGGCTATGGCGTCATGCAAGAGCACATGCGATCGACCGAGGCAGAGAACATTACCAATCATGTCACCGATGACGCCGCCGCCGAGAGCGAGCAGGCACGAGTCGCGAGTGCACTTGCGCTCGAGCATCCAGTCCTCGATCGACTCCTTCATGGCGCGGGTCTTTGAGGCCTCGCCGGGGGGCAGAGTCATGGTCAGGACCTTGGAGCTGGCGGGGGATGGGTGGTATTGGGCCACGGCATCACGGAGGGCAGCCTCGAGGGGAGCCAGATGGAAGGGAGCGATGTTGGTGTCGGTGACGATGATGTAGGCCGAGGCTTTGACGTTGGAGACGACTTCCTTGGCAATGACCGAGGTCAAGGCCTGGCCGACAAAGATGCAGTCGTTGTTGAGGATGGAGAGGCGGGTGAACTGGGACGACGAGGACATGGCTGGGCGAGATCGGGGGCTGAGCTGGGCTGGACCAGGCGCTGGGAGAGGATCAAGGGCGGTGCAGGGCAGAACAGAGGTGGGGCAAGCAGGGAGCAAGCAGAGAGCAAGCGGGGAGCAAGCGCGAAGAGCGAATGGAGCAGACCGAGGCAGACCAAGGCAGACCGAGGTTGATCCAAGCCGACGGCAGATGATGGGCAAGGCGGAGGAGGACCCGAGATAATCACACAAGGCAGAAAAAGTGACGGGGGAGATGACAAGCCGGGGCTGCGCACGGCGATAAGCGGGTTGTGCGGGCTGAATGGCGTTGGTCGATCTGGCTGAACAACTTCGATCGGCACTGCTGTGGCGGACTCGGCCGATGGGATATCATCGGGACCGACTTGGCCGAGCACGGCATGCTGTCTTTGCAGCACGGCATCTGCGGGATGGCTCCAAGGGGCCAGTGGATCCAATTCTGCCAGGATGCATGCGCTGGGTATAGCATCGCAAGCACGAATATTGCAACATGAATATTGCAAACATGAATATTGCAAGCACGAATACTGCAAACATGAATATTGCAAACATGAACGTCGCAAACATGAACATCACACTTACGCCCATCGCAAGCACAACATTGCCCGCGACGGCGACGGACCGGCAACAGCAATTCACAGTCTCGGCCGATCCCCGTCCCTTTCTCTTTCCCGTCCGTCCTTTCCTGACCCCAGCCGTCTTTCTGGTTTTCGGAGCCGCCCGGCATCGTCTTCCTGCCCAGGGCGGTTCCGGCGACATGGCCGGTCACCGGACGCAGAGCAGGGCCCGCTTCCGACCATGGGGCGCATCGGTATTCGCCTTCGTTCCGCTGCAGGGCCGCCACGGGTTGGCCGGAGCAGAGGACGGCGTTGGATCGCAATGGACCTCGCGATTGATCAGGCACCGCTGTCCGAGGCAATCCATCCTATTGCTGTCGAGTGCGATTATCGGGTGCGGTTGTTGAGCGCGATTGTCGAGTGCGATTGTCGGATGTCCACCGCATCGGAATGCCAGGGCCGTTCCCGAGCCAGGGTGCAGCCCGACTCAGCACCTCATTTGCCCAGCGGCACCATCCAATGCAGGCGGCCCTCTGCACACCGTCGCACTGCCGGTGGCGACATGTTGCATCTGCAAAAGTGCCGTTGGCAATCGCATCTGCGCCAGTGGTTTGCACATGCTATCGCTCCGGCTCTCGTCGGGCTGGAGCGGCAAAGCCCATGTCCAAGCGACCGCCGTGTCGAGCCGGCACTGCAGCGCCGGTGCTCCATCCAGTACGAGCCACCACCAGAGACTTGCCCTCGTCGGCTCGCATCCTGGAATGCCCGCCGCCGCTCACCAACACCCGCATCCGCTTGCACTTCCTCTTGCGTCGCCTCGATTTTTGCATCCGTCGCAAGTCATGCGCGCCCGCACGCAACAAAGCACTCCTGGCCAGATACGACGGCGGCGCACCACTGGCCGCGCCGCTATGGTCTGGCTGCACCCTTGCCTGGCTGGCGGCCACAGCGGCTCGGTCCTCTGCACCAACGGCCTCGTCGCACGCTGGCAGCGGGGGTCAACGAGACAGAAAAAGTGGAAAGGAGGCTGCAGAGAGCGGGTCAGATTTGCGCACTGCGCTTCGGTGCGGTCAATCCGGCGTGTAGTTAGCGAGTGTGCAGCACGGCGAACGACACCTCTGCGTGGCGAACAAACATCTGCATGGCTGGCAAGCATCTGCACGACCAGCATACATCTGCAGAGCCCCCCCCCATGACTCTAACAACCCACAACAGACACAGACACAGACACACTTACATTTTCCTTCTCTTGGCTGTCGCGCAGCAGCGAGCACAGGCCACAGCGCCACCGCAGTCAAGGCGAGGGCAAGGGGGTGTGCGACCACGCCTTTATGGGTGTGTTCTGCTCAGTGCCGCCGCTCTTTGGCCATGAGCATGACCAGGCCCGTTCTTTGCAGGCAGAGCTGCCCCCCCCTCAAGCGAGGCCACACACCGCATGTACATTGGGGGGGGGGGATGAAAGGAGCGGCATATATAGCCCACGGAGCCAGGAGGGCCGCGGGGAGCTGCATGCCGTCTCTCTGTTCTCTGCGCTGGTCTCTGCGCTCGCTGGCTGCCCCTGCCCGAAACTCTCTTGGCTTCCTCCTCCTCCCCGCCAGCCAACCCAACCAGCCAGCCAGCACAGCTCTTCCTGTGTCTGCCATCCCATAGGGCCTGTCTCTCAGCCCTGAGCAATACCCATCGCGCACAGACACCATGCTCCGCACCCTCAAGAGCTTCAGCCGGGGCTCCGGCCTGTCGCTCTCGATCAAGCTCGACGACGCCGTCCCCAAGGAAAAGTCGTCCACCCAGTGCCTCTTCATTCCCACCGGCTCTGAGCTCATCACCGGCACCGTCGTGGTCCAGAACGCCAACCAAAAGGCCATCCCGGTGCACAAAATCAAGCTCATCTTGGTCGGCGGCATGGGATGCGAGGAGCGGTCCGGCATCAAGAACGACCCGCCGAGCTTCAACGCCGTCAAGGCAGCCTATGATACGGTGGGTAGCCTGTCCCTCGTCGCCGTGCTGCCTGTGTATGCTGGGGGGTCGGCAGCTCGGATGTCTCCTTATTCTCGACTGACGTTTCCCCCCTGGAATCTCTGTCACTGTTCACACCGGCATCCCCGCGTCCATCGGCTCGATCGGTGCTGCTCCATTACCACAATCCATCCGCGATGTGACCCCTGTCCCATTCCCCTCGCGATGCCGTTCCATGCCCCCAGCTCCTTCCCTGTGGCATGTTCTTCAACAAGAGCATCTTCAAGGCCATCCAGATGCTGTTGGAAAAGGGCGAGGTACCTCCGGGGCAGAGCACGTATCCCTTCACAGTGCCCTTCCCAAAGAACGTCTTCCCGTCCTACAAAAGCCGGGCAGATGCCGCTCCGAGGATCCAGTTCTTTATGTTTGTGGGTCTGTGGAAGACCAAGGGCCACGACACCGACGTGACCATTTACAAGAACATCGAGCTGGACATCCGCCGGACCACCAAGTGGATCAAGCCGGCGGAGGCCATCTTCGAGGGAGGCCACCTTACAGGTACGTCCGCGATCGTCGAGGGTGGTGAGCCAAGCGCTGCTTTGGCCTTGCTCCTCTCCAGGCCGCCAGCATGTTGGACCTCGCCCCCCTGGCCTTTCGAGCTTGGTCGCTCCTGACTGTCCTGGGCCACACTACGACTGCTTGCTCCATGGGTGCCTCACCAAGGACTGCATGCGATCCACCTCCACCAAACGCACGCACGCACCCCCCCCCCACCATGCTCACCCTTCCCCCGCACAATCGCGTAATCTCTAACATCTGCGCCGTTCCCACCCTTTCTATCGCTGGACCATTGCTGTGGCCGGACCATTGCCGTGGCTGAACTGATGCTGTGGCTGGCACAGGTGTCGACGTTTTCTATCGCATCACTCTGCCGGACCACATCTACACCTCGTCCGAGTACTTTGACGTCACCCTGAGCTTCGAAAAGACCGAGGGCATGCAAGTCAACTCCTGGCAATCCGAGGTCATGCTGGTCGAAGTGCTGACAGTCGAGTAAGTCGGAGGAAGGAGGGCGATCATGGGCAGCGCAGCTTGGACGATCTATGGACGCTCGCCGGCACATTCTCTCTGACACTGCTTGGTGCATACTCTCCACCCATCGTCGCACACCCATGCGCTTCATCACCCGACCATGTGTGCCGCCACTCAATCGCCTATCGCATGATTTCGCTCCCGAATGACTCTTATCCAGCAAGCGGCAGTATGAATACAAATACAAGCCCATTCGCCCAACAGGCGACCCTCCCAGTGGCAGCAAGGACGGCGTCGGATACTACGGCCCTGTTACCTTCCGTATTCCCATCAACAAGCTCTACCCCGACTTTTCAAACTCGGATGCAGAGCCAGCGATCTCGGTGAGCCACAAGATCAAGATCTCGACGGTGAGCGGCAAGTTCTCGACCTGGGTGCCGGTGGTCGTTCAGCTGGCCCAGATCGGTCAGGGCCCGCTTCGAGCAGCAACAGCCTCGTCTCTGGCATCGGACAGCCCACGATCAACCATCGCCCAGGCTCCGAGTCCGTCGCTCCTGGGAGCTGGTGCGGCCGAAAATGGCCAGCCAACCGGCTCGACGCCTATCTCGTACCAGCCGCCATCGCAGGCCGCGCAGCCCTTCCAGGCCATCGTCGCGGCGACTCGCTCGGTGTACAGCATCCAATCCCCCAACTCGGCAACCCCGGTGTCTCCCACCAAGGCAGAGCCTCCTTCGTACATGACATTCACGGGGAGCGAAATGCAATCGCCCGCCTTGAGTCTCAACACCGCGCAGCTGTCGTTTGGCTCGCCGCGGTCCTCGGTCATGTCGCAGTCGACGATCGTCCCGTCGAATCGGGCCACCGCAAGCTACAACGGCCGCAACAGCCTCTCTCCCGGCGCATACGATGAGCTGCCGCCGGTGGCCCAGGACCCGCGCAGCCCCAACTTCTCGGCCTATCAGCAGTCGCCAGCGACGCAGTACCGTAGCCCTGCGCTGTCCTATGTGAGCTATCAGCCTGGAACCCCGCAAATGTCAAGGTCGGTGTCGTCGCCGGGTCAGTCGCTGCGCGGCAGTGACTTTTACAGCCCCACCAACACTCAACTCCCCGAACCACCGCTCCCCAACTTCCGGTCCCGACGGCCAAGCGCGGGCTCAATGCTCGCGGCCAAATCGCAACAGCAATATCAGCAGCAGCAGCAACAATACCAGCAACAGCAACAGCGCCTGGTCGGATACGGCGAGAGCTTTGATCTGCCGCAGATCCCGACGAGTCCCCTGGTGGTGCGCTCGACGCCGCTGATGACGCCGCTGGTGACGCCGCTGATGGCACCCATGTCGCCGCGCTCGCCTGTTGGGGCACAGTATGCCTCGCAAGCATCGCCGGTGGGCTCGAATGTGGTGACCCAAGCCCCAGTGGCTCGTGCCCCTGTCGACACACGGCTGGCTCAGTACTCGGGCCAGGGCTACGCTGGCCAGACCGACCCGGCGCCGGTGCCGATGACTCCGCCTCGATCGCCGTATATCGATCGGCCGCTCAAGGTCCTGCGGCGCAACCCGTCACAGGCCTCGTCGTCGACCTCGGTGTCGACCTCGGTGTCGGCATCGACCTCGTCAGCATCGACCAACCGCTCGGCCGCGGAAACAGAGTCGTCGGCGGGATCGCACCAGCGATTCACGGCCCTGATTCCTTACTCGCAGGCAGAGCTCGACCAGATGTTGGTCGGCAACAAGATCAATGGCCAAGAGTATCTGCGGATGAGGCCGTTGGTTGCGCGCCTCGAGAAGCTGAACGAAATGCTCCTGGACGGCCAGATCCGACCGGCCGAGTACATCGAAGAACGCAACAAGATTATCAAGTCGTGAGCACATGCTTTGTGTGCTGCATTTTGCTTTGGACCGACATTGCTGCTCTCCTCCTCCTCCTCGCTATTGTTTATTCCCAATGTGTGCTCCAAACGCTTACGGATTTAACTTCCTGTCGGGTGCCGCCACGATAAGGCGTCCGTCGAGACTCGTGCTGCTCCTGGCGACAGCTTGTTCCCCCCCTCTTCCCTGCCTCAAGTCTCGAGCAGCTGGCATGCCACTTCCCTGGTCCGACTTACAAGGACCCTGATCCCACATGGTTATTGTTTTTTTTGTTGTCAGGGGTCCATCCTCTCTCTATGGGACGGAAATCCCTATCGCCATCCCCACCTTCGTGCCTCGGCCCTTTTCCTATCACACTCACCACCAATCCATGTTATGGCACCCTAGCCTCAACAGGGGACCCTCCCCGATAATCCTGATTATCCTCTCCTTTCATGTCCTCATGTCCTTGGTGCGCCAAAGCCGCGCACACAGTCAAAGTTGTCGATGACCCTGCTTTTCCTATTCCTGCTCTTCCTTCTCAAAGGACGAAACCAAAAACGGTGCAACTTCTACAAACACAGTCGGTATGTGGCTTTGCAAGTCTGGCTCGATATTCGCCTTCGAGTCTGGGCCGACAGGCACATTCAATATATTATTGCAGCAACAGTAGCAACAACGAAAGCTTGTGCACTAAAGAACACATCCGCACCAGGGAACAGGATGGCGGCAGTCACTGCTGCGGGTGTTGCGGGTGTTGCGGGTGTTGCGGGCTAATGGAGATGAGGGTTTGACCCCTCCCCCGATGGTATGGGCGGCAGACGGGCTTTCGATCGTATGGACCACTCCCTTCCATATTTGCCCGTGGTGCTCCACATCCATCGATCATGCGGCAGGTGGAGCGCGAGCCAGATTGCGACAGAGTCCATCCCGTCTGTGGTGGCGGTCTCGAGGGGCGGCAAACACATCTGCCACCCTCGAACGAATACCCCTGGCGAAATGAGGCGTGGCCGATACAAGACGACGGTGATGGGCCGCGCGTGTCGGGGCCATGTCATGCCATGCCATGTCAGCGGGCAGACATGGACCGTGGCAGTTGCTCCAGAGGCGAACGGAGGACCCGGCGATCATGGCCAAGGAAGAGAGCTGCGTTCGTGTGCTGGGTCTGGCTGGGTCGTTACAACGTCGTTGTCAAGCCTGCTTGGACTGGAATATTCGCTCTTCCGGTGTCCGCTGCAGACGACGAATGTGTCCTTATCAAAGGCAAGGTCGGAGTGTCCCGCACTCATGCGAGCGCAAGGGCGATCCTATCGCCACAAGCGTGGAACGAGCGATCGAATCCAATGGCGCGATTCCCGGCTCTGTGCGAGTCTGCGGACGGGTGGGCTGTGGACAGCATGAGGGAGCGCTTGTCGGGCAGCAAGAGCCAGCGCTCATCGATAGAGCGAAATGGGGATGGAGGCGCTGCGGCAATGGTGAGCAGGCAATGTTTGTGTTTGTGTTTGGGCCTCAAGGTTCATCTGGAAGACGCCCAAAGAGAGGCCGGATGAACATGAGGACTCGAGCTGCGAGTGCGGACTGTGTCGCCAGGAGCAGCGTCGCAAGTAATTGCCCCCCCCCCCCGGACCGTGGGAAGCTGCCCGAAGCTCCAGAGATGCATGTCTTCCCAGAGATGCATGTCCTCCCAGAGTTGCATGTCCTCCCAAAGTTGCAATGTCCCCAGGTGGAAGTTCGCAAAGCCGAGGCGACACAGACGGCTGTGCACTCAGCAGGCGCTGTTTGTGTATGGACGACAAGCGCGCGCAGCACCACCCTGGCACTTGACCCCGCAGCCACACCGCTGCGCTTGTCGCTGCGGCGCGCGCCGTTCACATGTCGCGGGCGGCGCCGACAAGGCGCCACGCCGCACCAACCAACGGGCGCGCGGGAGGTCACCTGTCCGGCGCCTGTGCGACGCCGCCACGGCCCTGCCGGGACTGTGGTGCTACTGCACTCTGTGTGTGGTGTTGTTGCATCCATGTTGCATTAATGCTGCATCCATGTTGCGATGTTCTTGATGCTCGCGCTTGAGATTCCCCCCGACTGCATTGCTGCATTGCCGCGCTGTTTCACGATTGCATTACTTCGCGGCCGATGTGCGAGCTCATGCCCAGTTCGATCCATGCCAGCGAGCCCCTCCAGCGATTCCGCCGCGCTGGGCCGCAGCATGGCTGGCGGTGCGACGGTGGGGCACCGGCCTGGGAGGGTTGTCGCTGTCGCTGAGCCTGCCTGGGCGACTGTCCCCGCTGCCTGTCGTCGACGTGCTTCATCCTCTTTGGTCTCCCCCATCGATATCGATATCGATGTTGATATCGGTCTATCGCTTTCTTGGTGTCTCTGGGCTCGCTCCACCACTGTCTGCTGTCTCTCGCGCCATGATCGGCTCGGTGGGCCCAACACGCACCGGGCCATTGCTGCACGAGTACAAACACCCTGCGCGTACACAGACACGCCGACCCACACGATCGCGCGAGCCCTGGCCGAGCACAGACACTCGCTGTGGGTCGCCAGAGGCATGGGGCAGGCTGGCCTTGGATTGTCAAGGCCCGGCCATCAGCGGACCAGCCAGGCAAAGAAGGGACGCCGTCAGAAGACTGTTTTGCTGGATCGAGCTGCCCAAACAGCAGCAGAAATAGCAGCGACCGCAGCAAGGCCGATGGGGAGCGGGCCAGACTGTATCCCACACATGCAGGCCGAGGCCCTGCACCCCCCCAAAGGCGATACGGCCCGCGACGACAACAAATCCACCGATAGCAAGTGCCCAGCAGCAGCACCGTCGCAGGAGACAACCGAGGCCACAAGGAACACTGCAACGCACCATTCCGCCGACCACTCGATGCGCGACCACTTGGTGCGCTAACCACTTGCGCTATATTTAGCGGCGCGGCCCCGTCGCACAGCGGCCCCCTGCGCAAGAGGCACCCTTTCCCACGGGCAGGCCGCGCCTGGCCCGCAGGGGCGCACAGGGCCAAGAGCCGCCTTTGCCGTTTTTCGTCAGCCGCGGAATATAAACCCTGGGCTGTTGTCGTCCCCCGACCCAGTCCGCACCGTCTGCAGCGCCCACTCCCTGACCCCCCCCCGCTGTCGTCGCATCGTCTGCAGCCGCCCTGTGCCTGGCTCCCGCTCCGGCCTTCGCCTCCCCCCTCCCATCTGCATCTCGTCTCTGTCGCTGCAGACTCCTCGATACCTCCCGTCTTCTCCCTGTCTCCCGCTGCATCTTTTGTTTCCGTTTTTCTGATCCACCATGTTCAAGGCCTTCAAGAACCTCGGCCTCGGCCCGACCTTCTCCGTCTCTATCCAGCTCCACGACTCGGTCACAAACGACGGCACCCAGTCGACCTCTCTGCCGGCCGATGTCCATCTGCCCCACGACGCCGTCTCCGTCAACGGCGTCGTCATCGTCAACAACTCAACCCAGAAGAGCATTCCCGTCCACAAGCTGAAACTGATCCTTGTCGGTGGCTTTACCATCGTCGAGGGCGGCAACGGCGCCCTGGACATCCAGACCTACGACACCCTCATCCAGATCAACCCATCGGTAAGCGCCATCGCCTGGATGTATGGAAAACAGTGGCGGTTGTGCCCGGCATAATCCATGAGTGTGTCTGCAATGATGGCCCTGCCGCTCGCATGGTCGATCCGGATCGCAGCCACCGTTCCCAGAGCCATCGCTCCATTGTACCGGGCGTGTCCTCGTGGGCGGGGACAGAGAGACGCACGTTGTGCGCTGTGCTGCCGTTGTCCACACCCCCCCACCAGCAACTTGTCCCTCCACACTGCGTATCCAGAAACTGGGCTGGATCTGTTTCTGTTACGGCTGTCCGGCTGGACGTATTTCACACACGCAAGTGCCCCCCCCCATTCGTTCGTCTCACCATCCCTTCCGTGGCTCGCCTGGTCCCCTCACGACTCCCCGTAGGTCCTGCCATCTGGCACCTACTTCACCCACGCCATCCACAAGACCCTGAACATGCTCATTCAGAAGGGCGAGGTTCCTCCTGGCAACTCGGAGTACCCGTTCATGCTGCCGTTCCCCAAGCACATTTGCCCGACATTCAAGTCCAAGGACGATGCCCCGTCCATCCAGTTCAAGCTCTATGCCGGTCTGTGGAAAACAAAGTCGCACGATCTCGAAGTTACCGCTTACAAGGAGCTCGAGGTCGATATCAAGCGCACCGTCCTGTGGAGAAAGCCCACCGATGTTATCAACGAAGCTGGTCGTCTCACGGGTACGTCCGTCCCTGGCCCACTTCTGTTGTGCTGTGGCACAATACGCATGCCATCGTTCTGTGTCCTCGGCGTTTTGGGCACGCTGCTCACTAGTCCTTGCATGCCCGTACAGGTGTCGATATCTTCCACAAAATCGTCATCCCCGACCACATCTACACCACCTCCGAGTACTTCACGGCCACTCTGACGTTCGAAGGCACAGAGGGCATGAACATCAATAGCTTGAAATCCGAGCTGTCGCTGATGGAGATTTGCAACACCGAGTACGTGCCAACAAGCGAGTCGCTTCTCATTCTGCATTTGCATCGTACTTGCTACTGCACCCACCCCCACCTTGACAGAGTGTTGCATCTGGCTCTACAAATAATCCGCTGCTCTGCAAGTCATTCCTGCCGTCTGACGTCGTGTTGTCTCTCCATCCAGGAAGCGCCAATACGAGCGCAGGGTCACCAAGGCGATCAAGCCCGAGGAGTTCTCCACCTCCAAGAGCAGTGGCGCTGACCAACACTACGGTCTGGTCAACTTCCGCGTCCCCATCGAAAACGTGCGTCCTGACTTTATTCCCGACACCGAGAATCCTCCGATGACGGTCCGCCACGAGGTCGTCATTGCCACCACCGACGGCAAGTTCAAGGTGTCGATACCCATCGCTGTCGAGCTGGCCCAGGTGGGCTCGTCCACCACCCGCACCTTCCAGGCCATCAATCCGATCCCTGGACGCACCCCGTCGCTCCAGAGTGCCTCCTCCGGTGGCGAGCATGTGGCCCATCCGCCACCTTACACCCCCATCGGCTCTGAGAACCTGTCGGCAATGCCCAAGCCCATGGCCATTCTCGCGACGCCCTCGGTTCGCTCGGACTCGATCCGCGCCAACAGCGTCTCGACCTCGGGCTCGCCCAACATCCGCGGCAACTTTTACGGCAGCCCCATCAACTCCGTGCAAACCCCACAGATGCCAAAGCAGCCTATTGTCTCGCCCCGTGCCAAGACCAACAGCCCGATGCTCTATTCCCAGCATGGCTCGCCCGAGTACCGCGTGCTGGTCCAGCACAAGCCCTACCGCGACGACGAGTTGCTGCTGTACCCGGACGACATTGTCGTTGTTCTGTAAGTCGCTGTGTCTGCTGCGCTGTCTGCTACGCCGTCCAAGGACAACGCCGGAGATGCTTGCTTGTGCTGCCAAGGAGATTGCCCTGTGACTGACGCTCCTCCGCTGCCCTGCATCTACAGCGAAAAGTACGACGACGGCTGGGCCAAGGGCACCAACATCCAAACCCGATACACCGGCATCTTCCCGCTCTGTATCCTCTCTGGGTTTGCCCCCGAGATTGCGGTTGTCGATCCCTACGTCGAGATTGCGCTTCCGCTGCGCTCGTCGTCGATCGACCAGTACGGCGACGTGGACGTTGTGCAAAAGGCCCTCCTCTCGTCTGGCAACTCCATGGCGAAGCAGATGGCCCCTCGCGGATCGATTGCGTCCACCAAGTCGCACACCGATGCCATGGCTGCCGCCATTGCGTCGCGGCGCAAGGCCTCTATCTCGGCCGCCATTCCAAAGTACATGTGTGTCAAGTACTACGCGCCCAACATGTCGGACGAGCTGGAGCTGTATCCGGGCGATGTCATCTGCATCACCCACAACTACGGCGACGGCTGGGCCCAGGGCTACAACGTCATCACCAACATCCCGGGTGTGTTCCCGCTGAACTGCCTCTCGGCCGAGCCCATTCCGGAGCCCGCTCCTCACCCCGGCTACAGCCCTGTGTCCGCAAAGTCGGTCCTCGCCACCACCCCCGTCCTCAACCCCAACGTCTATCAGGGCCAGCCAATGACCCCCACCATTCCGCCGCCGTCGCATTACTCGCACTACTCGGACTCGATGGCGTCACCGCCCGTCGCCGTTGCGCTGCCGCCTACCCCTGTGTATGCGTCTTCGGACTCTGGCTTTGGTCGCCCCGTTGTCCCCGCCGCCGCGATGATGTCGCCGCCCATGGCCTCATCCATCTCCACTCCACCCGACTCGCCCCGCCGTAAGCCCTCGGTCACCAGCAGCTTCTCCAACAACGACTCGCAGCACTCGAGCAACTCGTTCTCGGTGGCTGTGCCCTTCACCATGGCCGAGCTTGACCAGCTGCTTGTCGAGGCCAAGGTGCCGCCCCAGGAATACGTCCGCATGCGTCCGATCGTGATCCAGCTCGAATCCCTGAACGAGAAGCTGCTGAACGGCTCCATCCATCCGACAAAATACATTGAAGAGCGCGACCTCATCCTCAAGTCCTAAAGAAAAAACCAGCAACCGCGACCGTACACTTTGCCCAGAACACGCACCCCTTCCCTATCGAACTCGATCTTGAATTTTTGTTCTTGATTTCGCCCCCCCCCCGCTCCCCTCTCCCTCATGCCCGAGTGGCTCGACCAGACCAGCCAGTCAAACAGCAACGGGGCAACCAAGGGGAGCACCACCACACCATCCAGCTTTGTATATCACTCGCCCCCCCCTTTTTTTTGTGTGTTGCGCTCTTCTTCTATGGCTCTGCATTTGCTTCCCGCTTCTCTTCCTCTCTCTCTCTCTCCTTCCCTCCTCGTCCTTACTGAATGGACGAAAGGTGCTCCGTGGACGGGCTGCCACCTGTCCAAACCGTGATGCTGGGTACTGGTGTCTGTTGCGCCGCCCCTCCCTCCCTTTCCCTCACTCTCACCCTCACCCCCCCCTAATAACCGCATCCACCTCTAGTGATTCTCTGCTTCCAAGTTTGAATATCGATCGTGTTCCCTTCTCTCCTTCCACACGTGCGTGTACAATCTCTCAGATCAAATCGAAAAAATCAAAGAATCCATTTTTTTTTCCCCCCTTCGACTCGAAATCTTGCTCCGTCATTGAATTCTCCCCCAGCTTGCAGGTTCCCAATACTGCACCATGCGGGTGATGAGTGGCACGGCACAGTGCGATGCGGCGTATTACAGCGTTGCCAAAACGAAATGTGACACCCCGTTTGAGCCAGGACTGATTTTGTTTGCTGGAACCTGAATACACCCACCCACTCATTGCGATCATGGCCAAGCATTATGTCCAAAGAGCCCGACATTGTGATTGCCTTTGGGAGTGCCTCGTGGAGGCAAGGGAGGGGATAGGCTTCCAGCCCACGGAGCCTACGGATCAGCAGACTTGTGCCGCTGATACCGGAAATGGGAGCTGTCCCGTTTCTATCTGGATCTACACTTTATTCAGAAAAAAACGGGACAATATAGCCGTTTCCATGAACAGGTAGTATGTGCTGTGCTTGCGTCAAGCAAAGCCACAAGAAATAAAACAGATCACTTTGGCAGCCTCCGAGTGAAGACCGCCGGTCGCTCTCCGATCTCCACAATCGACCTGCATACTGTGATCATGTTGCGCGCCGCATTGACGTCGCGATTCCACACTGTCCGGCAGCTGGGATTCTTGCAGCTCCTGACAAAGTGGGAATTCGCAACACTGGGCGCATCGAGTCCTTCCAACCGAACTGGCTCCAGGCAGTTGGAGCACACCTGCGAGGTGTTGAACTCGTTCGTCGAGGACTACCTTGACGCTTCCATGATGGTGATTGGGACGGCGTCGGTGGTGCTCGAACTGCTCAAAGTACCGAGCAAATCGCTGCCTCCGAGGGCTGGATGCATAGCCCTTGCCTTGTCGCCATGACGCATTGCCAAAGGCGATCACCACATCGGTCCGTATCGGGGCGTGCTTCAGGACGGCCTTGCACATCCTGTCGACGGCCACTTGGCGCCTCTTGTGGCCCGTGAATCGATGGTGACGGGCCTTCTTGCCAAGGTGGAAGTCGAGCTGCACTCGCAGCTCCGGTCGCAGGACATGGGTGAGATGGACCTTGAAGGCCTCCGAGGACGACACCTTGGGCGAGGGGGTGGTCGACATCCAGGTCTCGATGCTGAGTCGATACTTCATGGTGTTGTGCCACTTCGGTGTTGGACGTATGGCCACACATTTGCTGGTAGTGGCCATTGGAGAATGAGACCACCTCGTCTTGGTGGCCCGGTGCTTGGATGACCGCCGTGAAGATGGAGCCGACTCCAGGATCGATGCCAATCCAAGTGGTGCGGTTGGGGTCTGGGTCGCCGATGTGGGCCTGGATACGCTGCTCGGCAGTCGGAGGAGGCTCGATGGTCTCGGTGTGATCGGTTCGACGCACAAACTTGACGAGGCCGATGGTGCATCCAATGCCATCGGTGCTGATCTCGTAGTTGAACAGCTTCTTGTTCACGTCCCGCTCTTGGAAGAGGGAACTACGCAGCTTGAAGCAACTGCGCCAGAGACGATCCTGGTTGTTGACACCGTCCTCACCTTCTTCCTTGAGCATGTCCCTGGTGAGGCCAAGACGATGATCGGTGTCAAGGAGTTCCCAGAGAGTGACCGTGTCAATCTTGATGTATTTGGCCGTGGCAGTGCACAGAGGAACCATCGTGCACACGGCCGGAGGAGTGTCAAGAGCGAGCTGCTTGAGGCACCACTTGATCCTGGATGCCAGCTTGTTGATCTTGGCCTTGGTGGTGCCGAGCTCAGACTTGGCCGTGGTGAACCTCTTGTCGTCGGAGGGAATGCCTCTGGCAGTGAGCTCGTCCAGCTTGGCCTGGCGCTGCAGCTCGGTGACTCGGAGGGCGGGCATGTCACAGTCGATCCACTTGTGGACATTGTCGACCATCTTGTCTCGGGCGAGGATTCCCACATGGTGTGAGAGGCGATGGAGGGCCCGGAAGCGGTCCTGGTCGTTGCTGTACCGAAACTCGTCCAGGACGTGGCCAAAGTCTGGATAGAGGAACTCGATATCGGCCTTGGGTGGAGTCTGCCCTGGTTTCTCGAAGAGCTCGAGACAGGCCTCGATGGCTTCGTGCTTATGCTTGTTGGCTGGGAAGACTGGCAGCAGCAGAAGCGGCGAAGGAGTCGCCAGTAGGCCAGGTCGAGGTGGGTGGTGCAGTTGGTGGCATAGGCATTGACAGCCAGTGTGAGAAGCTGACTGTGAGCACCATCAGGCAGACGAGGGGCCGGAGGCAGGTCTGCGTGCCGAGTGGACTGGTAGTCGCGAAAGGAAGCGACCAGATGCTCGTTGTACTTCTTCGATGTCCCTGGCCGTCGGAGAGGGCATCGGCCTCGGACGATCGTGAAGCATTGGCGGAATGAAAGCAGGGGTGGACTTGGAGATGACGGGGACGGGAAGGATCCTGCTCGATGCACCGGAGGATGTGCAGGTTGAGCAGCCTGGATGCCTCGAACTGGATCTGGGTCATGGCCTCGACGGTGGCCTGGATCTTGTCGCGGAGAGCGGGATTGAGACAACAGCCATCCATCGTCTGCTTGAAGCAGCTGAACTGAGGGGCCGATGACCTTCCATCCACGAGTGGGACGACAGAACTCTTGAGGGGCCGGTATTTGGGACACTTGTTGGTGTTGCTACGCTTCGTGATCGGTGCCATCGCACTTGGCGACATCGCTTGCCAGTACTCGAGGAAGTAGATGGACCAGGCTCGGTGGGATCGACATCCATTGGATCTGCAGAAGCAGTGGTGGTGAGCGACGGAGCAACAGACGAACAAGCATGCGTGGGATCAGAATACGAACCAGAGACAGGCTCCGACTGTGACTTGGCTTTCTTGGGCCTGGGTGGCCGAGGCTGGCCATCACCGGCACCCTTACGCTTCGGAGGCATGGGGCAGAGGATGCTGGATGTCCTGCCAGTGGTACTGGTCAGAGCAGAGACTTTTTTTATCGTACAATAGCGCGATGATCAGATCAAGGCGAGATGAGGGAAGAAAGCAGCAGGACGAAGGTGTGGCATTTATACCCGAGAGCAGGAGCCCGTCTTGCGCGGGCTGGTTGGGGAAGTGACCCTGTTCAAAAATCGCCGAGAGGTTCAAGCCAGGGATGTGAACGTGAGAACGGCGGCTTGATTGGAGGGAACTCAACCCCAGAAGCGCATCGCTCGCTCAATCAGCCGTGGGAAGACATCTGGAAGCACCCTCCGAACGGCAGACTCGAACAGGGTCACCATCCCGACCCTGAACCCCTCTGACGCATTCAGCGCTGCCATCTTCCTGTACTTGACTGCTTCACAATCCCAAAGAAGTTCTCGATGGGATTGAAGTCGGGCGAGGCAGGTGGGGTGAAGATCACTGACCATCCTCGGCGCTCGATGCAGTCCAGGACAGCCATTGTCTTGTGCATGCTGACATTGTCCATCACAATCACAGTAGTCGTCTGGGAAGCTCGCTCGCTCAAAGAACTCGACCATCGAGTGTGTCTTGAATGATGTGGGGATGTACATGCGATGCAGCACACCAGAGTGGTTGATGGCAAATGCAGCCGAGACAGACTTGTGCTTTCATGTGATTGCGCTGGCGAAGCGGAGCACCCTTCGGTGAGTATCCGTAGAGAGGGAAAGGTGGATTTCCTGATCCCCTGTCTCAGTCGACAAAAACGAATCCGTCGTGGGTCGATGGAGCGGACCTGGTCCCTGAACTGTGCCACTCGCTCATCCAGTCGCTTGGACTTGTAGAGGTGTGTTGCCCTCTTGTGTGAGAGACCTGCTCGGTGGATGGCAGTGTGGCAGAGTGAGAGTGAAACTTTCCTCTGGAGGATGGACTCGAGCTTGCATCGCAGCACAGGACCAGTCTGGAACGGGTCCTGTTCAATCAGGGTGCGAATGACTGGACATGCCTGCTCGAAGAAAGTGGATCTGCGAGCTGGGACCCGGAATGGGTCATCCAGCTTGCATCCTCGGTGCCATCGATGGATGGTGCTCTTGGATACACTGAATATGGAGGCAACTTTACGCAGGCTATGGATGAGGGCGTAGCATCGCAATGCGGCGGTGCGAAAGTCGGATGTGTGGCGAATGGTCATGGCCAGCGCGCGATAACATTGGGTAACAAAATATTCGATGAATGGTCAAAAACCCGGGTGTCCCGTTTTTTATTGGATTGCCTGTAATGTATTGGCGAAATACATGGCTGGTGCAGTGAAGATGGGTGGTGACGTTACATGTGCGATTCAGGTTGCTATGCTTCTCGCTCCAGTCTCGGGCCTCAAGCCTTTCCTCGCCCGTTTCCCGATCGCTGTTCAGCATCGTCACTTCGAGGCCGCCAAACTGCCGTGCGACTGGTTGCTGTTCTCTTTCCAGATTCGTTCTTCGCAGATACACGCAAACCGCGCCGGCAGCGACACACCCAGCTCGAGTGGTGATGGTGGGTAAGCGCTGGTTTGTTGGGATAGGTAGAAGGCCGGAATCAGGGAGCAGTTATCCTGGACCGAGACAGCGGATGTAAGGACGAAGCGAACAAAGGTAGAAGCGTGGAAGAATGGCATGGCCAGGACGAAGGAAAGGGTAGCGAGCAAGCGCTGTTGGTATCTCAGAGCGCGCTGCCGAAATGAGGGCATCCGCTCGATCCACCTCCTCGCTCCATCGGGCTCGTGAGTCGCAGCAATCGCTGGTCCGGCAGTGGTCCGGCAGTGGTCCGTCACCCACCTGGATCTTTGGCTCTGCTCCCTTGGAAAGCAAGTAGCTCAGGCACTCGTAGTCGTGGTAGAGACAAGCGTAGTGGAGCAGCCCCAGGTGCGAGACGTTTGGCAGGTTGGCATACTCGTTGAGCCGCACGCGCGCAATGACAGTCAAGTCGTCGCAGGCATTGACGCTGGCACCGTTCTGGATCAGAAACTCAGCCATGATAAACCGCTGGGTGCTTTGTGCGAGCGGGTGCTGGTCAATGATGATCGAGAATCTGCATGACAGATTTGACGGGTTGCTCAGGACTGCATCCGACGGTACCATCGATGCCGTTGGCGGCAACTGCAGGGATGTGCCTGCGTTCTGGAGAAGCGGCGGCGGCTGTGGCCCAGGCGGCCCCAAGGGGCTGGTGGACGACATCGGCCCCAGACTGAGTGTGGAGGGCACCGAGGGTACTGAGGGCGACTCGGTCAGATGCGACGGGATCGCGGTCGTCGACTCGGAGGACTTGGCACTCGGTATCAGGGGATAGCCCAATGCCATGTGCAGCAGCGGCAGCCCGTTCCATGGCTTGTTCAGGTCGGCGCCCAGCGCCATCGCCCACATGGCCGTCGTCAGGTTTCCCTCGCGTATGGCTTCGACCAGCATGTCGTCGCTGGACAAGGGGAGCGGCGGATCGGCAAGGGCAATCGGTTGGTACGGCTTGATGAACTTGCGGGCCACGTACTGCATGCATGTGTGCGTCATTCAGTAAGCGGCTGGTTGGGACGGCATCAAGCTCTCTGGTTGTGTCGAGCTGCGGGCCAAGGCACTCCAGTCTCCTCCCCCTCCCCGCAATACCCACTGATGGAACACACAACGCCTGGTTGCTAATGTATAACAGACTCTGGAGTGATGGCCTCGCGCCTGGGCAGTGATTTGCTTATACCTTGTCCTGTATGTATGCAGCCTTGGCTTCTCTCCGGTCACTTGGCTTTGGCTTTTGCTCGACGGCGCTTGGCGCTCCCTCCCATATCTCGTTGGTCAGAGTGTTTCCGATCGCGCACATCATGTAGATGAGTTCTGGTGTCCAGCTGGCGGTATCCAAAGTCAAGGACCGGACCTGGTGGGGCGGGGAGGCAAAGTATGTATCAACAAGACGTCCCGTTGTGCCAGCAGGATACCCAATGTATCGTTGATCCCCATGGATCGATCACACGAGGCTGATCTGGTAGTAAGCGCGGTCTTCAGCTCAGGCCTGTCTGGCAGATCTGGTATCGCTCGCTTTCAGACCAGCTCTATGTGCGATTCTGACTGACTTTGGATATATGTGTTCCGAGGCTGCGATGGGTGCCTGAGCATTCTGGTAGTCATGCCGATGGGATTGGTGGTGACGGAAGATCCAGCAGATCCATAGTTAGCTCGGCGAATGAGCGGTGGAGGCTGCTGGATGCTCTTTTTCGCTGCAAGCGCTGTGTCAAAGCTCCTCACCGATACAGATTAAACAGCCCAGGTTGATGCTGGCCCAATCCGGGCCTCGTGCGCCGCAGTCCGCACAGACGTGGTTTTGTGGGTCAGCATCCCGGAGGACATTCAGGACTGCCATCTGCAGTTCACTGCCAGCGGATTTGCCGTTGGAGCCGTTGCTTTCGTGGATTGTCGTCGTCAGATCCAGCAGCGAGCCTGTGCCTGCCAGGAGCGACTCGATGGATCGCTGGATCGTTTGGATCCACGACTTGAGCTCCTCGGCGTCGGTCGCTTGGTAGATCCGCCGACCAATGTGTGGGCCGATGAGCTCGAAACAGAACCGCCGATCGACTTTTCGAGCCTCTCGGACAGTGCACAGGCGCAGATGAACCGAGTACGAAGGCTCCAGCTGCTTGGTCCAGTTGGTGTACTCTGCGAGAAGGCACGAGGTCGAATCAGCCATTGGCAGCCTCTGCCCTTGCAAATACGACAAGCCGCTATGAACATCCGCGGGGTGACGCAGTTGTTACGAAGCGGGACGATCCCACGCACATGCCCAAGACGCAGCCTCCGGCACCTGCAGGTGAACTCTGTCAGAGTACTCTGGGTCGATGCTTACCCTGAAGCTGTCCACCCGACAGGACACACCAGAACTTTTTCCAAGAAAACTGAGCGGGTCCAATGACTCCGGGGACGTTCATCAATGTTGCCGTTGTGGCAAAGAGAAACCCCTGTCGAACGAGATGGCAGTGCAGTACAAGTCGTGTCTGTTAGACGGAACAGTGCCTCGGTCGCATTCACTGGTATCGATTTCACTATCCACACACGATCCGGCCTCGTAGAGCCAACTGAGACCCTGTCGGCGTCCGTCTCTAGGGCCCGTTCCATCAGAATGCCTGTTCGAGAGGTACACCCACCTCCTTGCGCCTCGACATCGTGTCCGATTCGTTCGACAGCTGCGAGCTTTGATGGAGGACCTGTACGAGGGTTGCGACTTTTGGCACACTGTATGAGTGAACCAGGTTGCCTCTAGACTCCTCCTTGGGGCTCGAATGGCTACCGCCGGTGGGACCGCTTTCATCGGCGGTGCCTCCGCGATTCTCGATGAGCTTGCGGAGCTCTTCTCGTTCTTTGCGCTGGTGGTGGACAGTCTTGGTGGACTCGGACACCTCGCCCGTAAGTTTATCCAAGAGTTGCTTTTGGTCGTCGAGTTTTGTGTGTATGATCTGGTAGAGCAAGTGCTGGCGATCGAGTCGATCAGGACTAGATTGCTCGGCGAGTCCGTCGACACTGCTGTAGCACTGCTGCGACAGTGAAGCGGCGAGTGGGGCTCACCTGTTTCTTTGCAAAGTTGATGAAGATGAAGGCCAGCTCCGTCTCTGTGTGAGGCCCGTGCAACTCGCTTAGGCTTGAGCAGTAATCAAATCTGCGAGCAAGGCCAGGATAGTTACCAAAGAACCCATGGGCAGCCGGCGGTGTCGAGAGTTAGAGGGGCGTTTGGTGGAAAGGCAGGTACGGATACAGTAACATGCATTTCGGAGCACCGCATACCGTTTCAGATCAAATTGGTTCCGACGGATGTGATACTTGGTGTCGAGCTCGGATTTCTTCTTTGTTCGGTCCCCAGTCTTGGTCGCGAGGTACTTTCGCTCGATTTCGTCAAACTCCTGAGGGTTCGAAACGGCAGTCCAGGGGACGGATTTGGGGACCACGGGGTGCAATCGGCATATCTGATCAGATGACGAATCGTCCGCCAGCTGTGCTGGGGCCTGACCAAGTACCATGGACACTTACCGAGCTCTCCTGGTCAAAGTCCTTCTTGCGCGACTCGGACTTTTTGATCTCGTTGGCATAGAGCTTGCTCAGCGGATCCAGAATCAGGTTCTGGATCTGGTTGTGGAAGTGGTCTGTGGCCTCTCGAATGACCACGAGGGAGGCCTCGAGATAGTCCTTGATACTTTGGTTGCCAAAGGGGATCTGTGTGATGCCGTTGACGAGACTTTGATACTCTTCGTCCTGACGCCGCGAGGCCTCGAGGTAGATAGCCGACTGCTTGAGTACCCGCTTGACGGCCTGCTTGAGAGTCGAGGTCTTCTTCTCAAGGGCCGAGATTCTTGAGCGCAGCAGCGGTCCATCGCAATAGCTGTTGAGGAGATCGACGGTGTTGCCGGCATCCATCGATTTGCCTCTTTCGCTGCCACTGGGATTGGTGCTGCTGAATGACCACAGCGTCGAATTGGCCGGCGGGAGCTGGTCGCCGGTGGCCGAGACGGACTTTCTCTCAGCTCCAGCCTCGGAAGCAGGATTGACGGTCAGGGAATTGCTTGCGGTTGCAGCAACGGAAGCGGCGACTCCTGTGCCGAATGCACCTGCGTTGCTGGCAGCTGTGATGCTGGATTTTGGAAGGAATTTCTGGATGATGGTCTCGGCCAGCATGCTGCGGGTCGGTGATGACGGCAGCCGCTCGACACCCGCTGAGGCCGCGAATGGAGGACCCGGCCAGTCGAAAGTCAGCCAGCGATATCCGGAATAGACAACATTAGGGGTGAGTATGCAAGCGAGTGCATCACAGCTCCGAAGTGAACGGGGCACACATTCAAAACAGCCAACTCAATCGCTCGACGGATCGGCTGACGATTTCAAGCCACCAGTTCGTCAAATTCGCTTGGCTCGTCGTGCAGGCTCACAGAGTCGTGGTGCTCCATGCTTACCGCTTGTCAGGAAGAAAAAGATGGCAAGGGTTTCCAGTGTCGTCTTGTGGATAAACTGAGGCGGGGCGAAGGTCGTGAGAATGCTGCAGAGTCTCGGCATCACTGCCTTTGTTGCCCAACCAGCCGTTGTCAACGAAGCACTCGATGTGGCTGCCGACGGCTACGCAAAGACCAGCAGACAGAAACGAGTGAGAGCATGCAGAAATACATACACAGGCATAGTTGGTGATGGCGAAATCGCCTTCGATTGTCATATACAGTGGCTTGGTGTACCTCCAGGTCCACTTGACGTCGTATCTGCTGTTGGGCGGATGGTAAGGTATGGACGTGATCACCTGCGTTCGGGAGCAGAAACAAGTTTGGTTGGGTGGGTGAGTGAGTGGGAGGACCATGGTGGTGACTGCGTGGTGGTGACTGCATGAAACAACGGGCCAGCATACGAGAGGACGACTGTGTCGAGGTCCTCGATGCCCTGGGCGATGGTCGCTGGTGTCGATCTGCGCAAATGCCATGGGATTCTCCCGAGAGGACAAGGTGGCCGCCCAAATAATACCTGAAGATCGATATCCCGGATTTGGTCCCGCCGGATCCTGGGAATCTCGTCTGCCACGAACGCCCGGTGGACAAGGGTTCGGGTGAGTGCTCTTGCTGCTCCGCGAGTGTTGCTCTGTGGGTATTGTGCTGTCCGATCGTTGGCGGCTGCCGAGCTCCCAACACTCACCGAGCGCGGCCACATTTGCAAATCCAAGATTCTTGAGGATAGACTGCTCGCCGCAGATGGATATGAAAAAGTCGATGGACAGCCCGTCGGTGGTATCGATGGGATAGGCTCCCCGGTCGTCGGCGAGCTGCCAGTATCCGCTGGCGGCTTTGCTGCAGCTCGCCTGGAATGCTCGCGGTGACTGGAAGGGATGGATATGATTGTTGAGCAGCACTATTGGCAGAAGCGGCGATCGAGAGCAAAGGCATGTGCAGACGTGGCGGTGCGCATCGACTCACATCGACTGCAGCGCCGGGCGATGAGCAAATGACGCGTTGAAACTGGATGGTGATGTCTGAAAGAGTCGGGCGCGGACGATTAGTGATGGTCGGAGACAGCAGAGACCCCGCAGATGATCTACAGGGCCGTTGCCAAGAGGCCGACCGGTCCTCTCGACAGCACAAGGAGAGTCGATGCACCTGGGACTTTTGCCGAATCCATCTCATTCAGGGACGCGATAGCAGGGGATGGCTCTTGACTTGCTGGGACGGCGACAGGGGTGGGGAGTAAAGACACCGAGATGTGGACAGCACACTAATGCCACTGCCCAGTGATCCGCCCTCAGCCCGGCTGCCGTCGGTCGAGCTGCGCGGACGGCGAGAGGCAAGCGATATGTGGCGAGATTCCAAGCTCGAGTCTGATTCGGCCGTACAGCTGCCCTTTGCACCAACTGCTTCCCAATCACGGCGCACTTGTTCTGGTTTGGCTGGACGAGGAGCGGGAGGTGTCCGAAGCGTGGAATGCTGTTCCGGGCCAGCAGCTCGGGTTTGTGCTGTGGCCGACGAGATGCAGCCCCCAAGGGATCACTCTGGCTGCCAAAGGACTCTGATGCAGGCTTTGTCATTGGGGAGGGGACTTGGCCGCGCTCACACCAAAGATGCGGCTTTGGTGCAGGTTTGTGGCGGACCCTGAGCCATGGCGGCTCGACGGAGAGGGACACGAGGCCACTGGCGGCCAGAGCGCTGGGCAGACAGAGATGGGGACATGGGACACATCGGCATGCTGAGCAGCGAGTACGGAGACCTGTAGATGCAAGCCGGGAGAGCGAGCCGAGAGCACCTTGTGGCAAGCAGGACCACGGGGACGGCAGCTGCCGTGACGAGCAGGGACAGGAACCAATCGGTGCCGCTGGGTGGTGAGAAATGGTGCAGGACTGGGTCGGTGCGGTGCGGGCTGCAACCACACGGCACTCGCGCCACTGGTCCATGAGACCGAGACGAGCCCACAGGTACATGGCCAAGCCGGCATGACTGGACAAGGCTGGGGCCACAAAGGCCGGGGCAGACCGGGATGCTGACCTCGGGTGCCGGCGACCCCGCCGCGACAGCGAGCGGGAGGGGGAGGCGGCGTGGGGGCCGGCCGCACCAGTCAGCAGCGGCGCACAGCGCTTGTGCGCCCACAGACAGCGGCCTGTGTCGCGCGGCCGAACCATAGCCGCGGGAGCAGGCGCAACAAGGCCTTGGGCGGCAAGGGCCACGGCCGAAAGGAGCCACGGTTTGTTTGCAGCAGGGCGATGTGCCGAGGAGGCAGCCGGGGTGGCAGCCGAGGAGGCAGCCGAGGGACGACGGTGCGTGATGCAGAGGAGCGAGCCGGTGTGGCGCCGGCGACAAGGGGCGGCAGGGGAGGGGGCGACTGTGGCGAGGGGCGGCCGCACAGGCACAGCAACGGCGAAGATGCGAGGGCCCGTGGGACGCGAGTGTTGAATGGCGAGTGTTGAATGGCGAGTGCTGAATGGCGAGTGTTGAATGGCAAGTGTTGAATGGCAAGTGTTGAATCGCATGAGGGCAAT
This sequence comes from Polychytrium aggregatum, assembly GCF_025602895.1. Taxonomy (NCBI): domain Eukaryota; kingdom Fungi; phylum Chytridiomycota; class Chytridiomycetes; order Polychytriales; genus Polychytrium; species Polychytrium aggregatum. Next base: position 291,521 of record NW_026516229.1, on the reverse strand, counting down.
GCGGATGAGTCGTTGTGGCTGCTGGCCAGCGGTACAGTCCGGCACAGTCCAGCGCAGTCCCGCTCAGCAGCGACCAGCATCCACACACGCACACACGGCCCGCACTGATACGCGGCGCGCACAACAGCAACAGCAACAGCACCAGCACCCCACACACACAACAGCACTCCACACACAGACACGCCGCCGCGCACATCCGCACGCCGGCGCGCCGCGCGGCTGTGCGTCCCACGCACCCGCGCAAGGGGGAAAATAAGGCCCTGGCTCGCTCGCCCCTCGTCGCTCTGGCCAGTCTGCGGGAACCCCGTGCCCATCCCGTCGCCTTTGCCCACTGCCTTGCCCATTGGCCTTGCCCATTGGCCTTGCCCATTGCCTTGCCCATTGCCTTGCCCATTGCCTTGCTGGCCGCCTTGCCCAGCGGCCCTCTTTTGCTGCCCATCCGCCGTCCCCGACTTTTTGGCCGGTACAGGCATCCTCCACCCCTCCGTCGTCGTTGCTTGCCTGGGCCATCGCGCTCCCTCCCTCTGCTGTCCAGCGCAAGCGTCTGCCTCGGCCTCTCTTCTCTCGGCCGCCACCAGCGCTTCCACACACTCTCTCTCCATCTCATATCCAGTTCCCCTGGCTTCTTGGGCGCCAGCCAGTCTGATCCAGGTACGCCAGACAATCGCCATGCAGTCTCGCCGCAATCCCGAAGCCGCCGTCAAATCCATTCGGGCGCATTGCGGATTTGGAAGGGCATGCGTCCAATACAGCATGTCGCTGGCGTGCGATTCTGCTGCGGCATCGGATCTGGCCATCTTTCCACCCCCTCCCCACGGCTTTCCCTGGCTCGCCCTGGCTCCTGAATCCCAGAGCCATTGCCAGATCCCTCGCCCCCCCTTCCATTCGTTGCCATGATATCTCTGGATTGGTTTCACTGATTTGACCTCATCCGCCCCTCTCCTTTCCTCCCAAAGGATGTTCAAGGCCCTCAAGTCTATCGCCGGAGGCTCGGTCTCCATGCAGATCGAGCTCACGGATGCCTTTGATACTGCCAAGGACGGCAACCCCTCGATCGCCGTTCCCCTCGATGCGGACCACATCTCTGGAGTCGTCCATCTCAACAACTCGACGGCCAAGATCGTCATCATCACCAAGCTGCTTATTGCTCTCTCCGTCGGTCAGGGATATCTCAATGCCGCCGCTGCCGGCATGATCCAGGGCGACAAAACCTCAAAGGCGGTATGTACACACCACCCCGTCGTTGACCCTTCAAGCGGGCCATCCTCACTCCATCACCAACGAGCCTTCAGCACCAGTCACTCGCCCACGTATCGTTGGCTCCTCCACTGGCGCTGCCTTGGCAACGATAATTTCGCCCGCCGCCGCTAACCCGCCTCCCTCCCGACTGGCTCTCATCACGCACGTAGCTGCCCACCGGCTCGTTCCATCGCCGTCCCATACACAAAGTCGAGCACATCCTCGTTCCGGACGTCAAGCAGGTCCCGCCCGGCGTGTCCTCGTTCCCGTTCATCCTCCCCATCAATCCCGCTGTGCCACCCAGCTTCAAGGGCGTCGAATCCGACAACTCCTCCGAAATCTGCTACCGGCTTGTTGGCGCCATGTGGAAAACGAGTCTCGAGCCCAGCCTCACCAAGGAGCTTATCCTGAACGTTCGTCGCTCGGTGCCGTGGAGCAAGCCCGAGGACCGGTACTTCCACGGTACCAATCGAGACAGTAAGTTGCTTGGACGACGTCTGCGATGGGATCTTGCGGTGATGCCGGTCCTCACGGCGCAGCTTGTTCTGCGTCCCCGATTCCGCCACCGGCGGCCACCCCTTCGCGGCCGGGGAAGACCACAGTGTTATCTAGACCCCGCATGATCTTTCACATGTCAACCTGCCCTTGGGTGGTTTCCTCTGATGGCTTCCTCCGATGGCTTCCTCCGATGATTTTCTCGGCGCTCGTCATTGTCTGTCGGCTGTTTGTTTGCCCGTTTGCTCGTTTGCCCGTTTGCTCGATGCTATCCGCGCTTTCTCCCCTCATTGGCATGGACTGCGTGCGTCTCTTGCACTGGATATTATGTGCACACTGTGGCTCGATCGTCTGCTCGCCCTGACGCACCTTCCTGCGGTCTCCACCAGGCAAAGAGCTGCCGTATACGTACTACGTTGGCATCCCCGACCCCGTTTATAGCTCGGCAGAGTTCTTCAACGTCACCCTGTCCTTCGACAGCACTCCTGGCCTCAACATCAACATCATGAATGCCGAGCTCGCGTTCATTGAAACCTACTCGCAGGGGTGAGTCAATGTGTCCCCAGCCGTATCCGCGTGCGCATCGGGTCGTTCGCTGGATCTATTTTTCCTCTCTCGGGCGAGGGCCGTCTGGCGGCATGGACCCGAAATCGATGTGTCTGGTGGTTGTCGCGGCCCAGTATCGCTTGTGTCCCACTTCCTTCAGACAGCGCTGGAATGTATGTGCTCTTGTTGGTCATATCGTCTGACTTTGGATGATCGCCCCGCGGATATCGCTCTGCCACTTTCCTGGTGTCTCTGCTATCGGATGCAGAAACCGAACCGACAGCAAGTTTAAGGTCACCGAAAAGAAGATTACTTCTCGCCCCATCAAGGCCCAGGAAATCGATGCCGAATCGCGAAAAGCCATCCGGCCTCACACCGAGAACTTCCTGGGCCCCGTCTTGTTCACCGTCTTCCTCAACGTTGGCGAGACCCTGCACCACGACTTTAGTTCCCCCGAGGCCAACGGTCTGGTCATCCAGCATCATGTCCAGATCTCGGTTGGCTCCAAGTTTTCGGTCGCCATTCCTGTGCGGATCCTGGTGGCCCAGGTTGGCTCAACGCGGACGGCAAGCATCGACGCCAGCAACATCCGAAGCATCGTCACCCCGGGCTCGGCATCGACTGTGCCCGGCGTCCCTCGTGCCAGCATGGACTCCCAGCGCGCTCCTCGATCCAGCGTCGACGTCCAGCGAAACACCGTGTCATCACTGCCTGGCGTTTCCTCCCCCGGTCCTGCTTATAGGACGGCGTATCAGTCCTCGCCGGCGCTGTCTCCCTATCAGGGCTATGGCGGAGCCACTGGCGCTGGCTATGTCACCGGCGCGGCGCAACAAGCACCGTCTATCCGATCCATCTCTGTGGCTGACAAGGACAGAGGCGCCAATGGCCAGACGATGGACTGGGAGGTCATCCGAGTCTACCAGCCGATCGAAGTCGATGAGCTTCCTCTCGCCCCCGGAGACTTTGTGACGATCGAGTGAGTGACGACGAAGCGCGGGATGGATGCCTCGGCTCGATGGGAACTTGTGCCAGACCGGCCATATCCGCGCGCCGCTTGTCACTCTGCTTTACGTCTGCTGCAGGAGCGTCTCTCAGTGCTCCGAGTGTCATGGCTGGATGAATGCACGCTCACCAACGTCCTTCCCTCTCGGTATTCCAGACAACCGTTCGAGGATCACTGGGCCTTGGGCACACATCTGGGCTCGGGACGCCAGGGCTTCTTCCCTCTCTGCATCCTCTCTGGATTTGACGGCAGCGTCCAGAACCGTACGTCGAGCCGAATCGCCACTGCCCAAAGCACGGCACTTGCCTATGCCCAGCTCCAACAAAAGCTCCCTCAGCAGCAGCAACAGCCGCAGCCACAACAGCCCTTTGTGCAAAACTACCAAGACGACCTGGCTCTGTCGATGCAGCATGTGCAGATCGCCAATGCGCCACCCTCGATGCCCCCGCCGTCCGTGATCTCGACTTCGACTGGCCATGTGGATTTTGGAAACCTCCCTCGGTACACCGTTGTCAAGCCCTACAACCCGCAGCTGCCTGACGAGCTCACGATGATCGTCGGAAACACCGTCGTTGTTGCGTAAGTCATTGCAGAGTGTGCCCACGGACACAGCGTCTCTCGGTACCGATGTGCGTACCAGGCCACGCCTTGGGGGTTCATTGGCCCGTTGTGCATCGATGCTGATACTTTATATCTTGACTCGCCCATGCACGCTCTCTCCGTCGATTCGAATCAAATCAAATCAAATCAAATCAAATCAAATCAAATCAAATCAAATCAAATCGAATGCCCACACAACTCGCCCGCTCAATCCTACCGCAATTCTTTTCCCCGACCCTCTCGCATGCCATTTATAGTCACAACTTTGGTGACGGCTGGGCCAAGGGAACCAATATGTCGATTGGACAGTCTGGAGTTTTTCCGTGAGTACAGCCTCTCTGGCGCTGGAGGTCCTGTCGCCGCTCGCACAATGGGGCGCATTTGTTTGGTTCACTCGTGTTCATGCAGCTCAGCAGCAGTTTGTTTGGCGGAATGGCCAAATAGCTAGGGCATGCCTATTGAGCAAGACAGGTGGAGAGGCTGGCCGACTCACTGACCAAACGGGATATCCTGCCTCCTCCACAGCCTGAACTGCCTCGGCCCCGAACAGCTTGTGCTCTCGTCGGGCTACCCAACATCGGAAGTGAGCTACCAAAGCGGCGCCTCGCAGATCCCCATGGTCATGAATCCGTCCCAGGGTGCTGATCCTAACACCATCAAGGGCTACACCGACGACGTTTCGATCACCTCGCCCGTGCCTGCCAGCGATGGCAACTTCCGCAACAGCCAGGATGTGTCGGGCTCGGATCCCAATGCCCTTGGTGGCGAGCCCCAACGCGGCCGCCGAGGCTCCAAGAGCAACACCATCAACAGCACCCACTCCCGAGGCGACTCGAACCCGCAACCAAACCAGTCTCAGTCCCAGTCTCAGTCCAACCCTGCCTCGCCATCGCTGTCGCACGTCACGGCATCGACGGTTCCTGTCGCCAACAGCCTCGAGGAGCTTGACGAGCTGCTGGTCGAGGAGAAAATCAACGGCGCAGAGTACATTCGCCAACGAAGCAGGCTCGCTGCCCTGGCTGAGCTTGACGCCAAGCTGATGGCCGGCGAGATTGCTGGACCCGAGTACATTCAAAAGCGAAACGCCTTGATGAAGAAGAAATAGTGGCCACGTCTGTGCGTCAAGCTGCTCCCTCCGCCCGTCCTCCCCCATCGCCCTATCGGCCGGCTGCTTCCTCTGCTTCATCGTGGAGCCGGCTGGTCGGGTCTCTTCTTTGACCATCGCCTTTTCCTCGCTGTCCAAGTATCAATGACGTCATACCTCTTCTTGGTTTTTTACCGCACTTGCCTTGCCCCCGTCCCTCTTTCCCACTCTTTCGCCTTATTGCTGTCTTACGGCGACCTCGGGATCGTGGTTGCAAAGCCAGTCAATACAGTCCGTGCTCGTCGCTCGGTTCTGGTCTGTGCCCATGTGCGTGCGTTGCGCTCGATCCCGAACCGCTGCTGTTCTCGCCATTTCCCCCCCCCATCTTTAACTCACCAGTCCCCTTTGGCCCCTTCCCTCTCTCTTTGACAGAACCTCTTTATGTGTCAATCTATGAACGACCTCTTGCCTACGATATCTTGCCACTTGATTCTTCTTGCACATGTCTTTTGCCGTCCGTCCCTCCCCTCCCTTGCTGCTTCCAGCTGTCCTAGGCAGCCACGGATGAGCTCCCCCCCCTCCTCGGAGACTAGCCGGTCCCTTTGTTCTCAGGTCAATGCTTCCCTAGATCAAATACAGCGCGCCCATCTTGAAACAGGATTCGATCGGCTGTTGTGGTGGATTCGGCCGGAGTTTTGGACTGACCCCGTGGGACGGAGGCGATTTAGCCCGCCTGGTCGCCCCCCCCCCGACTGAGTGCGTGGTACGGTATGACCCATGCGTCTGAATCAGTCGATGCTCCCCATCGCCATCGTCTCAGCATGCTGCATACAGCGCATTCCGCTTGATCTCGGTCTTGTGCTCTCGCCGAGGCGACGGTGCACCTGTGACGCGCCCCTGACACAGGCCGCCCCAACGAGAGCCACGCCGAGAACGCGGTGCCCGTCGTGTTCTCGCCGACAGCGCATTGTGTCCGCACAGGATTGGTCTCGGCACCGCTCTCGCCGTCCTCTCCTCTCGGCCCAGCGGCCCCTTTTGGTTGGCTGCTTGGGGACAGCAAGGGCCGTCCACCTCCAGCGCCGTCTGCTCCAGCTCAAACCCACCCATCGCATCCCCATCGCCTTCCCGCCAGGCTCTCGCCAGCATTCCAAATCCCCTTTCCCCCCCCCACGTCTGCCCAGCCTGGTCTCGCTCGCAGTCAGATCCGCCCGGCTCCGATTTCTGCCCTCCCTTGCGCTGTCTCCTGCTGTCGCTTCCCTGCCGATTTCTTCCCTCCCCCGATTGACATCGGACACTCCGCAGCCTCCCTTCTCGCAGCGACCCAGTCCTAACTGGCATCGACGCAACACAGCCGTTCCCCTCACCCATCCCTCCGTCGCTGCTCTCTTCCTCGCTCTGACCCTCCCTGCAATCTCCTGAAATAGGCACCTGCAAAACTCGCTCTCCCTCCTCCACACCTTGGGCGCTCGTCGCACCCCTCTCCCCGACTCCGTTCGCTTCTTGGTCGGTGTGCACGTCAACGTCGGGCCCGCATTCGTCGATATATACAGTCTCTTCTCTCCTTTCCAGCCCCCCACTTTTTTTTTTGGATTCTTCTTTGAAGCCCACTCGGTAGCGTTCCATCTCTACATCTATTTATCGGCTCTTGTTGTTGCCATTTCTTCCCTTCACCTCTTCCGACCGTGCTCCTCACTGCGTTCCCGTGGCTTTGATATCGCTCCGCCACGATCTTTGATCCGTGAATTATCATCATCATCATCATCATCAACAACATTATCATGTCCATGGAAATACCTCCGAAGACTCTCCAGCACACATCGGGATGGATGAACCAGCGAGGTGGGTCACAGTCGCTGACCGGCTGGCTGGCTGGCTGGCTCGCTTGCTGGTTGTGTGTTGCCATTCCATCGCCTTTTGAAGCCGGAGCCAGACAGGCGCATCCGAAGCTGCTCGTGGTGAAGCTTGCAGCTGCTATGGAGCCACAAGATGCGGTCGATTCGAACGGGATGGTTGGGACGACGCCACGCCAGTTCTCGATGATGCCTGGTCTTCCCTCCCCTCTTTCCTCTCCTTCTGGCGTTGTTGCTAATCCCGTTGGGTATCGCGCTCCCTGTCCCTCGTTGCGCTTGTCCAGGATCCTGGGTCACCGGCGTCGTCATCATCGTCAGTCTGCGAATAGGACTGGCGACGATCCCGGGAATATCTGCCGAAGCCGCATGGACCCTGACGAATCTGATCTATAATACGGTAACCTTCCCTCCCCCGCCCTTCCTCTGCATTATCGCTTTCAGACAAGCGGATCAAAGTGCCGCTGCAAAAAAATCGGAGAGAGAGAGAGCGATATCGCGGCCCCTGTCCCACCTTCCTCCCATTTCTCAACACCATCTCGTCAATGTTGAGAACCACACCGGCTGCTCAACCAGCAAAACTTACACAGCGACCTTGAATCGTGTAGGCCTCATATTTTTTGTTTCACGGGATCATTGGAATGCCATTCGCCATCAACGAGGACGAGTACAACAATCTGACGCTCTGGGAACAAATGGACAGCGGCATCCAGTTCACCCCGACAAAAAAGTACCTGACAGCGGTGCCGATCGTGCTGTATGTATCTGTGGCTGCTCCCCATAAGGAGGGAAGGAAAGGAGGAAAGATAGGAGGGGCACCGGGAACCTTCATTCCACTCCGCTCTGGATTTTCCGACAGCGTGTTGGTCGTGCTGGAGCCGGCGCATCCCGGGCTTGGCCCTTCCTCGGTCTAACTCTTGGATCCCTTCCTCCGTGTCTCTCCTCGGCATGGGTTGTTTTCCTGCTGCCATCGGCCACACAGGTTTCTGCTAAGTACCCACTATACACATTACGACTTTCCGACCTTCATGATCAACCTGACGTCGCTGATGGTCGTATTAATTGCGAAACTGCCGCAAATGTACAAAGTCCGGCTGTTTGGCATCAACGAGGGCTTCCCTGTCCAAGACAAATAGAGCCACGGCCTTTCATGAGGGACTTGCAGCATGGAGTATTACGACACGATACGACGCGGAAGGACCCGATACGATACGGCTCGGTCGAACGCCGCCGGACACGACATGGCCCGATGCGATTCGAGATACACCCGCTCGGCCCGATGCGATTCGAAACTACAGATCGTCCTGTCCTTCTGCGCTCCCGCCACGGTGCCCGTCCTGGCCCCTCCCACTCGTCCACTCGTCCGCCCCCATCTCTCTCCCTCTCTCTTTCTCTCCCACTCCTTGACCTCTGTTGACCTCTGTTGACCTCTGTTGACTCGAAGCGGCACCCGCTCTGGGCGCGTCTATGTGCATGGAATGTGTATGCAAAAGCCCGGCAATTCCCTCTCCCCTCCACACCCCCCGCCCTTCTTCCACCGCTGTCAGACCAAAGAAGCAATAGCGACAAAACTATGCGCACGCATATGTCAATTTCCGTGCCGGCTACGTGACGGCGCCGGGCGGTGCGGGTGTTGTGTTGGGCTGGCTGCCAAGATGCGGCAGATCAGATCTGTGGCTGCACCGCCCCAAGCGCGTCTGTGGCAGTGTCGCCTGTCGGTGCTGCGCATGCACCGCTTGTGGGCATATGAACTTTTCATTCCACCGGCCCGCCGCGTTGCTGGCTTTTCGCCTTTTCGCATCTTTGGCTGGCCGCCTGGCACTGATCCAGCTGGCGAGACCATCGACCGTCGACCATCAACCACCAACCAACCGACTGACCGGCTGAACCTGCGCGCTCGGCTCACCGCACATCTCCGTCGTCCCTCCCAGTCAAGATGCCCAACGTCCCCTCAGTCGTGACCTCGTCCTCGGCCTCCCTGGTCCAGGCCCGAAAGAGAACCATTTCGCTCTACCGAGACTGGCTGCGTGCGGTAAGGCCTGCTCCTGCTCGGGCTGCTGGCACGATGCTTGTCTGCCACGCACGTAGATCACCGGGGCATTTCGAGGGACGTGCAAAAGAGAGAGATTCCATCGATCTCTGGATGTGACATGATCGATAGGTCTTCCCTGCGCTGACAGATTCGTTGTGCATTCACTCCCCCCCCTTTTTTGCGATTTCGCTCCATCCCCGACGCCGGATTCAATCAACGCTGGCTTCATGGAAATAACAACAATACCAACAACACAAAAACGCGCCGCATTACGATTCTTTTAAACCCCGAAACTGACTACCGGGTTGCTTGCGGATTTCGTGGATACCGGCATAATGTATTCCTGATGCGGCCGTCTGGATAAACTGGGATGACGGCCGACACCGCCAACCAACCAACTAAACTCCCTGCATGGGCGATGCAAACTCAACCTGGATTGTCACCGTGACGTGGCGGCCTCGCTCGGCTGGCTGGCTGGCTGGCTCTCGTTGCTTTTGGGGACTCGTACACGCTGTCGAATGCCGTTGCCGGTCGTTGTTGGTGCGCTCAAACGCTTATGTTGCGAACCGGACGAACTGCGACTCTCCGGATCTTGACCCTGGACGCTTGGATTTGGGCAACCGAAACCTCTCCTGCGAATGGCTGAAATGCCGGAACCCGAACGCCTTGATCTCCCGTTGGCTCGCGTGCCGATTCGATCGCTGCTGGGCTCTTGGCCGGACTGTCGACCCACACTTGTCACGCCTGCCACCGCTGCCCCCATCGCACTCTGCATCGATCTGTGCCGAACTTGGATCCAGGCCCCTGTTGTCGTCAAGACCTATCGCCTCGATATCCCCACGTCGCAGGTCCGCGAGCGCATCCGCCAGGAGTTTGTCAAGAACCGCCACATTGCCGACAAGAGTGTCATCGACGTCCTGCTGTTCAAGGGCCGCATCGAGTACGAAGAAACCCTCAACATGTGGAAGCAGTCGTCGCACGTCATGCGCTACTTCCAGGAACCCGAAGCGACAAAGAGCAACGCCTTTTTGGACAGATTTTTCGAGGGAAGAGCGTAATCCCTCCCTCCCTCCCCTTCCCTCCTCCTCTTCCTCCATGTAGGACCTTTTGCGACCTAACATTCCTGTGGGCTTGGCCCCTGGCACCCTCACTCCCGCATATTTCAGGGTACGACTGGGCAGCACCAAAACGACGCACATAAAACTATATATCAGCAGAACTCTCGCGTCCCTCATCCGTCGCCAGCCGACTGGCTTCATCCCTTTGCCCATCCGTTTGCCTGTCTGCTTGCTGCTGGCTGGCGTCTCGCCAGATGCCCATGTGCGCCGATGTCCCCTTGGCTGTGATAGATGCTCTCGTTGCTTGGGCGTTGCAGCAACCATGGGCAGCATCGCTCTTGACCCCAGTTCAGTTGCGAGGCCTGCAGCGCCTCCCTCTGCAAACCGAGTCAGTCGGGAGAAACAGGCTTTCTGGAATGAGACTGGGACAAAGCAGTCGACCTGACGTTGATTTTTGGGTTGTTTCTGAGCAGAAGCATCTCCCGGAGCATTCTTTTGATCACATCCTCGCACTGGCCATTCAGCCGCTTGTTGTCGGCGGCCGGGTTGTCTCAGCTTGGCCATTCAGCACTGTATGATCCGAATCAAACGACCTGGTGATGATGTCCATTGCCTCTGGCCATCGCTGAGAATGGCTTGCCTGCCCCCACTGCCTATGTCATCGCATGCTGCGGTCATTCAGATGGCAACTGCGATGCTCCTGAGTCTGGCCGACGCAAGACGCAGGCAGTGTCTCTGTCCGCCGCTTGCACGGGGAATACTGCAGGGACAATATGATTGGAAGGCATCCCATCGACCCTCATTCTGTCCACCGAGGCGATTGTGGGCTAAACACAGAGTCTCAGAAATCTCGACAGTCTAAAACAACCGGCCGATGGCTTCCATCCTCCGCCCGCCCCCGCTTTCTCCCTCCCATCCCACCCTTTAGTGCGGAATCAGAGCCGCCTTGTTCAGAGCCATCATCGCTTTCGCTTACTTTTTTTTTTGCCCCCAGTCTGACCGTTTGCACTGCGACGGTATTCAGACGAGCAACATCGGCAAGCCCATACGACGTCCTCTAGATACACCTTTGGTGAGTGAATACTTCCGACCCTCATTATCCCCTCCGAGCGCTATCAGTCAGCTCGTTCTGGCACTGCGAACCGGACCGGACCGGGCTCGTCCGTGAGAAACAGCTTCCAAATGCCGCAACCTGCCGACCCCTCGCCAGTCGTTGGCACCTGGCGGACAGCTCAGCGTCCTCTGGGCCTGCACAGCGGATTTCCCGCCGCAGCCAGGTGTTGCAGCTGTCTCTCTATTCCTCGGTTGGATTGGTCGGATGATTTTTGACCTTGGACTCAGTGTCGGATGCTCGGCGCTTCTCACTCAACTCTCTTTCGCGCTGACGGGGAGAGGAGCTGTTCATATGAGGATATGGCTGACTCATATATTTGTATCCTGGCAATGGTTTCGCTTGGATTTGTGGGCACGACTGGCATCTGGTGCACCATGTTCATCACAGTCTCAACCAGCGCAGCCTTCGCCTCAGCGTGTGAGACGACCAAGCCAACCACAGCCTCGATCCTGGGACCACCTGTAGCTGTTGCGCAGACATGGACCCGCAGGAGCAAGCACCGACCACTGAGCCCGAGTCGGCCGAGGTGCACCCGTCCGCGCCTCCCGATAGTGAGGTTCCATCCCCTCCTCCTGATGTCGTTGCCGCCACCGAAGGTATGGTCTCTGCGGAGGCCGACGAACCAGCGTCTTCAGTCGATCCGCCAAATACATATAGCCCAGATAGCGTCGCTGGCGAGGCGGATGACGCCACTGCCGATGCGAATACAAGCGACACATATAGAGCAGTTGAATCAAATCAAGCCGAGCATGAGACACAACAGCAACGACACCAGACGGGATCTCGAATAGCCTCTGAGAGTCATATTAGCCAATCCCCAGCAACAGAAGAGTCTCATGTCTCAGCCGCACCACAAAGCGGCGGTACTGTTGGATACTCTCAAGATGACCTGGGGCAAATGGCAGAGTCAGCCAATGGAAACATGGAGGATCAGCGACAAGAACAGCAGCAGGAACAAGTACAACAGCAGGAAGGACAGCAGGAACAACAAGAGCAACAGCAGGAGTTACAGCAGTCAGAGGAGTACAAATCACCCGAGCCTATCATGGGCTCTGGCAGCCAGGGCGATGGCGTCCCTGTAGAAGAGCATCGGCCATCGGAGACAAGGAGTCGAGAGGAGTCGCAGACGACCAAGAACGTGGATGGGCAGGCCTACAGCTACGACGACGAGTTTGAGAGCGAGGTTTCTATTGCGGATAAGAGTCAAGCATATGACGCCGTCATGGATGGCGGCCAGGTGCAGGAACCCAGGACAAACGTGGACAGCCGCGATGGCGAATTGATGACTGCGTGTAGGACACTTTCTGCTGCTGATGCACCGAGATGATCATCAGCCCGGATAGCATGTCCCACTTGGAAACAGCGGGATCCTGGGGTGTGGCAGTCGGCCGTGGAGTATCGTCAGCACCGTTTCGAATGCATGTGTCCATAGACTAACACACATGACCGAGCCACTGTACTTACTCGATGCCCTGTTCTTGTCCAGATATACCGACTCAGCCATCACCAGAAGTCGCTGCAGAGCACCTGGATGAAGGCGCCACGGAATCAGCACCTGGCGAGGCTGCAGTATCTACCGACGATGCCATACCTGCAGAGCAAGGAGACGCTCCCCCTCCAGAGACGGAACCCGGCAATGAGTTTGTGGGTACTGAAGCACAAGCAGCGGACGCAGTCGACCAAGAAACCACGCAAGAGATACCACAAGGTACAGACACTATAGAACCGGCTCTACAGCCGGAGCAGCTCGAGCGGGCTGCAGATACCGCCGTCGCGGCGGACTTGACAACGAGAGACTCGCAGGTCCTCGGCGCAGCCGCAGAGATCCCTCTTCCCGCCAGTCGTGGTGATAGCCTCAACTCGCTTGGTGGACTCATTAACGAGTCCACCAGCCATGATAACGAGGCACCAGCCGGGGCTGACATGATAGGCCCGGGCAGCAGCTATCTGGAATCTACCCAGACTGAGCAGTCTGCAGAGCATGAGCCCAGCAGCAATGTCGATGATGGGGAGGCTCAGTCAGCAGCTCCGGACGCTGAGCCTGCCAGCGAGACAGCAGCAGCATCTAGAGCGACCCAAGAGGATGAAGTGCCTCAGCAGGATGTGGCGCCACCAACCGATAATGATCTGGGCAATAACGAGAATTACGAAGGGTCCCAGGGCAATGACCAGAAGCCAGCAGAGCCGGAAGAGGCACTGCCGGTGGGTCAGCAACCTCCGCCCCAGCAGTCACAATCTCACCAGGAGCACCGGCGTGCGGAAAGCTCGCTGACACTCGAGGAGGCACGTCAGCAGCCCTTGCCCGAGAGCCGAGCCAGCAGTTTCAACCAGCTCGAGCATTCAGGCTCCCAGCCTGTTATCTCCGCGGGTGATGCGCACGGTGAAGGGGCACTCGTCGAGGCGGCGCCCACTGAAGCCTATGCCAGCTACTCAGCAGACCAAATTGACGATTTTGAGTCGGCCGGTTCCGACCTTCCTGCCAAAGTCGAAGCCGAAGCCGAGGCCGCCCCAGAGACAGCGGGCGTCGAAGCCGAGGCAGCACGAGTTTCGGTATCCTCTGTAGGGCTGAATCATGCATCCGAGATTCCCCTGCCTCAAAGCAGAGGCAACAGCCTCAACGCGCTCGATTCATCATATGAGGAGGGAGCTGGAGCCACCGACACTCGGGCTCCAGACGAGGCCATGGAAGTGCCTGCGGCGGAGGGCGTTTCTCCTCAGGCCGAGATCGATGCAGAGGGCCAAAACGAAGAGACTGCAATTGAGCCTCAGCTACAGCAGCATCAGACCGACGAGGCCACAGCCGAGGCACTAGAGCTTCAGGCTGATCGAGAGTCCCGGGTCCTGGACGCAGCAGATCATGCACCTCAACCCACAAGTCAGAGCATCAGCCTGAGCGAGCTCAATGCAGAGACCGATACTAATGTCGAACCTGAACCTATTGACACAGATGTCACCAACGCAGCGGCCGAGCTGGAGCAATCCGCGACTGACACAACGGCGCAGTACGAGGATGAGGCCAAGTTCGAAGACGCTTCCGGTGGCGAAGATGCAGCTCCAAAAGCCGACGGATACGAGAATGAGGCCTATGAAGCAGCAGCAGATGCGCCAGCACCCGAAAAAGAGGGCACCGGTTCCCGCGGCTCTCTTTCACTGGACCGTGCTGCAGAAGTGCCGTTGCCTTACAGCACTGGCGCCAGCCTGATGTCTATGAGACCGAGCCGTGCAAGTCTGGATCAAAGCACTGCCTCAGACTCCAAAGCTCGCGAGCTTGATACTTTTCCTTATGCCCAGCCTGAAGAATCTGCCGCCCCTGTCGAATCGACCGCCGAGCCACCATTGGAACTCCGAGAGTCACAAGTATTCGAGCGAGCACGAAGTGTGCCGCTTCCAAAGAGCGTGGGTGTCAGTTTAGCAGCCATCGGGCCGACTGAAGACCAAGCTCAAGAGCCAGCGTCAGAATCTCAAGCCGAGCCCATGCAAGAAACGAAGCACGAAAGTCACCATGCCCACAGCTCACGTCCCAATGAGATTATCGCCCTCAGTAAGTCGAGAATCACTCTCGATTCCGTTGATATAACTTTTATGATCGGAAGGCACATGCTAACCTGCCCTGCTTCCACTTCTCAGACGGTCCTCTCAATCATCCGAATGTCGTCTTTGTTTTGGGTACGAGCAGCACTTGCGCTCGGGGATGCCAATGGCTGTTTGAATCACACCAGAACGCAACAGCTGTTGAGCTTGTGGTCTACTTTCCTTCAACTAACGTTCATAAAATGCATTAAATTGTGTGCTGCAACAGGGGGGCCTGGATCAGGCAAGGGCACACAATGTACTCGACTGGCACAAGAATTCAACCTTGTGCATCTCAGCGCCGGCGATTTGCTCCGCAACGAGGTCAACACCGGATCTGAAGTTGGCGAGATGTGCTCTGCGTTAATGAAAGAGGGCAAGCTTGTGCCCATGGTGAGTCTGGCGGCAGGCAGGTTGGCTGTTGTGTGCTCACATCGCCATTTTTGGTGGATTTTGTTGACTAATCATCCATCCGCTGGTCAGGAAATCACGATCGGGCTTCTGAGAAAAGCCATGGAGTCTCACCGCGATGCCTCGGGATTCCTGATCGGTAAGCGTATGGGGCCACTATGTCGTGCCAGGTCGCCCCATTGCTCTCCCACTTGTGCTGTGTCGATCCATTGCTCATGTCAAATTTCTCACATTGTCACTGCAAGACGGATTCCCTCGTGCGCTGGACCAGGCCCACGAGTTTGAACGGACGGTATGAGCACGTCACTGAGCGCGAGACAGCGAGCCGAGGTCGATTGTTTTGGAGATGGATTTTCAGCCGTTGCCTCGTTGACGAGGGGGATCATCCGACATTTTCGATTCCGAAGATTGATTCGTCACTGCTGTTATCGATATGATGGGTGCGCGGATTCCTTTAGACTGGGTGCAACATGGCAATGTCATGCACTCAAACTAACACCGAATGTGCCCGCATAGATCGGTCCCTGCAGGAAGGCTTTGTTCTACCACTGCACCTTGGACATACTCGAACAGCGCCTGCTGGAGCGTGGAAAGACCAGCGGGCGGGACGACGACAACATCGATGTGATTCGAAAGCGATTTGCCACCTTTGAGAGCCAAAGCATGCCGGTGATTGACTACTACGAGAGCCAAGGCAAAGCTGTCAAGGTCAGTTATGGCTCCCATCCACTTCACAATGGAAATCGCTCTTCGCGGCGATTTAGTGACGATGTCTCGGATCTGTCGTGCTCAACATTTGCAATAATTGCACTTCTGCAGATCTCATCAATACCGCCTATTGAGGAGGTCTACGCCCAATCCAGGAGTGTTTTTACTGATGCACCGCTAAGCAAGGAGCCAGAGCTTGCAGGTATGCGGCATGGATGACCTTGTCTATGGACTTTTCACCCCGCCTCGGAGCGGACGCATTTGCCTCGTGCAGAGGGCTGGATATGAGAGCCAAATCCTTGGCAGATCCTCACCACCACGGCTTTGCATCTGCATCTCCATCTCTATACCCGAATGACAAGTAGTACCGACGGAAAAAGACACAGCAGGTAATACCCGTGACGAAGCCCTGTCTCTCGAGCCGCGGTCTGAAGTGAAGGAGGAGCATACAAGCCAAGACGAACTCGACGCACTGATCGCGGACGTTGAGGCACAGCAAACTCAGTCGACTTCAGAGCTGGTATCTGGAGAGGACAATGTCGATCGTGAACAGAGAGGGGCTGAAAACGACCAGTATGGCGACGAAGAGTTTGCAGAGGCGAATCTGGCTGACGCTGCAGCCGAAACTCAAGCTGACAGCTCAGTGGCACCGACCACCAAAGAAGATCGGGAGCCAACAAGCGTGGATCAAAAGCCAAGTTCAAGCGATCTTGAGGAGCACTTTGTTTCGAGTGAGCCGATAGCCAATCAGGCAGAGTCCGAGGCGACACAGCCCCGGACTGGACAAGAAAACTCAGCTTTGGATGAGTTCGACCTGGAGGCGATGGGGATCGACAGTGACACCGCCGCTATCGGTGGTGCTGCACATGAAGTTGAGGAGCTTGCCGGTGTAGTGGACGGACTCCAAGAACATGAAGGACATGCAGTACACAGCATCCACGATTATGCAGAACACTCCGAGAAGCCTCATGAACTTGCCGAGGAGCCCCAGGCGCAAGATCTGCAGCCATTGGATGCAGAACAGCCAGCGTACCCCACCGTCGAAGACAACTTGCAGACTGGGCAGACTGCGCAGGAATATGGGCTGGAGGAGTTTGATGACATCCTTCAGAGCAACGAGAATGTCCACGAAGACGCAGCTGCAACAGAGGCTGAGGTGGCTCGTGACGAGGGGGCACATACGCAGCAAGATACAGCTGCATATGACTATCTCAACGAACTGGAGCAGGAAATCGCCCCGGAATCAGCACAAGAGAGCCACGCGACTCAAGAAAGCGCGCAACTGGATGAGTCGGATGGATATGGAGAATATGCAGAAGAGGTTAATGAGCTTGACAAAGTCGAGGTCGATGACGAGCGCACCAAAGTCGTTCATCCGGATGTCACTGAGCCGACGCCCCAAGACAGTATGGAATCATATCACCACAACGCAATTCATCGCAGAGTGTCTTTTGATAGTCGTCATGCCGAGAAAATAGTCGTTGTATTTGTTTGCGGACGTTGCCCTGGATTTGAAAACTCGTGTGGCTTGGTGGGGACGGTGGATGGGTTTCATAGATGGAATCGGTGGGCGGGTTGGGTTGATAGATTTGGATGGACCAGTTGATGCTTGTGGATGCTGGCGTGTAGATCAGGGTACTGACATGTGCGTTTGGCATGATCTACAGCATCCGACGCCCGATCCGTAGCAGATTACTCAGAGCTTGCAAGCGAAATGGCCATTCAGATCATCGACTCTGCTCAGAAAGAGCTCGCAACGGAGGCTATCGCCGATCAAGACCGTGAGGAAAGCGCTGCAACCGATGCCCTCTATGGACAAGAAGAAGAGTTTGAGGCGCCACCAGCCGAGGTCGCTCAGCTCGCCAACGCTTCCATAGAGAGCTTGCCTCCCAGCGCGCAGCCGGATTTGGTCGCCCAGAAGGGAGACGAGTCGGCGGCCGAGGAAGGAAAGGAGGACTATGCGACCAACTTTGACGACTTTGATGATTACCCTGTTGCCGATCGAGGCGCCGAGCCACTCACCGTTCCTCCAATGGAAGAAGAAGCCGGTGTCCCAGAGGCTGCCAACCAGTACACCGATGAAACCACCAACGTCCATCCAGAGGCCACGGAGAAGGATGAGAGCAGCTACTCTGCCGGCTTCAGCGACTTTGATCTCCCGCCTGACACCTCGGATCACGAGCCGGCCACAGCCCAAGTCTATGCCACCGAAGAAGCAGCACCCACTGCCTCACATGTTCCCACGGCCGAGCCAGAAGCCTCGGGTCAGGTCGGAGGATATGCCGATGAATACGCACTCGAGCCAGAACAAGAGACATCTCGAGCACCGGCGCCAGAGGCGGAGCAAGTGCGGCCTCTCGAACAAAAAGCCCCGACGCCTCCAAAGTCCAAACCGAGCTCCGTGCGTAGCAGTCGAAATCGTCTCTCTGCATCGGCCAGTGTCGCGAAAGTCACCCACAGCAGCGAGCACACCGAATCAGCCGCCACCGGTGCCGAGGACAGACCAAGCGAGAAGGGATCTTACAAAGGCGTGCCATCACAACGTGAGAGTCTGTCGCACGGCGATGCGGTCACACGCTCATCTCAATCGATAAAGCAAGCGGATCCACCGATGTTCTCTGCATCAAACTCTTACGAGGTATGTTCGTCCGCGAACATGCTGCCCCAGCGGTTCCTGACAGACCAACCTCTCATGCTGTGCTCAAACACCAATCCCCAGGCCGCCGATTCCAGAAATAAGAAGAACAAGGGCGATGTCGACTATGTTGGCCTTGTGTCAAGCTTGCGGCGGGAAATCAGTGTGCTCAAATCCGAGATTGGCGGTCGAGACGTGGCGCTTGACGATTCGAAGGAGCGGGAGCATCAACTTGTCGAGGTAAGGGCGTCATCGTACGCAATGAACCTGCGAACTACTGATTCTGACCCCCCGTCTTTGGAACCGGCGCCGATCGACAGCATATTCATGAAACCGAAAGGACAGGCAAGGATATTCTGGACAAGAACATGCGCATACTGCTTGATCGGCAAAAGAAGGTAGTGCCGCATTCAGCTGGCGATCGCAGTGGTGGCCGATGCGGTGGAATGCGGTGGAATGCGGTGGAATGCGAGCTGACTTGTCGACATTGCGCTCAGGCATATCAAATCCTGGTTGCAAAGCTACGGCGAGAAATCCGACGACTCAAATTTCAGCGCAACTCACTCGCCGATCCGCTCATCGAGGTAAGTGTCGTCGCTGCAGAAACTCTCCAACGGCTTGCCAGTCTGGTCCACGCGATTCCGCAAATGCCTGTTCGTGCGCCTCGCTGACACCCCCTGTTTGCGCATCGTGCCGTACAATTTCCGCATTCAGGCAAAGTACTTCCCGTATTTGCCCCGGACGCCGTATAGCACATCGGCCCGCAAACCCCCGATCGGCATCATCGGCAATCTGCCCCCACGATCGGTCGATTACTTTGCGCTGAATCCTCCGCCCCCGACTGGAAACCATCCCGACAGCGGAAACAGATGGTGGTGGGGCAGTGGACCGGATTCATCAGCTCATCGTGAGTAGATTGCAGTGCGTTTGCACCCTTTGCAGTCGATCTTGGCGTGTTTCGTTGCTCATCTGTCTTGGCCGCTCCTGTTGCAGTGCCTCCGGCTCGCCCCAAGACTGCGCCATCCTCCTCCCATCCTCTGCCCTCTGGATATGTCCGCAAGGGTCGCGCAAACAAGCCGATGACATCCCACGCCCCATTGGAGACCTACAACCGTATCCCAACACCGCCCTCAGACCAAGTGCCGGGTAGCAGGGAGTCTTTGCAGAAGCAGGGGCCAGGCGGCCAGCCACTTCCGGCTCTGCCGCACAAACTGGCTCCGATCGTTCGACCAACCCACGCCGATCGAGAGGAAGAGCTCGAGCACTCTATGATTCACGCGGCTCAACAAAAGATCGATATCAAGTGCGGGGACCGAGTCTGTGTCATGATCAATGACGAAAAATGTCTTGGTAAGCCGGGGGCAACTTGTATCTCTGCCATTATAAGAGGGGGGCTGAACGCCCAGCGGACACTGGCCAATTCAACAGTCAATCGGCGGATCAGCGGAGCCAACTATGACTTGACGCTACAGCTCCACACCTCGGTGTTCATCCTTTGTCACGTACCCTTTGACACTAATCCTTTGGCATGCACCCCATTCATCAGGCATGCTCAAGTATCTGGGAATCTTTGATCCTGCGCCTGAGGCCGGACTCTGGTGCGGCATCAAGCTTGACCGGCCATGTAAGTTTTTGCTGGCGCGCTGCTGGCTATTCCTCAGCAAAGTGTCAGTGTCCTCGCTGCATAGCAGTTGCTGATCCCATGCACACTTGTCCTTTCCCCAACGATTCCTTAGTGGGCAAGCACGACGGCATAGTCCGTGGAAAGCGATACTTTACCTGCGAAGAGAACCACGGACTGTTTGTCAAGCTGGACAAAGTCATTCCAGTCCGGAACAGCACGACCATGAGGGTAAGCGCGCGGCATAATCCAGCACTTTAACCTGATCTAAGCACTGACGCAGGCCCGCCATTTCTCTCGCTATAACGTGTGTGTGTCCACGCTTCCGTGGAATTCTGCGGCTTCAGTCTCACCGCAACTCCAAGCGAGCCGAGAACAGCGACATGCTGCCTGCACAGTCGAAAGCCGTCGCTGTATAGGGTCCTGAGAGCATCGCTGGACTGCAGAGCCGCAAGTGGACACTGCAACGATACCAATACCACTTGCCGCAGCCGCACGCCTGGTGACATCGGCACACTCAAACTGTTATTTGCTTTCGTATTTGAACATTCAATAAATTGGAATATCTTGATCAACCCAGTAACATGGGCTGAGCGGGCATGGTGCTGCCAGGTGGCTCGTCCGCCGGCATCGCGCACTCCGATGGCTGGTCGGCGACTCGATGCTGGTTCTCCGGTGACATCTGCGTTTGAGTGCGCCCATTTCGCACCAACTAGTTCTGTCCGCCTTGTCGCTTCTGATTCGTGAGGGAGATCAATATGTGACATCATCGCCCCGGACGACCCCGCCCCTGCCCAAGCGCTGCATCTGCGAGTCCGGCCGCTCGAGGCTGAGAATAGTGCGCCAAGACGAGGCATACGGACCAATGCTCTATTTCGGCCTCATCCTATCGATCTCCTGCTGAGTTTTCTCACCGTCTCTGTCGCGCCGCCACCTCCCCCATGACTCGACGAGATGCAGAGTGTCCCTGTCCAGTCCTCCTCCAGCGACCGACAACCAATGCAGTTTCCCACGATAACCATCCCGCACACGGCCACCCAGTCATCCACCGGCTTGCGTATACTCACAGCGGACCAAATTTCTTCGAATGGCGAACCCGTCGAGACTCGTGGCGCCTGAGCCATAGTAAAGGAGCGAGAGCGAGTTCCAGCTCGGACGGCGGGCCTGGGTGTGCGGCCTTCAGATCCAAATCGGCTGGTGCTGACGGGCTCGACCAAAGCGGCGACAATGCAAGCACATCCATTCTCCGGCGGCTGCAAGCGCAGCGATCCCATGGAGCAGTAAGTGTTGACCCTCTGTAGCATCGCAGTCAATATGGTCCAGCGCATGTGTTGCTGTCCGAACTGGTCAGAGGGGATGAGCAATATGCCAACGCACTTGGGAAGAGCTACCCTGTTTGAAGTCGAACAAGCCTTGTCGATGTTGTCGTTGGAGATCTGTGTAGGAGTGCTCCGGTCATCGACTGAGTACTGCTACATCTTCCCGACCTCATTTTGAAGACAACCGAGACGTCTGCCGTCAACAAGCCACCGAGCATGTCTCCATATCAACCTCCATCCACGCCCAAACGAGGAGTGCCCTTTCGGAAGAACCCGAGCACCAGCGATGTCGTTCTGAACCGAGCCCTTAAACTCAGCCAGAGTACACGCAGCCTGTTTGCGTCGATGAGCTCACAGCCTGGCGAGCCCGGCGACAGACCAAAGCGTCCATCTACATACTCCAGCAGTGGCCGAATCGCAGAGGGCTCGAGTGACAGCCGTCGGTCGTCCACCAGCAGGGAGAGGTCGATTTTGCCCGATAAAATCTCGAGCGATTCGCTGTTGTCGACTTCATCCGACTCTGGAAAGAAAGTCCGTCGGAGCCGCTTTCACCTCTATCGATCGCTGGACCAGTCCATGGAGCTTATCTATGATCCCTTAAACCAGAGCCGTCGACATACCGCGCCCTCCTTGTGCCAAAAGTATGTCGGGAAGATCGACCACTTTCCCGAGCCAAGTCAGCCGAGTGACAAGCTGGAGCAGACATCGCAAACCGCCAGCAACTGCGACGACCCGAAAACGATCTCTCGCCCTTCGTCGGTAGATTGTCCGCCATCTGTCAATTCGGAACGGCTCTTGACCCGAGCGGCGATATGCGCCGCTGGTGGACCCCAAGAGCAGTCACAAGCCGATGCAGATGCTGTGCGTGGCGAGTGTGGCGAAACAAGCGCCGTGAAGATCGGCAAACCCGCCGGACTTTCAAGATCTCAAGCTTCAAAGACGAGTCCATCGAACGAAAGCAAAGCTGTAGTCGAGCGGCAATCAAGCCGCAAGCCAGCACCAACTCTGGCCACCGATGCGCAGGCCGCAACTGCGGCTAAAGCTCTGGTCAGCGAGGTTAGACGGCGCCTCAAGCATCAGGATACATCGGCCTCGTTCTCTGATACGGAGTTGGAGTTCAGCTCCAAAACGATTCAGCCTTCCAAAATATTTAATTTTGCACCGTTCTTGGACGAACCCTGTGAGCGACGAATCCGAATATGCGCCTCGGCAAAGAAAAAGAAACTCAAAAACCGTCCTCGATCCGGGTACGACTGCTTGGGCTGGATTGCACAATATTCGACACACATGTGTGGAGCAAGCGTTGGTACGCAGCTCCTCTTGACTAGAGCTTGGCAGTCTAACTTGCCCTCTCCGGAACATTGCTATGCTTACTCAGGGCGGCCAAGCCGCGCGTGCTGGACGACATTGAGGATGCGGAAAGGCTCGATTCTCGGACCGCCCTGGCTCAGAAGGGACAGATCTCATTCCGGAGCGCCTTTGACGCAGCGTGGTAAGGTCGTTACCAAAGTCATCGTTGTGGAGAGCATGATTGGTGATACATCCAGTTTGAGGAGGTTATGTCCGATCCAGTGTCTGGGATTCACGCTGGTACCTCGTTCCTTGCTAGCATCACCGGAAGGGCGGTCACCAAGGAGGCCATTGCCAAGGACGAGAGCCGTCTCCTGCTGAAAGTCGAGTCCGGGGTGCCCAGGGCGAGCGCGGACACATCGTCCGAAACCATGGGAGCGAAACTGGATGCGTCGGCCGAAGATAACACAGCCACTTCCCAGACAACAACGCGGAGCTCTCGGACCGGTCTGGCCACCTCGCTGGTTCGCGGGAAGCGGCCAGCGGCATATCCGTTCAGCGATCCCTTTGCCTCCCTAAATATCGGCAACAGCAATCAGTGTTCGTTCGGCACCTCGTACTACTCTGTCCTGACAACATCCTCTGACCCCTTTCTTCAAAGAATAGCCGAGATTGATCGGCTGCAGATGCTCACGATCCTATGGGAGCGGAAGGAAAGAAAGCGCAAACTCAAGTGTCAGCCCAAAGAGGGGTCGATGACCCAAAGCGGTGATGGAGGTATGTGCTGCAACAGTCCTTGGCGACGTAACTTCTGTCGATCTGGGACGCTTGGGATTATAGCGCCGAGCCAGGCCATCGATGCTTGTCGGGGTACGACAGGGAGGACTCGCATACACCGCACAATGCTCAGAGCGGTCATTATTGCCTCTTCTGGCACTGCTTGCGTCGCTACTATCCTTACGGCGCAATATCTAACCTGTCTTTTGTCGCAAGATTCTGTCAAGGGATCGACATCGGGTGCCCCTCAGCCAACCACGACGATCACTCCCAATAAAGTGCTGATTCGCAAGAACTCGTCCTTGGCAAGCGATCCTACCATCGGCAGCGACACTCCACTACCATCCCAAGAGAGCCCTCCTTCGACGCCAGACTCGTCGAGCTCAGCACCAGAGCCCGATAAAGAGCGATCGGACGACAGCGACTCTGTCGAGCAGCCCAAAGCGATAGTGATACAGAAGCGGAGCGATAAAAAGCCAACCAAGGCCACCCGTGCATCGCACACAAAGAGGGCCTATCGGCGTGAGCTGTTCTCGCTCAAGCAAAAACTCACCAGCAAACTCGAGAAGGCCGGACGGAATAGCAACTTTGTGAATCCTGGTACGGGGCCGGCCGATTCAGCAGGTGAGCGATCGGGAAGCGAGGCCGATACTCCGCCGCGAAAGGAGGTGCGCCGCAAGACCAAAATCCGGCCCAAGAAAGTCAAGGGCAAGAAGCCGGCACTTGTCGGCGCTGTCAAGAAGGGGAACACTGATCCAGACAGGAACGAGACCTTGATCGATCTTGATCCCATCCACGACGACATCGACAAGGACGAGTATGAGCCTTGGGGTTGCCGGAAAGACTCTGAGACAGATCCGAGCTCGTCCGACAAGGATCCGACGGTACAGCCGCTGAGAAGTGGTCTTTCCAGTACCAGCAGCTGCACAACATGCAATCGGCCCGCCTCTGCATCTTCCCTGAACAATCTCTCACCACGGTCGTCGTCTGCAGAGCCTGTGCGGATGAGTATCTTGGACATCAGCGCCAAGATTCTGCAGATTTCGTTCTCTGCACTGCACCAGAGGCATAGCTCCGCCGAGAGAAGCACCCCTAAGGAGCCGTGCCCGCCACCAGCACATTTAACCAAAGGCGAGAGCTTTGACCGCTCCAAGATTGGCCCTCGCCGGGTACTCCTGAATCTCGACTCGAGCGAGACCGTGGAGGACGATATTTCGGCGATTCACGAGCCGGTCGGGCCAGTGCCGGAGAGACCGCATCCGGCGGGCGAAACACTTGAAACCACTCACGTCTCCTCAGAAGGTCTTGTCATCAGGGACATTTCCGACACTGCCGATATCGAGATCGAGACAGAGGAGGAAGGGCCCGACAAAAAAATGACTGGCCGGACCCTGAACAACAGTGGCTCAATCGAGATCTCTGAGAACATCGAGGTTTTCCGCTCAGCCTCGGACATACCCGCCATCGACTCGCCGCTCCTCCGGTCTCCTGAAAACAAGCGGAGTCTATCTGTGCTGCGGTCATCGAATCAGGTTGAAACGAAAACCAGATCAGGATCGAAGAGCTACAAGAAGCCGACTCTCGCGAGAGCTGGCAACTACACCCACTCGCTGAAGGAGCCAGGCCATATCAGCGTCTTCTCTGTGCGCAGAGCATACGAGCCTATCAAGGCTGCCCCAGGTCACCTCGTGGACTATGTCTATCCCGAGCCGGATGGAGACTGCGACGATGAGTACGAGAATTATGAGATTGTGCCCACGCAAAAGTTGCGTTCCTCGGAAGAGTCAGATGCTCCCGCCGAAGCAGTGGCGAATGATTCGCCGAGCAAACCCAAGAAAGAATGTATCAAAAAGCAACGCCGGAAGAGGCTCGCCAATGGACAGACAGCAATGCCCACTGCCTGCGCGGAGGGCAAGAAGCCGAGAGAAAGTGGAGCGGCGCCTGTTGCATCTGGCTCAGGATCTGGCTCAGGATCTGGCTCAGGACCAGGGTCGGGCTCAGGGTCGGGCTCAGGCCCTGGTCCTGGTCCTGGAGAAGGCAAGGAGAGGAAGAAGAAAGCCAAATCCAAGGACCGTAAGCGCAAAGACCGGCGATCGTCGCTGAAACTGGGAAGCACGGGCGAGCCCTCTGTGGAGAAGGTATTCCAGTCTCCGGAGCTCGCAAACATAAGCTCATTCGAGCTTGACCAGTTCTCGTCCTGGAACGAGGAAGAAGCCACCGGGGCCGTCGGGGTCTTCCCAGTCTCGATGGGTGCGCTTGATGCCTTTGGTGGTGTACCCGTGAGAAAGCCTGTGGCCAGGTTATCGGGCCAAGCCAAGGCGTTCTCGACCGAGCTGCTGTGTCCCGACCTCCTGGCAATCGTGGCCAGTCCCGGGTCGTTCCAAAGTGACTCGGACGACAATGAAACAGGATCAAACGAAGGTGTCCTTGCGGCCGGCGAGAAATGCCCACCGCAACTCGGGCTGGATTTTGGCGAGGTTGCACGGAAACTGATCGTGGGACCGCCTCCAAAGCCCAAGCGCCTGAAGCATCACGGCTCCAGCGGCAGTATCGGCCGATCCAAAAAGCTGAAAAAGAAGGGCAAGAAAAAATCACAGCGTTCACAAAGCGAAGCAGGGCATCCTGGAGCCGTAGCCAGCCGCCATCCGCTTCTTGGCCAGTGAATACACGCATATGGCCCTAGAATAGCTGACTCTCCAATCAACTTCCAGAACAGCGAGCTCAATGCCGCCGGGGATTTGCTCAGCGGCGCGCAAGTCGAGCATCGCCAGTGGAAATCGATATCGTGCATCCAATATGGCGGTGCTCAAGGCAAGCGCTGCACCGGCCGCCAGCAGTAGCGGCGGTCTACAGCGGGCCCACATTGATGTGTAGTGTGAATGGAGCGGATCGGCCGCCTCGGCTGCCTCGGATCCACGGAGATGATCCAACCCCACTTGGCCGTTGTTGGCCGAGTACAATGTGATCCAACCCCTCTGGGATTTTTTCCAAACCAAATGCCGTCACACTTTTGTCAACACGCTGTGCGCTGCATGTGAAGGCACTCCGGTGTTGGTCGTGGTCCTGAGGAGGCAGAGTGAGGCAAGCCTCAAGGCTTACTCACCATTTCTCCGGCCCGTCTCCTCTGATTGTTTGGTGGCGTACGGCGAGTCAGGGTTACTCCGGAGGCAGTGCTGTCATTGGCGCATATCAGTGGATCAACAAACGACCAAGAAGCAAAACATTTGCGGATTGGGCCACAGCGCAGAATGGGCACCCCCTGGCGGGCTTGCCGCAGGGGTTTGAAGGAGATTCAATCTCCGAGCCAATGTCTCGGCTTGCGAACAGCGGGTCCGGTCCCAAGAGTCATCGTCTCGCAATGTTTACCCGATCGATATCTGGTCCTGGCCGGATGATTGGGGCTCTGCTTCTTGCCATAGCGAGTGGCTGGGGCCTCCGCTATTTACAACTGCGAGAAACATCGATACACACCATTTGTACGAGGCAGATGTACTCCTGTGCCAGCGGCACAATGCCGCCGTTATCCGTTGCCGGGTGTGGACGGAGGCTCGCCCAGCAAGCAACACACAAGACAAGAAGCCGTCGTCGAGTTGCCTCATCAAAACCGGGTCGCGTGCAGCACTTGGGACCGCCAATCTCAACGGATTCAAACGGATTGTTGCCCGGGTCGGCAGGCGTCCTCGTTGGGTTCCCTCCCAACTATATATTCGATGCCGCCGCCAGCGCCAACGACGTTCTGCTTTGGCCTCGTTACTGGCTTATGAGACACCCCTTTGGTATTACTTACCTATTCAGAAAACGATAGTACCTGTGATGGCTGTTGCGTACATCGAACGCATGTAGGTTTCCTGCTGCCAGGAAATTGTTCGCCACGATGTAGCATGCACCTTGGCTCTGGCTAATAGCCTTTCCGCCCATAGTACATTCACAACGAAAACCGTCCACATCCCGTCTGCTGCTCTGCAGCTCGTCGGCTCTCTGCCAACAGCACTTCCTGCAAACAGCAGCGAGACAACGCTGAATCTTACGCTCACAACTCTCACCAACACCGACTCTGATGGATCGGCATCGCCTCAGAGGCCGGCGCTGAAACGCTCCGGTGCTCAGCCCTGCTCGCTCAGCCCGTCCCAGAAGAAAATGGTCAGCTTCGAAGACGAATCGTCACTCCGGCGGAAAATACGCCATGTGGCGATATGGATCACCCGCCTCAAGCTCTGTTCTCAGCTGAGAAGCTGCATGATGGCAGGAAAATACAGTAAGCATGCTCTCGGCTCGCCTCTTCCCGACTTGCCACCAGCCAGGGCAAACCCATTCCGATCGGCTTGGATTGAGGCATATTGCTAACCCTTTGTATCGGGACGGGGTCGGTAGCCTTTGCCACGGTTTACTACATTATCCTGGGTGACGACTGAGTCCGCCGTCTCCCCCCCCCTCGCGCTGCCGCTGGGTTGCGCGCAAGATACCCTTGGTCGTTGATATACCCGCAACAGGCGTTCAATATAATGCATGGCTCGATCCAGGATGCAGAAGAATGGCATCGCGCAGAAGGCGAGATTCAAGAGCCGCGCATCTCAGACCGATGAGCGCAGACCCATCAAGAAAGGACGCAGTGGCAGACAACCACATCGTACCCGCACAGGTTTGGTGTGGCCGAGCAAGCCTTTGCGCAAACCAGGGCATATAGTCGACACCGCGGTACCGCAGACCGTCTACACACCAACCGTCTCAAACGGAAAAGAGAGCGACTCCATCTGGAGATACAGAGCCGAGTCAGCACTAATTGAATAGGGGACGACGACAAGACTGCGAGCCAGTGCGATCTGGACGCTCACCTGCTGAAGCTTGTTCAGGGGCAGCTTCTTGCTTTTGCCAAACTTCTTTTTGGTGGATTTGGAATCGCCGTTGGAAGCAAAATAGTACTGCAGGGCTTGCGCGGTCAGGTCCAAGGCGTAGCCGAACAAATCCAGCTCGCGGTTTTCCTTTTGGAACGAAGCGTCGACGAACTGGAGAGCCTTGGTGTCTCCGTGCGGGCGGCCGATTCCAAGGCGGAATCGGATAAACTCGCTGGCGCTGTTTCCAAGGTGCTGGACAATAGACTCGACGCCCTTGTGGCCGCGAATGGCTCCAAGATCTGTTCCGGCTGCGATGATGACAATAGGGGTGTTGTACGAGAAGTGACGAGGGTGGTGAGGATGGAGGACGGGGTCGATGCGCAAGCCAAATATCATCTGACAGGAGGGGCTCCATGCACCATAACTGCTATGTTGGCGGAATGCACAGACGCCAGGCCGAGTCGCCTGTGCATCGGTGCTGTGCCATCAGAGGCAAGAGTGAGGGCTGATCCGAAAGTGCGGGCTGGATCGGTGGATGGTTACTCACTGTGGATCGCGATCGAGCCCGGCAGGGTGTTGAGATCGTCAAAGGCGACGATGAGCTGCTTGGACGGGTTCGCAATATTATAAGCCAGCAGCACGTTCCGCACGGCGACGCCTGAATCGTTCATTCCCCAGATGGGCTTGACGATGAGCAAACGAAGTGTTCGCGACTGCAGAGCACATCGAGCCAATATCAAGTCGATGCATGCGGAAACGAAGGAGAAAGTCCGGTGAGACATGCGAGTGGTGCTGGACGATTCAGCAGGACCGATAAGCCAGACGGAACTGTCCGGGCTTGACCGAACGGCTGTAGCCTGACATTGCCGCTTCATGACTTCCAGCCGACGGGACAGCGGCATTGCAGGAACAAGCGACATACTACTGGCTCGGCGGACTGCTTCTTGGATGCCTTGGCGATAGCAACATCGGAGTGGCTTGCAAGAGTCTCGCCAGGGAAAATTGTGAACACGGTGTCATTGATGTCGGCTATCGTCCGGATGGCCGGTGGGCAGGATGGTCGACAGTGTCAAAGGGACAGGCGGCGGTCGCTGCTGGTCAGAGCCCGAACAAATGACGAATGCGGCGATGCATGTGCCAGAGAACGGATAGTCAACAGGAGACAGCGAGCAGCGGACCGATGCGAAATACCTCCAAGATCGTTGCGGCGGACATAGCGTGGTGGGTGGGTTGGCAGGGTCGGGTTGTCTACGCTGCCGCCTGTGGCCAGCAGATGCTGCTGCATGTGGATGCAGTTGGAGAGGTAATCGCAGAAGAGAAAGCCGGCTGCGGATGAAGACAACGTCGCCGTTGATGGCGATGGCGATGGCGATGGCGATGGCGATGGCGATGGCGATGGCGATGGCCAAGGAAGAAGGGACATGGATTAGCGGCGACAAACTGGAGATGTGCGAGAGCGAGGCACGACAGGACCAGGGAGGTACCGTTGTGTCGGGAGGAAGCGGCCGCTTCGCCAGTGTTGCCGAGGCCGACGACGACATAGTCGATCTGCGGGGTCTGCGGGTCCTGCATGGCGCCGTGCTGGTTGTGCGTTCGAGAAAGCAGCGAGATGAGGGGGAGTGGTGGTGTGCGGATGGCCAGCAGCATCGCTCGTGGCCATTCGGGCAGGAACAGACCGAGCAAGGAGAGGCGCCGCCGAGCAAGCGCAAAAAGCGCGCAGGCCGAATCCGGAAACGGCGGTGTGACACAGGCCTTCTCCAGATCCACCAATCAGGGCCGCGGCGGTGGCGGTCCTTCGGCGCAGCCCTAACCCTGCGGCCAGGGGGTTGTGCGCCTGCCCCGAGGCTGGCCGCCAGACCCAGGCCCTCTGCCCAGATCGTCCCAAGGCCCCACGATACCAGACACACCGAGCATGGAGGTCGACACACCTGAGCAGCGGCCGCAGGACACACCCGCCGCACAGACCCCTCCTGCCCAGCCCGAGAGCCAGCCGGCCCATGCGGGAGGCAATCCGTCAGCGACTTTGGCTGGCGCGGCGATTGTCGAGGAGGAGCTCGACACCTATCTGAACCCTGTCAGCCGAGGTGGGTGCTCTGGAGAAGGGCGTCCGGATATCAAGAGGATGATATCAAGAAGATATCAAGAAGATATCTAGAGGAGAAGACATTGAGAGGATGATTCAACACTCGCTGGAGACGTTCACGGGAGAGGCTCCTCCGGGTTTCTTGCTAGCTTTACTGACCTTTGCGTCCGCGATCCTCGTTCTGGATCAACGATGCGGTCGACTCCAGAAACCGACGGAGTCATTCTGCATGACAACGATATCTGCTATACCGTCACGCCCGTGGTAATGTTGCGGGATGAAAGCGTTTGGAGCCCGTATGATCGCGGTCGCAACGGCTCCTACCGATACCAGCCGGTCGATTCGGCGAGCAGACTCCTGCCAGACATGAAAACGCAGTCGAGTCTGGTGTTCTCGATCAAGTGGTCGCTGACAGACGACGGCCTGATCAACACACCCACAGGTCTCGGCTGGCCACCCTTGCAGTGTGTACTGCGTTGCAGCGACGAGAAACATGGTGGGTCCTTGCAAAGCGCTCGCCATGCTGAAGCGAGAGCAAAGATCCAAGCAAATGCAGAGATGACAAACGACCACAGCCAGAGCCATCCAATCGCCTGGATACCATGCAGCCGATACGGCAGCCACATAGTCCGGAAGCGGAGCGCTTCGTCGGACACCACCGACGCATCGTCTCGAGGCAGAACAGCATCGGGCAGTACAGTATCGAGCAGACACCGCTGACGGCCACAACGACGATACTCACGCATTCGAATATCTCCTCGATGGAACGGCCAGCGATGGGTCTACACTGGGGGCGATGACGGCTTCATCCGCAAATTTGATTTCGTACCTTCCATGAACGGTGACTATCCTCTGCCGCTGAACCAGCGCCACGGACTTGCCGATTCGATCATCCGGGTACGGCGCGCTTTCGAGCCGCAGAAGCTCGTCTGTTCGAAGCTCTTTTGGCTGAACCCCGTTTGTTGGAACGCTACGACTTGCGAGTCGTTTTTTATCAAACAACTGCGAATGATCGCGTCCAAGCTGACGACTCCTCGCCGCACGCTCGTCGCCAGGGAGGGCTGCTGATCTCAGCATGGGAAAACGAGGAAACGCTGCCGCGTGAGTATACGACTGCGTATGAAGCTATCCCTGGCGCTGTGGTCTCGTCAAGTTGGCTCGCTGGCTGAACACACATATCGTGAGACAGGACCGAACGCCGCCGATTCGGCACCGACAGAGAACCGCATCTCACCAGTATACAGCATCGACGTTCATTCGGAAGGAGCATGGGTCGTTACCGGATGTGAGGTGCGTTGAGTGGACAAGCTTGTGCTTTGGCTGCTGCCGCCCTGCTGCATTTCTTGGCCGCAGCGAACACTGCGCCGCTCCTTAACTGTGTCTAAAACTCTAGTCCGGAGCCATCAACATGTGGACTGGACGACATGACGAAGGGACGGTGAGTCGACTTTACTGCGGTGCAGCGACAGGCTGAGCTCGATCCAGCCCTCGAGCGCCAGTATGCTCAGTGACGCGGATCCCTCTCCGACAGTGCTTCCACACTCTTCAGCACCACAAAAACTCGGTATCAGTCCTCAAAATCACGCCAGATGAAACGGGACTGTTCAGTGGCTCGTGGGACAAGAGTGTGCTGGTGAGTGAGAATCAAGATATGTGCCCGCTGTACTGTCTGGCGATGCCCGCCATACCACGATGCGAATGTGTCGGAGTGATTGTTCTGGATGTGACTTCAGTGCTGATGCGATCGAAATCCTCTCCATGGCACGCCGTCCTACTGCTGGAACAATACTGCAGCGCTGGGATCTCAACGTTGGTAGGGTTGTTCGAGAGTTCTCCGGAGCATCCTCCCAGATTACGTCGATATCCCTGCGGCCAACTCCCAACACGGGCACGGGCCTGCCCAGCCGAAGCACCGAGAGCATTCTCATGTGCACGTCGTTTGACGGCTGCATCGGCATATTCGACGAGCGGGTTCCAGGACGGCCGCAGATCCGAAAGATCCTGCCTCAAGGGTCGCCGCCATGGGCGCTGTCGGTGAGTTTCTCGAGATTGGAAGACATCGCAGGTCGGTTGATGGCACAATCGCTCAACAAGCAGCAATTGCTCCCTCCAGGCTTGCTGGAGTAACGATGGAAAGCGGATCTACTGCGGGAGGAGAAACGGCACCGGTAAGGACAAGCTGCTGCTGGGTGCGAGCATTGTAGTCGCTGGGTGCGAAGATTGCTGCGGTCTTGCGAACTGCCTCGACGACGGATTTTGGACAGTGTCCTGTCCATTCTCAACCGAGCAGCCGCATCGGACCAGTGCGCTAGCATCATATGACCAGCCATCTGGATCTGCCCGGTGCTTATGACGGCCCTTGCTTCCCATTTCCTGGCCAGTGGATGAGTACGACTTTGCCGAGGGCAAGATTTTGCGAACCCTTCGCCTGCCGCGGGACTCTGGAGCCGTAAGCCAGGTGAATATTATGCCAAACGATCGGCACTTGCTTTGGTAAGTATTTGTCCCCCGCCTTTCTTGCAGAGCGTGGTCTGGTCTGGTCTGGTCCGCGCTCGGCCAGGCTGCTTCAATCTGCGAAACAATCAACGGTTTATTCAACGAAGTGGCAGTCACAAACGCCGAATCGACGACAGTGGCTTTCTATTGGCCTCGCGTCATCAAGGCGGTGCAATGGAGCTGACAGACCTCATTCTGCCCGTGTCCCCAGTGCCTCATACGACAACATCCGTCTTTGGGATCTGCAAGCATCAGAGTCCAAGCCAACAGCAGCCGACTCGTCGGTTCCATCCACCCCGAATGCCGCCAATCCGGTGACGCAGAGCAACCGGAGGCTCGACATTGGCGATAGCGCGTGTCCCTTCACGATCGTGCCAGGGCATCATGGCGGGGTGCTTTCGAGTCTGTGTAAGTACTGCAAGCTGAGCGACCAGCGGACAGCCTGTGCATCTGGTTGTACACTGATACTGCTTGTTGCGCCACCTTCGCCAGATATCGACGCCTCTAGAAAGTATCTGATCAGCGCATCCGGCGCGCGAGGATGGGACGGCGTCTCAACCAATATGTGTTTGTTCTACGATGTGAAGCCGCAGCGACAGTGAGGCTACGCCCGAGTCCGGGCTGCATGGTTCCTGCGAGCCATCGGCAAGCGCCATTGCCAAGCGCCATGAGCATGCCGGCGGTTTCCTGCCAGAGTGCTGCGAGTCCCACCCCGACCGCCAGGGCGAGCAGGGCGAGAGCCGAATCAGAGCCAGGACGGCTGGAATAGACCTCCCGGCACATATGCGCAGCACATCTGAACCCGTGCGACACAAGCGCGCACGCCGCACCTTGGTCGCGCCTGTCCTTGTTGCCGCACCGCGGTCCCAGCGCGCCTCTTGGTTTGGCGACGCCATTGTGGTGTACTGTGCTGTGTTATTGTCTGCCTGCAAAACACAGCACGCAACAATCCTGTGCAAGCGCAGCTGTTCTCGCAGGCATGTCAGCTCTGGGCTGCCTCTTCTTCCTCGCCCGTTGTCCTTCGTCCTCGTCCATCTTGCCTCGGCCGATCCGCTCTGGGCATTTTGTCGTCTGTCGTCTTCATTCACAGGTCCTCCCCCCTGTTGTATTTTCATGTTCAATTGTAATCTTACCTGTGCTTGAAACAACAACCCCGCCACCTTCATCTGGCTACTTTCTTCTTCTTTTGCAACCGTCCTCATATCTTCCTGACCAGCGCCTCTTCCCGCCTCCAAGCGCTCCCATCCAAAAGAACCTCTTTGACGACAAGCCTGCCTGACTTGCAGTCCCAACGCCTCTGCATCTCCATCGTCTTGTCCAGCCACAAACGATTCTTTCTTCCCGTCTGAGAATCTCCTTCAGAACGAAATCGAGAGAAATCCTTCCCCCAACGCTGTAAGCTCCCCCCGTTGACCTATCGGCCTCCATCGAGGTTCATCCAGTGTCGAGTGCAGCAGATGCAGTTCCGAAATACCCCGTGTGCCTCCTCTGGCCGTGGTTGTGGCTGTGTTGCTGATGCCCAAGTGCACCCTTCCCTCGCTCGACCCAGCCGCCCACATCGTCGCATTCACTGTCCTCCGACCTGCCCCAATCCTCCGCACACATACCGCACCAAAGCCTGTCTTCATTTGACCAAATCGAAACCATGATGGACGCCGTTGGTAAGGAAGCTCGTGCTCGAGGATAACCGAGTGCAGTCAATCGTTACGGGTCCGACTCGTTCGCAGCCTGCTCTGGCTAACCGTCCGTGGCATGGTCGATGATGCAGATGTCGTTGGATATGTCTACTGTCCCCCGGGATGGGACGAGCAGCGTCTCCGCTCGGGACCAGACGCCGAGGCGATCGGGTATGTGTCCTCCACCTGTGGTGCTCTGGGTCTGCGCAGGAGCGGGGCGGTGTCCAGGATGGCAGCTTGTCAAAGAATGGCAGCGACAGACAACCAAGCTCGGCACGGTTCTGGAAAGGGTATCTGTCCGGCTGGCAACGGGACGACTCCCGAGCCACTGGCGTGCGGTTATCGCCGAGTGTGATACCTGCCCTCGGGATACTATCCGACAGCATCGAATCTCATGTTAACGCCGGCGCTCCTCGGTCGGTCATGCTGCTTTCATATCGACTCGCCGCATCCAGACAAATCGCCGTGTCGACCTACACCGACATTGCCTACATCAAGGAGAAGAATGCCATCCAGATCTCTGGGGAGACTCACGACGATGTCTACCAAGCGTAAGCGTCTCTGTATCCTGGCGGACGGACGGGATCTCTGTCGGTGGGACGAAGCATCTACGAGTTGTGTGTGGCTGCATGTATGTAGGACGAGTGTATGGAGCTATTGCTATTTGGAGCTATGGAACGCTGGCGGTGCTAACCAATGCTCTCGGCCGCAACAGCCAGAACAAACTGAACGCCCTCTTCTTCCCCGTCATTGTCAAGTCCAAGCGCCAGTGGGCCCGCCCCGATCGACCCGGTGTCTGGGGCCAGCGCCGAGACTCGACGAATGGCGGCAACGCCAACGGTGGTGCCGGTGCCAACAACAACAACAACCCCTCCAACGGCAACAACACTGCCAACGGCGGTAACGGTGGTAACGGTGGCGAGCCCCAACAGAACGGCGGCCGCGGCATTCGCAAGATGCGGTCCGAATCGTCGCTTCGCCCCCAGAGCCAGCAGCCCCAGCCCTATGGAGCACCGGCCAGCCAGACCCACGGCTGGAAGTAAGGAGACCAGCACGGTTGTTCCGGCCGGCTTTGTGGGCGATCAGACGAGCCGAAGGTTACGGCCGGCACGATCGATTCCGGGAGCTGCCGGACATGACCCAGGACTACGAGCGAGCTCTGGGATGGCGATCTCCGCTTCTGGCGTGGCGACGCCGCCTTCCAAACCCATTGTGCATCAGCCGGAGCAAACGGCTCTGTCTCTTCGTGCGTCCAGTCCGAGTGCAACCAACCGGCAGACGGCCCTGTCTGCCATCTGCTGGATCTGTTTTGTTCTTCCAAGCCAAAGTACCAGTTGAAATCAATATAACTTGCTCGACACCAGTGCCAAAGGTTGGGTGGGCGGTAAGGGCGGCTGCCGAGCATCGATTCACAGCGCCGGCCATGCGGGACAGCCCATGATCGACATGACCGCTGGAGCCGAATCAAATCAAATCGATCAAATCAAATCGATCAATCGAATCGATCAATTCAAATCAGATCGGGCTGCGGCCAACCACAGCGGGCCACAGCGACCGCCGCGCACGCGCCGACGCGATGCGACGCGCACGGAGTGTGGCACATGCTCGCTTGTGCTGCGGCGCGTGGCACAGAGGCGACACACATTCTGCCGCGCACGCGCTGCCATGGCGCGCACAGGTTTTTTTTGACGCCGGATTCGGCCACGCGTCGTTGCCTCCCTGGATCCACAGCCCGAGTCCGCAGCTTGGATTCAATGCTCTGATCCACAGCTTGTTTCCACAGCTTGTTTCCACAGCTTGTTTCCACAGCTTGTTTCCACAGCCCGAGTCCACGGCCTGGATCCGCGCCTCGGCCACACGGCTCGCCTCCACGCCCTCCGGCCCCGTATAAAGCCCCAGCGCGACCTCGGCTGTCGCAGCTTCTTCTCTGGCCCTGCTTTTCCTTTTGCTGGAAACAATCGCCACCCCCAAGCGCAATCCGCCCGTCTAACGCTAAGCTCGCTCAAAGGTGCGTCTGCTGGCTCTGTTCCGCCCGTCTGCCTCCTCGTCTGGGCTCGCCGGCTCGCACCGGACCCGTGCTGTCCCTCAGCAGCCGCACCAATTGCGACCTGTCCCGGACATGTGGACCCAGCCCTTTTGCCCTCTCCGCCCTGGCTCGGTCTTGGTGGTTTCTGTCTCTGTCTCGAGGGAGTTTCTCTCTCGCTGTCGTGTCGCTGCATCTTCGGACTGCCTTGGTTCGGCGGTACATGTCCCTTCCTCCCCCCCTCCTTTCTGTGGGTGCGACAGTCCAACAGCAATCCTCTCGGTCGGTCGACATCCACTCCCCCCATCATTGCGTCGATTGCTTTCGTCGGTCTTTGGGATCCCACACGCCATTTGATTTTTTTTTCTGTCCGGGATCTGGGCACTCGGGCACCCCACCGCCCTCTGACCCTGATCAATCGCTCCTCGGGCTTCCGTCCACCCGTCCGGCTGTGGGATTTCTTTGGCCCCGATGGCAAATGCCGCCCTCCTGCCCCCCCCCCACCACCCACGGCTTGCTGTGCCCTGGTCCCCCCCTGCTTGAGACACTCGTCACATATCGGCTCGTTGCCGGCGGGGACCTGGCCGCTGCCTCCTCGGCCAGCGCACCCCCCCCCCTCGGTTGTATCCGCTAATGCAGCTGGGCTGGGTGGCTTGGTGGCATAGCATTCCGGCTGCTTTTTTTCTTTCCACGGGCGGGGATCCGCTCGCTGCGTCCGACCCCAGCGTGCCTTTCCTCCGCCTCTCGCGCTATATATCTCGGTCGCAATCGCGCCGACGGGGGGTGTCTCCCAGCGACAAATTCGATATCCGACCCGTCTTCTAATCTATACCCTCTGTCTCCCCCCCTCTTCCTTTGCTGCTGTTGCCGTTGCTGCTGCTGTTCTGCCCCTGCCAGCCCTCATATTCTTTTCGTGTCTCATAAAAAAAGCCCCTGCTACCTTGCCTGCCTGCCAAATTATGTCCGATCAGTTGCAACAAGAAATCAAGCTTCTCAATGAACAGAACCAGCAGCTCCAACAAGAACTAGCACAACTGCAAAAGGTTGGTTGTCGGAATCTGGCCCCTCCTGCCATAGCGCTCGCCTCAGGGACACATTTCGTGCTGTTTTGGTTTCTGTTTTTTTGCCCACAGTAGGTGGCCCAGTCTTACGGTGTGATGCTCGTTGCACCCCTGCCTACAGGAAAAGCAGCAGTGGCGCCAAGCCCATGCCCAGGCCGAGGACCTTGAAGCCCTCGCGGACCAGCTTCACCAAGAGTCCAGCTCGCTCGAAGGTGAAGCTGCTCGTCTGAGAAAGCTCAATGCCGAGCTCGAGCGGGTCCTCACTCGCGAACGCGCCGAGCATGCCGAGGAACGAAACAAGTGGTCGGAGAAGGAGAGCGAACTCCAGAAGGCTGCCCGCGAGCACTACCGCAAGCTCAAAGGCAAGTTGGTTGCAGCGCTGTTGCAGTTGATTTCCCGTCCGAGCCTGCCTTTTCCGCCCTCCTCTGCCATTCGCTTCGTTGCTGACCATTTGTGATCTGAACCACCACGACAACGGCAACTCTGCCTCCGATCACCACTCGTTGTGCGCAACAGAGATGCGGGAAGCCCTGGCGGTCCACGAGAAGCTTGCCAGCGTCGCTACCAAAGAAGCGCCCGCTCCCGTCGCCAACAACAAGCTGAACGTCTCGGTCTTTGAGCTCCAGCAAGAAAACTCCAAGCAGCGTCTGACGATCGAAGAGCTGACGTACCGCCTGCAGACCCGCGAGTACCAGCTCCGTCGCCAGGACGAGGAGATTGCCCAGCTCCAGCAAACCGTCAGTGCTCTTATGGACGAGCTCGAGTCCCGCGACGAGCACGCCCAGCACTCGGACACCTCCTTTGAGGGCGGCATCGATCTCGACGCCGAGCTCAACCACGGCACCTACATCCGCTCTCCTCCAAAGTCCATTCCCGGCTCGCCCAACATGGGCTCGGCCTCGCCGCCCCTGCCATCGGTCTCCAACTTCCCGAGCCAGCGCCCCGACATTCCTACCGATGCCAAGGTGCTCTACGACGAGCAGAACCCCAGCCTCGGCAACCTCGCCGACGAACTCGCCCGCTTCGACAGCCAGTTCGAAGCCTCGAGCTTCGGCACCATCGCCGACGAGCTTGGCCGCCTGGGCGAGAAGGCCCCCACCACTGGCCTGCAGCCCCCGTCCCCGACCCAGGACATCCACTTGCTCGGCGACGGCACCCTCAAGTCCCGCCTTGCTGCCCTTGGCCTCAACACCGAAGGCAACCGCAAGATCCTGCGCAAACGCCTTGAACGCTACATCAAGAAGAAGGCCCAGAAGTCCAAGGTTGTTCCCACTGCCTAAGTTATTCGCGTCCGTCCTGCCGTAGCCCGGTCTCTCGTCCGCCCTGTCGATGTCGCGCCGTCCAACGACCCCCCTGCTATCCGAGCCGGCACACATCTTTGTGTCGGTGTTGGGCTGCTGCCCCACTGCTCCCTCTCCCTGAAGCTTTGATCGACCTCTCTCGTGCTACGCGATGCGCCAATCACCTGGCCCATCTCTCGGACTCCTTTCGTATATATTTTCCCAAGCTTTTTCTTCATCCGTGCCCGGCGCCCGCAACACCATGAAATCACACGCTCCCGTCGAGAAAACCAGAAAAAAAGTCACAGCCCACACTCGTCCCCAGCTCGCTCACGTAGATCCGTCCTCTCACCCGCCTCCACACAATCCCTCTCGCTCGCTCGCTCAACCACTCACTCCCGACCTCGATCCCGCCCTGGTTTGGTTTGGTTTGGTTTGGTTTGGCTTGGCTTGGTTTGGCTCTTCTTTCCGACTGTTGTCTCAATGTTTCTTGGTTGCTGCTGTTGCCATGGCCTATCGTTGTTGTTGCTCCAAAGCAGGCTGCCTTTATTTATTGAAATTCTCCACGTCGCTTCCGTTTCTATGAATGTTTTGCCCATCTGACCGGCTTCTCCTGTCGTTCCACTCGCCCTCCGCCTCTACCTGGTCCAGTTCCTCAGTGTTTTGCTCGTTCTTTTCTAATCCCTTTGTTTGTCTCTGAGTGGAAAACGGAGATTTCGGTCCCCTATGAAGCAACGACGTTTCCCTTTCTCATGATCCTTTGCCTCCTCCTCCATCAGCCGCTTGGCTTGTTTTCTCCATCGCCTCCCCCCCTTCCTCCCTTTCCCTCCTGTACGGTGTCCTGTCCTCCAACTTCCCCACCCCCCATCCCTTCCACATATCCCTCCCGTTTTGTTGAAGGCAAGGGCAACGGGACACAAGGAACAATCACTGATTCCGTTGGTCTCTCTTCCCCTGCCTGTGTATCGTTTGGTTGCATCAATCTGTGCTCTTTTTGCTTGGCTCGTGTAGGCAGCAAGAGTGCAGAAGAACAAAAAAGTGGAAATATACTCAAAAAGAAAAAAAAATCACATCCAACACGTTGCTCATCCCGATCGATAGAGTGAATGGCGGGTTGCTTGTTCGTTCAGACCAGGAGACAGACCCAACTGAGTCAGTCGTACCATGTCGATCGTGACCTTGGCTGGACCCGACCGGCGATGTGCCGCTGGTCAAGTCCAGCCGCATGTGGGAGGAGTTTCAGCGAAATCGGCCATGTCCGTCCAACAGTCGAGCACCACAGCAGCCAAAGCAGTCCAAAAGTTCAACCCCCCTCTGTCCAACAATCCAAAAGCCCAGCCATCCGGTCGTCCAGCAGCCGAACATCCGCATGACCCCGCGGTCATGGCTCTGTCCGTCCGCCCTGGTCTCCATGTCGATAGCCGAGCCACAGCCGCAGTTG
Organism: Polychytrium aggregatum; assembly: GCF_025602895.1. Lineage (NCBI taxonomy): Eukaryota > Fungi > Chytridiomycota > Chytridiomycetes > Polychytriales > Polychytrium > Polychytrium aggregatum. The sequence continues at coordinate 251,280 of NW_026516229.1, read as the reverse complement.
CAGGCACAGCCGGTCCTCTGACCTGCGAATGCAGCGGCAGCGCCAGACAGTGCTCGATTCCTGCACCATCTGCAGCCAGGCCCGCATCTGGTACCCCACAAGTCCCGCTGTCCAGCAAACATCCCAGGCATCATCGTCCAGCACACAGCACCACAACCACAGTCATGATTGTCCACCCCCCCCGGCACCGCCGCCGCTGCTGCCGCTTTCGGGGTGCATGGACAAGATCCCAGCCGACGTCAGGACATTGGGATTGGTTCATGATTGCTGACGGCGGACGGGGCGGTCGATGTCCACCCCCCTCCTTGTCCACTTGCATCGGCGATTTTTGGGAGGTGCATATATGTCGTGGGAATGCACTCCTCCACCAACATCCCATCACAACTCTGGCGCTGCTACCTCGATACCCTTGTCCTCTGAGCAGAACTTGCCGGTGCAGCCGTCCTCTGTCATTCTCAAGATCAAGATGAAGCCGATACTGACCAGCCGACTCCCGCCGGAACTGTGGATCCATATCTTCTCGTTCACGGCGTCGATCGCCGATGCCGTTTCGCTCCTGTCGTGCTCCCGATACCACTACCGGATGCTCAAGCACAGGCTCGAAGCTCAGACCCTGCAGATCCTCTCGCGAAGCGATCCCATCGAGCCTAGCCTGGAGCGAGCCGCCCGGCACGGCAAGACCTGGGTGCTGGCCGGGCTGATCGACCACCTGCGTGTTCAGACGGGTATCATGCCATATCTCCCGATGATGCTTGCCCAGATCCTGGTGGTCGCATGCCAAGGCCGCCAGACCGGAGCCATCCAGGTGTTGCTGCAGCACCAGCCGGCGCTCGAGTGGGACGGCCACCGGGCGCTGCGGGCCTGCACCCAGCACAGCGACCCGGAGGTGTCCCGGCTTCTCTGTGACCATCTATCGGTGCGATCCATCTCCTGGAACACCACCCAGGCCATCATCCGCCGCCGCGTCTTCAAGACCGAGGCCGCCCCGGTTGTGTCTGGAGCACTGGCGACCGAGACGGCAGCCAGCGGCCCTGCGACTGCTCCGGCCCACACCCGGGTTGTGGTCTCTCGGCAGGTCAGAACCCGCCGGCTGTGCATGATCAACCCGGACTGGGCCGGTCGTTGAATTGTCTTGTTATTCAATTTTGATTTTGACCTCACACATGCATTCATTTCACTCTCATTGACACTCAACTCATTCCATCGATACAAGCTCATTCCATATGCATTCATTCGCACTCACTCATTGAATCCATTGCACTCATTCACTCATTGAATCCATTGCACTCATTCACTCATCGATAGCATTACACTCATTCACTCATTGATATCATCAAATACAGTACACCTTGTTCGGAACGAAACGGGACAGTGTGCTGGTGCCAATGGTAGTTCTTCTTGCCAAGGGCAGTTCTTCTTGCCTCCCTCCATCTCACCCTCCATCTCACCCTCCATCTTACTCTCTGCCCAGCCAGCGTCCGCTTGTGCACGCCCCCTCACCCACCCGCCCCCACCTGCTCAAAGGATGCAGAGCACACTCCCACGGGCTGCCGCTGCACGCCGCTGGCCCCTTCTGCGATCGCACAATCCCTTTCCGTGACTGAACACAGGCCAACAGACACTTTTCGTCTGCGGTCCTTTCTCATCCGGCTTTGGCCTGCTCCCCGCTCGCCCTGCCTGCTCCGCTCGATCGCATTGCCGTCTCCGGCGCCCATCCGAATGCTCGTCGGCACACTCGGCCCTTCTCAGCCCCTCTCGGGGCTCCTGCTCTTGCTCCCGCTGGCTCTGGCCCATACCGACACCCGGTTTGGTCCCCCGACCCTTTCGGCGTCGGCGTCGCTGTTGCCCACCGCCGCCCAGCACCAAACCTCCTCAGCACCAGCATCATCCTCGCCAGCCCCAAACTCCGTTGCCGCCTCGCTGTTGCCGGCGCCGTCTGTCGCCAGCCCAGCGTCCGTCGTTCAATCGTCGGACACCTCGGTCCCATCTCCTTCTCCGGCAGCGTCGTCCTCGCCCAGCCCCATGGTCCTGTATGCTGGCATTGGCGTCGCTGGTGCGTTGCTGTTGGCGCTGGCCGCCCTGTGTGCCTTCCAGAGGAGCCGACGACGTCGAGCCCACAAAGCGCCTGCTCCGCCCGGTCCATCTGGCTCCGTCGAAATCGTGCACATGGATGCCTTCAAGGACACCGATCTGGCCAAACTGCCGCCTGAGGAGCTGTCGAGGGCCGCCGTCGAACGCCGAAAGTCGATTCCATACTCGACGCGGGACACCCTGCTCATGTATGCCGACTCGACTGCGGGGGCATCGGGCGATGGTCTGCGCCTGCTCGTCGTCAACACCCAGAGCTGCTCCTGGAGGTTTGTCAAGGACGACCACTCTGACTCTTGGTCCGCTGTAAGTGCCTCCGTCGACTCGTGCAGCCCCGGCCGCCCCCAGAGCCACCTGGATCCTCCAGGAACAGCTGCCATGTTGGAGCCAACTAACCTCGATATTCTGTTCTCTGGAATCGGCAGTCGCTAACCAGCGTCTCGTCGCAACGGCCCGAGACAGGCCCCCAGACCATCCTTGTGGTGCCATTTGCATCTGAGGCCCAGTCTGCCGCTCCGCAACTCGAAGAATCCGTTGCCTACAAGGCCTCGATCAGCACCGAGTCGGTCCTGACCTTCCATAACAACGAAACCAGCGTCCATTTGCCCCTCGTCATCCAGTCCGACTTTTCCAACCACACCTTCCGCAACTTTGTCCTCGAGTTCGATCGGGTCCTCAAGCAGCTCGCCAAGCACATCTTGATGCCCGCGGCCCGCCTGGACTACTATGAACAACTGGCTCAGTGCCAGCTGAGGCTGCGCCGGATGGGCGAGGCGCTGAAGCTGCTCGAGCACTCCGAGGCCTGGATCGATACGAGGGTCAAGATTGGATATGCCCCGCGGAGCCGGAACGAACTTGAGCTCAAGCGAGGCGACCGCATCCTGGTGTTCTACCAGCCCTCGCCCGAGATTGGATACGCCATCAACAGTGAGTATCGGAGTGCTGTTGTTGGAGCTCGCTCCCTTCCCTGACTCGGACCGGGAGCCCGCTTCCAGTGTCAATCCGGGGCAACTCTGGTCCCTGCTCCTCCCGGTGCCGGCTCCCCCCTTGCTCTGTGCACCTGCCCTTGCCTTTGGCGCCTGTGCCGCTTGAATTGACTTGGCCTCGCTCTGCTCAATCAGTGCAAACCAAGGAGATCGGTTTCCTACAAATGAGCCATCTCGAGAAGCTCCGCCCCGCTGGAAAGAACCCGAATCGTCTGTCGACACTCTCCAGCTTCAGTGCTGACAACGGTTCGGCATTCGGCGGCCCGTCGATTGGCACCCAGGATCGCCGTCCCTCCCAGGGCAAAGCCAACCACCTGGAGTACTTCTCGCAGGGCGGTGGCACTCGTGCGATGAGCCCAGCCCTCGACCCGGCCGGCTCATACAACTATGGTGTGGCCCCGCTACCGTCTGAGTCCTCGAGTCTTCATCGTCCTCAGCCATCCTTCTCAGGACCAGCCGGCCGTAACAACATCACCCGAGACCATACGCTCGAACGCTGGCCCGTGCGAGTGGCCAGTCCGTACCAGCCGGTGCAGGACAGCTCGCTCCTCGACCAGCTCAACCGCTCGGCCACCCGCCATGACGCCCGCCTCGCGGCTACCGCCGACCTCGACCTGATTCGGACGCTCTCGAACCCTCTGTCGGTGACATCATCGACATGGTCCGGCGAGTCTAAGCGCAGGAGTGTCGTGCTGAATCCGCTGCCGTCACTGCCCGAGATCGACAGGATGATCTCGACCATCCACCAGGAGCATGTCAGTGCCGAAGACGAAATCAACAACATATATCGATCTATGAGCACCATCATCACGAACCCGCCTGCCACGCTGATCCACTCCCCAACGCCGCCGCTGCCCATCCTTGCCCTCAAGGACTCGGCTATGCGCGGGAACAACCCTCTCGATCGGGCCGAGGAGGAGCAAGCCGGTCTGGACGATCCCCCGTCGAGGCTTGAGGCTCCGGATGGCATTCATACCTCTTATCGAGGCGCCCTTGTTTCTGACGCAGACGGCCGTATTTCGAATCAGGAAGGACCTGGCCACGATCGTCCTGGCGGCGGCCCCGGCAGCTTGTTCCAGAAAACCGGCGGAACCTCGAGCTGCGAGTCGATGGCCACCACAATCCAGCACGAGCAGGGCGACAGCATGCCGCTCCTCAAGTGATGTGCATCACCAGAATTGCGGCTCAGTCCCGCCGTCGTTACATGAACCTTTCCATTCTCTCTGCCTGCATCGCCACGCCGCTCCATACACCAAAGCACCCATCAATTACCTTTGGCGCCAGTTATGCACCAACACCAGCCGTCACAACAACCGGCGGCAAAACTCCATACATTTTCCGCAATAGAAGCCACCTTTCTTATTATACCGCTATCCACGGACACGGGAGGGGCACTCGGTCCACGGGAACATCAGTAGTACGTAGTCGCAGACGTACGGGCTGTTCGGGTGCCGGTGCCTGCGCTTCCATTCGAGTATCGGTACCGCTGATGCGACGTCGCTGAGCTTGCCCGGCTGCTCGGGGTGCTTGTCGGATTTGAGAACCCGGTGGTGCTGGGCCCGACAGTGCCTGAGGGTGGCTGCAGAGTGTTCGTGCTGGCGCCGGACCGGACAGCATGCGCGCTGGGACCAGCGTCTCCGCCGGAGAGTGTCAGATTTGACGCTGCTGCTCCGGGTTTGTCGGTGGGCTGGGTTGGAGCTGTGGCCGACGCAGGCTTGTCTTGGTCGTTGCGTGTGTTTCCCGGACGGGACTTTGATCCGGAGCCAGAGCCACCAAATGAGGGCTGGGGAAGTCGCTCCGGATCAAAGTTGGAGACCTCTTCGAGTGCCTTGCTTTCCTGTTCTGTGGCTATACCCTCCAAATGGAACTCTGGGGTCGCCGCCACCTGATTCTTCCACAGTAGAGACGATTCAGACGGCGATGGAGTCGGGGCCAAGGCCTTGTTCGCCTGGAGCCGCTTGAGAAAGAGCCGGTGCTGGCGGTACATCTTGGCTCGAGCGGGCACGTAGAAGCACATCCAGTCCAGCACCGCCGGGGGCAGGCCCGAGTCCGTAAAGGCGAGCTGCCAGCCGTGGATCCCCATGTGCTCGATCATCAGCCGAAAGTAGGCCGTGAAGCTCTTGGCGATGCGGAACCACGAGCCAGCACCCTCACCGGGCTTGGTCTCCTGGAACCAGACCTGGACGACCGGTTGGGCCCTGGACTCGCCGTCGGGCTGGGGGGCACCAGCGGTACCGGTGGTACCGGTCGCCTGTGCGGGGTCGTCCTTCAGGGATTCCGAGCTCGGCGAGTAGTTGTATCGCGGAGGCGTGTGCATATAGCAAAGACACACACGACCGTATCCCCGGCATTCTTGCAAGACAAAAGATGGCCCTGGCGGCTTGGAGAGCGGCTGGAAGTACGGATGGTCCAGAGCCGACCCATCCGCAGTGCGGCGCGGCGAGTCCACACGAACCAGCCGCTCGAGAGCGTTGATGTGGATGGCGCCGAGCTGGAAGGCCTCCTGGTGACTGAATTTGACGGACCATCCGAGCAGAATGCCGTCGGTGATTTGCAGAAAGGCCTTGAGATCGCTGGGCAGGGCGATGCCTGGGTGGTCGCGTTCCCACGCCAGAAAATGGTACGACGAGAGCGAGTTATTGCGGCTGCAGAGCTTGACCTCGTGCACGCCGGGGCAGGATTCGAGAAAGCCGATGGCTCCAGAGAAGATCTCCTCAAGCAGGACCGACTTTTTGGTGCTGGGCTTCTTGGCCATGGTGTGTGGTGGCGGCGAGATGCTGGTGGTTGTGGGATGGCGTCGGCACCGTCCGAATAGATGATTTGTATCGGCGCGGATGGGCTGGAGCGTGTGTCTCGGACTGCAGATCGATGAGCGAGACGGACCTATGCTTGCTGGGGCTCGCCGGACAAGACAGAGCCATCCCCCGCGATGGTGGTGGAAAGTAAATCGGCGTCGATGTTGGGCCGAGCAGTTTGTCTGCGTGGGAAGCGAGCAAGAGCGAGAGCACAAGCGAGAGCACAAGCGAGAGCACAAGCGAGAGGCGCACACACACACGCGCGCTTTCGGTCCTCCCGAGATCTCGAGACGTGCGGGTGTTTCTTCCTCTGGCTCGATCGCCGACGGATGCAGACCCGACGCCCCGCTGCGACATCGGCCTCCCACACTCGCATCATCAGCAACGGCATCCTGCACCAGCGCCGCACAACAGCGCCCCTGATCCCAGAGTAGCCGCCGCCAGCCACACCCCACAGTCCCAAACCGTAAGCCTCCGTCCTCTTACTCCAGCCCGAGCTCGGTACCACATCTCCGATCGCCATGTCAACAATCGTCGTCCCCTCGCAAACGCTCTACGTCACAAACATCAACGGCAAAATCAAGAAGCCAGGTACGGCCAGCCACTATGCCGACCAAAGACAGGCCATGTATTCGCCTGTCGCGATCTGGTGATGCGACGGCGAGCTACGGTGTCCATTGATTGCGCTAACGCATCCACACCCCTCCGTCGATCGCTTGTCAATGCTCTACCGATCCTCCGCGGAAACCCCCTGCCGATCTTCGATATTATGATGAAACATTGGACGGTAGAGCTCAAGAGATCACTCTATGCGTTGTTTTCGCCGTACGGTCGTGTCCTCGATGTTGTCGCCGTCCGCAACGCCAAAATGCGGGAGCAGGCCTTTGTGGTCTTCAAGGAGGTCGCCCAGGCCACAGCGGCGATCCGTGGATTACAGGGCTTTCCTTTCTACGACCAACCGATCGTAAGTCTCGAGGGGGAGAATGAGAATCGTCTGGATCGACACGGCAGGACATGTGGATGGACAGCCACGATGAGCCCCCCCCTTCCCTGCTTCATAGCAAGAGGGAGGCAGCTCTGAAGTTGTTTTCCGAGTCGACTCGCTGTTCTCCGTCATGAGCCTGCAGTTGCAATTGAGCCAGCGATCGATAGACTGCGAGTATTTCTTCCTGGTCGCTGTTGCGGGCACTTGATGGTCGGGCTGTCGCTGACGCCAACTGCAATACCGACGGTTTGGGGGGATCCCCGGTACCCTGCCGACACACCAGAAAATCACATATTCCCGGACCAAGTCCAATATCCTGACGATTATGGAAGGAAGCATGATCAAGCGAAGCAAGCTTGGGCCGGCCGTGTCCTCAGTCAAGGCCGCTGGTCCAGCACCACATCCTACCGGCGCGCAGGGAATCAAGCGCGAGAGAGACGGCGCAGACGACGATCACGAGCCTGTCAACCAGAGCCAGCAGAAGAGAGTCAGAGACGCAGACGGCAAGTACCATCGATCGTTGAGCAGGCGGATTTGGTGGCTCGTGCAATCTCATTTGACATCGTCTGGACGAGCATCCGAGGCCGCCCGAGCCACAATGATGAGCCCATATGGTGCTCCTTGGCTCATTTGCAGCCCTGGGCCTTGGCCCATACCGACCGACAAATGGATCCCCGACTCACTCTTGGATTGCGGCCTCGAGGAGTCGAGCGGATGAAGCATTGTCGATAGCCAGCTGGCCCTTTGACGATCGGACCGAGCCTGACCCTTTTCTACTTTGACCTTTGCCGACACAGACCCTCAGGACCAAAAACAGGCTGCCCCCGACGTTCCACCCCATCGCGTTCTGATTCTCCACAATCTGCCGCCGGAAGTGACCGAGGCTGCCCTCGAGACGCTGTTCAAGCAGTACCCGGGTCTGATCGACGTACGGCTGGTGCCGGGCAAATCTGGTCTGGCCTTTGTCGAGTACGAGCAGGACAGCCAAGGCGCCGTTGCCCGAACAGGCCTGAACGGCTTCAAGCTTACCCAAAACTACAGCTTGGTAGTAGAATATGCCAAAAAGTAGAAAAAGTAGACCTCAGCGCACCCCGTCCCTCCCTGCACATGCCGCTGCCCCACTGGCGGCGTCGCTGCTGTTGCGCAGGTCCGCGAGCAAATACAGCTTTGGTTTCACCCCCGTCATACAAGTAAAAGCCCATCTCAGGGACCGATGGCATCGGGACTATGATGGGAGCCGCGCAATAAATATCGCCGGCAGCTCAATGCATCCCGGCAGGCCCTTGGCAGCGATATCTGGAGCGCCCACGGTCATGCGACCATTGACACCAGCTATCCGCGCGAAACCCTGGCCTGCGGACAGCCAGGGCTGTGTTGATCCTGTCCCTGATCCCGATCCTGGCGCCCTGTCTCAGAGCCGACATCGCTCGCAGGTCCTTCCTCGCTGCAGCATCCAAGCCCGTCAGTCGGATCCCGACCAAGAGCACCCACTATCGCCATGGCCGACGCTTCTGCCCCTCGCTCCGAACACGAAAAGATGCTCAGCGGCGAGCTGTACTTTGGCTTCGATCCCGAGCTCGTGGCCGCTCGACAGGCTTGCCGCACTCGCCTCGAGCAATACAACGCCCTCCAAGTCAACGATCGCTCGCCCGGGGTGCGGGAAAAGGTCCAGGCCTCGCTGATCGATCTGCTGGGCACCATTGCCGAGCCTTTCAATGTCCATCTGGAGCCACCCTTCTCGTGCGACTACGGCAAGAACATTCATCTGGGCAGCGACGTCTACATGAACTTTAACTGTGTCGTCCTCGATTGCGCTCCCGTCCGCATCGGCTCCCGGGTGCTCTTTGCCCCCAATGTGCAGCTCTACACGGCCACACACCCGACCGACTATCGAGTCCGCAACGGCACACAGGGCCCTGAATACGCAAAGCCCATCACCATCGGCGACGATGTGTGGATTGGCGGCTCGACCGTCGTCCTTCCTGGCGTCACCATCGGCAACGGCGCTGTCGTCGGCGCCGGGAGCGTCGTCACCAAGGACGTGAAACCCTACACAGTCGTTGCTGGCAACCCCGCTCGGTTCATCCGATATGTCGAAGGGCACTCGCCGCAATAACCCGGTGGGTCAGCCAACTGGCCGTTGCGCTGCGAGAAAATGCACGTCCTGCAGCGGAGATGGCATGATGTTGTTATTCTATTGCCGGGCTTGTACAATAGCCAGCTCGGGTATGTTGTATCGAAATCGGATGCAGACTAAAATAAACATAGTGAAAGAAAGCGGCCAGGAGAGTCTCTCCGGACGCTGTCTATATGATGGTGTCCAGGATACGCTGCAGCTCCGGGTCGGTCTCTGGAACAGGAGGGGGCAGTTTGGGACGTCGCTGGGACCGAATGTTCACAGAGTAACACTCGCCCGAGGCCATCTGGATCACCAGCTCGCTCGGCCCGACGAGGTCGTGGCGGTCCTTGGGGTCTTTGCGGCGCAGGGATGGCTCGACATGGGTCTTGGCTCCGGCTGCTTCAGGACGAGACAGAGGGATGATTCGGGTGCGGAGAGCGGGCAGCTGGGGCGCCAGGGTCGGACCGGGGCCTGGGAATACTGCCCGATAGGCCTGTCCAGGGAGGCTCTTGGCCCTGGCGAGGGTCTGCTGGACCAGGCGAGGCGGCGAATACAGCGGGATGGCGATGGTGTACGTCTGCGACTTGCGTTCAGGGTGCTCGCTCATTTCTTGGCCATCGGAGAGTCGGTCGGTCGGCGAGGATATGGCTGCTGGAGGACGGCTGTGGAGGCCGGGGCAAAGTGCGTATGGGCGGGGTCCGCTGTTTGTTTCATCCGAGGCTTGTGGTGGTGGTGGGCTTGCGGTGGAAGATTCCTGTGCAAGCATGCGAGCGAGCGGGGCAGCGGGATCGCAGCGGGCTGATTGCAGCTCGGTGCCCTGCGAGGCCGACCCGGCTCCACCACAGGACATGTCGATGCGGTTGTGGTTGTGGTTGTGGTCGTCCCCAAATGCCTCCCGGGACCGAGTCTCACCAGCACAGCTCGCAGGGAGGGTGGTCGACACCTCTCTTGGCTCGCGGTGATCGAGAGAAGTACAAGGAGGACACTCTCGACGCCACAATTGGCGCCTGCCCGATAAGAGATTGCGGTGTGCGCTGGGAAGACGGCCAACTTCCTTGAGGACGGCCACCCAGGAGACAACGGGCGTGGCCAGCGCTCGCAAAGCGAAACGAGAGCGCCGAGTTTCGGATGTGAATACGCACCCGCCGCGACGGGGACATCGACTCTCGATGCCGCCTCTGGCCCGGGCGGCTTCTTCGCTCGGCTCTGTCCTTCTGGCCGAACATGGAGTCCATCGCAGCCAACCAGCGCAAGCCGCAGCACAGTCCACTGTCCCGTTGCCTGTTGTCTGTTGTCTGTTGCCTGTTCCCGTGCGGGTGGTCGGGGCTGGACTGCCGTGGCGCAGCACCGTGACTTCCACATGACCGCCTGATCTGCTTCCGCCAGGATCGCCGCTGACGAATCAGGCCGCTGCTGCTGCCTGCAATCTCTGCGGCGCCTTTGATCCAGGTCAGGACAGCCGCCCACCCAGCCCAACCCAACAACCGACAACTCGACAGCCGACACGCAATGGGACGACTGGAGCTCATCGACGAACTAAGAGGTTCGCAGCCCGAGCTCCGATGCAGCGCATCTTGACATGCATGGCGCCGCCCGGATAGTGCACTGCGGCCTCCCATCTCGAGCTGGTCATCTGGCGCTCCCTGTGGAAACAAATCCCATGCTTTGCATCGCAACCATCCTGCTGGCGACCTGAACTCCCCCCCGTCATGATGGCAACAGGACACAGCGGCCAGGTGTGGCAGGTCAACTGGTCTCCGACGGCGCCGGTGATCGCATCCTGCGGGAGCGACAAGAGCGTCCGTATCTGGAAGCGGGACGCAGCCGGCAAGTTCCAGTGCGCCACGTTCTTGGACGACGCACACTCGAGAACCATCCGGTCGGTTGCCTTTTCTCCCGACGGAAAGCGCCTGGGATCGGCTAGCTTTGACGGAACCACAGCTGTATGGGAAAAGGAGGAAGGAGGTAAACGTCAGCCGACGGCTTGGCCACATGAGCAATTTGGTGGGCTCGATGGCAGCTCCTGGCCGCCGTAGATACGGTCATGCACATCACTGGGGGATCTGCACGTTTCGGCTCACGAATGCTGTGCGGCATCCTTCTTCAGATTTCGAGTGCGTTGCTACCCTGGAGGGCCACGAAAACGAGGTCAAGAGCGTCTCATGGTCGGTTTCGGGTTCCCTGCTTGCGACTTGCAGCCGCGACAAGAGCGTCTGGATCTGGGAAGGTAACTCAGCAACCAGACTGCGGATCGCTGCTGTTCTCGAGCCGGCCGCCTCTACTACAGTTTGGCATCAGCCGATACCAATGCCAATGCCAACACCAACACCAACACTAATGACAATGCTAACAATGCCAATGTCTCCCGCAAATGCCACGATCCAGTCCTCGAAGACAACGAGTTTGAGTGTCTCAGCGTGCTCTACGAACACTCGCAGGATGTCAAAATGGTCCAGTGGCATCCCCACGATGACGTATGTTTCTGATCGCAGTATCTCAGACAATCCTGGCACCACGATAGGGCTGCTCGGGACCGTGGATCAAGTGCATAAGCTACATCAACCGGCGTCGGCTGCCGCGGGCTCTGCAAAAGATCGCCTCTGACACAGTCTGCTTGTGCACACCAGATTCTCGCCTCTGCTAGTTACGATGATACAGTCAAAGTATGGCGAGAAGACAACGACGACTGGTACTGCTCCGATACCCTCAGCGGCCATACGTCCACAGTGTGGGGCATCGATTTTGATCCAAGCGGGAATCGTCTAGGTACGATTGCTCGAGAGTACAGCCTCCATGCTGCCTCCTCGACAGCCCCCGCGCTGATTTACATCGTGTCAGTTGCCCGCATATCACTATCATCCGTCTGCCATGCCTCGATTTGCACTGATCGCATCTGATCCTTCGCCTCGGCCCTGCCCAGCCTCGGTGAGCGACGACAAATCCATGCGCGTTTGGAAATGCGGCGAGCCTCAGGGATCAGGCTGGCGAAAGGACCCCAAGTGGAGCTGCGTCGCTACCTTGGCCGATCATCACACCCGGACGATTTACTCAGTGTCGTGGTCCAAGCTCAACAACAAGATTGCCACGGCCTCAGGCGACAACTCTATCAAGATTGTGGAGGAGGTCTGTCTCGCGCATTGCTGGGCCTGCAGGATGTTGGATATCACTGGGCACGATCCCCCATACTTACAGCTGTATACAATCATCTCTGTTCCAACCGAATCACGGGGCTCATGTCGATAGGGTTCCGACAACGAGTTCAAAACTGTCTTGGACCACCCAAATGCCCATGGCGACAGCGACATCAACTGCGTTCGCTGGGGCGTGCTAGAGGAGGACCGTGATCTGATTGCGACGGCCGGCGACGACGGCGTCATTCGTATCTGGAGATACATTCCGCTTTGAATGTACCAAGCCAAGCTGCTTGCTGGCCAGCGCCTGTCCAGAGCGAAACGGGGGACTCGAGAGATAGTGCCGATGGCGGCTGCTCTCTGGGTTTTGAATACATCTGTCCACAGCATGCCACCACTGCGAAACAATCTCTGCGAGTGCGACCTATGCCCTTTCCTGTGCTCGTCAGCTGCTGCAATCCGTTGGAGTAGATCGTGCCCTCAGCTGGGCAGCTTGCCGTGTGAATCTGCCTGCCTGCCTGCCTGCCTGCGTTCACCAAGCCGCGCGACAGCGGATCTGGCTCCCTCGTTCTTCGTTTTGCCGATCGCAACGGGCTTCGCTTCCGATCTGCCCAGCACCCAGACCTGTTCATACTGCTCCAGCACAAGCATCGCTGGCAGCCACACATCACCGGGATGGTCCTTGGGCACACTTTCGGCAGCGCTCGGGCTGCCATACGTCGGCAGTTGGTTTCGCCGCTCCGCTGCAACAGCTGGATCAATCCTCCCCAACAACGTTGGTATTGGCGCATTGTCGGGAGGCTGTCGCCTGCCAACGCCGGGCACTCTTCAAACCGATCGACATGCCCTTTCTCATACCCTTAATACTTTCCACCCCGTTTCTGCTGATAGGATGGATCGGCGTGTTTGCCCAGTACCGAATTGATCTCTGGACCCAGGAGCTCGAGCGGCAGCGGGCGGCAGCACCGAACAACGAGCAAATCATCGCCATCACTCTACCAAATGGGCCCACAAAGCATGTCCAAGCAGGATCGGTGCGGCCTCTTGATATCGCCTTGGGTGAGCATCGGCATATCCAACCGGGGCTAGCCAGTGCATCCGGAGCATTCTGGCGCTCGCTTCGTTCGCACACTGCCTCAGCGGTGTGCTGTCGTCGTATGCTTACTGACCTGCTCTTGGACCCGTCCATCTTTCCAGAAATCAACCCAAACGCTCGTCAGGACTATCTCTTCGCCAGCACCAACACCAAGACTTGGGATCTCGGCCGTCCCCTCACCGATTCATGTGCTCTCGACTTTACCAAAGCCGATACAGACGACGAGACCGCGCTGGATTCGCTGTGGCATTCGGGAGCACATGTTCTCGGATGGGCACTTGAAACCAAGTATGGCGACGACATCCTGCTGTGCGATGGGCCGGCCCTCAAGCTGGGCGGATTCTTTTACGACGGAATCGTGAAACGCAACTACAGCCCTCCCTGTCTGGATGCTGACGCCGATCCAGACCTCGTCGAAGCCGCTGTGCGAGAGCTGCTCAAGCCAGACAGCCGATACGGCTCTACCTACAACCTGAACGATGCCGATCTCAAAGAGATCGATAGCATTGCCAAGAAGCTCGCCAAGAAAAACGCCGAATTTCGCCGACTCCAAGTCACTCGCCAGTTTGCCAGCCAAATGTTCAAGCACAATCCCTTCAAGCTCAGCTTTCTGCAACAGATTCCCGAGAGCGATCCGGTGACACTCTACCGGTGCGGCGATTTTATCGACCTCTGTCGCGGGCCGCATGTGTATTCGACTGGGCAGGTCCGGGCCATCAAGCTGTTGCGCACCGGCGGTTCGCAGTGGGATGATCACCCCATAGCTGGAGCCTCCAAAGGATACCAGCCTTTGTCGAGAGTCAACGGCATTGCGTTCCCGTCGGCGACTCAGCTCAAGGACTGGGAGTATCGCCAGGAGGAGGCTGCCCGCCGAGATCACCGAGTCATTGGCAAAGCCCAGGGACTCTTTTCAATGAACCCCCTTTCGCCCGGATCGGCGTTTATGCTGCCTCACGGCACCCGGATTGTCCAGCGCCTGTTGGACTTTCTGCGGAGCGAATACCGGCGGTACGGCTACGAAGAAGTCGCTACTCCACTGCTCTTCAACAAGGAGCTCTGGGTAAAGTCTGGCCACTGGGAAAACTACAACGAGGATATGTTCGTGGTCCGGGGAAGCGACGGAATCGAGAACATCATCAAAGCCGGTCACGGCCACGGCTGCTCCCATCACCACCACCAAGCCGACAGCGCCGAGGCCGAGGCCGATGGTGCAGAGGAAATCCACTGTCTCAAGCCAATGAACTGCCCTGGCCATTGCTTGCTCTTCGACAGCACCATGCACTCGTACCGCGATCTGCCCGTGCGCTATGCCGAATTCAGTCCGTTGCACAGGTATGCTTTGGCTCAACCTGCTACTGTGCGGTCGCTGGGCCAGACTGTCCCTGGACAGGCTTTTCGGGCAGCCGGAGCTGATGGTTCTTGGGCACGTCGCTCTGCAGATGTCGCAGACCGCCCTTGACTCCTCTGCGTGCCTCTCCATCGTTTCGATCTGCCCTGGGTATCCGTGCGCCATATCTGCCTCCGTTCTTATGTTCTCTCCACTCGATCAGAAACGAAGCCTCAGGCGCTCTCACTGGTCTGACCCGGGTCCGTAAGTTCCATCAAGACGATGCCCACATATTCTGTACGGTCGACCAGATCTTCCAAGAAATCTCGTCGACGCTCGACTTTGTCCAGCGGGCATACAAAATCTTCCAATTCCCGACATACGAGCTGACGCTCTCCACGCGGCCCGAGAACTTCCTGGGCGACATTGCCGAGTGGACCAAGGCTGAAGAGGCCCTCACCAAGGCTCTGGACCAGACCGGACGGCGATGGAAGATCAACCCAGGCGACGGGGCGTTCTATGGCCCCAAGATCGACGTCCTTGTCCGCGATGCCTTGAATCGCAGCCACCAAACCGCAACCATCCAGCTCGACTTCCAGCTGCCGCAGCGATTCGGCCTCAAGTATCAGTCCGAGACTGGCGACTTCAAGACTCCCGTCATTGTGCATCGGGCCATCCTCGGAAGCTTCGAGCGAATGCTGGGCGTGCTTATCGAACACTTTGCGGGCAAATGGCCCTTCTGGCTGAGCCCCCGCCAGGCCACGGTCATACCTGTATCGGAAGCATGGGCCGAGTATGCCCGGCAAGTCCGCAACCGGCTCGCTGTTGCGTCTCTCCCTGGTCGCACCGACCCATCCAGCGGTGTGTACGACCGCTACTATTACGTCGATGTCGATGCCTCGGACCGTACCCTCAACAAGCGAGTCCGAGAGGCACAGCTGGCGCAGTACAACTTTGTCCTGGTTGTTGGGGCGAAGGAGGCCGAGACAGATAGCGTCAGCGTCCGGGGACGCGACGGCAAAGACCATGGTACGATGAAGGTCGATGATGTTTTGCGCATGTTCATGCGGCTGGAGGCCGACTTTGAGTAGCCATCGCAAGTGCAAGGCAATACATAGAGCCACCGCTCCGCAACCTATGTCCTCGGGCACGATCGCAACTGCTACCGCGAGACTCCGAGCCGACACGGGGCAACTGTGGACATCAAACCCACTCGACACTGCGTCGATAAGTAGATACATCTGATATTGACACGATCGCAGCTGGGGCGAGCTGACGCTGAAAGGCGAGTCGAACATGGTATCCAGAGGGAGGAGAGGATCGTTAAGTCATCGAGATTGGCAAGCGGCATCACTCAGCCGGCAGCCCGCTACTCTTTGGATCTTTGGATCTTTGGATCTTCACTGGTGCACTTCGGTTTGTGTGGGCTCGTCTTCAGATGGCGCTGCTTGTGCGGATTGACTCGGATCTGCAGTAACGCCGCTGGTGCCGACGATGCTCAAAGGCTCCTCGCTCATTGTTGGGAGGCCGGGCGCCGGTGAAGGTAACGCTGTCGGCTCAGCAGCGACATGGAATGGCTCGGGGGCCGGCAACCAAGCCGACATGCTGGACGATGGCTCTTCGATATCAGGCAGGTGGGTCGTCTGGGCCGATGTAGTCTCCGGTGCCACATGGCTGTCGCTCGGTGGCCGTCTGTCGACCTGGAGGGTATGGCGCCTGGCCAGCTTGCGGATGTGGCCGGGTTGGGGTCGCTCGGGTTCGGGGTCGACGGTAGACCGAGCGGTCTGCTCACGGTCCCTGGCGCTCAGGTCCTGCATGGTGAGGCTCATAGGCGTCTGTCTGCTCATGTTGTCCATGATCTGGATGGGCGTCACATCGTGGCTAAAGTGATCAATGAAGATGCTGCGCTGTGTGCGTCGCTGGTGAACAACGTTACCGATTCTCGATATCGCTGCATTGGACCATCGAGAAGCATCCATTTTGCGGATGCTGCTGTCAATGTCGGCCAGCAAGCCAAGCCAGAAGAGCCAGTCGCCATTGGTAAACTCATCCGGGCAAGGGATGGTGTGGTACTCGGCCACATTTGTTCTCTCCGGGACAGGGAAGAGCGAAGCAAGCTCCGCCGGAAGCACGTAAGCTTTGATGATCATCTGAATGAGCACTCGGCGACTCTCGGATAGCAAGGATCGCGCTACTTGGTGCTGGTTTGTTGCGGCCAGCGGAACAGCTTGCGCAAGAGCTTCGGTGACCATGATCTCGGACCGCTTCTTGGTCACCACGACGCTTGCGTGTTCGTGCGGAGGCGGGAACTCGACGATGGGCTCGATGGTCACTTTGCCTTCAGCGCATGCTGCTTCTTGGACAGCGCGCTGGGTTTCCACTTCGGTATACGAGCAGCTGGACGACAGGACGGTGATTTCTCCAGGGACGGAAGCTGGGCTAGACTCGGATGACGGGGCGGACTGGTATTCGAGCTGGACCAGGATGTCGCGGGACTCGCCATCCAGGAGATTGGCAAAGGTAACAACGCCAGTGGCTGGGTCGATTGGCTCGATTTTGGATGCACTGTGAAGGGTCTTGAGCTTAATGCGGGGATCGACGGACCGAAACTGCACGGAGATATCCTGGAGAGCGACCGATCGCATGGCTCCAAGACAGCCAGCAAAGGCATCCTGAATGGTATCGACATTCTGCACAAACGCATATGCGCCTCCGACTGCCAGAGATGTCATCTTGTCGACGTCGTGATCGGCTGCGACCGTGGGAGGTTCGAATAAGAGAGCATGGATAAGCATTGCATTGACTCGGAGGAGAGCGGCCGGACCGACAGGGTGAACAATCGTTCGGACACATGACCATGTAGTCGGTTCTCCCCAACTCTGCGAGCATCCAGTCGTCGGCACCACCCGCTCTGCAAAGACTCGATGTGGGCAGATCGACAGCCCACAGAATGCTACCGCCTATCTTACCGCCATATCCAAACGAGTACACGGGCGCCGGGTTGGTTTGGAATCGCGCCGTTAGCTGGGTGTAGGCCTCGAGGTTTTCACGGTTGTCCTCGCCGTCCGAAAGCAGCATGATGGCCGACACAGGGTTTCGGCTCTGGCGCTGCTCGAGCAAATCCAGGGCCGCATTGAGGCCCGAGCCAAGGTAGGTCCCTCCGCGAGCCTGCAGCGAGTCGACGGCCCGGAAGAACCGCAGGCGATTGGTGGGTGAGCAGAAGATCAAGCTGGTTACTTTCTGGCCTTGGGTATTGAACTTGACGAGCGCAATGCGGTCCTGCGGCCGGAGCGTGTTGAAGATGTACTTGACCGTCCGGCAAACCGTCTCCATCTGTTCAAGCGCGACCATTTAACCGGGCGTTAGCAGTCCGAGCAGAGGCGGCCCGCGGAACGATCCCTCAAGAATCGGCGGCATCAAAGCAGATTGCAGCAGCCCGGCAATGTCGTTACCTTCTCGCCCTCCATCGATCCGGAAACGTCGACAACGATTACAACGTCAAGGCTGGCGGTCGACCGATGCTCTGGCGATCGAAGAGTAGCAACCGCATACAGATCGAGCGGCGCTGGCGCGGACACCGGAAGGATGCTGTACTCTGGCACAATTCTCAAACTCGGTGGTCCGACGACAGCCGCCGACGAGGACGCAGCCGTCGGGACAGGAGATGGCTCGATACGCTCCTCCTCTAGCGGTATGTCTTCGGCTGGCGTGGGCCGGCTACCGCCATAGCTGTTGATGCTGAAACGCTTGCTTGGGTTGGCGTTGCCGAGAAGGGCGGTGGCGAAGGGAAGCTCGGAGCGGCATATGCTATTGGAGGACAGGGGCATGCAATGAGCCGACAAGCACCAGGCAGCACAGATAACGGGTGCGACACATCAACGAGCCTTGGGCGGGATATAGACCTGCAGGTGGGGTTGGGGACTCTTGTATATGCTCGCCGAAAGCAATCCAGATGCAACGAATGACCGCAGCCGGGGTTGATGATGGGCAGGCCGCCTCTGGACTCGAGATCTTCGAGGCAGATTGGGCAGGCGTCTTTGGAGGACGTAGGCTGGGCCATCTGTAGTTCAGTGCAAATGCTCTCGGTGAAACGATGGAAGCGATGATGATGCCGATGCCGATGGTAATGGCGATGATGGCGATGATGGCGGTGTCGGTGTCGGATGGCGGCAACGATGGCGATGGCGAAGGCAGCGGCGGTGGCGGTGGTGGCGCCCTGATAGAGCGGAACATGTGGCGCTCGCGTGTCACGTGTGCACACTCGCCTGCCAAGAACAAGACAGACCCGTTCTCGGCCAGATCCCAGCCCGCCGATCCCGCCGATCCCGCCGATCCCAATGTCGAACGCACCCGGGCGACGCATCGATCCCCAGGTTTTTGTCGAGGCCGGCAAGGCGGCCCTCGAGCGCTACGATGCCGACAAGGCCCTGGCGCTCTTTACCAAGGTCGGTTCGTGCGGTAGCCGGTATGCGAGAGCGTGCGAAGCGGGCATGCCTGCGCTCGATAACACCGCCGATCTAAATCGCACCCCCATATCAAACAAACAGGCAAAGAAAGCCCTGCCGGACGATATCACGGTCATGGACTTGGTAGCGTTGGCGCTCATGAGCGCTGGCAGACTGGACCAGGCGCTGGAAGAAGCGCAGAAGATAGTCAAGCTTGATCCTCGATCGTCGGTGGTATGGAGTTGTGCGATGAACCCGCGGCTGCATATCCGGACATCGGGCTGCTGGTCTTGCTCGTCCTAGGATTTGCGCCCATCGAGCTGCTGCTTATCCACGACCGTGGGCAATCAGGGATATCTTCGAGCGGCCAAGGTGTTCAGGTTGCTCAAGAACCAACCCGCCGCCCTCAAAGTCTGCCAGCTGGCCCTCAAGAAGGTTCCCAAAGCCGATCCCAACTATCCGGTGCGCTTCTCCTCACGATCTGGCGGCCTTGGAATGCCTTAAGGCAATGCCAAAGGGCCACCCTTGTTCCGGCTCGCTGCCCTGGGCTATCGCCTCGCAGCATCGGCTGTGGCTCGCGGATACGGATCCTGATCACTGATCCTGATCACTGTTCATGTCCGCCATCCGGCACATGCAGGCCATAGAAGCGTCCTTTCTCAAATATGGCGGCACAACAGATGCCCTAGCACCCCCGAAATCATCCTCCCAGAACAGCAGCACCTCGTCCTCAGATGGAAAGCGCAAGCTCGATCACACCAACGCCGCCTCGGAGAAAAAGTCGCGCTTGGCTGGGCAGGATGATGACGATGATGGCGATGTCAATGTCGATGGCGAGGCCGAAGCCGAGCAGCCTCTCCCACCGTCATACAACTTTGGGGACCATTTCATGCCCGTCGAACTCATGAACGTTGTGTTCTCGTATATCCCGCTGGCGGCTCTGTGTCGACTTACCCGAGTGTCGCGGAGCTGGAGGATATACATCTGCCACAACCGCAGCTTGTGGGCCCGGATCGATCTGTCGCCGCACTTCCGCAAGGTCACTGCGCCAATTGCCCAGTCAGTCGCATACCGTGCCCGCAGCCTGCTCAAAGACCTCAACCTGTCGCAGTGCCATCAGATCAACAACGCCGTGCTCCTATCGCTGTCCAAACAGCGCTGCACCGATCTTGTGTCCTTTCAGCTCACACGCAACAACAAAGTTGGCAGCCAGGCCTTGGCCCAGACGCTCAGAGTCATCGGCAGGAACCTGCAGAGACTGAACCTGTCTCAGACCAGCATCCAGGATCAGCATCTGCGGGAGGTCCTAAGAGCATGCACGCAACTGCGGCATCTCGACGTGTCGCTTTGCCCAGCAATCCAAGCTGGCCTCCAAGCTCTCGACGATGTTCCATCGTCTCTGCTCGAGACAATCAAGCTTAGCGACACCCGGACTACCGACAGCGCCGTGACATCGGCGCTCCGGCGATGTCCGCGGCTGCGGCATCTTGACGTTGGTCGCTGCAAGGCCGTTACGCTCGCCACGGTCCTCAACTTCAGGGAGTCCAAAGCCGAGCTGGAGTCATTGGTGCTTTCAGGCATCACCGTCACGCCGCTTGCTGGATTCTCGCTCCAAGACGGGCTGCTCTTGATCGGCGAGCGGTTTTCCCAGTCTCTCAAGAGCTTTGAAATGTACCAGTGCCCCGAGCTGACAGACGAGGGCATCGAGCGTCTGACTCAGTTCTGCGACAATCTGACGATCCTGAACATTGGGTACGCTGCCCACTTGACCAGTCGCTCACTCGAGAGCATCGGACAGAACTGTCTCGCGCTTGAGCTACTGAATATTTCTCGCTGCCCCAAAATGACCGAATCGGGGCTTATACGGGTCGTCGCGAACGCAACCAAGCTCACGCATCTGGACTGCTCCTACTTTGAAGATCAGCTCGATCACGTACTCAAATACGCCGCAGCAAACGCAGCCGGGCTCAGGCGCCTGTCCCTTGCAGGCTGTTCGCAGGTCACAGGCGCTGGGGTCGCTGCGCTGTTTTCCAAGAAGGGCAGTCCGCTCGAGTTCTTGAACATCGACGACTGCTACAGAGTCTCGTCCGATGTGGTGAGCGCCTTCCGGGCGGCGTTTCCGAAAGCCGTGGTCTCGTATCGGTTCACGACTTGACGGATGTGTGCGCTGTATCATGATCATGGCAGCTATCGGCACGCCATGTCTCGACTGAGTCGTTTGCTTTGCGCCCGAATATACGCATGTCCATCGCTCCCTCTCGTCCAAACCAGTAGTCGCTCAATCGAGACGCCAGCACGCTGGGTTTTCGACATGGGCTGCACAAGCCACACCAGCGGGGCGCGGCTGCGATCGCCGCCAGAAGCAGATCTTCGAGGCTGCGTGTCGGCTTGGTTTTGCACACACCCTCCCAGCACCAACGCAGCCATGTCGAGGCCCAGATGCTTCTTGGATATCCAGGTCGGCAGCGGCCCAGCCAAAAGGTTTGTTCATCTGCATTGGCTGTGATCAGTGTCCCCCCTTCGTTCTGGTTCGGAAGCCTGACTGACTCTTGGGCTGATCTCGTAAATGCAACTCAGGATCGAACTCGAGCTGTTTGGCGATGAGGTTCCCCGGACCGCCGAAAACTTTCGTGCCCTGTGCACAGGTGAGTGTGTCTGCTGCAAAGAAGGCCTCTTCTGTGGTCTCTGGTACACATCCGCGGGTAGCCCTCGCTCGACAGGACAGATCGCTCACATCAACGACTCGGATCGGATCGCAACCACAGGCGAGAAGGGGCGCAGCTCTGCCTCTGGCAACGTACTCCACTACAAAGGATCCAAATTTCACAGGATCATCAAAGATTTTATGGTGCGTCCTCGGCAAGATCCGGCGGCTGGGGCTCGAGCTCCCGATCCAGCACTAAGCCGACGGTTTGATCGACGAAGCATGGATTCTCTGCAGCTTGATCTGCACGCCCTTGCTTGCTGATGGCTCCAGCCATGTCGTTTGCCTTTCACTGACGCTGGCGGATGTGGCATGGCCATTCACCTGGAAATCATCTGCTTAGATCCAAGGCGGAGACTATACCAGAGGCGACGGAACCGGTGGCGAAAGCATTTATGGAGCTACCTTCCCGGATGAAGCGCTCAAGCGCAAGCACGATAGCCCTCTTCTCCTCTCGATGGCGAACCGTGGGCCCAATACGTAGGGATTTTTCCTGAGCCGACTGCCACGACGTGTCATTGCATTCGGGTCATCAACTAACCCACCCATCGCCTGATACATATGTGGATATGATTTGGCCTCCGCGAAGGAATGGGAGCCAGTTCTTCATTACCTCACGGCCTACGCCTCACCTCGGTAAGTCCGCTGTCCGTGCACTCGGGAAGTTGGCCGCCAAAAGACCAATTCCAGCTCACCAATCCTACGGCACCTGCTGTGGCCGAATTCAGATGGGAAGCATGTCGTCTTTGGCCGCGTCGTTCGAGGCGAGGCAGTCGTTCGCGAGATCGAAGATCTGCCGACCGACAAGCACAACAAACCGTTTGAGCCTGTGGTGATTGTGAAGTGTGGCGAGCTGGAGCGTATGGGATCGCCTGAAGTGCGCCCAGCCCGAGCCCCTGAAGCTGCTCCAGCCACGGATATGCCTGAGAGAAGACTTCGTCGAAAGAGAAGCCCTTCGGTCAGCTCGGTATCGTCTGCCTCGTCATCGTCAACTTCATCTTCATCATCGTCGTCGTCGTCATCGGCATCGGCATCGTCATCGGCATCCTCCTCCTCTTCGTCGTCGTCGTCGTCGCGTCGATCCAAGCGAACGACCAGGAAGCAGAAGCAGTCGAAACGAGCCAAGCATTCGAAAGTGACGGCAAACTCTTCGGAAGTCAACAACAGCGCTGCTGCGACCGAGACAAAGATATATGACTTTGACGAGCCCAGAAACTGGCTAGACCGATCATACGATTCGAGACGGCCCGAGCGACCTCGCTACCAGGATCGAGACAGGAACCGTAGCCGAGACAGGAACCGTAGCCGAGATCGAGACCGTAGCCGAGATAGGAACCGTAGCCGAGATCGAGATCGAGATCGAGACCAGGATCGCGACGGTCGCTTTGACGGTCACGACAGACGCACCGACGTTTTTTCCCGTCTCGGGGCTGGCAAGGACGGATCCAGCGTTGTCCGGCACGACAGAGAAGGACGCATTGTCAAGGGACGTGGCAGCTTGGTAAGTGTCGAAGCGGATGCGTGAAGGGTCTGAAAATGCAGCGTCAGGTCCGAAATCGACAGTCGCTGATGTGACCAGCGACAACATGGGGCATCGAGCAGTTCAGCGACGGCATTTGCTCACATTCACGTTTCCTTTCAACGCGACAGCGCTTTGGCTCCAGATAGCTATCCTGGGCGTGTGTTCATGCCGCACATCGCCTGGCCTGGACAGGGATTCGACATGCATGCAGAGAGAGAGCGGCGCGATTGTGGATGCGGAGAATACAGACGTCCAGAAAGAAACGGGACAGTCACTCTCTGGCATCAACGAGACAAGTCTGCCGATCCGGATGCTCCAGTGAACAAGCCATGCGATTGTTTCCCGTCCTGGTTGGCAATCTCTTTGATTTCGTTGGTTTGGGGAGCGTAGTTTTGAATACACTTGGTCGATCCCTGTGTCGATATGGGAGTGTGATGCATCCACTCGACTCTCTGGACAGCTCCATGGTGTATCGATATCAAGATACTCGAGTCTTGGAGATGGATCTGTCTGGCGGCCGTCTCTGGTGGTGGTGGATGAATCGCTCAAAGTACTTGGCGAACCAGTCTCCGTGAGCTGGATGCATATCCCTTCCCTTGCTTCCACGAGGCATTCCCAAAGGCGAGCACAATATCGGTCTTCTTGGACATACTTGCTTGGTCATGATGGCAATGAGTGGGTGTATTCGAGTTCCAGAGAATCAACTGTCCTGGCTCAAACGGGGTGTCCCATTTCATTTTGGAAACGCTGCATCGCACTGTCCTGACCCGCTCTTGATTTGTCCACCGCGCTGCGCATGCCCGAGCCGGCTCGTCGGAATCCGAGCCACATCCCACGTGGTCCGTGCTCGATTTCTTCTGATCGGACCAGCGGACCTCATTGCGCTCGCTCTCGTCCATCGCCGACATGAGCCCGCACGCCGCCGAAACGACAAACTCGCCCAAGGTCAGCGCCGCTGCATGCACGCACTCGAGAATGGCTTGCTTCGGGCCCCCGCTCGACTGTCGCCTCCAACCTTACCCTCGCCCCGGACCATCGCAGACCAGATGGGCTGCCCGGGAGCTCCTTCTGTCGTATGCTTCGCTGGGCGTTGTCTATGGAGATCTCGGCACTTCGCCACTCTATACCCTTCAGGGCCTGTGGAGCCAGCCGCCAACTCAAGATGACATTCAGGGCATCCTGTCGCTGATCATCTGGACACTGACCATCATCATCGTCATCAAGTACTGCGGTATGGCGCAATTGCCCCCAAGTCGTCGGATGGCTAACTGCCAGCCACATCCATATTTGGCTCTCTTGAATGATGATGTCCTCGGTCTGCCCTTGGGGATGCCTGGGTAGAGCTGCGGGTCTGGCTTTGATTGTGGATCTAACATTCTCCATCGTCCGATACCGGCGGGCTCGCTACAGGCATCGTACTGCTTGCCGATGACAATGGCGAGGGAGGGACCTTTGCCATCTATTCTCTTGTATGCAGGTGCGATTTTCATGTCGTGCTCGATATGAACCTGGCGGGCGGCTGGAGCGTGGACGATATTTGTCTCGCCCCCAGCCGATCAGACTAGATGCACCCTAACCGCTCCGCGATGCTTCTGGCATTCAGATTCTCCGGCCTCTCTGTCCACTCCAAGACAGATTCGATCTTCGAGAAGGAGGTCCAGCTGACGGACCCTGATGCCGATGTGAAGCCCAAGAGCCAACCGATCCTCAAAAAGTTCCCACATCTGCATACGGCGTTGCTGGTTGCGGTGCTGCTGCCGTCGTGCATGATGGGATGTGGGTATCTGGTGCAGCGCGTCATCCACCCAGCTTTGCGCGGATGTGCTCTGGAGCAGTATTACTCGCCCGAGATCTGGATCACCCCATGCCGTTGTCTTCGATCGCCGCTGTCGCCACTGGTCGCAAGACTGACCCGTATTCTCACCCCGGTCTCGTCCCCGCCCGCCTTGCTCGCATCATTCAGCCGATGGCATCTTGACACCCGCAATCTCGGTGCTCTCGGCATACGAAGGCCTGACACCCCTGTTCCCAGGAAGCGAAGGCCTCATCGTGCCTCTGAGCTGCATCACGCTGATAGCGCTGTTCTTGGTCCAGTCCTACGGAACCCATCGTCTGGCCAACTTTTTCTCTCCCATCATCCTGCTCTTTATATTGTCGATTGGGGCGATCGGCGCTTGGAGCATCGTCTCATGCGGGAATGCCTCGCTTGTCTTTGCGGCTTGGAATCCCATGTATGCGATATGTAAGTCCCGGCCCTGCCACTCAGAGTGTGCCCATCTTGGCGCATGTCCGTCTCGGCGTGTGCCCATCTCGACAGCTCTGTGCTGCACTCCGGATAACAGTCGGATGTCGCTGTCAGCCTGCGAACTAAAATACCGCTTGTGCGGACTCTGCAATTGTCCCACTCAGCATATTTTGGCCGGAATGGATACAACGCCTGGGCATCCCTCGGAGGCGTACGTATACGCACTGCTTGCTGCCTGCTATGTGATTCCCGCTTACTCACCGCTTTGCATGCCTCCCTACTCCATATGAATCGGCGACGGACCATCCGTCTGTTCTCTGGCTGTCATCCCGCACAGGTGCTGCTCTGTGTCACCGGAGGGGTATGTTTCGAAACACAGTGGTCTCTGCTTTGAAGTTTGGGGAAGGGAATCAGTGGAGCGCATTGTGTCTTACACTACCCGTGTCGTCGCTGGCTCTTGTTTCTCCTATGCCTGAACACAGGAGGCGCTCTACGCCGATCTGGGCCACTTTAGCCGCCCGTCCCTGCGATTCTCGGCACTGGTCATTATCTTTCCATGTCTGCTGCTGTCCTACTCCGGACTGGCCGCCGAGCTCCTCCGCGACCCAACCATCTACAGCAACGTCTTCTGGGAAGCCGTTCCCAAGTCGATCTACATCCCTATGCTGGTGCTCTCTATCCTGGCAACGATCGTGGCCTCTCAATGTACGTCCGATACATGTTTGCGCCGCTTGCCACATCTCCTTGTGGCGCAACATCGACATGTACATGACTTCCAGGAGTTCGACTCGGATATGCTCTGCAGACACGGTGCCAGAGGTGCCGTGGTCTAGATTCCGTGATATAGCTAACCTCCATACCCTCGGTGTTATGACAAATGCCCCTCAGCTCTGATCTCGGCGACGTTCTCGATCATCTACCAAGCCACTGCGATGAACTCGTTTCCGCCGATCAAAGTCATCCATACCTCTGCTTCGGTGCATGGGCAGGTCTATGTCCCCACAGCCAACAACATCATGATGGTCCTGACCCTTCTCGTCGTTGTGGGCTTTGGTCATTCTGCCCGGCTCGCTGCAGCCTTTGGTATTGCTGTCAGCTTCGTGATGTTGATGACCACCTTTCTGATAGCGGTAGTGATGTTCATCTGCTGGGAACTCCACTGGTCCATCATCATCTTGTTCGTCATCCTCCAGGGGTAAGTTGGCGTGCTGTCAAATCAGCAACCGTGCGCAAGCTACATCACTGCCGCCGTCATATCGACAAGTCAGCGCATCCGCATCGCCATCGATTACATTTCTTGTCCATCGCCTTGTAAGCTTGAGACTTACCACTGCATACCCATCTCTCCCCTCAAGTCTATTTGATGCCGCCTTCTTCTCTTCCTCGCTGCTCAAATTTGACCAAGGCGGCTGGATGCCCGTATCCCTGGCCCTGGTCGTTGCAGCCCTCATGGCTGTCTGGCAGTGGGGAGAACGCCTCCGAGACAGCTGCTTCTCCAGATCAGAGCCCATCACATCGTTTTCGCGGGGTGAAATTATGCTGCAAGCCCTCAAGCTGGCCAAGTCCATGGTCGACCCATTGCGCACCGAGGCGTCGGCGGACGGCTCCGAAATCGTCCCAGAGACTCTGGCTGCGCCACCGAGCAAGCAACTCCACAAACGCAAGCACACGGCCGCACATGCTGTTTCATCTCTCGATGAAACGTTGCGCATCGACGGACTGCCGGAAGACTCCAACTTCTCGGTCACAATCACAAACATGGTCGGCGACGTGGCCGAAAATATGCTAGTTTCAGTGCCATGTGGCTCTCAGGCCTTGGAAACCTGTAATGTTGTCGTCCACCAGATACCACTGCACGACCGTCGCATCCGCATCGTCCGTCTGCCTGGCATGGCCATGTGCTATAGCACCACCAGCTACCTGGACAAGATCATGCTGCGACACTACGTCGAGCATCTGCCCTCGCTCTTTGAGGTACGCCGCGAGTCCCGTCTGCGTTGCCGGACACAGCGACTTTACTTGGCAGCCCCTTCCATCTGTTTCGGTTGATGTTTGTGTGCTGGGAATCTAACAGAATCGACTGGCTCTAGGTGATGGTCTTCATCTCAATCAACCAAACCGAGGCGCCTTACGTTCACGAAAAAGATCGAATCCGCTTGCGGCCTTTGCCATATCTTGGCTTCTACTCTGCAATCGTAACGTATGGCTACCTCGACATTGTCGATTCGGGCGATGAACTTGCCGATTTGATCATGAACCTGATTGTGTCGATCGGACGAGAGACTCTCGAGAAGGGCTCGAGAACGGAGCCTCTGGATCACGATTCCTTCGATGGATTTGCCGGTGCAGATGTTCGCACGCCGCACCCACTGATCAATCGAGTGCTGCCGGACTCTGAGCAGAGTCGCAACAGCGACACAAACGACGCTGTCATCCAGGAATACTATCGCCGGATGAACTTGTGCCGACGCAACACCGTGTACGTCATCGGACGCACTGAAATTGTCAGCAATGACACCGCCTGGGGTTCCTTCAACTTTTTGCGCAAGACGCTGCTGAATGGAATGTTCAAGTTCATGAGCATCAACCACGAGCGGTCAAACATGGTGTTTTATCGGGTGCCTATGGATCAATCGATGGTCATGGAGATGAATCGGTATGTCTAACCTCCCCACGGACGACCATCCTTCGGCCCCCTGAATATACATATGCTCGTCCATTGCCCATGGCGGACATCCGCCGCGCTTGGGCTACTTGCGTCACTGTATTCAAGACCGTGTTCAGCAGGACAACTTTGCTGACGACGACGGCCGGCAACAATGGTGCCAGTACTGGGTTAGCCCAAAATGCCGATGAACGCCGCTCATATGTGGTAACCCCTGAACAGACAAAATGCCCAGTATCTTTTCGAGAGAGCTGTCCAAGAAGAGAATATCTGGCACACAGCTACGTGCCGGCTTTGCGGTAGAGAACTTCTTTGACGACATGCTTCTTGAACAGGCTCCACTCCCGGCTCTCGAGAAACTCGTCGATGATGCGATCCTTTGGTGGATATCGTTCCTTTGCATCGCTTTCGATGCACTTGATTGTCTCCAGCGTCGTGTGGTTCAGGAAGGTTTCCTACAAGCAGTTGAGGCATTGTGAGGCAGCGTCGGCAGAGAGCCCATCAGTTAGCCAAAGAGTGTCCGATGAGTTGGATATGGCGGCCAGTCAAGGTCGACACCCCAAATGATTGAGCCCTTCTCAACAAGTCCCCATCGGCGTAGAGGCCGCCCATTTGGATTGGGCTTGCTGGTCACGCAACTGGCTGTCCACCCACCGTGTCGATGGCATAGCAATGCACCCGTGTGTCGGCGACCACGGATGTTGCTGCGGTCCAGGAATAGTGCTCAAGCTTTAGCCGTCCCTTGCGCCTCATCCTGTCAGCAACCCAGCCCTCTCCAAAATATGCGCCATGCTCCAGGTGCCCAACGCAGAGTGATTTGCTGACTACTCGCTCCTTGAGGCTTGAATCCAGCGGCACGTTTGACGCATCGAACCCCGGTGGGATCCGCCGGGCAGCCCATTTTCCACGATTTGCCTCGTACTCGATATACTCGACAACGGTGATGATGCGGCATGTCCCTTTGATAATGAAGTAGACATAG
Organism: Polychytrium aggregatum; assembly: GCF_025602895.1. Taxonomy (NCBI): domain Eukaryota; kingdom Fungi; phylum Chytridiomycota; class Chytridiomycetes; order Polychytriales; genus Polychytrium; species Polychytrium aggregatum. The sequence continues at coordinate 222,190 of NW_026516229.1, read as the reverse complement.
TCCGATTGGTGCGCCGCCTCGACGATCATCTACCGACGGCGACGGTGGTTGTGGTGATGGTGGCGGTGGTGGTGGTGGTTGTGGTGATGGTGGAGGTGGTGGTTGTGGTGATGGTGGAGGTGGTGGGATAGATTGGGTTATGTGAGCATCAGTGCCGCTACCCTCAGGGTCGCCGTAGCCATTCTTGCAAGTACTGCGACATTCCCCGAAGATATATACACATGGGCACATGAACCAGCAAGCTCTCGGCCGACAGGCATCTCAAGGACCGTGGCATCCCAAGGACCATGGCATCCCAAGGGCCATGGCATCACAAAAATGCTCACCTTGTCTCGAAGAAACTCTCGTTCGATTGCCCTCTCAGCCAGTGAGTTGGCGCTGATGTTCATAGATGCGACTAGGGGCAGCAAGGCAAAAAACTGAATCTTTTGCTCCATTTCGGCGGCGGCGGCTGTCTCGAGAATCTCTTGAAAGTTGAAGCGGTCGACACGGAGCACTTCAACATTCGTTAGGGCCAGGGCAGACTCGTTTCGTTGGGTGCCTTCATCGGTAGCCTGGAGTATCTCTGGGTCTCCAATCGAATCGCCATCCATCAGCATGGTCGTTGCCTCGACCAGACGATAGTGGTGGTCTCCATAGGTCTTGAAGAGTTGGACTCGACCTCGCAGCAGTATGTAGAAGCACAAAGGCCCCGTCTCCTGCTTGAGGATCAGCCGACCCGATGATATTTCCTCAAAGTACGCCTTCTTGCATATCTCCCGTTGGACCATTGCCCCGAATTTGCGCAGGGCTTTCATCTGCCCACAGTAGTGCCACAGCACATCCAACTCGATCTCGGTTCTGGAATCCGGCGACTTTTTCAGGATGGACATGAGAACCGGGGTCCGCTCGTCCGTATATGTGATGTCCAAAATACTGGCCGACATCAGTGATGGTATATGGCTGAAGACTTTTCCTTTGATGTTGGTCTGCGGCTCGACCCGGAACGCCGATATCATCCTGTTCATCCTTATCACCCTCTGTACCGTCTTGCGGAAATGCTCGAGGGCCTCGGGATTCCTTGATCGGACTCGCGACTCCTTCATCTTGGAGAGGGCTAGGAATGCGGTCGAGCCCTTGCGTTTGGCGGCTCGTGCATCAGCAGGGCTGAGATACCCGGATATCGAGTTTATCTCCGGAGGATGCTCGCACCCCAGGTCGGGGGATGACTTTTGGGAACTTAGCAAGCTCGTGCTTATGGTGAGCTCCTCTTCGTGAAAGTTCATTGACTTGCTCCGATGCGGCGCATACTTGACAGAGGGTATATCGGCTCTCAGATGCCTCGGCGTGGCTGGCGAAGTGGGAGAAACAGGCTCAATCTGGATGTGGATCATGGACACGCTATCCCTGCTCTTTGATAGCCGGCGATTGGAAATAGGCGGTAACGGTATCGAGACCTTGGGGCTCAGTTGTTGCGTCGAAGCTGGCTGCGGCTGGTCCAGCAAGCTGAGCTCAGACACCACCAGATAGCCAGATGTTGATACAACGGCCGATGAATCAAGCGCTGAATTCGAGGCGCCCCTGCTGTGGGGCAGCCGCTCGGCAACAGACGATCCCACAGACCCACTTCGCAGGGTGATCAGGTGCGAGTCGGGGACAACAGAGCAGCGCACCGATGACTCTTGAGGTCTCCAAGCTGGGTCGTGCATGTCGCTTACTGAGTCTTGGGGAAGTGCCTGTGAAGAGACGACAGCAGAAATCAAAATGGGATATCGCTGCTCCGTGGAGCTGCAGCACCAGATGCAGTCTCTCCCAGGCCGCGGTGCTCACACAACGATCAAACAGCGATCAAACAGCGATCAAACAGCGATCAAACAGCGATCAAACAGCGATCAAACAGCTACCTTAGCATCAACATGTAGCCTGTGGGGCAGAGTGCGAGAGCGCGAGCGTGGGCGGGGATGCTGAGAATCCCAGCGGGTTCCCATGGAATCGTTGTCGCCGCGATGTGAGCCGCCGTGGAGGCATTACAAACGAGCAAGGCATCAATTCCGGCTCATAGGGATCCGTGGGCGACCCGCCGCTGAGACTCTAATCACCGTAGCCGATCGAGGCCTCAGCAGAACCACACAGCCGCATGCGATTTCCCACCTCAGTCGATGGCGTCTCACTGGAAATCGTGTGTCGGGAGCCCGTTTCTCGCTGATTCCCAGCAACGGAGAGCTTGGAGGCTGTGGATCCTTTGGGGTCTCGACTAGGCCGCTTCACATAATCTTCACTCCCAAGCGACTTGAGGTCTTTGCTGGATACATTCGACCGGAGCATTCCAAGTGGGTGATGCTTGCCTTCGTCCTTGCAGACGGTTTCAGAGCGGGCGATGGACATCTGGGCCAGCGAGTTGGGCATGTTGGCTTCGTCTAGTTGGCTTGAGCTGATGTTGAGAGAGATCGACCGCCGCACGAATTTCTCTCGGACCGGCGATGTCGGCGGCTTTGGCGATACGGGGGCCAGTGTCTGATCATTTTTCGCCAGCTGCACGATAGTCTGTGCCTTTTCGTGCAGCCGATTGACGGTTTGGTCGTGGGACTTGAGGAGCTTCAGTGCCTCACTCTTGGCATCCATGTTGCCTCGAAATGATGGTGGTCTGAGAGGCGCCCGGGGTCAGCTAATTCTGTCGCCTCCATCACGGGGATATATGAGGCGAGGGAAAGCCAGCTCCGCAGCTCATCTCCGTTGTCGGGACTCGATGCATTCAGGCGCCGTCAGAAACAACAGAACGTTCTGCAAATACCTTGGCCGCTGGAGTCCCGAAACTCACCGTGTCTGTGGCCGGTGCAAGTTGATGCAGCGCATACCCGAGCATAGTTCCAGAGCGGCCATTACGATGGACTATTGGCACTTGATTGATCGAAGGTGCTTGATTGCGCTCGCTTGCAACGGCTGCATCTGCAGCAATTCGCTGACTCTCGCGATGCCCTTCCGCTGCAAATCGTCCTGGCGTGCTGCGGCAACCGCAATTTTGACCCTGGCTCGATGCCGGGGACATTCCGCGGGGACTATTGCCTGATCAACCATCCGGGATGGCGCTGCCGAGCCCAGACAGATTGCAGGACGCTCCTGGGCATCGCAGGCTCATGGATGCTCTCCCAAACGAGCTGGTCCTCGCAATCGCCCTCGATCTCGATCTCTTCACGCTGCTCCAGCTTTCCTCCAGCAACCGCCGATTCAGCCGCCTCATTCGAAGCCCAGACTTTGGATCACGGTATCTGACACACCATGCGGCCAGCACCCTGCATTTCTTCGTCGATGTGTCGATCCCGATATCGCAGATGGATGTCTTTTATTTCGGATATCGTCTGCACGAGTCCAGAGACGAGAGTCTCGCCTTGCTTGCAGCGGGGCCGTACGGCTTCATCCACGGCATCCAGCGGATATCCGGAACTTATTTCCAGTATTGCTTCAAGCCAACCATCACCGGAAGAATGGTGTGGCAGTTCGACGACAGGCGTAGCCCCGCATCAGACCCAAGCTCGCTCCAGCTCCATCGCCCGCTCTTCTGCAACCTGCCCGGACAGAACTCGGAGGTGTGGGCGGCAGGAGAAGCAACAGCTTCCTACCCATCGGGTCATTCCAAGCTGTGTCCGTTTTGCCAAGCATTTAGCGTCACCAACATGGTCGGCACCATCGACAAGCGATTTCGGGTCTTCCTTCAGACTTGGGAAGACTCGATCGAATACTCTGGCTTTTCAAATGGAATCCCGGTCACCATCCGCATACACCATGAAGGTGGACCCGACGACCTGGAACTATGGAACGCAGGCGATTCCCATACCGTCGAGGATCGCCTTGATGACATCCATCCAAGATCAAATATTCGGGTGTACGCAGAACGGTATGGGCTGCGATGGTCAGCGGAAATGGCCCGGGGTCTGGAAGCCATCTTTCGATGGGCCGACATTCCAGGCAGCTCACAAAGCAACTCGCAAGGCAACTCGCAAAGCAACTTGCAAGGCAGCCGCACCACCAGGAACCGGCCCAAGCTGTATAACCCTTGGGCATGACGCAGTGCTATGAATGCACCGAGCGAACACCGGCCTCGATATATTTGGGCACAAACCCATTGATGCGTTTGCACTAGTTCCAGGTTCAATACACCGAGTAAGCACATGCTTCCGTTGCTCTGAGGTGCGCTCTTGAGCTGCTCCAGCGAAGCAGATGTCCATGTGTATATTCAGTATCCAGAACAAGCAACCAAGGTTCCAAAGGCCAAGACTCCCCCCGCTACATGGGGGCTGGTTTCTGCTCGAGGCTATCTCGCTTTGGCTGGAGCGGCGGAAGTGTGCGATGATCCCCAGCGATGTACGTGACAGCGGGGCCAATCTTGAGATCAGGGTTGATGTCTGTGATATGGCCGGGCCGGCCACCCCTCAGCGGCTCGATCTTGCCCTGTGTCGGTACCAGACTTCCTGCGACAAGCCGCCGGTTCCGATTCTGGATGGCAGTATTCAGGGACTTTGCCATGGCGTTCTGGACCTCCGAGCGACCGATGTACAACGACTCTACTTGCGGTGAGAACCCAGGCACACACGTTGTCCCTTGGGCCGAAACATCCGATCCTTGCCTGGTTCGTGTACCAGCTGTTGGCTCTGGATCGTCAAGGATAGAGGTAGCACTCATGGTTTTGGCTCCGGGGTGAGAGAGCACCGGAAGCTTGTGGTCGCGGATACCCACGGTCTGGGATGCTCCCCACCGAAGCGACGCACCAGCGAGGGCGCTGTCGGGTTGGGAGATCCGGAGCTGAGAGCCACCCAGTCTGGATTGGTATGCCAGTGGCTCCGCATAGTCGGGGTCGATTCGCTTATGATCGGTTAAGCTATGGCTGCGCTCGCCAATAACGACGGCGGTATCGCCAGTCGACCCGCCCAGCCTCGATCGGTTGCCCATGGGCATACCTTGTCCAGACGACGACGATATCGAGCCTGGTCCAGGGAACACACTAGTCGCCCCAACAGCGCCAGCAACGCCGGAGCCGACTTCGTGGTCTGTCGCCGCCGAGACAGGCTCGAAAGTGTCGGCCTTCTGGCCTGCTGCATCCGTCGCATCTGCCCCGTGTACTACCGGCTCCGGGAGGTACTTGAGCGGCTTGTTGGTCAGATGCTTTGATATCGTTGCGGGATTCATGCTCTGGGGCAACAGCGGGGCCGATGGATTTGGGATGGGCTTGAGAGCACCTCGGCCGACGATGTGATTGTCTCGCGCCCCGACGTAGTTCGTGGGTGGTCGTGGGTCTCTGGAAGATGGGTGGCTTGGTTGGATGCGGTAGGAGAACGGCCCAACCGGACCCAAGCCGTCGGAGGGTGTGCTGACTTTGGATTTGGATGAATATGGATACCGTGTGCCGACGACTGGATTGGGTCGTGGCGGGTTGGGCATGTTGAGGTTGGCGAGCGGGTCGAAGAGCTTGGCCTGGAGGACATTACCCTCGCCTGGGATTCTTGCTGTCGCGGGTGGCCGCACTCTGGGATTCGGGAATGCCGCCACAGGACCGGGGCTCGACATCGGGATACTCGGCGCCTTGGGAATCGGCGAGTCTTGTTGTCTGGTAGCCTCAGACCGCTCGGTCGCGGTTTCCTCGGCGACAGGCTCGGCTTCGGATTGTGCTTCCGTCACGGCTTCGTTTTGGGCTTGTGTGCTGGTTTCTGCAATGACAGGTATATCCCCAGCAGTCTCGGGCGGCCCCACAGGCGGCTGCGTTTCCTGGTCCTCGGCGGAACTGTTCTGGGTCTCGACGACGTCCTCAAGATCGATCGGGCGCTCGCACATCGATATCCGATGGGCGTATCGAACAACCAGACTAGCCCGACGAGAGCCCTCGCTGCGACGCGGAGAAGAGATCTCTGGCTCATCAACGGGCATCAACGACAGCTCGGGCAGAGGAATGCTAACGGTGACCTCCTCGGTGATGACTTCGGGAATCTCAGGGGCTTCCGGGAAGTTGGGGTCGTTCAGTATTGTGCTCACACCCAGCCCGGCCGCTGCCAGGGCCGCATCGAACCGCTCGCTGCCTCGGGGTACTCCGCACTGGACCAGGAACATGGTGTAGGCTTCCACGGCCGCACTAGAGCCCCGAGGCACATGGTGAAATGGGATCATGGTGTTCATCGGGGATTCGAGTGAGTGCAGGTGATGCGAGAGTGCATACACGGTTAGTGAATCGGCACACTACTAATCAGGACCAAAGCAGCTGCAGCCGCAGCCACAGCCAGCCTCGGGATCCCTGGGTGTTCGTGCGCTTTGCAGTACTTGTGGTTATTGGGTCCAGCCAATCTGCCCCAGCCGGTTCGTCTCGGACGGCCTCGGTGGGGATCGTCGCCCCAGCCGCCATGCACCTCGTCGGCATGTCTCGGCACACTTTTGTTTGGCTGACACCTTTCTGGTCGGCAAGGTGCTGCCGCATATTACTTACTTGAGCCGCGTCTCTTCTTCGTCCAGGTTGAGCTGCACGCCGGTAGAGAACGTCACAACTTCTTGGTCATACAGCCCATTGGACTCATCTTCGAAGGTCGAGTGCAGATGCTTCATGGCAAGCAGGGTGTATGCCATCTTGATGGACTCGGCCAGGCGGTGGAGTTGGATGGCCTGATGGGGGGTGAGGCCAAGGGCAGTGTCCATATTCTTGAACCGCTCGGCCTCTTCATTCGCGAGGTTGATATCGCTCGCCAGTTTCTCGGTTAGGGACATGTTAATGTCGGGGCTGAGATCCAGGCTCTGCTGCTCGCTGAGTTTGGTAGGTACTGCCGTGGATACGGAAAGCCCCGAGGGTTCGCCGTCCGAGTCTGCCATCACAGTTGATGAACTGGGAATGGATGCTCACTTGCGTTCTTGAGACGGCACAGTGCCTCTCGGTGGGGTGTGCTGGGAACGGACGATGGGTTCGGAGTGATGGATATCGGGTTCTGGGATGCCCTCGAGCAGCGACGCCGTTGCCAAGCAAAGTGGATGATAGCGAGGGGCATCGGCGACAGAGTACCGGATGATGCAGCGAGGCGACGGAGCTGTCCAGTTGCGCATCCAGGCCTGGCCAGCCGCCGGGTGGCGCGTTTGAATATTCTCTGTTGTCCTGGGACGGGCAAACAAACAGAGCTGCCCCTTCCCCTCCCTTGCCCCTCCCTTGCCCCTGCCCCTTCCCCTTCCCCTGTCACTGACTCCTGTCTCCTGTTGCTATCAATGAACACCGACATTGCAGCGTGCCAGTGTTGAGACGGGACACCTCAACACGCGGATGACTTGTGTGTTGGTGTGGATTCAACGATGCTTATCGATCTGATTGAATGGCATCGACCGGCGCTCGCACCCATGAAATTTGCTCGCCGGGGCACCATTCCGTCAGCCAAACGAACGTTGCTTATGCCATATCGCGCATGCAGTATGGACGAGCAATCCAAATAGAGCAATCCAAATAGAGCAATCTAATAGAGCAATCCAATTACAGTAGTCCAACTAGAGCAGTCTATGCCCACGGTTTAGCTGCGGGCGGGATGTCGCTTCCTCGCTTCAGCAGGCGAAACAGGGCTGCAGCTTCCTTGATTCTCGAGAACTGAATGCAGAACGGCTGGATCTCGACAAAGTCCATTGGCGATATGATCCCGTTGCTGATGAGCGACTGTAGAAAAACGCACACCTGCAACAGGTCGCCGACAATCGAGCGACATGTCAGTAGCCATAAATGGACGCCCATCTTGAAACCATGCGGTGAGCACCGTCGAGCCACAACTCATACTCGAGAATGGACACCTCTGATCGAGGCAATAGTCGTAGAGCTGCGATCACAGAATAAACCCTTGCAACAGAATGCACGCACTGCCTACCAGGCGCACATGTCGGTTCTGGGCGTACTTGTCGGCAATCAGTTCACATGTCGAGATACAGTTGGAGACGTATCGCTGCAAGAAGCGCGAGGGTAGCTCGATGGACGATGCGAGTTGGTTGACAACCTCCATGGATTGCAGAGAAACCCCCATGTTGATGAGGATCTCCAGAAACCTTGAACGCCCATCAACGCAGCACAAGACAAGACTGGTGAGTATCCAGGCAGCCAGCACACTCTTGGCATCCGAACATCCAGAAGGTTCCAAAACTCACTCGTCAATGTGGCCGACGCTGGCCAGGCTCTTGAGCGCCTCGAATGCCAGTGACGGGTTGTGCTCCACGAGTCCAACGAGGTTTCCTGTGGTGACCCCGCATTGGAGCACTAGATTTGGATCGGCCTGCAAGATGCTCGCAACATGCTATACTCGACAGCCACACAAACAACGCAGGGGATGGTCAGCCAGTATCGTCGAAATCCAGCGGCACCGTTTCAGCAGAGCTTTGGAGCCCTCAGGCATATGCTTGTTCGGAGGAACGGCTCGGAGCCCACCTGCTGTTGCGAAATGCTGAGCGGGGTTTCGGCTCCGGCAAGCAGGTGCTGCCTGACTTCATTCCGTTTGGTGGTGTCTGATGCGATTGAGGGATCCCACTCGATGAGCGGGCCCTGGATCGCCGGATGTATCCAAGAAAGCTGGTATTGACGACGAGATATAGAGAACGTGATCGGACGAAGCGATGAGCATGAGTTTCGTCTCAGTGTCCTTGGCCGTTACTCCGTCCGCAAGCTTGCCCAAGATCCGATGCTGGTGGAAAGCATTATGCTCGATACCTCATGATCCAGCAACGGCATTGACGGTGGCAGACATTGGGGAAACGGGGGCCGGAATCCCAGAAGCTGGGATTGATGGTCAGGATACTCGCAGAACAGGGCAACGGCAGCTTCAAGGGCCTCAGACAGCGTCGGTTCGACAATGTCCCTGGGTGTTGGCATAGTGTTGGATCGAGAATGCATTAGTGGCAGGTGTATACATCACACCACCCGAGAGCAGGCGAGCAGCCACTAACTCATGACGTCGCATCAGCCGCATGGGCCACAGATGCGGTTGCGATCCAGCCCGCACATACATCCAACATCTTCAATGATGCCCGGATCGGCCCGAGTCCCAAGGACAGCAATCGTTGAGTCCACCGGTAGGCCCTTACCCATGCAGATCGGGCTCGGCCACGGCATAGATGCTTGGACGCAGCGAAGCCGAGTTTAAAATGTCGGCGTCGTAGTCCTGTTTGATACCGAGGGCGAGCTCAAGGTTGCGCTGCAGATGTGGAGCTTTGGCGATCTCGTCCTGCACGGCGCTCGAGTCGAAGGCGGTGATTTCGAGAGGCGTCAGGGAGTCGATGTTTGTGACGGGCTGGAAGAGCTGCAGACACAGCCAAGACTCTTGAGGGGTGGGTGCGATGGGCGAGGTATAGGAGGTCGGGGAGGTCTCGGGGATGTAGTCCAGAAAGACATGGATGAATGGACTGTCCTTGAACGGAAGAGCCTCGTAGACGGCGTAGAGGGCATATAGAGCCGCGATGCGGTGAACCGGCCGTGGTAGAAGAACTCGCTCGACCAACAGCACCGAGAGCAGACTGGCCAGATCAAACTTGCGGCTCGTTGTTGCAAACAGGCTCAGGACCGACGTTGCCGACTGACGGAGGGGTTGTGCCCGCGCCGTGGAGATGAAGTCATAGACGGCCTCAATATCCTTTCTGGAGACCGAAGGCGAAGGTGCCGGGGGCTCTGGGCCGAGAGGCGTGCGACTCTTCATGGCAGCGAGGGCAGGCGGCTCTCGGGATGTGCATGGTCCAGGGAGAAGACGGCGGCCAAGACGCCGGACGAGGGGCATTTGTTCGCTCCGCGCTCTGGTGCTGGCTGGTTTGGCTTGATCGGCAAGGCATCCAGCACCCATCGCCCAGCTCTCTCCCCGCTTTCTCCTGCATCTACCGCCGCCCTTGGCCTCTGCCCTCGCGAAGAAGACTGCTGTTCGGCCATGCCAGCCATGTTTGCCCAGCTGCAGACGTTCATGTTTTGGTGGCTCGTGCCAGCCTATGCGACCCAGGCAAGGCGACGAGCGCTGACCATGAACAAATGACTATCGGTGTCGGGGAGGGGATGCAGCAGCGCCTAATCGGCGCCTTTGCCTCTCTGTGTATCCAGTTCATCCAAAAAGCCATCTACTTTTTGTTTTTCAAGCACCCACCCCAGCCCAACCATCGTCGCTTCCAGCAACACGCCAGATTGATCTACATATCCGTGGTTCTGGGCTACCTAGTTTACTCAACCGTCCAGGTGAGGCTCGCTCGGGCAAGACCAGACAATACAGCGCTGGCCAGAGCCGAGGCCCGATTCGACTGCCGGTCCGCCCAAGCCGCTATATGAGTCAATGGCAGTGTCAGCGCGGCGCTCGGGTCGACGACACCAGCGCTCAATGTCCGTCTATTCCTCCAGATCGAACGCTCGATCGACCCCAGCTACTACAATTATCTGCAAGTTCCCCTCGATGCCACTCCGGCCCAGATCAAATCTAGCTACCGGTCTCTATCGCTGCAACTCCATCCCGATAAAGTGCACGATGTAGGTGATGGATGGATCCTCGACACGGCGAGCTGGTCGACATGATGGCTCTTAACACGCCAAGTGATGCCTACTATCGACAGCCCGAACTCCGTGCTCAGTACGAGGCAGTTTACCTGAGCATTCGGAACGGATACGAAGTCCTCAAGGAGCCCCTGACCCGCACGGCGTATGGTAAGAGGCCCATTTGCGAATGAAGGAGCCTCCACCCACGAACGCATCGGACCACCGGGCTTGTGCAATACTGACCCACCCTGCGATGCTGGTTGTGGATGCGGACTGAGGGGAGAGGCGACGAAATCTCGAAGATGGCTGGGTGATGAGGGAGAGTGGTGGCTGCAGCTCTCTAACAGCAAATGATCCATTTCTGCTGTCTTTTCCCACACTCCCTCCCTCTCGGTCGATGGTTCGTTTGCGAATCAGACAAGTTTGGCGATCTGGTCAAGACCTGCACTCACTGCAAAACCCTGAGGGACTACACAGTGGCGTCACTCGCTTCGTTTTACTACTTCTACGTCGTCACGGCCTTTGTGCTGTTGGTCATGATGGTCCTCGGCAAGGGCGAATATGGCAAATACTGGCGCTTCGTCGGTCTCTTTGCTCTTGGCGTGCTCGAATACCAGACGATCGTCTCCCCAGCTGGCCAGGAGCCGCTCGGATGGCTGTTCACCTGGCGAACTCCTCATCAGAAGCTGGTGCTCTTTCATCAGCTATACATCTCGCTGTGCATTGCTGTCTCACAGATCGGCCCGCTCTTGGCTCCGGTCAACATGCCTCCGAGCCAGGATAAGGAGGTGGAGATCCTGACGAACCAAGTGCTGGAGCTCGAAAAGCTGACCAACATGGAGCTGAAGGAAGTCGGCTCGTACCTACAGACTGTACTTGAGCCCTACAAGGACCACCCGGCTGAAGCCGGAGTGCTGCGTCGCAAGATGGAGAAGCTGATGGTCGACTCGGCCATCTTGGAGACCAACAGCGACTACCGGAGTGCTTATGAAGCTGCCAGCAAGCGATTTCGTGGGCCCGGGTCGTAGCAGAAGGACAGACGATCCGGCAGAGTCGTGAGGATGAAGGCGCATGCTGGAGACAAATGCACGTTGCCCCCCCCCACTGCCCAGTGCTCTGTACGAAGCGACCCGCCATTATCGAGCGACAGGTCTCTATGTGCGCTGTTGGCCGCAACTCTGGGGGGTAAATCTTGGACGGCATGAACTCAAATACACACGAGCGATCGCTGCGAACACTGGTGGATATCGTGAGCGCTGGATCCACGCGTGCGCACCCTCGATCCAGACACTTGTCTTTGGTCATGAATTGCAAGGACCCCGTTTCGTAATGAGCTCGCTGCATCGAGGCGATTGCGATGTCCCCAGCCAGGAGGGATCTGGGTGCGCAGCACGCGCTTCATACAGCCGTTTTTGGCACTATGGCCTTCATTTGTCCTGCCAGCCCGATTTTTTTGTGCCGCCCCAGCACAAAGATCGAATGGGCATCGGCCATCGCTTGCTCCCAGGATCACCGTCGAGCAAGCCCGCAGCGCCTTTGAGGACGCATTCTCGCCGAGGACGCACTCTCATTGCACCCGAGCCGAGCCGAGCCGAACCGAGCCAGCTCGATTCAACAGGAAACAGACGGACGGCATCTGCATCACAGCGCCTCCATCCCCCGCCCGGTCCGGCCACCAACCCCACCACCATCGCCCTCACAGTCAGCCGAGCCAGCGAGCACACAAGTCCGTCGGCCCTTATCGCCTCTGTCGCAAGTCCTTTCCATTCCCCGTCTCAACGAACTCCAAGCAGCCTTGCTCTCAAGGGAGCCGCTCGATCCGTTTGATTTTTGCACCAATCCGCCGCCCTTGACCATCATGGCCAAACAAAAGAAGCAGACCAAGAAGGCCGACCAGCTGCACAGCGAGTTCAAGACCGTCGATGCCACGCTGCTCGTGCATCTGCCGCCTCGTTTCGTGGGCGAAACCATGAAGGGAGTCACACACTACCTGAACAGCCTGCTGATGAGGTAGGCACCTGGCTTTGCCGACCAAACAGCATGAGCGGGTACTCCACTCAAATGCACCGCGAGGCTGCGGCTGGGCAGACGGGGATGTACTGGGATGTACTGGAATGCATTGGGATGTACTGGGATGCACATTATTCCCCAGTTCGGTCATGTCCCGCCGCTGGCGCTCTCACATCGAGATCCCTTCCGATCCAACGGCCTGCGTGATGGTGCTTCTTGCCGGCATGTCTCAGACGCGTCGCTCACTTTGCGGATCGTCGCTGACACGAACCATTCGGGCTTCCTTCGCCGATTTGTGCACTTCCCTGTCGATGCAGATATGTCGCCGAAGTCGGGGGTGTCGTTCTGTCATTCAAAAACATCAAGCTACTGGAGTCATCGGGCCGCATCCTCTTTGACAACCCCTACACCCACTTCAACGTCTCCGTGCGATTCACGGTCTTTGCGCCAGAGCGGTCTTCGATTCTGAGTACGATTTGTGTCCTCTCGGACTTTCAGCAAAACCGATTCATGTCGGCCACGCCCATGTGGCTCCCTTTGGTCGGTCGGTCGGTGCGTTTGTCTAATGTCCGTACATCTCTGTCTTGCATCGCACAGCCGGCGTGGTCAACAAAGTGTCGTCGGATCATATCGGCTTGCTCGTCCATGGCGTTTTCAATGCCTCGATTGCGGCCGATCAGATCCGAAAGTCCGAGTTCCGATGGGACAGCAAACAGAGTGCCTGGATCCAAAAGTCGGACAAATCCGTCATCGACTCGAACGCAATCATTCGATTTACCGTCTTGGAGTGAGTGGTTTTTGTCTGTGATCCGCCGCCACCCGTCGCCACTGTGCTTGCGAGCAATGTAATGTGCCGTGTCGTGCCGGGCTTGTCGATATTCATCGTGAGGGTTCAAAGCAGAAGGAATTGTCGCTAGATCCGACAAGGCTATGCCGAGCTGCGACCGAGGCCCACTTTGCCTTCCTTTATTACGCTCCACTCCACTCGACTATTGCTGATCTGAAATGAATCGCCCAATCTCTTCCTCATCTCCGCCAGCATTGTTCGGGCAGACGACATGTTCACGATTGTGGGCAGTCTCGTGAGCCACCCCAACAAAACTGGCCTGGTGGACAGCTCCAATATCATACCCGCTCCGGTGCCTCAGCCGCCTCCAGCCTCGACCGAGGAAGTAGAAGGTGAAGAAGAAGAGCAAGCCGAGGCGCCTCCCCAAGAGGGCGTGCTGGACTATGAAGGCGCTGTGTACCGACGGCCCGCTGACGCTGCCAAAGCTGACGATGACGACGAGGAAGAGGAGGAGGAGGAGGCATCCGAGCCCAACGACAACGCCATGGAAGTGGATCATGCCCCTGACGTGGCCGAAAAGAGCAAGAAGCGCAAGTCAGTCTCGGGCGGCGACCGCGAAATCACCAAGGGCTCAGCCAAGAAGGCAAAGAAGGACCCGATCGCATCCGCCGAAAAGAAAAAGAAAGCCAAGGCTGCCGATGTCACGACAGAGTCGCCAGCGAGCGAGAAGGGCCATGGCGACGAGACCGAGCACAGCAAGGCCACACCCAAAAAGTCATCAAAGAAACAGAAAGCCGCGGCAGCGGACGATTCTCCTGAAGCCTCGACGCCGACCAAGGTCAAGAGCAAAAAGAGCGCCAAGGGCCAGCAATAAACCCCCTTTCCCGCGACACGGTTCCTTTGTACTTTTCGTTGCAAGTAGTGCCTCGAGAGCAGCGTGCAGGAAGGCAGCCGTGGCTGTCTGTGTCAGGGAACCCCCCAAGTGCGAGCCAGGCTGCGGTGACCAGCGGCGTCGCCATCCCTTCCGAATTGCACACGATCGATGGGAAGCCATTCACAGCCACCTGGGACGAGCAACAGCCCGCGAGAAGGTTTGCTTTGATGATGGAGCTATGTATGTGTATTGGCTTCGAACAGAAATGGATTTCGGAGAAGGCGTGTGTATATGGGAGGGATGAAACACATGGAATGAGTCGATGTTACGGGGGGGGGAGGGAGTTACCAGTGCGGGCCGGCTGGCTGGCGTCGAGTCTTACCCAAAAAAAGAAAAAAGAAAAAAGAAAAAAGAAAAGCCAAAGGCAGAGGGTCGCAAGTGAGGCAGCAAGGAAACGAGGGGATGTATGTTGGGTGGGTCTTCGCAATTAGGGCACAAAGCAGCGGTCGAAAAGTATACTAATGCAGGCGAGAGTGGAGTTGCGTGGCTGCACAACAACGGCGACGACGTCGACAACGACGGTCCTCGGTGAGTCGAGGGGGGGCCTCAGCAGGAAGCAGCAAGGACAGAGGTAGGCGGATACACGGCGGCAGCACTGGGCTCCAGAAGGATTAGCAGATCGTGCAGCTGGTGGACTTGCTCTTGCTGAGGGTGCGGCGGATAAATCGCTTGCCGCGCTTGTTGGTGTCGGTAGGCTGAGGCTCAGGATCCTTGCCGGTGAGACGTTTGATGGCCTTTGGATCGCCAGCATCCGATGCCAACTTGTACCACTCCATGGCCTTTTCGAGGTCGACGGCGCATCCGACGCCGGTTTCGTGGAAATAGCCGACGGCGAACATGGCGCGGGGGAGACGGTGCTTGTCGGCGGCCTTGTAGACCCAGTAGTAGGCATCCGAGTCAGACTGGTCGAGATGGAAGCCGGTGTTTGGGTCGTCGGTGCCGGTCAGGAACCAGCCTCCGAGCTCGAACATGGCCTGTGGACAGAGATATTCCACGCGAGAGGGCGGTCAGTCAGGCGCCAAGCGGAAGCAGAGCGTTTATCCGATGAGCCGGGGGGGCCTGGCCGACAAGGGAGCTTCACAGCATGCTGCTGCTTATCTTCCGCGCGAACGCAGGCAGCCACTCGCAGGCAACGACAATGTCCGCGATTCTGCGATCCAGACAGGGCGCTGCACACATCCGCGAGAGCCAAAGAGGCGCCCGACTCTCACCTCGGGATGGCCGTTTGAGGCGGCGAGCGAGTAGTAGTAGACACTGCGTCCAGGATCGACCGAAACACCAAACTTGGCATACTCGTAAGCCTCGCCCAGACGGTATTGCGCCGCGGTGTGGCCGAGGGCGGCCGCCTGGGTCAGGAGGTTGATCAGATACTCGTGGTCGGTCCAGACGACGTTGTGGACGCCCTGATCGTGGAGCATGGCCAGTTCGTAGAGGGCGTGCGAATACTTTGGGGTGGCGTACTTGGCCGACAACCGCAGCCACTTGACACCGTCACGGGCATTCTTTGCCTGGCCGAGATCGCCGCGGAGTAGCGACATGCCCAAGCGGTACATGGCGCCAGGATGGTTGCTACAGAGGGCACAATGTGAGAAGAGCGTCAGTTCGGAGCCAGAGGGCGTTTGGTTGCATCGCAGTCCGAGGGGGGGGGTGCACACTCACAGCATCGCGGCCTTCTTGTAATTGTGGGCAGCCTTGGACTTGTTGGTGGAAGTGCCGGCGCCTCGCTCGTGGCAGAGGGCAACGTGGTAGATGGACTCGAGATGGTCTTTCTTGGCGGCGGACGAGTACATATTGTATGCCTTGGCGAAGTTGGACTTGTGGGGAGCGGGATCACCAGGGACGCCGCCGATGTAGAGGTTGCCGAGATAGTACTGGATCTCAGGATCGCAATTCAGCGTGATCATGGACTTGAGGGTCTTGACGGCAAACTTTGCATAGTCCGTACGCTTCTTCTGGTCGGGGTGGTGCTGGATGTGGTCGACGATGAACTTGACGGCCTCGAAGCGCTCGCTCTGGCTGAGCTGGCCCTTTTGGAGCTGGGCCACGGTCTCGCTCAGGCGGTTGACGATGGAGGTAGACTGGGCGGCTTCAAGGTTGAGGGTGTCGACGGACAGGGTCGTGGTGTTCTGGGCTTGCGAGTCTGGGCTGGAGACGACGGAGCCCAGGCCGGAGGCGGCAGAGGCTTCGTCTTTGTTGGAAGACAGGGTAGAGCCGGCAGAGTCGTCGCTGCTCTGGGTGAGCTTGGCGTGCGGCTGCGCGGCCATGGCCTGGTCAAAGGACGCAATGCTAGAGGATCTCGAGTAGCCGGTGCCCTCGTCGTCAAAGATGGGCGTCGAGCCACGAGCATGGTCCGCGAGGGCGGCAGCGGCCACCTCGGCCTCGGTGGCTTGGGCGAGCTTGTCGAGGGCCAGCGACGAGTAGCGTTTCTGGTGTTGTGAGAGAGCTCGAGCCAGGTTCATCTTCATCTGCGGCGGGAACATGATTTTGGAGGACATTTCCGAGACGGCGATGGTGCTATCGAGCTGGGCGATGGGGGAGGTCGGCAGCGAGACGGAGTTCTTGAGCGGGTGGCCGCCGTACGAGGCCGTCTGCAGATAGTGGTCCTCGGCGGTCTGCAGAGCCGTGGACATGGCTACAGAGTTGAGCGAGGCAGTGTCGAGGGACGAGCGCCTGGAGCTGAAGGCGTTGACGAGGGGCGATGGGGGAGCGCTCAACGTTGGCGAGACAGGGTCCTCGACGAAAGCGCCGGACAGGATGTGGGGGAGAGGCCTTTCATCGGGGGTTGTTGAGGACATGGCGAGCTGGGAGACGGGCGGTGCCGAGGAGACAGAGGAGGGAGGCGGTGGGGCTGGCGGAAGGGATCCGGGGAAGAGGCTATTGAGCGAGGCTGGGCCTGGACTGTGGTGGAAGGCGACTCTGCTGCAGAAAGCAGGAGCAATCGGATGCGGCGAGCGGGATGGGGGGGGGTGATGAACAGGAGCGATCTGGCTGCGATCTGGCTGCGATAAAGGGTGCAAGACAAGACAGCACCGAGTCCGGGTTGGCTGGTCGAGATCCGTTGGGGCCTGGATGCCGCGAAGGTTTGGGACAGTAACGACCCAAGAGGAGGGAAGATAGGGTAGCCAACGAGCGGGAGCGGTCGAATGTTTATATGCAGGCCGGGGGGGGGGAGCAGACTTGCGCGATGGCTTGTTGTGGTGGATGCGTGCGGATTGTGTCAAGCGGCAACTGAGAAGGTCGCGAAGGTTAGTGGCGTGAGTGCGGTCTGGGCAAGGCCGGTGGGGTGCAGAACCAACATGGAGGAGGATGGGGCATGGGTGTGGGAAAAAAAATACGGTGGCGAGGTCTTTTGCTGGCAGGCCAGAGGATGTGTGCATGCGTGGCCGGCCTGTGACGCCTCGGACGGCTGTTGGTTGTGTTGGCCGCCGTCTCTTGTGCTCGGTGTTGTCGTGCGGGCTTTGGGTGCGGTCTCCTGTGCTGGATGTTGCCGGTGTGTGCCTCGAATGCGGTTGTTGGCGTGCCTCTGGCCTTGTGGCCCGGTGGTGGATGGGCTCGAAAGATATGGCCAACACGGACGCAGGGACCGCGGCGCTGGCCGGTGCGTCCTCGTGGGAAAGGCCGTCGGGCTTGGCCACAGCAGAGCCAAGAGCGCGAGTGCCTTTGTGGAAGGACGCAAGAGCCGGCCTTGGCAAGGAAGGCCGAGGAAGAGCCGCGGACGATCAAAGGGGGACCGAGGAAGGATCAAAGGGCCTCAGACGACCAAGGAACATCCTCCGACCGACAAGGCCTGGCCCCAAAGATAGCCGGCCAAGCATCCCAGATAGCCTGCCAAAAGTCAGAGGAGGAGCACTCACTTATGAACATGTGCCTGCGAGGCAACGGCAGCACCAGGGCTTCTGCGGTCCATACGACGAGCAAACAGGAATCGGTCTGCGGACGGCGGTCCTGCTCAGCACCTTTATACAGCGCACGTTCGTCGGCTGCCAGCAATGGCCTCTGGCGGAGACCAGATGCACGTTGCAGCACCCTTGCCGCCGTCCGATTGCGATTCTGTCGCCCAGGAGACCACACGTCGCTGCCGGATCGCCAAGCACACCAAACAACCCGGCAGCCCGCAGGATGTTTGGATGTCGATGGGCCCGTGGTGCGGCGGCAGTCCGCTGCATTCTGGTGCAGTCGCCCGCACTCGCAGCGACGGTCTCCCCCAAGTCGATTTGAAATGTGCAGCCAGCGCAGTCTCCGTGGTCGACGACCGTGGGAAGGGAATAGACAGCCGAGCGGATTGTGCTGGGCCACGTTGGCGGCTATGAGGGACCAGACCCTAGTTCCCCCTCCCCTGACGATCCCTGCGTTCAGAATCAGTATGCCACAACAAAACAGGGCTGCCGGAGCACTACGGCAGGACCATGGCTGTCGATGCCGCCGACGCCGCATCCACTCCGGCCACACGATCCGAGTCCATCGACGATTTATCGCCCCTCGGGCTCGCCACCACCACCACCACCGCCGCCGCCGCCGCCTTGGCATTGCCCTGTGCCGATTCCTCATTCCTCACGCGTCGGGCGATCTGCCTGGCGCGGCCTGCCAAAACCGAGACGGCTGTGGCTGTGCGTGGAGCCGGATCGAGTGTGCCGGCTCGATCCAGCAGCGCCACCGGGTCTCTGTTTGTTTTGGGCCAAGCGGGCTGATGTTTCTCTGTCCTTCCCTGCGCTTCTCATCG
Organism: Polychytrium aggregatum; assembly: GCF_025602895.1. NCBI lineage: Eukaryota > Fungi > Chytridiomycota > Chytridiomycetes > Polychytriales > Polychytrium > Polychytrium aggregatum. The sequence goes on along the minus strand of NW_026516229.1, from coordinate 203,268 downwards.
CGGACACAACAGCTTCCGGTCGACATCCACCACGAACGACATCCGCACCACGAACGGCGTCCGCACCGCGAACGACATAGGCCTCGTATAGCGGCGCTCACCACCACGGATATCGACAATCGCCACACCAGCACCACGAAACAACCCATCGCCGCCTGTGTTGCAGACCCTCCCTTCCCTCTGCTCCGGACTCACCGCCCATATTCGCCAGCCAAAGCCGCACCTGCGTCTGTCGAGCACCTTTTCTCCCCGTTATCAGCGACCCATCTGTTCGCTGTGAAGCGTCCTCTGCTTGTCCTGCTCAACTTGCCAACGTCCGTGGATATCGGCTGCCATTCCCGCTGCTCAAGTTACCTGGCCTTAATCCCATCCTGCCCTTTGCAGCCGCAGCTGGAATCTGCCACCTGAATCGCATTCCTTCAACCATCGTCATCTCCATCATCATTATCATCATCATCCGAGAGTTATAGCCATGGCATCGCTCATTGACCTGTCGGATACCCCTGCAAGTGGCTCGTCCGACAGATATTCCTTCCCGGGCTCAATGTCAATGACGACACCCCCAAACTCCAACTGCCCATCTCCCTTCCTATCGTCCAAGCCGCTTACACCCATCAAGCTCCATCCGCAGAGCTCGCAAGACACCCTCGTCAGCCGGTCAGTGTCGTCGTCTTCGTCGTCGCTGCCCAGGATACCGGCTGCGTCTCCACCCTCGTCAAATACGCTGCTGGACTGGTCCTTCGAGCCGATCACCCCAACGGCGGCGCCGCCATCGAAGCACATCCCGTCTCCTTTTTCACAGCCTGGGTCCGCCCATAAGGCTCGGTCTCGTCTCAGCCAGCAACCGGCCCTTGCCAGCAAACCGTCATCGCTTTCGTCTCTGTCGTCGGCCACCATCGCAGCCGAGCCATCGCACCGTCCGAGTTTGCTGGACGATCTCATATCCCCACAATCGAGCCACACCGCGCCATACCCGCCGCTATCTGCCGAAGCCTCCGAGCTCGACCGATTCCTGTTCATCAAGTAACCATCGTTTCAACCCATGCCGATGGGTCTGCTTCTTTTCGCTGGGATGGTGCATTTTTATTCTGTTGTTGCGCTGGGCCGATGCAGCTGCATTTGCTGCTCGTGACATGCCGACCATGCCATGTGTGCTGACACTCATCTGGTTTGATTCGCTGTCCAGAAACATTCTCGCATTCCAGAATTCTATCAAAGGTAACGTCCGCAGTAGCAAGCCGCAGTTGGCACTGAGGGATACCGTCGCGGCCGCTGTTGCCGATCCGCCTGTGGCTCCCATCACGATTGCAGGCATCTTTGTGTTGGCGTGACTGATTGCACTGGCCAACCCCCAGGCTGCGTGCGATCCCGCTGGCTGTGGGTGCGACGCTTCCATCCTGAGCTTCGTCGAGATACGACTGCATTCCGGCGACGCATCACTCATCCGTGCGAGGTCTGCTTCACCCAGAGCAAATCCGCCGCTGCGAAACCGCCAAGCAGGAGCACGGCAAGCTGCGTGCCGAGAACGAGATCCTCTTCAAATACGTCAACAACCTGGCCGCAACGACAGCGAAATGGGAGAAGGACCGCGCTGAGCGGGTGGCCCTGGAGCGACGGGAAGAGCAGGAGCGCGAGGACTGGGACTGAGTGAGTCTCTTGCCTTGGTGATTGCCGGCCTCGATATCGCGGATTGTCTGACCTCGATGTCCCGAATACGGGCCTTGGTGCTTGCGCCCTCCCAAAATGCAGGCACTGCCCGCACTGCCGCTTGGTCCAGCCCACAACAACCTGTGTCTGTCCCTGTGCTTCTGCTGCCTTCTTGGCCTGCGTGGTGGTGTCGCGCCCGCGCTCGGCAAGGACAGCCGCTCTATTCTGTCGAACGTTTCCGTCTTTGTTGTTGGAAATAGAGGACCCCATGATCGCCCCAGCAACGTCTCTTTCCCCCCTCAGCCGAGCACAACAGACGAGCTTGGCTTCGAGGACGCTTTCTGCTCTGGGTGCCCTCTCTCTCCTCCTTCGCTCCGTCTGCAGACGCTCTTCTCTGGCCGTCGCTGCATCTGCTTGACGTCGTCCGCCAGGCCTCTGTCTCTGCCCACCCCTCTCTCTACATCTATGAGTACCCCGAGCTCCATCTCGTACGTCCTCCAGAAGGACTTTGGTGTCGGACCGGCTTTCTATGACCAGTTTGCCTTCCAAAACAGCGGCGTCCCCGGCGGCTTCGCCTATTATGTCGACCGCCCAACGGCCCTCCAGAGCGGTCTCATCAACGGGGCCGTGAGCCCCGTCGGCTCCGCTGCCCTTGCCGGTGGCGCAACCTACCTCTTCACCGACAACCAGACCGTCGTCCCGGCCACCAGCACCGGTCGCTCGGCCATCCGCCTCGAATCCGTCGATAGGTTTGCCCAGGGGCTGTACATCTTTGACGTCCAGCATGTGCCCACAGGCTGCGGCGTGTGGCCGGCCCTGTGGTTCAAAAAGTCGACCAACGCCACGCTCATTGCCGAGATCGACATCATGGAGACCATCAACCAGCGTGACCAGAACCACTACAACATCTACACCGGGCCCGGATGCTACTCGTCGCCCGCCGACCGGCGCAACCAGACCTCGACCATCACGGGCGTCATCTGCGATGGCAACATCCCCAAGCAGCCCGACGTCCCCCTTGGATGCGCCAACAACGACGAGGCCAGCGGCGGCATCGGCGCCCTCTTCAACCAAAACGGTGGCGGTGTCTATGCCCTGAACCTGGACCTCAACCAGCTTGCCATCTACTTCTTCCCGCGCAGCAACATTCCCACGGACATTGCCCAGTCCAAGCCCAACCCCTCCACCTGGGGCGAGCCTGAGGTGTACTTCCCGTTCGACTGCTGCTCGCCAGACTATTTCCAGGACATGACCTTCATCATCGACACCAACTTGTGTGGCTCCTGGCTCTCCAATGCTGCCGATGCGGCTTGCCCGATGACCACGGGAGGCGAGCCCGTCTGCGACGCCTACGTCGCCAACACCCCCTCGGCCTTTGGGGAGGCCTACTGGGCCATCAACTCCATCAAGCTCTACCAGCCCACGGCCCTCACTTCCTTCAACCCCGACACGGCCGTGACCTGTCCTACCGGTGCGATCGTGACAGCGGCCCCACGAACGGGCGTTGCCATGGCGACTGCAAGCCCGATTGCCGTCTCGAGTGCTGCCAGCTCATCGTCCCCGACCACTTCCCCTGGCTCTGCCCCTGCTCCTATTGCAGTCAAGACCTCGGGCGCCCGATCTGCCCACCACGTCGGACTCGCCTCGGTGCTGGTGCTCTCGTCCCTTGTGCTGTCGCTCCTGACGACTCTGATCTAGACTACTACTATCGTTACCGCCAATGCTATTCGTGAAACCGATTGTCCACTCTTTTAAATGGAATATATATATCCATAATCGATAACGGCCATCCACACCGCGCAATCAGGGCAGGGGATACGCAGCTCGGCTTGAATCGTCCGGGACTGCTTCGCCACCTCGAGCAGGTTCACCGCCACCGGAAGTGTGTGCTCATACAGAGGCTGACGGAGTGGCGAACGGAGGCTTCCAATATGCAGCAACATTTATTCCTCAACGAACAGTAGGAACGAGGCTCTAACTCTCAAACGGCACAAAATCCACGAACCAACACACAGTGCCGATGCCGATTGGAGGTGGTCTGCATTCACATGTCCCGAATCTCCCGAATCTTGGATGAGGGGAGGGGAGGCACGGCAAGGCAAGGCTCAGGGACCGATCCCATGGGCGTCGTCACTAACATAGGCTTTACACCAACTTCTTGCTGACAAAGAACTTTTTCAAGTGCGTCAGCTGCCAGGCGCAGGTGAGACCTAAAAGAAACCCAGTTGACAAGAGTGAGGGCGAGCTCACACGACTCTGGCAGGGTCGGAAAGGAGGACACGCAGCACTGGGCCTTGTCACGATCCTGCGAGGGCCTTCCAACCTGGCGGGATACTCACCGAGCACAATCAGCTGAACGACAGTCCAGTAAAAGACGCGACCCTTGACCTTTTCGCTGAGCTGGCGGAATTCAACCTCTCGGTCCTGGTATCAGATGCGGCATTTGTTTAATCGACGCGGCAGAGTAAGATCGGATGGATGCAACACGAACGATGTGACCGTATGCACCACAGCAAAGTCGCGAATGTGGATACATCCTCTCCAATTGGAGTGCACAGTCAAAGCAACAGACATTCCTGGATATGAGCAACCCAACCCACAAAGGGGGAGGAAGGAGGCGTGTTGACCTACCCGCTGGTACTGCTGCTCGCGACGAATGTTGCTGATGCGGTTGTTCATTTCGCGTAGCCGGACAGTGAGCGCTGTGGCGGAGGGTTGGAGAGATGTTCGCGGTGTCAGGCATATACGAGGCCAGGACGATCAGTCCCAAAGATATCAACACTGTCCGGCGGCGGAGGACTATGCGGCGAAATGAGCAAGGTACGGATACGCACCGTTGAGCTTCTCATCCTTCTTTCCATCCTCGAGCTTGTGGGTGGGATCGCCAAACATCAGCTCAACGTAGAGTCGCTGGAGGAAAGGAAGCACACGAGATGTATGGTCAGTCGGGAAAGGCAAGGTAAGACAAGGCAAGACAAGATAAAAACTGAGCAATAGCCATGCCGCGGCAACATACGGTCTTGATGCTGTTGAACCAAGTGGTCGAGTTCTGGGAGCTAGATGGGTTTTGAGCCGAGGTCATTATCGGGTGACAGGTGGGTCAGAGGCAGCTACGCGAGGCTGAGGCTTGATCGTTTGCCATGCGCACACAACAATGGATCCCATGAAATACGGATCCAGCATTGATCCAGAGTGCTGGAGCATCCACAACTCACAAGCAGAGGTGGTGCTCGCCCGACTCGGTGGTGGTGAAGGAGAAGCGACCCTTGTGGCCGGCCTTCTGGTTGACGATGGCGTGGCGAGTGGCCAGATCCTGGAGAATGCGAGAGCAGGCGCTGCTGAGTCAGAGGGCTGAGCGTGGCAGGATGCGGAGGTAATCGAGCAAGTAGGCGAGTCCAGAGAAGGGCATTTGGCCAGTTTGATCAGGCACGGGGCAAACAACAGAAGCCCAAGTCGCTCCTGCGCATCTGGTTGCCGAAACCGGTGTTGATAGGCAAGGCGAAAGCGATGGTTGGCCGCTGTCGCCATTGCGCAAATTAGGTGCTTACTTCGACAAAGATTTGGATGCCGACGGCAGCGTTTTCTTGGTAGCTCTGGGTCTCCTCGCCCCAGGTCTCGGACTTGAAAGAGCCGATGACGTTCGAGTCGGCAGGGAGTTCCTCGACAAAGCACCGCATATCGGCGCCGTCGAGGTAAAAGTGGAGGGCATGGACGTACGAGACGGCCAGCACAATGGCCAGGAGGGCGGTGATCCAGGACGATCGGTGGTGCATGACTGCTCGCAGCTCGGGGAGGATTCCACCAGCCGGGACGGGATGGGATGCGGTGGGCGGTTGGGGCGATGGTGGAAAGCGGCAGCAAGAACGCCCAAGGCGGCGACGAGGCAGGAAAGCAAGCGAGCGGGCGGGCCAATCGGCGCGTCCCAGCAAACCCTGGGGGGAGGGGTGTGCCAGGGGCGGGCGAGCCCTTGCCCTGCATCGGTGGCTCGATCCAACACAGTGGCTCGATCCGATCGTGTGCCGCTGTGCGCGCCTTTGGCCGGAAATGGCTGGTGGACGGGGCAGCGATTGGCCGGCGGCGCGTCCGCACCGGCTTGTGCGCGGCCTGTGCGCGGGACGAGCTGCGCGTGTGTCGATAGTGCCGAGCGCACTGTTCTGTGTCGAGTGTGCTGTGCGTCCCTGAGCGCGCCACAGTACAGCGGCAGCAGCAGCTTGGCGGCGCGGCTGCACAGAGCGACACTGTCCATGCCCCCATGTCGCACACACACACACGCCTGCCCAGGACCCGCGACTTGCTGTCCCGCTCGGCTGCCTGCCCGCCCCGCCCCCTGGCATCCCTCGATATGGCGACGGAATGTCTGTCTGCGCCTGGTTGCGCCGTGTCGAGAAATCCAGCTCCATCGAAATCAGCCCAGTTGCCTGCCGAGAGAAAAGCGTCCGTCGAGCGTTCTCCCTGCCCCCATCCTTCCATCCATCTGCCCATCTGCCCATCCTAGTCAGCCCGTGTCACCTCCGGCCGAGATCTCCCACTAGTAGAGCATTCCAGACAAGCAAAAGCACCCATCATGACTGTCGATAAGCCCATTGAAACCCCCGTCCCCGAAGTCGAGGCTGCTGCCAAGGAAGCCGCCGTCGCTGCTGCTGCCGCTGCCGCTGCCGCCACCGCCGTGGCTGTCGATGAGAAGCCCAAGGTCTTTGTCGGCAACCTGCCTTTCCAAATCACTGCCGAGGAGCTGAAGGAGTTTTTTGGCAAGTCTGGAAATGTGTAAGTTGGTGGGGGTGGGCATGTCCCGCTCTCCATTGGCTGCTGCGACCCCCTCCTGTGCTGTGCTCTCTTGGCCGCTGGACCACATCTCTCCCATGGCTGCCTTCGCTCCTCTCCCCGTGCACACGCGCTCTCGACATTCTCTCCCGTTATCATCTCGCAGCAGATCTGCCTCCGTTCAGGCCACACCTCGCATCGCCTCGCCTCCTTCCTCCTCCTCCCTCTCTCTTACGGGTGGCGGCTCAAGGGTCGACGAAGGCAGCAGATGAGACAGCTGAGCGACCCGCAATAACACAAGACAAACCGACTCTTCTACTCAGATGCTGAGCAACCCCTTTTTGGATGTCAGTTGATCAACCTCCGACACCTTCGACCAGCGACACGGATCGCAGTCCAGCACCGCCAAGAACCGACCTCGAAAGCTGCTGGCACCCCGTGCGTCGTTGGGATGGCGTGTCCCCTGGCCTGTTGCTCGAATCCTTTCGCCTCGACTCAACTCGACCTGATCCGATCCGATCCGACTCGATCCGCCTCCCGCTGTCTCATCTGCTGCCTTGATCCGACCCTGGGCCCGTCAGCCAATTCTCTTGCCACTGACGACCGATGGACTAGACTCCTGTGGTCGGTCGGTCTGGAACGCGCTTATCTGACCGTCGCCTCGTTTCCATGCCCTCCGATCGCGCAGCGTTGACGTGAGCATCATCACTCGTGGCACTCGTTCTCTGGGCTATGGATTCGTCTCGTTCGAGACCGAAGAGCAGGCCAAGGTCGCCGCCGAGGCTCTCAACCAGACCGAGCTCCAGGGCCGCCCCGTCAACGTCCAGGTTGCCCGCCCCCAGCAGCTCACTGGTGAGCCTCGCCCTGCTCGCTCTCGCAGTGGTCGCGGAAACGCTCGCAAGCGCTCTGGCCGCCGTCCCAACGCCCCCACGGTTGGCGACGAGTCGAACGATGCCGATGCCAAGGCCGATGGCGAGACCAAGACCGATGGTGACGCCGCCAAGGCAGCTGCCCCCGCCGATGCTGCCGCTCCTGCCGATGGCGCTGAGCGCACCCGCAGCACCCGCCGCCGCAACCGCAAGGTAAGCTCCCCCTCCTCCATGTGTCGCAGTCAACAACAAATCGCCTGTGGGGAGTGTGTGGTTGTGTCCAGCTCCCTTGTGCGGGTATGGCTGTGGCTGTGGTTGTGGCTGTGGTGGTCGCATAGCGATCCAACATGATCTGGATACAAATGGTGCTGACGCTAGTGGCCAACGGTGGTACAATCCTCCTGTAGCCCAAGACCCCCAAGCCTGCTGCTGAGGGCGAAGATGCTGCTCGTGTCGACGATGACGCCGACGAGACCCCCAAGAACGCTGACGGCACGGGTGCTACCAAGATCCGCAGCCACCGCAGCCCCCGCAAGACCCGCTTCCCCAAGAAGCGCACCCCCGCTCCTCTCGACGGCCCGGCCTCGCCCACGACCATCTTTGTTGCCAACCTGCCCTTCAAGGTCACCGACAGCGATCTGAAGGAGATTTTCCAGGGCTACAAGGTCGTTTCGTCGCATGTTGTCAAGCGACCCTCCGGCACCAGCCGTGGCTTTGGCTTCATCGAGGTCGAGAGCGAGTCGGAGCAGCAGCGCATCCTTTCGGAGCTCAAGAACGTTGTTGTCGACGGTCGCGAGCTGCTCATCAAGGTTGCCCTCGCCCACCAGATCCCCCCCGCTACCAAGACCGGTGATGCCGAGGCCGAGCCTGCTGCTGCCGATGCTGCCGCGGCCACCGCCACTGCCTAAGAGCACTCCTCACGCCAAATGATGAAGAATAACGCAGTTCACCCCAGGCGTTCGAGACCAAGACCCGGGCCTGTCATGTGGACTTGGACAGGCCTGCGTGCAAATAACGCTTCTTTGGGAGGGAAGAAAGACGACTTGATCTGCAGAGAGAGAAGATGGTGAGGAGGACTTGCGGTGGGGGGGATTTTGATTGTTTGCGTGCTTTGCGGCGGTGGCTGGTGAGTGGGTTAGATGAGCTGTTTGCGACATGAAAAGGGACGCAGAGCCTCCGCTTCTCGGGTGGGGCGTATCCTGACAGGGATGGATGCCCTGAACTCGGAAGGTGCGGAGCTCTCTGGCCCCGGACTGTTTTTCTCCGTTCTGTTTCGTTCTTTGGATTCCTGAAGTAATCTGTCATCCATCTGGCTATTTGTTACTTTTTTTTGGCTCTTTTGGATTTCCTCTGCGCCTCTCGTCATTCTGTAAATACATTCGCTTTGTGCTCTCCCGAACCCTGGTCCGCTTGCAGCAGCATCGGCGGAAAGGTGCGGGGATCCAGGCTCGACGGTCGCAGGTCTGGACGCTGGCGGTGCGTCGTCGGGGTGGGCGATTGCCGCTCGACAGAGCGTCGCTGGATTCCTCTGCTGTCCGGCTTGAGTTGTGGCATCGTCCAGCAAACCCTCTGGCAAGTGCATCCTGGTCGGATCTGCAACCCAAGTCGGGGCGCGGGAGCAACCTTCATGTCCTGGCCATGGCGGCCGGCCCCTTGTCGCGGCGCAGGATGCGACAGTGACCCTGGGCTGAACCTTGCCGAGTCTGTCCAGCGGGTCATGCCCCACCCGGCGAATGGACGAGCGTGCGAACAGACAGACAGGTGAGCAGACACATGAGCGAGGCTGCAGACCGATGAATAGTGCAAGTATCCGAAGCACCGACATGGGCTGTGTCTCCCGCTGTTCAGGCCGCTGCCCAGGCCGTTGCTATGGAAGCATTCGGTTCCCACACACATGCACACCACACCCACACCGAACTAACGACACATCCACTCTGCCGACACTCTGCCGACACTCTGCCGACACTGTTGGCGACTCATCCACACCAGCAACATCTCACCATACACCTCTCGCCCAGAGCCACACTCATCTCGCTGCTGCCCCTCGGCCCGCCGAGACTCTCCGCCCGCCTCGCCCGCCCGTTCGCACCACCCCAGGCACAATGACGCAAGACAAGCCTTTGGCCACCACCCCGTGCCGCGGCCCGTCCTGCTCACGGCCAAAACAAACAATTGCGCCCTCTCCCCCAAAGGTCCCCGCTCGTCCTGGCCCCCAACTTCCGCCTCGTCCTGCAGTCGTTGCAGTCCTGCCCAGGAGACACCCCAGTCTCTCCCCCCCTTCCTCCTTCGCCTTTGACCCTCCCCTTCGCCCTTGGCTCCCCTTCGTCGTCCCCTTCCCGCTAATCCCCTCGCTCCTTGCACTCGAGCTCATTTGTGACCACCCCTGCGTTTCTGTAATCGTGTCTGTAGTTGCACCTCCCCCCTCCCTTTCGTTGCCGCCACCTCCTGCACGTCTTGATCCGTTTCCGCCCCTCGGCCTGCCCTCCTGTCTTGTCCTTCTTCCTCTCCTGTCTGGATCGTCCCGGTCTTACTCGCGGCCGTCCAACCGCATCCCCGTCAGCTTTCTCAGTCTTGGCACCCCATCCGCCGGTTCTCTCCTATTGCTCTCCAGCTCAAACGACATACCCAACCGCATCCTCTCCGGCTATCGTCTTACCCGTCGCCGGCGCTGCTGTCTCTGTCTGCTGTCTTCATCGTTTGGCTACCCAAGGTTCCTTCGTCCCAGTTCCATGCCGACCTTCAGAGTCCTGATTTGATCCCCCCCCCTTCCTTCGTCCCACACTCCCCTCCCCATTCCTGTTGCCACCACACTCTCTGTTATCTTTCCTTCTGGTCTGGCCCACCACGAGTCGCCACCTCTCGCACGGCTCCTGCCCTGATATCCCTGCCTGCCGTCCTTGGGTGTGCGTGTTTCGTCTTGCCGTCGCCTTCCCTGCATCCGGATCCGTTGCCAAAGCCCCAGTCCCTCATACACAGAAAAAGAAAACCCTGGCCCTCTCGCTGGCTGCATTGCCACCCCCAAATCTGCCTGTCTTGCCAGTCCCTTGACCCATATCCACCAGCGATAGAGCTGTCACTCACTCGCCGCGTGTGATCGCTCTTAATTCATCGCTCGCCACAGCAATAAAAGTGCCAGAGGAGCCTCAAGGAACAGCACGAACCAGCGGTATCAACCCATCGATCAACTGCCTGTCCGTTTATCCCGAGCCCTGTCCCGAGCCCTGTCCCGAGCCCTGTCCCGAGCCCTGTCCCGAGCCCATCTTCCCTCAGTATCAAGCCTGAACCGTGGCTCCTCCAGCTTCTCAGTCCTCAACCGACCGCACCCGGCCCTCCGCCTCCCCTCACGTTCATGTTCCAGAAACAGCTCCAATCCACCGCCATCGCCTCTCCGCAGGATCTCCGTGACCCCCCGAGCATCCACCACAATCCTTCCCATCGCTCCCACCTCAACTGCTTCGTTCTTGCGGCCTATGACTCTATCCCGGATCCGGTGCTGATCATCTACGTTGGCCGTCGTGGAACGGGCCAGCCCTCGGTCCTCCATGCCAACTCGGCGGCCATCAAGGCCCTGAGTCTACCCTCGCTCAACGTCCAGCCTACTTCAGCCTCCTCTCGCTCCCGTCGAACGTCCTTGGTTCATGAGCCGCCAGCTGCCCAACCCCTCGCCGGCCTCGCCAGACCCGCCGGCGATCAGCACAGCTGGCTTGCCATAGACACACGCCCGTCGCTGCTTTCAGGCTCGCTTTTGGCCGATCGCCTGGGCCCCTATGCCGCCGTGGTCTCGTCCACATCGTCGTCGTCGTCGTCATCGCCGTGGCCGCACCTCCAGCTCGAGGACCTGCTGCCAGATCTTCGCATCGACGTCCGTCCCGGTGGCAAGTCGCGGGCCCGGACCCTCCGGGTCTTTCCAGAGTCCGGCGTCCTCACGGCGTATCCCCTCGATCGCTCGGCTCCCTTCCAGGTCCATTTTTCATACGGCGTTCTCCCTCCCGAGGCCCTGGTTTCGTCTCAGTCCTACGGTCCCTCGGGCTCAGATTCGGGCCTGGTTCCAAGCGGCTCTCCGAAACTCAAGCTGCGGTCCCAGGACTGCCTCGTCCTGACGCTGAAACAAATCACCGCGATCTCGTCGCTGCCCTCGCAGTCGTCCATCCTCAAGTCGCGGTTCCGCAGCGAGTTCAAGGTGCTCTCGGTTATCGGCAAGGGCGGCTTTGGTGTCGTCTGTCGGGCCCGCAACGTTATTGACGGCCAAGAGTACGCCATCAAGCAAGTCAAGCTCAACTGCAGCTGGGTCGAGTTCTCTCTCTCGTCTTCCATCGAGAGCGACTCGGCAGTACCAACGCCGTCGTCCTCGTGCCGCGGGCATCGACGCACTCGCTCGGGCCTCTCCGAGTCTGACCACCGGCTGCTGAGGGAAGCCAAGACCCTGGCCGTCCTCTCGAACCACCCAAACGTCATTCGCTACTATAACGCTTGGGCCGAGCCGACCGAGGACGATCTTTTCGAAAACTACCGCAGCCAGCTCGAGGGATCCAGCACCGGGCGATCCGATTCCTTCTCTGATGACAACGACGATGACAGCGACGCCGACGACAGCGATGACGGCGACGAGGATGACGACAGCACCGATGGGCCCGCAACGCGATACAAGAATCGCCGTGACGACGATGACGGATATGGCGATGATTATGACGACGACGACGACAGCGCCCATGTTCCGGACGACACAGACTCTCACCATTTTGACTTTGGCCGCCGTAGCCTCAAGCGCTTGGACGCCGGTCTCCGCTCTCAGGTCGAAGAGGACCCTGACGATTTTATCTCGTTCCGAAACGACTCCAATTCAAGCCTCGCCAGCATGCACACGGCCCTGACCTCGAACGTGTCCGTAGCGATGGACCGGCCTCTATCCACGGTCCCGCAGGCGCCCGGCCAAGCTCCAAGTGCACCGCAAACCATGCAACGCCGCCACGACGAGTTCTCACCGCACAGCCACCGCCAGCGCTCGCGATCCAGCCCTGGGCAGCGCACCACGCTGTTCATCCAAATGCAGCTGTGTCCATATAGCGATCTCCGCAAATGGATCGACAGTCGCAGCGAGGTTGATTCGCGTGCAGCACTGCTGATTCTGAAGCAAATCGTCGAGGGGCTGATCCACATCCACTCGCAAGGCGTCATCCACCGCGACCTCAAGCCCGAAAACATCTTCATCCACGACGACCACGTCTTTCTCGGCGACTTTGGTCTGGCCAAGAGCATCACGGACTACGTTGTGGTCGAGTCGCCCGACAGCAAAGACAGCGCCCTTCCTGCCAGCGGCAACCACGGAACCTACCTCTACATTGCGCCCGAGATCCTCAAGTCCCAGGTGTGCACGACCAAATCCGACATCTACTCCCTGGGAATCATCCTTGTCGAGATGTTCCACCCGTTCTCCACGGGCATGGAACGCGCCCGCACCCTCGACCAGCTCAAATTTCGTGGCGATCTGCCATCCCAGATGCGGGAACAGTTCCCGATGCAGGCTCAGCTGGCCATGCGGCTTCTCCAGCCGGAGCCATCAGATCGACCGTCGGCCTTGGAGCTGCGCGATGCGCCAGAGCTCGGTTCGCTTGAAGAAAGCGTCTCGGACGTTAACACCAACGTCGAGAGAATCGATCGGTCTTGCAACGGCCCATCGACTCGCCCGCCGCACTTTGACTTTGACACCGAGTCCGAGTCTCGATCTTCAGGGCTGTCGCTGGCCTCGCTCGCCTCGCTCGCGACGGAACCGACGGATGTGCAGGCTTTGGCCTTCCGCAGCTGCACCGATGAAACAAAGTGCACGGCTCCATCAAGCGCCAATGCCGATGGGTCGTCAGCATGCCAATCTGTCCCAAAAGGTGTCTCGAGTCGAGCCGGCCGTCTCTCGGCGTCTCCTGCCTTGACCCGAGTGAGTCTTTCCTCTGGCTGGGATACCGAGCTCGACGACTCTCTCGGACCCATACCATCGGCCGCCAAAAAGGCATCCTCGGCCAGCCTCACCAAGTCCCGGCCCGTCCTTGACGAAGAAATGACCTTTTGTTTGGACGAAGATCTGCCGCCGGCCGACAGCATTCCCATCGCCTCTGCCGACAGTGCTGCAAGGTCATCTGCCGCCATGGCAACAGCTGCGGTCGGGTATCGCAGCACCGCAAACATGCTTGAGCACACGTATCTCACGCCTGCCCGAGACCGATCGTCGCTTCGCAGCCCAACCGAGTATCCGTCGAGCTTGGATGCCGGTGCGTACCGAGGTGGTCTACGGGCCTGTCATTCTCTTTCGTATCTCGAGTCCAAGGGTAGCTCGTGGAAATGCAGCCTAAACGGTTCGGATGGGTCTTTGTGGATGGGTAAGTTGGACAAGGATAGCGGGTGTGTGGTTGGAATGGAGCCAGGACGCTTCGGATGTTACCGATCGGCATGGGAGCGCACGGTTTGGGCTGAAACCCGTCCGTGGCCTGCCTCCTACTTGCTGGCTCTATCTCGCCTTGGCGCCATTTGGATTGCCCCATCTGCAGTTGTCTAATCCCGTGCTGTATCTCTACAACTGCCCACGTCTACTCCTGCATGTGCACTCCTGCATGTCGTCCCAATAGATGAGGCTCGGCCAGATGCACGGCCAGATGCACGGCCAAGCGATACGCCGGCCAGGCTCCCAGCCGGGGCTCCGGGGCAGTCAACATCAGGCATTTTCTCCTTCTGGAGTCTGTTTCGGGGCACCTCAGCCAGTCCAGCGGACCCACCCATGGCTCCCGATGAACTTGGTCCTGCGAGCTATTCCCCCGGGACGCACAAGAATCTGCCAACACCGCCGTACGGGTCGCTTCTGTCGCCAGCGGGGCCTCAAGCCATTGCCGTTCCACCAGCAACTATACCCGTCGTCTCAAACACACCTCATCGATCACGCTCGCTCTCGCTCTCACTCTCGCACTTTATGCCGTTCTCGAGCATGGGTGGCCACGCCTCCGGCATATTTTCGGCCCGAGCCAATGCAAGCGTGCTCTCGACTCCCCCTCCGTCATCACACCCGCAAATGCCCGGTGGGTATAATCCTGTCGCGCTCTCTCCCTCTGCGGCACCGTGCTCCAAGTCGGTTCCCGCGCAGAACCCACACGCCGAGCCAGGCGTGGAGCTGGACGAGCGCGAGAAACGCATCCGCCAACTCGAGGCCGACGTCCAGCACCTGGTCAAGAAGCTCGAGGTCATGACCGAACGTAACTGGGAGCTCGAGCATCAAATCGAAGCCGTCGTGGCCTCATCGCTGAGCACCTCGCCCTTTGGCAGCCTCCGCAGCGGTCCCAAGTGATTGGCTCTCAACCAACGCCAACATCGATTCGCAGAATATCAAGTGGAGCGTGCAGCTCTTGCGAGCCGCGCCGCATCAACATGCAATCGGGCGGCGCTGAGTCTTTCCTTCAAGCATCCATGTTACAGAAGGCGACATCCCCTCCTCGAGGAAACGCAGTTCCTCCGATACCACAGACATGTCCGGCCGCTTGAAGCATCGCCGCTGGTGTCGCGGACACATCTCTACTACAATATTGGCCCCCAAGCAATCTTCCGTAAGGCTGCCCTCCCTCGATCCGTCCCCCCCTACTTGTCGAAACCGATCTCAAATACCAACCTGTGTTACCCGTTTCCTTCTCTCCAGCAACCTTCACTATGTCGATATTGATCTGCGTTCCGATTTCGCCTCACCCTCTCTTTGCTTCTCCTGCAATGTGAATTCTTCCATTTTTCTCTTTCCACCTTTCCCGTCTTCTTTTCCTTGATGATCCGGTTTCTGTATTTAACGCCATAACTCTACCATAGCCGCATTGATCTGTGGCCGTTCCTTTCATATCCGGATGACATTTTTTTGGGGGAGGGAGGAGCCTGGAGGATGGAAGTTGATATCAATATTGGTTGAATGGGAAAGTCTGGATTTGGAGTCAGTCACTACTTTCGCCTCCCCTCCCCCCTTGCTTTGATCGGATGGAGCGAGCCTTGTTCCCGCTATAATCGCAACAGGCCGACTCGCCTTGTATCCAAGCTCCATCACTCTTTATCCGCATCTCTCCTGTACTTTTTGGGCTGTCATTGCTATCACTATTCCAAAAATAAAACAGAACGTCCTGTTTTGTTGTTACCTGTCACCTTTTTTTGGTGGGAAGGATTGAGAATACACACCCACACCCACCCATACCGGCTGTCTAGAGCAGGGGAGGCGCTTCTTGTCCTCGCCTTCGTATTTTACCATCGAGGGTATAAGCAATATACGCACAATCTCTCGTTGCGAGGGGGGGGGAAAGGCCACTGAAATGCCAGGGCAACGATGGCCCCCTATCCCAGGTGTATTGGGAAGAGTCTTCTTGGAGACAACAGCGGTCGACAGTCTGGATGAGGAGTGGTCTAGGCACTTGTGACAACAGGAATCTCGGGCCGACCCAGTTCCGATGTGATTCGGGAGACGATGGCCTGGAGCGACGCTTTGGTTGGATGAGGGACACCTTTCATGGGGTACTCCATACCGGACGCCTTCCACTATGAGATTCAAGATTCGATTTGGTTTCCATCGCCGTGCCCGTGGAAGCGGTGGCCATCGCCGGCAGTATGAAGCAAGATTGGATGTCGGGGGAAAGGGATTAGTGGCATGAGCGTGTGGGCAGAGAAGGGGCCAGCACATCACTCCCCTCACACCATTGTCGATGACACCTTACCTTATATTCTCCAAGAGTATGATACGGCAAAATCTCGATGCGCTCCAGGGTTGTGGAGGACTTGCAGAGCGCTATGAGGCCCTCGATATCCTTGTCCTTGTCGGTGTAGCCAGGCACCAGCACATAGCGACACCACCACGGCTTGTTCAGCCGCTCGAGTTCCTTGATGAACTGCAACATGCGCTCGAGACGGACCAGCTGTGTGATCTTGTGGTATTGCTCGGGCTCGGTATGCTTGACGCAGAGCAGGACGAGATCGGTGTGTGGGAGCACAGTGTCCCAGGCATGATGGGAACCCTGGCCCGTGGTTTCGATGCAAGTATGGAGGCCGAGGTCCTGCAACGGCGATAACGGAGGAAGGAAGGAGAGCATCCAAAGTGGTCAGACAAGATACATAGGCCAAGTTGGATCCGAGACGGCTGCGTCGAATGATTTGTACAGGATATGCCAAAGCATGATCCTCCATGCGACGAGTGGGGCGCTCCTCATCCAAACACCTTACTTTCTTCATGGCATAAAGAACGCTCGCCACAAAATCAGTGCTGGACGAGCGGATCGCCGCCCGAGATGGTGACGCCGCCGTGGCCGACAGAATGCTTGTAAAACGGCTGCAGTTTGCGAGCCCGCTCGACGAGGTCATGAACTTTCTGAAAGCCAACAGGAAGAGGCAGCGGGGTCAGAGGGGAGATGGTGCATGAATGCCACTCAGCAGAAAGTGCGGCGGAACATGGGCAGGATTCGAAGAGAGCCTCGCCGTCGGCGCCGGCTTGAACACTCCAGAGCCAACACAAAACTGAGCCCTCGCTTTCCCGGCCGCCATGACGCAGATGCAATCAGATTATCGCTATTCAGTCAACTCTGATGCCGGTTCGTCCCTCTCGCTATCTCTCGTTTTGTGGGTCGAACTCGATCCAATACGATGTGCTCACCTGGACTGTGGCTGCCTTCTTGATCTCCCAGGTGTCTGGGTTTTCGCAATACAGACACCGGGCCGGACATCCTGTGACAAAGATCAAGAATCGGTTTCCGGGCCCCTCCAGGGTGCCGAGGCTCTCGGTCGAATGCACGTATCCCTCGACATTCTGATAGTCGATTTTGGATGGATCGAAGGGCGGAACAGGGCGGGCATGGTGGTCGCGGTGGCACTCGGCGGTGGAGAGGGAAGAGTGGAAAGCTGCCAAACCCAGCGCAGCTGGCTTCAGCAGCGGTCCAAGGCGGGGCCCGGATAGGTGCAGCATTGACGGTGTTGAGTATGGCTGGCTGATAGGAGCCGTGGATGGAAGTCGGGCGATGGCACCGGGATAGGCGCTGACGAGAGAGCGGGTTTGAATGGATCGGGCGGTATGGAGAGCCGCACACGAGAGAGCGGCGGTGGCCCGGATCGACAGGATGGCTGCCGAATGGGCACCAGCAGCGACGGGTGCGAGCGGCAGTGGATGGATCAGAGACATTGCAGCAGAGGAATCGGGCTGGCGAGGGACTTGCGGACGAGATGAGGAGGATGGTCTTGGCCGGGATGGGATGGGATGGGTTGGGAGTTTATACTGTCGCTGATGGAGTCGGAGACGAGCGAAAGCAGCGGTGCACTGTGATCTCGATGGCGCCTTGGATGTCGATGTCGATGTCGATGTCGATGCTGATGCTGGTGGTGTCGGGATCGGATGCGACGGCAAGTGGGATCGGATCAGCCGAGGACGCGTCACGGTGGCTCACGGTGAGTCGGCAGGGCAGCTGACGGGCGCGTGGTCGCGTGGTCGGTGCAGCGCAGAGGACATTTGGCCATCGCAGTTCACCACGCCGATGCAGTGTCGATGTGGTATCGATATGTGTTCTCGGCCGGCGCTGCCGCCCAAACACAGCGACTGCTGGTCGAGGGCCCTCGGGCGACAAGCGGCAAGCTCGCAGCATCGTCGGCCGCCGCGCTGGCTTGCCCTCTCGCTCGCCTCCTCGCCCTGCTGTCGCGCCCTGGCCGTGCGTCTCATGGTGACAAAATCCAGCTCGGCCGGCATCGGCCCTGACCTGCGCTGCCTCGATCTGCCACGAGAGAATTTGCTGGCCCGAGGATTGCTCGCCATTTTTTTTCCTTCTCGCAGCCTTTGACGACGGGTCCTGCTTGTTGTGGGCTGCATTTTCGCCACCCGTCACGGCTCTGCTCGGCCGACGATACTGTTGCTGCCGGCATGCAGCGCCGGGTTGGGGCCATGTCCGCATGTGCTGTTCTCGCCCGCGCCGCCCGCCGCCTCGCTGTGTCTCGCTGTGTCTCGCTGCCTGTCTCGCCATGTCTTGTCGCCTGTCGCCGTGTCGGTCCGTTACGCTGACATCACGCGCCGCGGGATATAAAACGGCATGCCATCCCCCTGCTGCCTCCGCCCAGCACCAACCCATCGCTCTCCTCATAGCTTCTACCCTTCCACGGCCAATCCCGCTCTTCTTCTGGACTCGTCTCCAGCTCCCAAAGGCCGCTAACCCATCTGCTCATTGCGATCTAGCAAAACCACATCCACCATGTCGTTCTTGGTGTCCTCGTCATCGTCTGCGGCACTCGCTCTCCTGCAGAACGTTGCCATCTACCCAACCCCGCTGCCGCTCCTGCCGCTGGCGTCTTCCCGCTTTATCCTGGCCCCTCTCGGCCGGCATTCGTGCTCGCCGCGACCAGCCGGGATCGCTCGTCCGCTCCAAGTCGCCTCGCTGGCCACCGCTGCCACCCAAGCCACCAAGCTCACACAAAACCAGCCCCCTGCGGCGGTGCCCCACACCTCCTGTGCCTTTTCCCCGATTCCCCGTGATCAACAGATCCTCACGCACGTCCCAGACCCGATTCCCTCCATCCCGGAGGAGCTCGCCAAAGCCGCCCCAACCATCGATGTCGCCGCCTGGACCCGGAACAACTACAAGCTCTACTCTGGCGACAGTTCGTTCTTGGCCGGCCCCACCGAGAAGACCCAGGCTCTCTGGAAACAGTGCGAGGATCTGCTCCTCCAAGAGTCCAAAAACAATGGCTGTCTCGACGTCGACCAACACACGCCTTCGCTCATCACAAGCCACCGTCCAGGTACAGTGACTCGGGCAACGTCTCCTTGGCCGAGATTGCCCTGGCGACTGGGGCGGGGGCCTGATCTTCTTGTGCGAGTCCCGTATTGATCTCTCGCTTCCCCTCAACCCGCTCTCTCGCAGGCTACATCAACAAGGAGAACGAAGTCATTGTCGGTCTACAGACCGACGCTCCCCTCAAGCGTGCCATCAAGCCCTTTGGCGGTATCAACATGGTCAATAATGCCTTGAAGGCCTACAAGTACCCGATCGACCCTAAGGTCACCGAGATCTTCACAAAGTACCGCAAGACCCACAACGAGGGCGTCTTTGACATGTACACGCCCGAGATGCTCCGTGCCCGTTCGAACCATCTCATGACTGGGCTCCCGGTACGCTAATCTTGCGCAAGTCGGCGTAGGCCGCGAAACTCGTGTGCCTGCATCTGCTAACTTTGTTCCCCGCATCCATCCCATACAACCAATACTCAGGACGGATACGGCCGTGGTCGGCTGATCGGCGATTACCGCCGTGTTGCCCTCTACGGTGTCGACAAGCTCATCGAAGTCAAGACCTTGGACAAGCTGGGCATCCCCGCAGCCGGCGACAACATGTCCGACTCGGTCCTGCGTCTGCGTGAAGAGATCGCCGACCAGATCAAAGCCCTGAAGGCCCTCAAGGCCATGGCGCTTGAATACGGATACGACCTCTCCAAGCCTGCTGCCAATGCCAAGGAGGCCATCCAGTGGACCTACTTTGCCTATCTGGCTGCCGTCAAGGAACAAGGTACGCTGGTGTGTCCGATCCTGGCTGCGTCGCTGGCCTCTCTGTCGGCCTCCCTGCTGGGATCTGGTAGTTGATTCGCCTGCCACAATGCCCTCTCTGATACACGGAATTTCCTGGTCCGCCATCTGTGGCCCCAAATCGCCTCCTCATTGCTCTCGATACTCTCTGCACAGACGGCGCCGCTATGTCTTTGGGCCGCGTCGACACCTTCTTCGACGTCTTTATCGAGAAGGACCTTGCCGAGGGAAAGATCACTGAGGAGGAGGCACAGGAACTCATTGACCAATTCGTGATCAAGCTTCGACTGGTGCGTCACCTCAGAACTCCCGAATACAATGATTTGTTTGCCGGCGATCCCACATGGGTCACCGCCGTTATCGGCGGCTTGGGAGACGACTGCAAGCCCTTGGTTACCAAGACCTCATATCGTATCCTCAACACTCTGTACAACGTAAGTCAAGCGCACTGCTCATTTGCCGATCCTCCGCGCATGTCTATCCCATGCCCGCAACATGACGCTCATTTTTTGAACTGCCACTCGCCAGCTCGGCCCGGCTCCCGAGCCAAACATGACGGTTCTCTGGCACAACGAGCTGCCCGAGAACTTCAAGACCTTCTGCTCTCGCGTCTCGATCGACACCTCGTCGGTTCAGTATGAGTCGGACAAGCTCATGTCCAACCAGTTCAATTCCACGGACTATGGCATCGCCTGCTGTGTCTCGGGCATGAACATTGGCAAAGACATGCAGTTCTTTGGAGCCCGCGTCAACTTGGCCAAGCTGATGCTGTACGTCCTCAACCACGGCCGTGACGAAATCACCGGAAAGCAAGTCAGCCCCGACTTTGGCTCTATCCCGGATGGCCCGATCGACTATGACCTGTTCTGGGAGCGCTACAGCACGGTAAGAGTCCATCCTGTTCGTCCCACGCAAGACTCTGGCGGCCCGTCCTTCCGATGCGATATATTGGCTCGAACATGAGACCCACCCACTTTGACAGCCGGTCTCTTAGCTGTGGGCTTCCTGAGCCCCCGCCATCTGCTCGCCGAAGCACGACTGACTCCATGCTGCTCCACTGGTTCCCCAGGCTATGGACTGGATGGCCGGTCTCTACGTCAACACCATGAACGCCATCCACTACTCGCACGACAAGTACTCCTACGAGGCCGTGCAGATGGCTCTGCACGACACTCACGTGAGGCGCTTCATGGCCTTTGGTATTGCCGGCCTGTCCATTGTTGCGGACTCGCTCTCGGCGATCAAGCACGCGAAGGTTACCCCGATTCGCGATCCCAAGACCGGCCTCACGGTGGATTTCAAGATCGAAGGCCAGTTCCCGTGAGTAGTCCATCTCCAAACTGAGCAATGCAGCTGTTTGTTGTGAGGAACGCTTGCTGCTCGACTGGGCATGCGATGTGTGCCTGCCCCCACCCCGGTCACTGCTGTGCGGCGCTCCAATGTCGGCGATGCTCTTGAGTAGTCGTGAGCGATAAGCCCGTGTCTGCGTGTCCAGTTCATATGCATAGTTCCAACCGTTATCCTATTTGTCCAATCCCGCACCTTGCAGCAAATACGGCAACGATGACGACCGTGTCGACCAGTTTGCTCGCAAGATCCCCTCCATCTTCCACCAGAAGCTGCAGCAGTACCCAACCTACCGCGGAGCCGAGCATACTCTCTCTGTGCTGACCATCACCTCCAATGTTGTCTACGGCAAAGCCACCGGCAGCACCCCCGACGGCCGAAAGCAAGGCGAGCCCTTCGCCCCGGGAGCCAATCCCATGCACGGCCGCGAAGACTGCGGTGCACTGGCGTCGCTGAGCTCAGTCTCCAAAATCCCCTACACCCACTGTCTCGACGGCATCAGCAACACCTTCTCGATCGTGCCCTCGGCCCTTGGCAAGCTTCCAAAGGAGGCCGAGCAGAACCTCGGTGCTTTGCTCGACGGCTACTTTGACAAGGGCGGTTTCCACCTCAACGTCAACGTGCTCAAGCGTGAGATGCTCGAGGATGCCATGGTCCATCCCGAAAAGTACCCCAACCTGACCATCCGGGTCTCGGGCTACGCCGTCCACTTCACCAAGCTGACGCCCCAGCAGCAGAGAGAAGTCTTGGCCCGTACCTTCCACGACACTTTCTAAGCGACGACCCGATCCGATCAACCCCGTCCGCCCCAGGGCTGGATCATCTGCCCGATTCCGTGGGAAGTAGTGTGGTTCCTCGTTCCTCCTTCCTCGTCTCCCGCTTCGCTTGCCCCTCTCCCCCATACCGTTCTCTTGGTTTTTGGTTGTACATACTGTAAGCTGTCCTCGCCCACTGTATGTGGATTTTGTTATGGCCGCTGACCTCAACAGGGCCCTCTGTTTCATTCGATGATCGCTGCGATATTGGCCCGTATATTGCCCATGAATGCGGCCGAATGAAAATACACTGGCCACCCAAACGAAAAGAGATGTCTGCTTTCCTGCCAACAATCGAGCGAGATGATCCAAGGGCCTGAATGGCCGAGCGTGCTCGCTGCCACGAGCGGAGGGGTGCTTGGTTGTGGGCTGTCGGCGTTGCAGAGCATCCACCTGGACTGATAGTCCGACGGCCAGGTGGTGCACTGTGCTGTGCTCGTCGCTGCGGTCAATGGCAAGGGAACAGCAGCCGAAAGATCCACTCCTTTCCTGACGCGATCTGCACTTTGGATCTCGGCCTCGTCCTGCATCACCGCTCCGTCCTGCATTATCGCTCCGTCCTGCATCATCGCTCCGTGGCTTCCCTGCCGTCCAAGCAATCCATGCAGCTCCAACGAGTCCTTCCCGCTGCACGAATACACGGCTGGCTGCACCCCATCGGCCAGTACCAGCCGGGTCCTTCTGCCCGTCGCTCGATGCCGGTTCTTGCCCTTGGATCATGGAACCGTCCACAGCGCCGCCATTTGTCAGAGTCGCTCTCGGAACGACTGGCGTCCCTCTCTGTTACGAACCCCGTCGACGCTCTGGCCGATGCTCTGATCTCGCTCCAGTCGCTCACAGGGCTGCCCTGGTATGCGACGATCGTCATCTCGACGGTGGTGCTTCGATCCGTCACGACGCTGCCGCTTGCCCTGGTCCAGCGCAAGCGACTGGGCCGGCTCATGGGCATCGCCCCGATCATCAAGGCATGGGAGGAGACGCTCAAGCACCAGGCCACTCGGGACGTGAAGCGGAACCAGGCCTGGAGGACGGCCGAGCAGGGCGCACGATCGCTTCAGAAACAGGTGGGCCTCACCACTCCCTTGGAGATGTTGACTCGATCGCAGATTCTTCCTGTTGGCAAGCCAGCTGGGGCTCCTTGGTTGGATCAGGGAATCGGCCGATTGCCAGACACAGCAACATGCCCTCTACGGACCCATCTATGTCGCCAAGGACTTTGCCCTCCTCCTGCTACATATCGCTGGCGAATATTCGGCCCTTGACCGCCATGCAATCGTCGCTCACGGCTCCGTCACTTCTGCCAGTACCAAGCCAAGCTCACGGAACTCTACCGGATACACAACTGCCACCCACTCAAGACCTTCTTGGTGCCGTGGGTACAGCTCCCACTCTTTGTGTCCATGTCGTTTGCTCTTCGGAAGCTCACGGCCTTCCCACTGCCGTGGATGGACACCCCTCCACAGCCAGCTCCGGGCATAGTCGAGGGCGGGCTCGGCTGGTTTGTCGACCTCAGCGCCGCCGATCCGACCATGATCTTTCCTGTCTTCATTGGCCTCTGCCACCTTACGACCATCCAGGTATGGGTCCCTGGCGCATCTGCATCATATCGAGTTCAGGGATGATTGTGACGGCGTCGCCGACCTTCGATCCATCTTGGCGTGCAGCTGGCTGATGCACCAGGACTCTCCAGTTGAATACTTCCAAGCTCCCGCTCTCTGGCCGCGCGAAGGTGATGAGGGCGATCTTCCGAGGACTGGCGATCGTTTCGATACCAATTGCAGCAAATGTGCCCATGGTAAGAATGTCGCATGGCGCAGACTTGGCTCGACTGCTGCTCCAGAGTCCCGTAAATCCATCGGCCCTCTCGTGCTTGCTCTCCCCCCCCTCCTTGATATCCTTGAAGCAGCAAACGCTGATGCGATTCTTTTATCCAGGCTGTCGTGTTGTACTGGGCCACCTCTGGCGTCTTCAGCTTGGTCCAGATAGCCATCTTCCGCTATCTGAAGCTGTAGCGGCAAAGGCCCAAGCCGATGGCCGCCCTTTCGTTTTCACACCAAGCAGTCGACGGACAGCCTGACTTCTGGCACAGCGGATTGAGCCTGCCACCCTGTCGGTGTGCCTGTTGCTGACTGGGTCATCTGTCGGGCGGGCACATCGCTCCATCTGCTCGAGATTCCAACGATACATTGTTGCGGAACACCAGCGTGCATTTCTGAAGCAGAGGCTCGGGTCAAGGTCCCTAGGCATCCTGTGCTTTGTAGGTATACTCCTGTGACATTTGGATAAAAGCAAACATCCGCAAGATCAGTGTCAGCAGAGATTCTGTTGCTACGCTTTGCCTATCCCTTGACCAAATGCATCACCGATGCTTGCCTCGAGCATGTCGTTGAGGTACTTTTGGATAACCTTCAAACGAATCAAGCAGAGAGCGCGATAGCTGTCAGAGCCCTGGAATCCTGCCGTTTCGCTCGGGATGCCCGTGCTTCTGGGCACTGTATTTCTGGCTCGGCCTCCAATATCCGATAGATCGTGCAGATGATCGGCACCACGCTCCTCGGCCTGAGACCTCACCTCGATACACGAGCTATCGACAAACAAATGGGTTTCGTCGAGCTCCTCGAGAACAAAGTGCATGTTGTCGACCTCGTCCAGCTTCAGGATGATCTGCTTGACGGCGGCGTCGCTTTCGGAATGGCGATGAGGGCGAGGGCAGGGCGAGGGAGATACAGGGACGGGGGTATGCCAAACACGGGATCGGGCGGTTGAGAGCATGATCGGCAATCGGGGTGGTGGATGTCTGTGTCTGAAGAAGCAGCTCATACCACTCGATGATTGTGCCCTGAACGACCTTGACCATGGCGTGAGCTTGTCGGCAGATCCACAGAGAATCCGAGCGCTTGCAGTGGGTGATGTACAGACGAAGGAGCGAAGAGAGCAGGCACCAGAGGCGATGCTGCAGAACCAGTGCCGCAGAGTCGCCAGATGAACAGATCGGGGACAGAAGGAGTCGGCTGGGGAGCGATTTCGTTTTGGCCATGGGGGAGCGATTTCGCGCCAGGGCCAAGCAATCCGCTCTGTCCAGATCGCTGCAGACCAAGAACACCGCAGCCAACTCATGAGCGACCAGCAACCACCAGCCCGGCCCACTGCCGATCAGTCTCTGCTCGGAATCCGAGAAAAGCCACCAGGCAAGTGGATATCACAACGACTCAGGCGGGCCGGGTCCAGAGCCATGTCCATCTGGTCAATGCGCTCTGCTCACCCTCCGATTGTTGCTCAGCATCCCTCCTGTTGAACGAGCCGCCCCAAGAGCCGCCCAAGACATTCAGAAGCACAGGGCCTTCAGATCGTATGTATTGCGGGCAGGAACCTGCATCGAGGACAGCACTCGTCCGCTGGCAACTCACCAGCAGCTGTATGGCTCCCGGCGCCATCGATCAGTGCTTTCGCGAGTAGGACAGTTCCTGCCCCAGATTCAAGCAGCCAATGTGGAGCTTAGTGCCCGAATCCAACAGGGCGAAAGCGTCGATATCGAGCAAATCGCCGCCAAAGGAGCACGATACATTCAGATGGTACTGTCGTCGACTCGTCGGGCCATGTCCTGGAGTAGATGGATGTCCCACGGCCAGGGCTTCTGCGTACCGATCGCAATGGAATCTCGGGATCTACGATCGAGGGTGTGAAAATTTGCACTGCCAGCACCATGTCCACTCACCATTCCGAACGATATTGTACAGGATTTGGGGCTCGGCGTATTCGATGTCGAGCCCAAGGCTCGAGAGCGCACCGGGGACGAAATCACTCTGAACCCGAATGAGGCCGCCGAACGGGGGACGGCTCGCAAGAGGCCCAAAATCCAAGTCCTTGGCTCCGAGCCGTCTGAGGCGCCAGAGTCTTTGCAAAAGCGGCAGAAAGTTCCGCAAGAGGGTGATTTAGATCGAAACCAAAGCTGCAACGAAACCGCATTGGACGGGACGGGCATGGTCCAGTCCGACGATATGTACTCGTCGCTCTTACAAGAGCTCTACAATCACGCCGCCCAGTCTCGCCACGAGCTCTTTGCCGAAGGAGAGGATGGGAGCGACGACGAAGCTGAAGACGATGTCGAGAATAACGCTGAATATGATAGTGAAGAGGATAGTGATGGTGGCGAGAGTAGTCCAGATGAGGACGAAGATGAAGACGAAGGCGAGGACGAAGATGACAGCGGCACCGACGATAGCGATGAAGAAGGCAGCACAGATACGGCTGGTGGACAGCATTCTCGAACGGAGGAACTCGGCAATAGATGACCAGACAGCTAGTCTGTCGTGGAGTGTCATCATATCTGTATCTCCTCACAGCACAAATACAACTTCCACAGAATGTGACGGCCACACTGCCTCTATGGATCTTCTTCTGGATGAAAATACATCGATTCGCATCAGACCTGGCATGGCCGATCACCAACGAACCACATGATGCACCCATCCAATCATAAGCGACAGTCTGCTCGTCAGCTGGCTCTCGCCGCATATTTCACCTTCCACTGACCACCCCTCCCTCGAGGTTTCGCTGTTTGGCATCGTGGACTGCAGCATCAGCCGTGTTGCCTCTCCGCCAAAGAGCATGGAAGACCTCCGCGACCCCTTGTCGGATCCATCGAGATATCCGCTCTGCTACCGCATGGCCGAGTCCGGGCCGGTGCTTCTCCGTGAGGTGCTCGAGCGAAGAGGTATGCACTCGGCAGTCATCGTTTGCGCACTGGGTGGCTGACGCATATGGTCGCTCGGGCTGGTGCCGGCGCCCTGAAATATTGCATTTGTTCACGGCGGCCGCTTCCATGGCACGCGCAGGATGGAAACCATATGTTCCTGGAGAAAGCCCGTACTGGAACCTGTGGTGGAAAGGTTGGTTCATGCCATCGCCGCTCTATGCACTCTCAGTTGCGCGAAAGTGCTTCGGGGAACTGGATCGCGGGAGGCAGACCTGTGCGTGATGCTTACTGCTCACCCCTGTTGACGCTGAAGGCTGCCGATTCCGCCTGTCGGACTACGAAAGCTGCTCGTCCTTCCAGCGCATCAATCACTTTCCGAACACGGCCGTTATCACCAAGAAGGTTGTGCACTGCAGTATGCCGCTAGCCTTGCATCAGGGCGATGCCGATGTGTCGAAACAGGAGCTGACAGATGCGTTGCTCCAACGTGCCAAATACAGGACAGTCTCTTCCGTCTGCTGCGTACGATGAAAGGAATCTATGGAAGCGTCTATGACTATTTTCCACAGACGTTCACGCTCCCGAACGACTACACCAAGTTTGTGCGCGTGTACTCTGATGAAGATGAGAAGGGTAAAAAGGTATCATCGGAGGACGAATCCGACGGATTTCACCATCGTCGAAGCATCCTTGCGTGTTTCCTCCTCTTTCATTCTCAATTTTCGGACATGCTTTTCCTCTGCCCGTACTCCAAACCATAGGGCGCATGGATCTGCAAGCCGGCGGATCTGAGCCGTGGACGAGGTATATTTGTGTTCAGAGACCTTACCGAGCTGACGTATGACTTTCAGTAAGTGCCGTACAGCACCAAGTTGCTCGACCAGCGTCACATCGTTTGATCTGTTCCGCCGGATGGGTTGATCTATCGATGCATCCCGCCCCCCTGCAGTCGGAACAGCTATGGCTTCAATGAACTGACGCACTCCTCCGATATGTCCAGTGCCGTCGTCCAGCGATACATCTCTGACCCACAGGTCATATCTGGCTACAAATACGATATTCGATGGTACACAGCCGAACACCGCCTCGTGCAGACACCTATCCTCCTGGTGCATCCTTCGTGCGAGTTGACCGAGTGTCATATGTGGTGGCCTGCTTTCATTCCAAGCAATCGAAGTGCTGACTCTGCTGGTCCCTTTGGATGCATGTCCGCCGACGATTTAGCTATGTCCTTGTGCGCTCATACAACCCGCTCACAATCTACCTGTACGAGGAGGGTCTCACTCGTTTTGCAACGGTAAAGCTACTTCGCTTGGAGAGACAATCCAGCGCAGTATCCCGACGACGACTGATATCAATGTGATTCGATGGCCACGAGAGTTTGCGATGGTGCTCCATGGGACCATGGATCACTCCTCCATTGTGCCACACATATCCCTGGTGGAAGTTTGCGATGTTTCAAGCTGACCGTCGGCTCTTGCAACTCTCGACCGCAAATTCCCCAGGTGCCCTACGACATCAACAGTCTCTCGGACAAATTCGCCCACCTCACCAACACATCCATCAACAAGTACAGCCCAACCCTCCACACGTGCAAAGACGATGTTGGCCCGGGCTGCAAATGGACCCTTGGAAAGCTCAGAATCTACTTTTCGAACCGCGGATGGGACTTTGATCGAGTTTGGAGCAGGTACGCCTGCAGTAAATATTCAACCAACGCGGCACTTGTGGCTGGATATGGGCTGAGATGGTGATTGGCGACTGAACCGGCAATCAAACGTAATTCATTCCCCCATCATCTAATCCCTGATGCTAACGGCTCCTGTTCGAAAGAATGAAAGGCCTCATCATCTTGACACTGCTCCCGCTGGCACCAAATATCAAGCCCGTGTCCAATGGCTGCTTTGAGCTCTATGGGTTTGGTAAGGAGCGAGCTGGTCGCACAGCCACAATCTCCATTGGGTAGTATCATGCATTCTGAAATCTTGGTTGTGCTGACGTTTCAGATATTCTACTCGACCAAGCGATGAAACCATGGTTGCTGGGTAAATGGCGCAAATCGTGCAGACACCCAGTTCGCGCGTGGGAGCTTTGGTGCAGTGCGACACTTTTGCCCCGGGATCCTAATTTCTCGACTTGAATCAGAGGTCAACTTGAGCCCAGCACTCGCGGCGGATACCCAGACCGACCTCGATGTAAAGATTGTGAGTAGTGCTCCGAATTGCGTGGAGCGAGTCCGTTGTGATCCAGTGCTCATCACCCACACTCATTTGCCTTGATAGCCACTTCTCGATGATGTAGTGACTGCTATTGGAATCAAAGAAAGCGATGGAGAAGCCGCCATGCTGGAGGTGTTGGTGAGCATCACACACAGATGTTTGAGCGACGACTGCTGAGAGATCGACACACCTCTAACTGACACTTGTCTACCCACCCACTTGCTCCAGAATCTGGATCAAAAGCCACCAAAGCCACCAAGGTCCCCCATATCGAGGCGAACCTGTAAGCGCATGCGGGACTCTGGTTGAGTCAAATCACATCCGAGGCATCATCATGCGACGGAGGACTAGCATGAAAGTCATTGTTTCTAACTCGCCTCTGGACATCAACAGCGACGCCCAAGATACCAGAAAGGTTCGCGGGCCCATGCTTCCCGGACCGAGTTGGCCAATTCACCAAGATCTACCCATTCAGACTGGGGAAGCCGCAGAGTCTCCAACCCACCAAGGTAGCTGCAACGCGTAGCCCGTTCAAAGCGGTGCACATATACTATCGCTGTAATAGCCATGATAGCTATGATCACCACAACCACAGCAAATGCATAGACCACCACGATATTCACACAAACCAAATGCTTTCCACAGGACAACCTCAGAAGCATTGTCGCAGAAGTTCGAAAGGAGTATCTATCATAGCACCGCTGCAACTCCTCCAGTGCCATTTCATTGGTTTCAGAGCATATCGCGCATATAGGTGTCGGACATGGGATGCGATGAATGAAGCTCGTGTATTCAGGATCCAGAAAATTCAGCCACTGGCCCCAACCGGGCGTGGCCTCGTTTCATTCTCGCGAACGTTGCGAGCGGGCAACAGAGTAATCTCCCCGCAGAGTGTCCGAGATCGGATTTAAGGGAAGTTATATCCAGTGACAGTAATGTTGAGCAGGCTGCCAATGTTGTTGACAACGGCATCGCGGGTCTGGAGCTGGCCGGGAGAGCCGCCGAGCCAGTTGGACTCGATGAAGCGGATGATACTGGCGGGCTCCATAGGGACGTGGGAAATGAAGTTTTTGTTGGCAGCGGCACCGATGACGACGAAGGGAGTACGGGGTCCGTAGGGCTTGTTGTCGACGACGCTACGGGGAGGAGGGGCGACACTGTCGCGGAAACCGCCAGACTCATCCGGAACAAGGATGATGAGAGTATTCTCGGAGTAGATGGACGAGTTCATGATGGTGTCGATGATGCCCTGGCTAAAGTTCTCGCCGGCGGTGATGCTGGACGTGCCGGGGTGCTCGCAGCGAGTGCCGAGGGGCTTGACGAAGGTGACGGCCGGCAGGCTACCGCTGGCAACATCAGAGGCAAAGTTGGTAAAGTCTTGGAAGTAGCTCGAGGACTGGCTGGAGTGGGCCAGGCTGTTGTAGTACAGGAACGGGACATCACTGGGGTCAAAGTACTGGGGCCAGCACTGTCCAGCAACACGAGGGGCATTGTAGCCCTCGGCATAGAAACGGAAGCCAACGTTGCATCCAACCAGGAGATCGGCGACGGTAGGATCGTTGTACATGCGGATGCTGGAGCTGCACCAAGCAATATCGGGGACGTAGGTGTTGTCCTGGAAGACCCAGGCGCCACGAGCAAAGTACATGTCGCTCTGGGAAGAGGCACCGGGGGCAGACTGGAAGAAACGGTCTGCGATAGCATACTCAGAGGCCCACTGCCAGTACTGGCTGGCACCAGTGGAGGAGCCGTCAGCGATGGCGTAGTTGCTGTTGCTAGAGCCGGGGCAGCCGCCCGAGCCGATGTACTTGTCCATGGCACCGTTGTTGATCTCGCAGATCTCGCAGGCATAGGAGTGGCAGGGGTCGAAGGCCAAGTTCGAGGCATCGTTCAGGACGGTGGCAGAGACGCCAGAGACAGTAGAGGCAGCAGCGCAGCAGCTTCGGCCGGTGTTGCAGGAAGGATTGCTGCCGGCGGGAGCCTGGCAGTAGTGGCCGTAGTAGCTGTCGAAGGAGTGGTTCTCGGAGATGACAACGATAAGATTCTTGATGGACGAGGCAGTCTGGCCGCTGGCACGGCACTGGACGTTGGGGGCAGTGACAGTGACGTTGACGGAACCAATGCACCGGAATCCGTTGTTGATACAGTAGTAGGCAGTGTAGACACCAGGGGTGGCGGGGGCCTTAATGGAGACAGAGCCGCTGGCGGGAGGGTGGGCGCCGGTGGCAGTCTGGTCGCCATAGGTGTACTGCCAAGCATCATCAAGGAAGTTGGTGCTAGAAGGAACGCCGCTGGAGGTGAACATGATACGATCATCAGCGTCGTTCACATTGGCGCCACTCCAGGAGATTGTAAGGAAACCGCCGGCAACAACAGAGCTGACGGTAGTGGTGAGGGTCACAGGAGTGATGGGGGTGCAGGACGAGGAGACAGTAAACGACTCCGAAACGGCGCCGATGGTGTATAGATCGTTGATCAGGTAGTAGGCCATGTAGGACGAGGGAGGGTTGGTTTCGGCAGGAACGACAATGTTGAGGACACCCTGGGTGGCATTGTTGGGGCTGGCCGTGCTGATACGGGCCCAGGCGTCCGAGCCCGAGGGGCAGGTGGTGGAGCAGCGGCCGGACTTGTAGAGACCAATCCAGTCCATAGAGCCAGCGGGGGCTTGAGTGGACCAGGGAACGCTGATGGCAGTCTGGGGAGCGATGCACGCAGGGACGCTACCGAGGGTGTATGACGCAGGGCACGAGGGATCGACCTTGAAGGCGGCAGAGAAGGCACCGATCTGGTACTGATCGTTCAGCAGATAGTACGCGCGGTAAGTACCGGCAGCCGGGGCAGCGACCGTGACGATGCCGTTCTTGGCGGTGTTGGGCGAGGTCAAGACAACTCGCTGCCAAGCATTAGAGCCGCTGGGGCAAGAACCACCAACGGCGTTGGTGCAGCGGCCATCGGCGTAGATGCCGATCCAATCCAGGGAATTGACCGAGGAGGAGCCAGTCCAAGAAACCTTGATGAGATCGCCGGGGCGAATGCAGGGCAGAGGGTTGGTGATGGTGTAAGAGATGGCAGCAGCCAGCCTGGCAATGACCAGGAGGAGCGCGGCAGAGCAGACGACCGGGCTGTTCATTGCTGGGATGGAAGGTGCAGGAGTGGTGGTGATGAAAGCAGGCTATTCGCGGCCGGCTATTTATGCTCTCCGGACCGTCCAAAGGCAGGGCGAGAGGGTGGTTGGGTACGAGCCTGCCTGGCCTGCATCCCACGTGGGAGAATAGGGCAACTCGGATGAAGAGCCATGGGGGTTTGCGCAGGACCATGCTGGGAACAGAAGACCGAGACAGATCGCGCGTGCTTTCGTTGGGAGCCAGGAAAGTGTCCGCGTGGGAAACGGAACTCCGACTCCACGCGCCGACGACCAGCCGCGGCTGTGGGGCTTTGACGCAGCCGCGGCGCAACCAGAACGGGAGCACCAGCCACAAACCGAGTGGCCCACGGCGGCCAGTGCGGGCGGAAACAAGCCCAAGTGGTTCTCTGGACGAAGGCGAGCGCATTGGTGGATGGACGGTGGGGCCATGGGCTTTGTCCAGAGCGAGCGATCGGCCTCCCCAAAGTCGCACCGGGCGAGGTATGGAGCGACTCGTGCTTTCTCGCGTGGGAGCGGACCCGAAAACGTGGCGTAGCTGCAAAGGCTTTGGACGGGCCTGAGTGGACTGTCCGGGTGGCCGGCGGGGACCGGTCTCGCGGAAGAAAGGATGGACCAGGCGAGCCGGGTAACGATGAAACATATACGATGAGGATAAGGCCGTCCGTCGTGCACCGCTCTGGGATCCTTGCCGGCATGGCGGCGCCAACGCACGCGATCGGAGCAACCAGTACGCTCAAGAGCATCGATCAGGAGGGTGCCTCGTGGGAAAGATTACGGCGTGCCGAGCCCGAAACGGAATCACAATCGGGTGCGCATCGATCCGAGCTTGTCTGCGATGGCATTCAAGTCACAGCGGAAAAGTGCGTGTGGGGAGTGGCTGAAAACGGGGCGGGAGGGCCCAGAGTGGTGCGCAAAGTGGTGCACTCAGAAAGAAAAGAGTGGAGGGAGGTGGGGCCGGCATTGGGACGGTGCAAGAGCGGGTGGGCCGGGCCGGGGGCAGCGGGAGAAGCGTGGGTAAGATCAGCCACCATGGAAAAGTTCAGTCGAGGAGAGGCAGACATCGTGCAAGAGACAAACGGTGCGAGCCGGAGTAGAACGGAACAGCAATGAACTATGGAGGATACACGATGATGGAGTGCATGGCATGGATATCGGGGAGCGATGGCGAGCAGAAGGCGTGAGAATGGAAGGTTTATGGACAAGATCTCGCCAGACACGAGACTCGTGTGTCAGGGAAAGCAAATGTAAACAGAAGCAGAAGCAAGTGCGAGTCATGAGCAGAAGCAACATGTGCAGCCAGCGAACAGCAAATAGGGACGACAAACAAGAATACCGGGTTGGCGAGCAAGTGAGACTGCCATTCTGATACCCTCCGGAGCGGTG
Source organism: Polychytrium aggregatum (assembly GCF_025602895.1). Lineage (NCBI taxonomy): Eukaryota > Fungi > Chytridiomycota > Chytridiomycetes > Polychytriales > Polychytrium > Polychytrium aggregatum. The sequence goes on along the minus strand of NW_026516229.1, from coordinate 169,836 downwards.
GCGAACGGGGACAGCGAGTGGAGGCCGGAAGCACGAGCGACAAGTGAGGACACCGGACAGGAGCGGAACAGCAGCCATGGCCAGAACAGCAACGATAGCAGGGACAACAGCCACAGCCACAGCCACAGCCACAGCCACAGCCACAGCCACAGCCACAGCCAGAGCCAGAGCAGCAGCCATCAAGAACAACAGCCACGACAAGAGCAGCAGTCACAGCACGAAGATGGACTTTGCTGCGGGTGCCGGTGTTCTGTGCAAAGTCGGGTGGCGGCTGGACTGCAACTGCCGGACAAATGCCATTGTATAGACACAGCTGAGAAAAGTGATCACCGACGCCGTGTCCGAGTGGTTATGGAGCTTGACTAGAAATCAAGTAGGCTCTGCCTGCGCAGGTTCGAGTCCTGCCGGCGTCGCTTGAGGGCTGATAGTGTAGTGGTAGCATACCTGCTTCGGGTGCAGGTGGTCGCGGGTTCAAACCCCGCTCGGCCCCAATCTATTTTTTCGCTGCTTGTCTCTCCCTTGCTCGCTCCTGTCTCCTCCTTGCTCGGGTGCATCGTGCAGAGGCCTCGGTGCTCAGTGGTCGTGCCGTGTCGCTGGCCCGAGCCAGTTTCATCGAGTTTGGGGACAGCCCCCGTGTGGTCCGTCGGGTCATGCGTCGCAATTGTTGCTGACTCTCACTCGGTCCCGGCTTTGCCACATGTGTACATATCAGTCTTGCTGTTTCATGAACCGCTTTCTTTGCTCCCGGCACAGACTGCGGCATCAGCATTTTGGTCGGTGCATGGTTTGTCGCCGAGTCTGAGGCCGTAATAACCACCTCCGCGCTCCTTGTCTACAACCAATGTCATACACATCCCAACACCATTCGGCGGACTCCTTGCTGACCGCAGATGCTCAGTGGAGAAGAAAAAATTGAAAACCATGGTTTCTGACGAAACCGCCGACTCAACAAAAGAGAAATTCCACTGGGGCCGAGCGGGGTTTGAACCCGCGACCACTTGCACCCAAAGCAAGTATGCTACCACTACACTATCAGCCCTCAATTGTTGAGTCCGTCGCAGATTTTTCGCTACATAAAATTATCATCCTTCCACTACCAACAGCCAATCCAGAAGGAAACCAGACACCGCAGTTTTACATTTCATTCAGAAAAACACGGGACACACCCCTGCCATGAACATGTAGTATATGATGGGCTCGCATCAAGCTAAACCATAAGAAATAAAGCAGATCACTTTGGTAGCCTCTGAGTGAAGACCACCAGTCGCTCTCCGGTCTCCACACAATCGACATGTACACTGGACTCGGAGTGCCAGCAGTGAATGGTGCTCTTGGACACACTGAGTATGGAGGCAACGTTTCTCAGGCTTTGGATGAGGGCGTAGCACCGCATCACAGAAAGGTCATGGCCAGCACGCGATGGTATTTGGTAATGGAATATTCGGTCAACGACCATACAGGCTATCGCTGACAACATGGACACAGTGGAAACGGCAACAGTCCCGTTTTCTGAGTCGAGGATACCAAGTGCGGTTGCCCGCCGCATGTCCTCCACCAAGCTGGCTCCCCAGCCAAGCCCCCTTTCTCCCCCTGCCGTGCCGTCCTGTCCCGTTGCCGCCGCAGATGTCTCTTGGTGGGGAAGCTGCTGCGAAATCCTCGGCTGCTGTCCCTCACACCTTGCCAAGACACGTGTCCGCTTTTTTTTCTGTTGGCCGTGCTCCTATTTATTGATCGGGTCGTCGCCGTCCGCTTCGACCAGCATCTATCCACTCACACCACTTCGCCCACACTCGACACTCGACACTAATCACCCCTCGCATCTCATTCACCATGGCTGTCCGTAAGTGTCTGCACATTGCTTGGAGCGGCACTAGGAGCTGCCCATTGACGCCAAATCCCAACAATCCAGGTGCCCAATTCGAAAACTCAAACGATATCGGCGTTTTCTCTCGCCTCACAAACTCTTATGCCCTCGTGGCGATCGGCGGCTCGGAGAACTTTTACAGGTGGGCAGTTCGCTAGCCACATCCTGCGTCCTGCCGCGCCGAAAGGTGCAGTCTCTCTCGCTTCAGCGCTTCGGATCGTCACCGCTAATCGATCTGCTCTGCGGGCACCATCCTTGGCTGTAGTGTCTTTGAGAGCGAGCTCGCCGATGTCGTCCCTGTCGTCCACACCTCCATCGCCGGCACTCGAATTATCGGCCGGCTGACCGCTGGAAATCGCCATGGCTTGCTTGTCCCAAACTCGACGACGGATCAGGAGCTGCAGCATCTGCGAAACGCCCTTCCGGACCAGGTCGCCATCCAGCGAGTCGAGGAGCGACTCTCGGCGCTGGGGAACGTCATCGCCTGCAACGACTATGTTGCGCTGGTACACCCTGACATTGATCGGGTGAGTCTTTCAATCCGACCAAACCGACATGCCGCCGCGATCCTCGTAACCCGCTGATCCGTGGCTGACTTTGATCATCGCGCTCCTGTTTCCTCGCAATCGGTTGATAGGAAACCGAGGAAATCATTGCCGATGTTCTCAAGGTCGAGGTCTTCCGACAGACCATCGCCGGCAATGTCTTGACCGGCAGTTACGCGGCTTTTAGCAACCAGGGCGGCATCGTCCACCCCAAGACGTCGATTGAAGATCAGGATGAACTCTCTGCCCTCCTGCAAATCCCGCTGGTTGTAAGTAGCATATCTTCGTCCCTGCTCCACCCCGCCTTGAACACAGCCTGGCCACGCACCGCCGTCTGCTGGCCCACCTTGGCCTGGAACAGCACACTGGTGCTGATTTAGTTGCCATGCATCCGACCCGCAGGCCGGAACAGTCAACCGCGGCTCCGATATGATTGGAAGTGGGCTGGTCGTCAACGACTGGTGTGCCTTTGCCGGTCTGGACACCACCAGTACCGAACTCTCTGTCATCGAGAGCATCTTCAAGCTGCAAGACAGCCAGCCGTCCTACGTCGTCAACCAGATGCGCGACTCTTTGATCGACAGGTTGGTGCCCCACTCTTGACTATGAAGATGCATTCAGAGCGCTCACGAGCTGTTTCTAACACTATACTGCTGTCGATGTTCTCCTCGCAGCATGGCGTGATCTACGCTCGGCCCTCAATAAACTAGTTCACCGTGATCATGGAACGGACCCTGCTTGAGTGCAACGGCACCCTCTTCTGATTCCTGAATACACGCCCATCTGCCTTGGACGGCACCTACCCACCCTCGATTTCAATGCCATGTTGTTTCATTGAGCGCGGGATATCGCCGCCAGCGCTGTCAGGGCGTGCGTGCGATATGGATGCATGTTAGATGTGACCATCTGTGGGCCCATTATATTCTCTGAATCGAGTCGGCCAAGACAACAGCGCCGTCAATGGCGGTATCGAATTGATAAAATACGTGCATGAAACCAGTCCAGCACCACTACGATCGTGCGCCTTGAACATTGGCATTTTGCTGGAGTCGGAGCGGACTCGGATGGGCTGGGTCACCCCCGCTGGCTCTGCTGAATTGGAATGTCGCCACCCAACGCATTGTTGATCGGACTGTTGCTGTGGTGATTGGCACGGCGATGGCGGATCGTTTGGGCGAGCTGTTGACGATGGCCGTCCCATCGTCTTCCATCGATGGTGGTCCTTGACATAGTTGTGAAATCCCATCCTTGATAATTATCCGCCATTGCTCGCTGCCAGCTACCGCAGGCTTGTATTCCAACAGCATCCGACCGCCTCCTGTTGATCATACACTCCGTATCCGAACGATGGCGCTCTCGAACGATAGCCGGCATCAGATTCGGCTAGATATAGTCAATCCAGCCGTCCTCACACCGGACGACGAAGTTGACGAGTTTATGAATGGTTATCTTTCCGAAAACAAGCTGGTTAGTACAGCTGGACGAAGCAAGATGTCCACGCCGAGGCCATTCGTGGGGGCTAGAGTATTCCTAGCGAGGGATCGGATTCGAGCCGTGACGAAACAAGAACCCTTATCCCTCTGAGGTGCCGATATTTCCCTCTCGTCTAAATGTGACCTTCATTTGGTTCTCTGTATGGTGCCCCCTTAGCGAACTATGACTGGCATGAAGGATCTCCGGAAAGTCAAGACCATGGAGCTCCAAGCAGATGTGAGAAGAACAAGTCTTTCGAATCTCGGTAATGGTTGCGGCAGACGGAGAGTCGAGCCCAGCAGACGAGCCCAGCAGACGAGCCCAGCAGCCGGGCTGGTGCCTGGGAACTCTGTGCTGAAACATCACAAACACCCATTCCCGTTCCAGGAAAATGGATTCCCAATATTCAGCAGCTCAAATTGAACCATAGCTACATTCCCACGATACGGTCAGATTGGCGTTATCGCTGCAGTACTTTGCAATCCCGTCGATGTGACTCTGTTCAACTCGTTTGGCCTTTGCTGACACTCGATGCATTCATAGGGACATGGGCGTGGGGTTCTCGTGCCTCAGTATCCTGTGGATGTCACAGTGCGACCTTGTTGAGCTCGATGGCATCGGGTCTCTTTCGCTTCTCAAGGTCCGTGTCAGAGCCGGGCAGAGTGCCGCTAGCAGCCACGAATGCAGGTGGCGGATGCCGGTTGTTGTGGGCGTCGGTTACAGGATGTGGGCACGGCAGCCGAGCAGACATTGTCCGCGATTCTGATACTCGTTCGGTGTTCTCCCCAGGAGCTGTACCTCTCCTACAACGCTATCCAGGACCTCAGCTCGCTCAGCATGCTCGACTGTCTGGAAATCTTAGATTTGGAAGGGTATGTACCTTGATATTCTGGCCACGCAGCTCCAAGCCGAGCGAACGGGCAGCGATAGCAAAGTCGAGCTCCTGCTTCATTGTACTGACACATGACCCGACACCAGGAACTGCATTGACGACTACGATCAAATTGAAAACCTTGCGCTGTGCCCACTGCAAGAGCTGACGCTGCAGAACAATCCCATTTTCGACAACCCTGAGCAGACGGACGAACCACTACAGCGCTCCAGAGAGCAGGAGGAATACCGCGAGGCTCTGTATCGACACAAAATAGCCACGACATTACCAGATTTGAAACTTCTTGACGACAAACGGATCACATCCGCAGAAATGAATCATCCACCTTGCCGACCCGGCTCGGCCAATCTGTGGGCAATGCGCTCCGACAAGGGAGCCACGAGCGAAATCAAGTCAGAGTCAACCGATGCGACAGAGTCATCATCCAGACCAAGGTCGGTCAGCTCCGGGCGGCCGAAATCCGCACCACTCAACCCATTTGCGGCAGGCGGACTGAACAAGTACTTTCCCGACAGCGACGACGATGCCAGTTCGAGCTTCACGCATGGTAAGCAACTGCCCTATACAAACCAACTGGTCGGGTGGCCATGGCTCTGGAAGTAGCACTGCGATGCCGTGGCTAATATCTATGAACCACATTCACCGAAATGTGGAGGCACTGGAGAGGTGATGGCCGGCAATCCCATTCTATTTCTGCGGTCGCGAAAGCACACATGGGCAGCAGAAAGCTCAGAGCCGCTGGCACAAGCAGCTCAACCGGCATCGGCTTTCAGCGCCTCTGCGGCCAATGTCCCGTATTTCTCCAGCGGGGCTGCCATACCGCCGCTTGCGCCCCGACCCCCGTCACCGATGCAGGCACGGCCATTTGCGAGGCGAAAGCCATCGGCGGCGTCTGCGGGTCACACGCGGTCGCCGTCGACGAGATCCGAGAAGCCAAGCTCTACCGACAGTCACTGGCATACACAAGTGCCTGGTGGTCATCATGCATTGCAAAGCTCGTTTTCGCCGAAACCCCCGACACGAGATCCAGCCACCGCGCCTGGGTCGCTGGCCTCAGCAGAGGCCGGCAACAATCCCCAAATGAACCCTCTTTCAAGCAACGAAGACGGCAGCGATAGCAGCCAGCTTGTGATTCGACGTCAGGGAAGGACGATACGAGCACGAAAGCAAAGTCACATGAAGTTGGCCGCACTACCGCACAGTCCTTTCGCAATCGGAACGGACGCGGAGATAGCTGCGCGGCTGGGCGAATATTCGAGTCCAGCTCCGACATCGATGATTACACTTTGATCAGGAACACCCTTTCAATAGCTTTGCACACGTCATTCAAGGGGAGGGGACAGATCCGCCGAATGGTGTTGGGATGTGTATGACATTGGTTGTAGACAAGGAGCGCGGAGGTGGTTATTACGGCCTCAGACTCGGCGACAAACCATGCACCGACCAAAATGCTGATGCCGCAGTCTGTGCCGGGAGCAAAGAAAGCGGTTCATGAAACAGCAAGACTGATATGTACACATGTGGCAAAGCCGGGACCGAGTGAGAGTCAGCAACAATTGCGACGCATGACCCGACGGACCACACGGGGGCTGTCCCCAAACTCGATGAAACTGGCTCGGGCCAGCGACACGGCACGACCACTGAGCACCGAGGCCTCTGCACGATGCACCCGAGCAAGGAGGAGACAGGAGCGAGCAAGGGAGAGACAAGCAGCGAAAAAATAGATTGGGGCCGAGCGGGGTTTGAACCCGCGACCACCTGCACCCGAAGCAGGTATGCTACCACTACACTATCAGCCCTCAAGCGACGCCGGCAGGACTCGAACCTGCGCAGGCAGAGCCTACTTGATTTCTAGTCAAGCTCCATAACCACTCGGACACGGCGTCGGTGATCACTTTTCTCAGCTGTGTCTATACAATGGCATTTGTCCGGCAGTTGCAGTCCAGCCGCCACCCGACTTTGCACAGAACACCGGCACCCGCAGCAAAGTCCATCTTCGTGCTGTGACTGCTGCTCTTGTCGTGGCTGTTGTTCTTGATGGCTGCTGCTCTGGCTCTGGCTGTGGCTGTGGCTGTGGCTGTGGCTGTGGCTGTGGCTGTGGCTGTGGCTGTTGTCCCTGCTATCGTTGCTGTTCTGGCCATGGCTGCTGTTCCGCTCCTGTCCGGTGTCCTCACTTGTCGCTCGTGCTTCCGGCCTCCACTCGCTGTCCCCGTTCGCCACCGCTCCGGAGGGTATCAGAATGGCAGTCTCACTTGCTCGCCAACCCGGTATTCTTGTTTGTCGTCCCTATTTGCTGTTCGCTGGCTGCACATGTTGCTTCTGCTCATGACTCGCACTTGCTTCTGCTTCTGTTTACATTTGCTTTCCCTGACACACGAGTCTCGTGTCTCTGCTATCAGCAGCATTTTGTCACCGTGAATGGAGGAATATGTATATTCAGGATCTAACAAGCGGATAACGGCCTTGAAGGCAAGATGCAATAGCTTGTTTTGTGACCACTGTCGCGTCCACGTCCCAAGTCCATCAAAGTAACCTGATACGAACACACCATCGCAGTGTCTTGGCTCGGCTGGGCCCGTTGTCGATCAAAAACGGTCGCGCTCTCGGCCCATTCGCTTCTGGATGCGCTCCAGCTCGCGCTTTGCGTCGCATTGGGGAAAGTTGTTCAGATCGTAATACTTTGGCGCAATCTCCAGCAGCCACTCGCCGCGAATATCGGTCACCGTTCGAATGTAGTGCTTGCTGGTCAACACGAACTCATTGTATAGCACCCATTCGGGTTTCTTGTTCATGCACGAAGAGGGGTGCAGCTGGACAACCTATGGAAATACATTGCAGACCCAAAGGCAGTATTAGGCATCTCAACCAACGCGTTGGGTTATCCTTTCCATCACACACCCAGCGTCTGTTTGGTCGGTGAAGCGATGCCGATTCCATCTGCCAGATCCATCCGAGCCAGTAACAAACCTGGTTGTCTTTGGTAGTGAGATACTGCTTTCCGCTTCGCTCAAGATGGGCCACTTGCATAAAGAAACCCGCCGTCAGAGACTTTCGGATGTTCTGGTAATAACGGCGGTCGTCGGGGCTCATACTCGGGCCACGAATTTCGAATCGGTCCATGATGCGTTTGAGTTGGGTCCGAACGTTGTCGGCGGACTTCATCACACGATGATTGAGGTAGTTGTCCCAGCACCACTTGGCATCTTCTTTGCCCTCTCCTTTGTATGCCACAAAGGTATTGAGCAGCGTGAGGTGATCGCCATCTTGATGATCAAATTTCTGCTTGGCCTCATCTGCTCGTTTGCGCTGGTCGCTGGGGCGAATAAAGCAATTGGGCACCGACAGCATCGCGATGATCGTCAGGGCTTCTTCGACACAGGAGAACTGGGGCGAGGAGATCAGGACCTTGGCAAACTGGGGATCCAGAGGGAACTCAGCCATCACTCCGCCGAGTTCCGTCAGGCCACCTTCGTCGTCGAGGGCGCCGAGGTAGTTGAGCATTTCCAAAGCGCGCATGAGCGTTTCGGGAGCTAGGGGCAGAAAATACACCATCGATGAGTTGTCATCCAAGCGGAAGGACACAAGTGCCACGATTGGCTTTGGCTCCGCCCATGGTCGCAACAACCTACCTGGCGGGTCCATAAAATCAAAGTGCACAAGGTCGTCAATCTGGAGCTTCTTCAGCTGCAGGACAGTGTTGCCCAGGTTGCTTCGAAGAATTTCAGGGTAGGTTTGCTCCTGTAGATCTTCAAGGAAGGCCTTCTCTGTGTAGAGCCGGAAGCACTTCCCCGGGCGGGTGCGCCCGGCACGTCCCGAGCGCTGCTGGGCACTCGCTCTGCTAATGGGGCTGACCAGCAGACTCTCCACACGGACTCGTGGGTTGTACACCTTCTGCTTTGTGAATCCAGGGTCGATCACGTAGACGATACCATCGATCGTCAGGGAGGTTTCCGCAATGTTAGTTGACACGATACATTTGCGGCCGGCCGGCCCGCCTTCAAATCGTGGTGGGGGAGCGTCCTCGAAAATCTTCTTCTGTTGGATTGGCGGCAAGCTGGAATAGAGCGGTATCACTTTGAGCTCTCCAATCGCCTTGGGCTGGGTCTGCATCAGATTGTCAGCTTCGCCCTTGATCTTGCGACAAGCATCCTCGATCTCCTCTTCACCAGTAAGGAAGAGCAGAATATCGCCCTCATCCTCACACGCGTGGATCTGGAGGGCGGTGCGGATGGCAGCCTCGAGATAATCCCGCTCTGGCTCCGGGGTGTAGTAGATCTCCACCGGGAAAGTGCGGCCGGGTACCATCTGTATCATGCAGCCGTATCGGAAGGATAGGAGGGGCCAAGTCAGTCGGTATCTTTTGGGGGAGGAGCTGTACGCGAATGCCTTGCACTGTTGCAATCCATAAGATGCCTGGAGACGGCGGCAGCTGCTCTTGACCAAAACCCACCATCAATGGAGCATTGAAATACTTTTGGAACTTTCCGGCATCGAGCGTTGCACTCATGACAACGAGCTTGAGATCGGGCCGCCGCGCGCACACCTACAAGGCGTGGAATGGGTAATGTGAGTGCGTCGGCGTTGTTGAATGCGAGCATATGAACGAGGTTCGGGCTGAAATTGCAGGGATCCTTGCCGAATCGACAATCGAGCCGCATTCAAACACAAGCCATTCGGTGATCGCATCGCTGTTGGATACGGTCCTCGACACTCTCGATCAGTTTGTGTACCTCTTTAATCAATCCCATGAGAATGTCGGTGGCCAGGGTTCTTTCGTGGGCCTCATCGAGAATGATGGCTGAATATCTTGACAGATTTGGATCGGTCATTGCCTCACGCAACAGCATACCGTCGGTCATGTACTTGAGCATCGTGCTGGACGAAGTGCAGTCCTCGAAACGAATGCTGTAGCCGACTTCGGATCCAAGCCGGCAGTCCAGCTCGTCCGCCACGCGCTGGGCGACAGACATGGCAGCCACACGACGAGGCTGGGTGCACGCAATCATCTTGCCCTTGGTCTGGGGCTGCTCATCATAGCACAGGAATTGAGGGATTCTGATCGAGACCGACAGAGTGGCGCCGGGGACAGCGAGATATTAGAAACGCCGTCCGGTTTCGAGCGGTGTTTTGGGGGGGGGGCAGGCGTATTCGGCCATGTGCGGCGTCTGTGGCGGGGTTTCTCGACACCTGGTGCGATCACTTACTGGGTGGTTTTGCCGGAGCCAGTCTCTCCAACCAGGATGACCGTCTGGTTCTTGTGGATCAAGTCAAGAAACTCCTGACGCTGCTTGTTGACGGGGAGCTTTCTCCGCTTCTCCAGGATATCGCGGTACTTTTGTGAAAATGGCTGGCCTGTGAAAGGGTTGGTGCTTCCGCTTTCGAGCGCCTCTGCTTGCGCGGCTGTGGTATTGCCAGCAACCAATTTCACAGGAGCATTGAGATGCGCCAGGTATGGGTTGTTAGTTGGGTTGCCCGTCTCTTTGAATTCGGTCTTGGATTTTTTCTTGGGGCGCTGGTCGGCCATGCTTGTGTGCCTCTCAGATGGTCGCGATGGGATGATCTATATGCTGCGCCGGCGTGCAATGATATGCTGCTGCCGGATGATATTTGGGCAGGTCGGTGGATCGACAGAGGGGTCGTGATGCAGCCCTGTCGGCTTTATGCTGTTGATCGCTCGGGGCTGATGCGGGAACAGACGCTTGCGGGTCCGAAGCGGCTGAAGTCGACTCTGCCCCCTCGAAAAAAAAAGTGAGTGTGGCGTAGCAAGCCTGTCGCGCCGATCCGGCCGACACAACAGGCCCAGCGATCCGGCATGATCGCATGGACAGCGCCGCAGCAGCACCTCTGGACGGACGGAGCCGTGCGATGCGATGCGGCAACCGGGTGCATGGTGGCGTGGTTGACGGTAGAGTCTCACGGGGCGGCCGGGCGGGTGGTTGAGCGCTGCACCGACATCCGCATCAACATCCACATCCGCATCCTGGTTCACACCCACTTTGCCAAGCAGCGACGAAAGGGCCGGACGAAGGGCAATTATATTTGCAATTAGGACAGATGGCGTGCGCAGTGGGATTATTCGGCCTTGGCTGCATCGCGCTTTCGGATTTCCTCGATGCGCTCGGCATAAGGGTCCGGCCTGGGCAGCGCATGGGCGCCTTGGCTGTTTCGCTCGTGCAGCTCCGGGAAGCTCAGGCCCTTGACGCTGGTCTGTTGCTTGACTCCGGCATAAGACAGTCCGGAAAAGACCGAGAGGACGGCGGCGTGGAAGACAACCTTCTGGATGGAGCCGGCTGGTGCATGCGCAAGGATGTCCGTTCCAGTCGTCAATTGTTGGTTCAGCAAAGATCGACCAGCCACATGCCACATCCATATGTTCGTGTGTATGAAGCCGATCGTGCGTCATCAAATCGCGGTCGATTAAAGCATATAGGTGTCGATTTGGGTCAGATGCCGCGGTTTATCGAGGTTGCCATGGGGTCGATAAACAGGTATCTGTTAGCGAGAAGCTCAGAAGACTACAGCACATCCTCATCCGACTGTTGGCGCTGCAGCAGCATGCGGACATGGAGAGCACCGATGCAGCACAGAGATTATGCGACATGTCTGATCCATCGTCGCAGTTTCACTCTGCAGCTGGCGACTGACCTTTGACTCCAAAGATCGAGCCAGCGACAGCACCGGCGATCGACGCGTTGAGCCAGTCGTCGGTGTGGCGAATGTGGGCCGATGCGCAATATGCTCCGTATGCAGATCCAAAGACAGCACCTATTTGATCGAGCCGCAGAATGTCGCCGATGAGCACAGAGGTCGGAAAGCTCTCGCCAACCCGAGTCGAACATGGTGATCCAGAGACACGGCCGAGCCGCCACAGCTTTGTCGGCTCGGCTCCAGCGGCATCGGCCAGCCATGTGCCGCAAGACGGAAAGCACAGGCGATGCATGACAAGTACCCATCAGTCCAGATCGCGCAAAGGAATCGCGGACGACGACATTCGTGGGGGCGGCAGTCCACCAGCCTACTGAGGCGCCGAGCACGGAGCCGAGCACCAGGCCGGTGCCGGTGGCCTTGAGGGCCTCGGCGACACAGCTCGCCTCCAGGACATTGGTGGCGAAGAACGGGTGCTTCCTGATGTCAAAGTTGTTGGGAACCCACGACATTTTGGGCTCGGCTTGGATATCGGGGTGCGAGGGAACAGACGATGGTCGGCGCGGGCGAGGAACGGCACCCACAGCCGGCACTTGGTCGCCAGCAAGAACGGCCGCAAAGGCAAAACCGGGCTCGCTGCCGGCCATATGAAATCAATTCATTTGGCGGGATTAATGAGCGCGGCGCGCCTGCTGCTGTCGCACGGCGCCGGCGCGCCCCTTGCTGCTTGCTCCGACCTCCGACCGGCCCTCGCCGCGTCGTGCGCTTTCCCAGGGTGTTCGTGCCGACTGGAACGGCCTCTGCCCTGGTTCCGGCTTGGATCGCCCCCAGACCATGGATGCCTCTGCCGCGCCAAAGACCCACCATCCATCGTGGATTTCCGTGGCTCCGGAAAAGAGCCCGGGCTTCCCGCAGCTATCGAGTCTGCCCAATATGCTCCTCGACAGGGCGGCTGCGTCTGCAGCACAGCCATTCCTTTCGTCACGGAACTCGACGCTTCCTGCTCCAGCCAAGAAGGCTGCAAGCTCATCGCTCGGATCTCGGCCCCAGCCCCCCAAGTTCCAGACGGCTGGGACTCAATCGCTCCGGGCGGACGAATCTACGATCCGCACGACTTTCCCTTCACAGCCCACCGAGAGCTCTCGGGCACACACGAAGACGAAGCCATCGGCGACAAAGCCATCGGAGGCGAAAGGAATCGATCGTATCGGTCTCTCCGGCACATTCTCGAACCTGTGCAACTCAGACCGAAGAAGACTTCTCGCTCTCATCCATCAGCTGGCGGTTTCGGAGCAATCGAGACAGCGGCTGGGGACAGCGCTCAAACAGCTCGAGAGCCAGAATGCTACTGTTCGAGCCGATCTGGATCACGCCCGACGGGAAGTCAGCGATTCCCAGGTCAAGTACTCAGGTAGGATCGTGCGAGCTGCCTTTCTGGCGTTGGGCTACGGTGTGAGCATCACCTCTGCGGATATAGTCATGGCTGACCGCATATTCAGCGACTTGGATGAAACTGCAAGGAAGAGCAGCGAACGAGCTTGCCTCGGGGATAGCGTTCACACCGACTGATCTGAACACCCTCCATACCCATCTATTCTGCCTGGGAAGAGCTACTGGAGTCGCTTCAGAGTGCTCAAAGTCTCGCAGACCAGTACTTGGCCGAAAACCAGAAGATCGAGACTCGGGGCGACTCTGCCGATCATGACGGACTGCTCGTGAAGCAGCTGGAGGACAGCATTAGAGCATTGCTAAAGGTTCGTGGAGTCGCCCGTGGGTTCTGGCTGAATGTAAAAACATTCTCACGTTATAATTCCATGGTCGCTGCCATGCTTGCCCCTCCGCTCGCTCGGCCAAACGATTTCTTTGGATCATCAGGAAGAATTCCAGAAGCTCCAGGACTTGCTGCAGTCGTCAATTGAGGCTCATCAACAGGCCTTGTTGGTAGCGGGTAAAGGCTCTCAGACCATCTCAACAGCCGCGCCGAACTCGTCCAGCCAATCGATTCCGCACGAATCTCTTGGCGATTCCATCGAAGCCGACCCCTCGCTGTCGTTTGGGCAAACCACATCGATGCAGCGATTGCTGATGGCGATTTTGGAGCGGCGACGAAGAGGCACTCCCGGATGTGATCTCCAGACGAGCTCGTCTGCCCCGGTTCTCACAGTCACCCCAGTCTCAGATTCGAGCCACAGCGAGCCCATATCAAAGCCGCGGTCGTCCGGCACTGTCAAAGCGCAAGTCAGCCGGCTGCTGCAGGTTGCTCGCTCCCACAGCCCGTCCAATCCGAGCCACTCCCGTAGCGAAGCTTCTGACTCTGACTCGTCTGAATCCGTAACCCCATCCGAGTTTACGTCGGTATCGAACCATGACAATCACAAAGAGCAAGCCGATATCCGCGATCGAGAATCTCCTGTTCTGTCCTGGGCTAGCGACAGTCCTGCGTCGCAGGCCCTCTCTGAAGGGTCACCGCGACTCCCAGGGCGGACGAGGCCAAGCAGAGATCATGGCCGGGCCGGCTCAGCACACGCAAGATCCTCGTCAGGGCGAAAGCATACAGTCGATAGCACTGACGACTGGCACGACACAGGCTCAGAGTCGTCCCCACAGTCTATCCGACAGGAAGCGCTGGGCCCTCACAACCATCGGCGACGAGAGCCGGGACCCAAAGCGCTCGATCGCCAGATATCTGTTTCGCAGCCGAGCCCACCGAGCAAGATCAAGCGGAGCGTGTGTGCACCTCGTCCACCCAGTCCGATTCGGCAACAATCAATCGACTTTGTCGATGCCCGGCACCTCCATCCACCAACCAGCATCTCGAAGTCTTCGCGCAACAAACAGCAGCTTCACGGACACAACTCGAGGTACCTTCGGTCGCAGCCGTATCCGCCACATCGTCAATATCCTGAAGCTCGCCATTCCCACCAATTGCACAATCGCAATCTTGGCCATGCCGGAGGCTGGGATGCCCCCGACTATATCCCACCTGCCATACGCTTTGCGGTACCTCACGCTGCCCCCGCTGCCCGGGCATCTGCCGTTCTTCCAAATACCCGGCTACATGCATTCCAACCCAAACCAATTGAGCCGATCCTCTCCTCTGACCAAATAGAGGCCAGTGATTCGATGTCGTATCCGTGTGCGTCGCGGCCAGACCAGAGCTTGCTCTTTGCAACAGATACTTCAATGGTCCAGTCGCTCTCGTCAATCCTTGAATCGATCGGCGATAGAGAGTCGGACTCGATCCCCACCCGCGATTCCCCGGGGGAATACTATCCAAAGCAGCAAGCTTCGTCGCAGCCTCAGCGTACTCTGAGAGCCAAGGAAACCCCACCCACCCGTCTAGTTGCAGAAAAGCATCGCATCGTCCGCCAAACCCGTCCTGTTCAGTTTCACAAACCGGCAAATCGAGGATCAGCTGTGGATGATGGGCATTCGCTTGGATCTCGCGGCACGGCATGCACAGAGCTTGATGATCTCATTTACTGTCTGAATGATATGTAACTGCACATTCGCGAGGCATTACACAGGTTGGGCGAGAGTAGCTACGCAGCGAAATTAGCACTGGGTTACAGGCAATCCAATAAAAAACGGGACACCCGGGTTTTTGACCATTCATCGAATATTTTGTTACCCAATGTTATCGCGCGCTGGCCATGACCATTCGCCACACATCCGACTTTCGCACCGCCGCATTGCGATGCTACGCCCTCATCCATAGCCTGCGTAAGGTCGCCTCCATATTCAGTGTATCCGAGAGCACCATCCATCGATGGCACCGAGGATGCAAGCTGGATGACCCATCCCGGGTCCCAGCTCGCAGATCCACTTTCTTCGAGCAGGCATGTCCAGTCATTCGCACCCTGATTGAACAGGACCCGTTCCAGACTGGTCCTGTGTTGCGATGCAAGCTCGAGTCCATCCTCCAGAAGAAAGTTTCACTCTCACTCTGCCACACTGCCATCCAGCGAGCAGGTCTCTCACACAAGAGGGCAACACACCTCTACAAGTCCAAGCGACTGGATGAGCGAGTGGCACAGTTCAGGGACCAGGTCCGCTCCATCGACCCACGACGATTCGTTTCTGTCGATGAGACAGGGATCAGGAGATCCATTTTCCCTCTTTACGGATACTCGCCGAAGGGTGCTCCGCTTCGCCAGCGCAATCACATGAAGCACAAGTCTGTCTCGGCTGCATTTGCAATCAACCACTCTGGTGTGCTGCATCGCATGTACATCCCCACATCATTCAAGACACACTCGATGGTCGAGTTCTTTGAGCGAGCGACCTTCCCAGACGACTCTGTGATTGTGATGGACAATGTCAGCATGCACAAGACAATGGCTGTCCTGGACTGCATCGAGCGCCGAGGATGGTCAGTGATCTTCACCCCACCTGCTTCACCCGACTTCAATCCCATCGAGAACTTCTTTGGGATTGTGAAGCATCAGTACAGGAAGGTGGCAGCGCTGAATGCGTCCGAGGGGTTCAGAGTCGGGATGGTGACCCTGTTTGAGTCTGCCGTTCGGAGGGTGCTTCCAGATGTCTTCCCACGGCTGATTGAGCGAGCGATGCGCTTCTGGGGTTGAGTTCCCTCCAATCAAGCCGCCATTTTCGCGTTCACA
The DNA here is from genome assembly GCF_025602895.1 of Polychytrium aggregatum. NCBI lineage: Eukaryota > Fungi > Chytridiomycota > Chytridiomycetes > Polychytriales > Polychytrium > Polychytrium aggregatum. Next base: position 153,795 of record NW_026516229.1, on the reverse strand, counting down.
TCCCTGGCTTGAACCTCTCGGCGATTTTTGAACAGGGTCACTTCCCCAACCAGCCCGCGCAGACGGGCTCCTGCTCTCGGGTATAAATGCCACACCTTCGTCCTGCTGCTTTCTTCCTTCATCTCGCCTTGATCTGATCATCGCGCCATTGTACGATAAAAAAAAGTCTCTGCTCTGACCAGTACCACTGGCAGGCATCCAGCATCCTCTGCCCCCATGCCTCCGAAGCGTAAGGGTACCGGTGATGGCCAGCCTCGGCCACCCAGGCCCAAGAAAGCCAAGTCACAGTCGGAGCCTGTCTCTGGTTCGTCTTCTGACCCCACGCATGCTTGGTCGTCTGTTGCTCCGTTGCTCACCACCACTGCTTCTGCAGATCCAATGGATGTCGATCCCACCGAGCCTGGTCCCTCATCTGGTCCTGTCAAGCGATGTCCCAAGTGCGATGGCACTGATCACGAGCGAAGCAACACCAGCAAATGTCCCAAATACCGGCCCCTCAAGAGTTCTGTCGTCCCACTCGTGGATGGAAGGTCATCCGCCCCTCAGTTCAGCTGCTTCAAGCAGACGATGGATGGCTGTTGTCTCAATCCCGCTCTCCGCGACAAGATCCAGGCCACCGTCGAGGCCATGACCCAGATTCAGTTCGAGGCATCCAGGCTGCTCAACCTGCACATCCTCCGGTGCATCGAGCAGGATCTTCCCGTCCCCGTCATCTCCAAGTCCACCCCTGCTTTCGTTCGCCAGTGCTTTAAGATCGTCCAGGACGGTGCCCTCTCCCCGACCGGGGACAATGAGAAATACAACGAGCATCTGGTCGCTTCCTTTCGCGACTACCAGACCACTCGGCACGCAGACCTGCCTCCGGCCCCTCGTCTGCCTGATGGTGTTCACAGTCAGCTTCTCACACTGGCTGTCAATGCCTATGCCACCAACTGCACCACCCACCTCGACCTGGCCTACTGGCGACTCCTTCGCCGCTTCTGCGCTGCCGTCTTCCCAGCCAACAAGCACAAGCACGACGCCATCGAGGCTTGTCTTGAGCTCTTCGAGAAACCAGGGCAGACTCCACCCAAGGCCGATATCGAGTTCCTCTATCCAGACTTTGGCCACGTCCTGGACGAGTTTCGGTACAGCAACGACCAGGACCGCTTCCGGGCCCTCCACCGCCTCTCACACCATGTGGGTTTCCTTGCCCGGGACAAGATGCAGGACGATGTCCACAAGTGGATCGACTGTGACATGCCCGCCCTCCGAGTCACCGAGTTGCAGCGCCAGGCCAAGCTGGACGAGCTCACTACCCAAGGCATTCCCTCCGACGACAAGAGGTTCACCAAGGCCAAGTCTGAGCTCGGTACCACCAAGTCCAAGATCAACAAGCTGGCATCCAGGATCAACTGGGCCCTCAAGCAGCTCGCTCTCGACACTTCTCCGGCCGTGTGCACGATGGTCCCTCTGTGCACCACCAAGGCCAAGTATGTCAAGATCGACACGGTCACTCTCTGGGAACTCCTTGGTCCAAAGAAACGCCTTGGCCTCACCAGGGACAAGCTCAAGGAAGAAGGTGAGGACGGTGTCAACAACCAGGATCGTCTCTGGCGCAGTTGCTTCAAGCTGCGTAGTTCCCTCTTCCAAGAGCGGGACGTGAACAAGAAGCTGTTCAACTACGAGATCAGCACCGATGGCATTGGATGCACCATCGGCCTCGTCAAGTTTGTGCGTCGAACCGATCGCACCGAGACCTCCGAGCCTCCTCCGACTTCCGAGCAGCGTATCCAGGCCCACATCGGCGACCCAGACCCCGACAAGACCACTTGGATTGGAATCGACCCAGGCGTCGGCTCCATCTTCACGGCGGTCATCCAAGCACCGGGCCACCAAGACGAGGTGGTCTCATTCTCCAATGGCCACTACCAGCACATGTGTGGCCATACGTCCAACACCAAGTGGCACAATATCATGAAGTATCGACTCAGCATCGAGACCTGGATGTCGACCACCCCCTCGCCCAAGGTGCAGTCCTCGGAGGCTTTCAAGGTCCATCTCACCCATGTCCTGCGACCGGAGCTGCGAGTGCAGCTCGACTTCCACCTTGGCAAGAAGGCCCGTCACCATCGATTCACGGGCCACAGGAGACGCCAAGTGGCCGTCGACAGGATGTGCAAGGCCGTCCTGAGGCACGCCCCGATACGGACCGATGTGGTGATCGCCTTTGGCAATGCGTCATGGCGACAAGGCAAGGGCTATGCACCCAGCCCTCGGAGGCAGCGGTTTGCTCGGTACTTTGAGCAATTCGAGCACCACCGTCGCCACCCACATCGCCCTCATGGAAGCATCAAGGTGGCCTCGACGAACGAGTTCAACACCTCGCAGGTGTGCTCCAACTGCCTGGAGCCAGTTCGGTTGGAAGGACTCGATGCGCCCAGTGTTGCGAATTCCCACTTTGTCAGGAGCTGCAAGAATCCCAGCTGCCGGACAGTGTGGAATCGCGACGTCAATGCGGCGCGCAACATGATCATAGTGTGCAGGTCGATTGTGGAGATCGGAGAGCGACCGGCGGTCTTCACTCGGAGGCTGCCAAAGTGATCTGTTTTATTTCTTGTGGCTTTGCTTGACGCGAGCACAGCACATACTACATGTTCATGGAAACGGCTATATTGTCCCGTTTTTTCTGAATAAAGTGTAGTCGGCGGGCATGTCAGCACAGCTCTCCCGGGAAAGGCCGTAGCGTCCGTCTGTTTTATGGGTCATCGCATCTCTTGGAGTGTGCGGATATTTCGCTTGCTTCCCGCTCTCCTTGGATACACTGTTTGGCGATGAGGGATGGGTGCAGGATCCAGAACCAGGACCCAAAAAAACAGAGTGGCTCGGTCCAATTCGTGTGCCTTCACATCCAATCAGCTTGGTGGCGCCATCGCTGCGAGGGAACAAATGCCAAGAGCGAACATGCGCTCCGTGATTCGGCCGAGGTTCTGTCCAATGCGCCTGGACGTCAGCCGTTTACACTCGTGCTTGAAAAGTAGTCCACCCTCGACGGATAATTCCGTTTCTGTCATAGACTTTCGATACCAGCCCCACAGACCGCTACTCCCACTATGAGCGTTCCGTCGGCGCCCGGTGTTCAGCAGGGCACTGTTCGTTTCGAACAGAAGCCACCAGCCCTCTCTAAGCGGACGACGACCTACCGCAAGGAAGGCTCTAAAAAGAAGTCAGCCGCGCAGCCAGTAGACTCGGCCCCGGCCGGCGCTTTGATCAAGAGCCTCATCAAGGGCAAGCGCAGCAATCCGAACGAGCTGAAGCTGGAAGATCTTGATGAAAATGTGCTGAGGCAAAGGTGAGGGTGCTGCCGCGTCGCATTCTCGTTGGCTTGCGGCAGCTCACGAAGGAGTGCGGTGTCGAGGACAGTGGTGCTTTGGGCAGCCAAATCATCAGAGTCGGACCCAGTCCGTGCAGCCCGGCCATTTCTGATGGCTTCTTCTCACGATATTGTGTAGACTCGATCTTCTCGAAAAAGAGCTTGAGGAGTATAAAGTCAAATGCGCGCGATAGTAAGTCTATATCACCACAAAAGCTGCGGGAGGCTGTCCATCACTTCTGCCACAGCAAGAGCGCCTTGCACTGAATCGCACTGTTATTGGGCCATGGCGCTTCCGGCCGATTCCCCACCCCACCCCCCAACCAGCAAAAAGGAAAACGAATGGTACCGAGAGGAGCTCAAGGGCTGCGAAACGGACTCGGTCGACTACATCCGCTATCTCGAATCCAAGAAGGAGGAGAAACAGGCGGTGATTGACAAGCTTGTCGAGTGCAACAAGAAGGAATTGGAGCAGTTCGTCGAGCGGAAGAAGCGGCGCGAAATTGAAAATGCCGAGATGATCGAAAGTATGGCATGGTTATCGATATATCCGCTGTCGGCTTTATGGAAGTGGTAGCAATGGCGGAAGATAACTGATCTGCCTGGCGTTTCGCGGACAGGCCTGAAGGCTCTCCTGGTCGAACAGGAAATGAAGCTGGAAGCCAAGCAAGAGGAGATGCTGCGTCTTTCAGATGTGATGGTGCGTTTGCTTTCCAAGGGAAGAGGGGAGTATCGTTGTCTGGGACATCCAGAGAGTGTCCCTCTGGAATTATATTGTGCATCACTACAACTTGCTTTGACATACTCACATACTCACATACTCACATACTCACATACTCACATACTCACATACTCACATACTCACATACTCACATACTCACATACTCACATACTCACATACTCACATACTCACATACTCACATACTCACATACTCACATACTCACATACTCACATACTCACATACTCACATACTCACATACTCACATATTCACATACTCACATACTCACACACGCCGCAGTCCAAGCGTGCCCGCTACGAGGCCGAGATCGCCAAGATCAAGAAGGAGATGCAGGATGCTGAGGCAGATCACCACCGCAAGCTCGCCGAGGTCGAGCGGCAGCTACTGGAGGCCCGCATGAAGCACCAGAAAGAAGCCGACAACAAGATCAAGATGATGGAGTCCGCCGCCCACGAGGTACACTCCCATGAGGCCCAAGCTCTCGCGAGCTGTGACTGTTTGGAGACGGTTGTTCGCCACTGACCACCGGCATCGCATCCAACCCCCCCCCGCTCTGAACACCAGAAAGCCGCAAAGTATCTCGAGGACCACACCCTTGCGATCGAGAACGAGAATCGGACCCTCGAAAAGGAGCTCCAGCGGTACATCCAGATCACCAAGGAATCGCTCTTGAAGAAGGAAGCCCTTGAAAAGAAGAACAAGGAGCTGTTACGGGAGCAGATCCTGCGCGAAGACATGGTCCGGCTGCGGATTTCGAGGATCAAGGCCAAGGAGAAGAAGGAGCGCCTGCTCCGACAAGAGCGCAAGAAGGAGGCCATGGAGAAGCGAAAGCTTGCGGTCGAAGGCGCCCTGGCTCGCGGCAAGTTCCAGGCGGTTGCAAAGACCTTGGGCTTTGTCAAGGAGGACTCTTCGGCCCACGAGAGCGTCCGATCAGCGGCATCGGGGCCTGTGGTCGGGTCGCTGCCGTCCTCGACCTCGGCCAAAGTGGTCATTCCTCAGGTCAACAGCCACCCCACTGTCGTCCAAAGCTCGCTGGCCCTGAATGCCTTGGGACCTGCCGGAGACCGACCGACGAGCACCGCAGCCGGTCCAAAGGAATCAACACCCAACCAAGCCACCAGGCTGCTCCAGAGACTGTCGCTTGGTGACCTGGAGTGGTCTGACGACGAAGAAGACGACGAGTATCTGTAGTACACTTTTCACATGAGCAAACGGGACACCCTCACGATCCCATATGTCAGCCCAAAGTACCGAGCACACCGCTGTGTCCTGAGGCTGGATGCATAACCCTTGCTTGGACGCCTTGACTCACTACCAAAGACGATCACCACATCATTATCCCTCGGGGCATGCTTCAGGACGGCCTTGCTGTAGCCGCCCTCCCTCCCCTCGTTGCAAGCTATCGTATCGGGGACTCCATGACCAGACAGTATGTGCTTTATCTTCTGTTTCAACACAAACTCACAAGAAACCAAATATCGCGTGGATGCGACTCCACCGGCCCGGCAGATACCGCCGCCGCAAGGGTCACATAGCATCGGCAGCGGGAGAGAGGGAGAAAGGAAAGAAGAGAGAGAGAGGAAGGGAGGGGGAATGGTGCGGGTTCGAAGCGCTCGCGGAAAAGCCGACGAGCCACGGGAGTGATCCAGTCCCGTCGACACGAGAGGAAATCGCACAGAGGAGGGAGGAAGAGGTAAGAAAGGAAAGAAAAAGAGATCAAATGTTGAATCGGAACAAACAGCCGGGACACTCAAGGCTCCTTCGGCGGCTTTCGAGAGCCAGAGAGGACCAGAGTGCAGCCCGTCCGAAGCGTTTAGGCGCTGGGGGGACGGAGTGGGGCGATTCTCCAGATCTTCTCGGCATACTCCTGGATCGAGCGGTCACTGCTGAACTTGCCCATGCCCGCGGTGGCCATGATGGATCTCTTGGCCCACCTGGCCTTGTCCTTGAAGGCCAAATCAATCTGGGCCTGAGTATCGATGTCTGTGAACGGCAAGGAAGGAGAGACAATGTCAGGATGAGTGGCGGGCGCTCCTGTGTGTCCAAGAAGCTGCTTGGGCAAGCTGCAGCTTGTCGCCGGCGGCCGCAACAGCACAGCGTATCGAATGTCATCTCAGCCCTGTTTCCGGATGGGGCCGCCGTGCGCCGATGCAGTCATGCTTGAACAGCTCATCGACGACGCCATCCACACAAGTGTGCGATACAGTGCAGGAAATGAAACCTACAAGAGCCAAAGTCGCGGCTGAGCAGGTAGTAGTCGTGGTTGAGGGTGTCTGTGGCAGAAAAGGGCGGCCGTAGCTGTAAGTGTCTCTGCAGAGACTGGACACACACTGGCAGGCACTCGCGCGCTTACTCAAGAGAGGATCAAAGATGTTGGCATCGCCGTAGGCACCCGATCGGATGTTCTTGCAGACTGCGTCGAGCTTGGGGTGCATGGCGATGCGGTGGTAGCTGGATGGCGTTGATATGACCCAATTAGCCTGGGGCTTTCTCGAGACCAAGCAGGATTCAACGGGAGGAAGCAGCTCCATCCCTGCATTGTCGATGCACAAACTCACGTCTGATCATATCGGCAGTCTTCGACCTCATCAGCGAGGGCACCAAAGAGCCAAATGTTCTCGTCTCCAACTTCTTCGGCAATCTCGATGTTGGCACCGTCGACGGTTCCGAGGATGATACCTCCGTTAAGCACGAATTTCCTGTTGTCAAGACAAACCGTCAAACATGAGCAAGGCCGGTCGCCAGCTCCACATCCACGCTCAGCAGTCCACACTCAGCAGCCCATGCCCATACATGTTAGAGGTGCCAGAGGCCTCAGTTCCGGCCGTCGAGATGTGCTGCGAGATATCGCTGGCGGGGATGATCAACTCGGCCAGAGAGACGTTGTAGTTGGGGATGAAGATCAGCTTCAGATATTTGCTGGTGGCAGAGTCCTTGTTGATGACCTCGGCGGCATTGTTGATCAGCTTGATCATCAACTTGGCGACATAGTAGCCTGGAGCGGACTTGCCCGAGAAGATGACTGTGATTGATGCAGGTGTTAGGATCACCGACAAGACCTCTGCTGCCCGACACAGCTTTCCTCCATCATCGCAAGTGCAGGATACGGGAGGGCCGTTTAGAGCCTGCAAGGGACAGGATCCCGCCCGAGCAGGTGGCCGAGTGCTGGGCATCGCCAATCCTACATACCAACACGAGGCACCTCCTTCTCGCGCTCTTGGGGGGTCATTTTCTGGAGTTGGATGTAGCGGTAGATGACTGACATGATGTTCATGAACTGGCGCTTGTACTCGTGGAAGCGCTTGCACTGTGATGCAGAAGGAAAGACGGTTCAGATCCAAGAATTCTCCCCCCCCCCGAGTCACGACCACGCCGCGGCCAGATGGCGGGCGTTGGTATTAGGCCGAGTGCGCGATGGACCTACCTGGACATCAAAGAGAGCATCGACAGACACGGTCGTGCCACAGTGCTTGGAGATGTAGTCGGCCAAGCGAGCCTGGTGGAGATGGCGCGGTTAACAAGCGTTCGATCGATAGATCGTGTCCGAGCAACAGGAGCCAGAGGCTATGGCAGTGACGACTCATCTACCTTGTTTTGGTACTTGATGTCCATCCAACGCTTCTGGAAGGTAGGGTCGTCAGCGTGCGCCTTGAGACGAGTGAGCTGGGCGAGATCCTGTGTGGATGTAGAGAGGCGATCGCGGAGCGTGAGCATCGGTGAATCACAGCCGGAGATATCCGGTACCCCAATCAATCAACTGCCCTTGCGGGTCCCCAATGCATCGGTGGAGGTGTCAAGTGATCCAAGCGCAGGTCGGCCGTACCTTGATCCAACCAGAGCCACCTAGAACCTCAGAAATCAGATCGCTGAGCTTGGGGTTGGCTTGGTGGAGCCAGCGTCGGGGAGTGATGCCGTTGGTGACGTTGGTGAACTTCTTATCGCCGTAGAACTCGACAAAGTCCTTGAAGATCTGTTACGAGAGTAAGGAGCCCATGACGGCCGCCCGTATCAGCGACTGCACGAGCAAACCTTGGCCATCGTTGCTCTCCGTCCCCAAAAGCCCTGGGCGGACCACCCCAAGCGGCGGACATGCGATGTCATGCTCTCCCATACCGTGGACTTGATGAGGTTCGAGTGAAGGGCGGCGACACCGTTGACAGTGTGCGAACCGACGACAGCCAGGAAGGCCATGCGGACGTACTGGGGGTGGCCCTCCTCGATGATCGACATGCGGCGCAGTCTAAATGGCAGTGGATATTGTGGTATTAGCATGAGTGGATATGGGCATAGGGTATGTGCAGATGTGCAGATGTGCAGATATGGGGATGCGCGCTATAGAAAAGTGTAGCGGGTTTTGTGCCTGTCTTACCTTTCGCGGTCGCCAGGGTACTTGCGCTCGACAGCTTGCAGGAAGAACTAGGGTTTGGGACCAAGAGCCGTGAATACCAGCTCTATGCAAGCTCACAAATGGATACAGACGAGGCGCCCAAACAGGTGTTTAACAGTATGCGCGTACCAGGTTGATATCGAAGATGATCATCATGTGGCGAGGTAGGAGGTCCTGGAGAAGAGGGACGGCCCAGCGCTCAAGAGCCCTGGAGGGAGCGTATTCAGTCGAGTCAGGAGCACGTCGCGGAGATCCAAGCGTGGATGCAGGAAAATACGGCAGCACTTACTCGGGCAGCACCGTGTGGTTGGTGAACGAGTACGTCTTGGTGCTGATGGATCAGTGGAGCAGGGGTCAGGCAGCGCACGAGAAGATCCAGCATGCCGTGTGACTGGCGATCCAGTCGGGGCAACTTACACAGTATCTGAAAACACAGAGACAGGCCATTAGAACCCAATGACAGCGGCAGATCAGCCCCAACCGGATGCAGCGAAGCCAGCGAGCGCTTACCCCAGGCATCGTCCCAGGAAAGACCCTCTTCGTCGATCAAGAGGCGCATCAACTCGGCGATACTGCGGGTAGGACGGGCGTTAGTATGAACATCGACAGCGCAAAACATGGTTCCCTGCAAACTTACCCCAAAGTCGGGTGGGTGTCTGAGAGCAGAAGTGGAGGTTATTACAGGGTCCGGCTCGATCAGGAGAACGCGACATTGTGAATGTTGCGCGACACCATGGACGGCTGCTTACCGTTGAGCTGGATCGAGACTTGGTCAGGGAATTCGGACCAGGGTCGCAGGGACTTTCTGAAGCGGCGGATGATGTCTGGGTCAAGCACAATAGTGTTAGCACAGGCACTCTGGCAGTAGGCGCCGTGTGAGATGGATTCGGGGCGAGCAACATACCCTTCAGGGTAGCACAGACGAAGAAGTACTGCTGCTTGAGACGCAGGACCTTTCCAACCATGTGGTTGTCGTTGGGATACTGTTGGGAGGGCGACGGATGGTGGAGAGGATACGTAACTGTCAGGAACAGGACTATACCCATAGCGCACCTCCGGCAAGGCGACAGCGACATACCAGGACCGAGGTGATGTTCTCGGCACCCTTCTGCTCCTCGACGGATTTGTCGTAGTTGCCTTCGTTGAAGAGACCAAAGTCAAACTCCTTCTTGGGCTTGGAGCTCCAGAGACGGATGTTGATGGTGTTGTTGGTGTCGAATCCGGGAATGGGATAGTCGTAGGCAACGGCGACGACTTTGTCTCCACCCTGTTGAGCACGCGAGCGAAACCAGCGGTCAGCGTCAGCACGAAGGATCAATCATTCAGATGCATCGTTGCGGCCGCGCTGGCCTGTTGTGGTGCGGCGGACAGCACCTCTGCCGCTGGTACTGCAGATACGATACCGCAACAGGCATCCCAGAACGGTGTGGATGCAAAATGACGTGATCTATCGTGCACACACAGCCTCACCTCCCAGTTGTATCGGGCGTGTCCCTGAGTGTCCACAGTCTTGTTGACGTAGCCGTGGAAACGGACGTCGTAGGAGACATCGAGTCGCTGGATCTCCCAGGGGTTGCCTGGATCGCGCCACAGCCGGTGCAAGGCGACACGATAAGTACATGGGCATATGCGAGCGATGAGATTGACTGCGACAGACCGGTGGCTGCTGCGCCGCGTATGATACTTGCCAAAGTTGAGCCAGTAGTCAGGGAACTCAGCCTGGTATCCGTCAATGATGCGCTGCTGGAAGATACCGTAGGTGTATCGAATGCCGTAGCCTGAGAGAGAGGCAATGATAAGCCATCGGTCCGGTACACCAAGCCATCTGAACTAGTGCCGTTGAGACGAAGAACAGTCGTGACAACGCCGCGCCTGTCCAGCACGCGTCCTATTATGGGGGTATGCTTACCCCAAGCCTGTGCAGCAAGATTGGAGTTCATAGGAGGCAGGAGAAGTGAGTCAGCACACGCAGCCGCACTCTGCTTGCCCCGGTATTGGGCAGCGCTGGACTGAAGCACCGATGTGCAATGACTGGGCTGCTCTCATCTACGTACGGGGTAGTCGAGGGTAGCGAGCGAGTCTGCGAGGCGATGGAAGAGCAAAATAGAGCGTCAGTATTTCAAGCAGCATCGAGACGCACGGTAGACCGTGCCTGGAGCGGAGTAGATTCTCACCCATGAAGCAGGCGGCAAGACGGCCTGCATTTGGTGTGTGAGGCGGGATGGCGCGGGAGTTTCACGGGGCGATCAAGTCGGCGAGCCATCGCCAAAGTTGTGAGATTGGAGTCAGTAACGGCATCGGCCACATCGCTGGTGCAAGTGACACCGCCGGCCAGCCAGGGTGGTGATACGACTGTATGCATAGCCTTCATGGACACGGGTGTGACGGCACCACATGCAAGCGAAACGCGTTCGTGAGAGCGGCACAGATACCTACCGAGACCGCCGTTGCCGAGGGCAGCATCGACCTCCTCGTTGATGATGTCTTCGACTCGGAAGCCAATGCCGAGCAGGGCCTGCTTGTAGCTGTCCTTCATCTTGAGGTTCAGGAGGGCCGAGTCCAGGGTGCGGCCAAGAAGGAACTTCGAGCGAGAGATAGTAGACTCTCTTGGGGTCCTTGCTGCCGTGGTACTGCTGGGTCAGGTTCCAGTGGTCGATCAGGTAGTCACGGACGCTGTAGGCGGCCGCCTGGTAGGCAGCAAAGTCGTCCATGTTGAAGGAGCTGCGGGCCTGTCGACGCGACGGGGTGGGTGGAAATTGGGTGGAAATTGCGGTGGAAGATCAGCGGCACGGACGAGCCAACACAGCGAGCGAGCGTTGAGGGCGAGGACCTGCGCCTTCGCCTCGATGGTGTGAAGCCAGCGCAACATTTTACCAGAGTCTTTGTGGCGTGCGTGCACACAGCTCGCTGGATGCTAGTGATGTCTGGCAGGGTGGTTGAAAGGCGTGATCAGAGACGGCAAGAAGGACGCTGCCGCGAACGTACGAGGAAGCGCACTCATGGGCGGACGCAAGCAACGCGGAATCCACGCAAAGCACCATGAAGGAGCTGTACAGGGGGAGCTGCGGGCATGTTGATTCTGGCAGCCAACCCGACTTTGGAAAGCGGGAATCCGAACGAGCCAACTCGAGAACCGGCCGGCCGGCCGGCCTGCAATTCCAAGAGTAGCCTATCCGGACACGACGCGCGGCGGGAGAGCTGCCGAATGGATGGGGCACAATGCGGCGACCAGCGAGGGCGAGATGCAGGCAGGGCTTCCTACCGGTCTTTTGGCGCTCCTCGGCATAGGTCTTCCACAAGTTGAGAGCCTCGGGAGAAGGCTTCCACAGCGGATTTTGGTAGACGGCGTTGCTGGGGCCCGTAGCGCAACGGTTGCGGGTGGGCATGGTGCCACGGGCGATGGTGTAGCCCTCGTCGTCCCTCTTGGACTGCTTTTGCATGGTGAGGACGGGTGGGTACGGAGATGGAGATGGAGATGGAGAGTGCGTAGGAAAGAGTCGAGCCCTGGATGGGAAGAAGAGGCAGACGCAGAAGAGGCAGACCCCGGAGGAAAAAAGGTCGAACGCGTGCGGTCCTCGGCCGAAGCGGAAGGGTTGGTTGCGGGCGGCGGGGCGGGGGAGCGTTGTCTGTGTTGCCGGACAGAGCAAGACCCGCAATGATTCGGCCGAGGAGGGCGCGAGAAGCAGCGAGGCGGATGAGCTGCTGCGCGCACAGAGACAGCGCGGCGAGGAGCGGGCGGGGAGGCGGGAGATGAGAGGATCCAGAGCCGCGAGTGCGCCCGGCGAGAGAGCACAGCGAGAGCAGCAGCGAGAGCAGCAGCGAGAGCAGCAGCGAGAACGTCCCCCTCCGCGGCAGGCGTCAGCCCCGAGTGCCCAAGCAATCAAGCAGGCAATCCAGCAGGCAATCCAGCAGGCAATCCAGCAGGCAATCCAGCAGGCAATCCAGCAGGCAAAGCAGGCAGGCAGGCAAGCAAGCGACGGGGTCAAACAGCGCAGCGGATCACAGGCGTCGAGCATTGTGTGCCCTGTGATTGAACCAACAGAGGCAAGCGTGGTGACCATTGGTGCAGCAAGACATCACCGTGACTCACCATGGGCGGCTCTCCATTGTCAATCCAGGCCGTGCTCCGCGGCCTATCGCATCGGCAGCCGGATCGTCTGTTTGTCTGCCCATTGTCCATTCACCACCCGCCTGCACCCGCCTGCATCCGCCTGCCACCCACCGTTCATCATCCGCTCGTCTGCAACCCACCAATCGCCTGCGAGACTCCCCGCCGATGGGACAATCTCCTGGCGTCACCCGCACCACTCGCGCAAAGGCGATAGGGCTGGATTCGCAGACTCGACGAAGGCGCTATCGGGTCTGGGCACGGTGGCGGCCCTCTCCTCGCCAATCCAGCAGATCCATCACCTGCGTCCCGAGCGGGATCCTCTGGCCCAAGACGGGCGCGTTTTCCATCTCCGACACCCACCGACGCCACCAGCCCGAGTCGGCGTGTGAGAGCCGGGGTGATGGTGCTTGTGGGCTTTGTTCATGTCGCCTCAGGAGCACAGTCGATGGGTGAATGGGTGGATGGATGGCATTGGTGGTCGCAGCGGACAGGTCGGTCGCCACCCGTGCACCCTGGCTTCGTGCATCCAGGGCTGTGCTTGAGGTTCATATCCGCCATGGCCTGCACACGATGGGACAGGACAACACATCACTTGGTCGCTGACCATGACCTGAGTGTCTCGGTTTGTATTGCGCTGACGATAATCCATGGAGCAACCGCCTGGTGAAGGCCACCCGACCTCCGTCATTGGTCTCGCCCTGTCACTTCTCGCCCTGACACCTCAGCTGCTCCCTTTTTCTTGACAGGGCCACACTCGGTTGACTCGGTGTCGCTGGTTTTCTCGACTGGCGTCCCCGGGGCAGTTTGGCGATCGCTTGGCTCCGGCTTTGGCGGCCCCGCGGCAGTGCGCTCGATCGCGGGACTCATGAACAGAAAGTGCTGGATCAGAGGAATGATCTTGACCATGGCCAGATCCGAGAAGGCATGCTGATGTGCAGATCCAGCAGGGCGCCCAGACAGTGTCAGTCCAAATAGAGCGCTGAGCGGCCATCGGCTGTACATTGTCGGTCGTCGTTCAAGTCTCAAACCCGGCTACGTCTGCCACCTGTCTGTTGCTGCAGTCAGACAAACTGCCGCATTTCCAGCACGGCATTCCTCACCTGTACATCCTTGTGCGTCCGCGAGCTCAGAAGCATTTCTCTTCGAAACCAGAACACGGCGGCGGCGGCCAGACTCAGGATCTCGAGCCGGTCAAAGGCGAGGATGCGGTCCCATAGCAGCAGTATTTGGTCGATATCGAGGACGCCGACAAAGCCATACATGATCCACCGAAAGGCAAACGTCAGTGGCGGGACGCCGATTGTGTGGCATAGATAGTGATATACGAATGGGTCGCTCTGCTTCATCAGGGCCTCAAAGGTGCAGCTGAGGGAGAGCAGGGTCGAGGGTTTCTCCGAGAGGTTGTGCAGACGGCAAAAGTATCGAGCATAGAGTTCGCGAAATGTAAAGTACGCAGAGGACAGGGACGAGTGCAAAAAGCACACGGGCATGGCATAGCATGTCGCTCCAAAGAACGGCAGGATTCCGTTGGGTGGGTATATGCGGTCTGCGGCCAGCGCGGCGCCGAGTCCTGTGGCCGAACAGAACAGTCCATTTAGCGGATCATGCAAGGATCGAGACCCTGTGTCGAGTGCGGCACCGTCGCAAGCTGGCCGCACATGGGTCTGGCGATGTAAGGCACCATTCGCGGCAGATTCGGTGCCAGACCCAACAACGTTTGGATGGCCAGCACAGAGCGACGACTGCAAGTGAAGGGCTGAGCTTATGTGTCAGAAGGGACGCTCGGCCTCACCATCATCCGGCACGATCCCCAGACGGTCCTTGCAATGGGAACGGAACCAGCTGTCCCGAGACCACAGCAGCATGATATCGCGGATCATATCCTCAAACACAAAATACGTATCGTCGTTCTGGGAATGTCTGGCATCGCGCTGGACGAGGCGATCCACAAGCAGGTCGAAGCGCGAGATGATCGCTTTGAGCTTGCTGCAGTACTGCTCCTTCTGCGATTGGTGTGGTGAGTGTGAGTGCTTGAGCAGGAGCGAATGAGTGCCGACTCTACGACAGCTCACCACAGTGCACCACACTGAATCGTACTGCACCATACTGCACCATACTGCACCATACTGCGCCAGCCCCGCATACCGATGCAGTCGAGTTATCTGTCAAGTCGGATTGCAGAATGAGATCCCATATCTGGGGACGGAGGTTGCTTGGAACACCCTGCTTGGCAAACTGTCGCGCAGCCCACATGGATTGAGAAGAGCATATCGTCTCTCCAAGCTCGATTCGGGCACTGATGAATGCATCGGCTGGGTATCGCGCAAGTGAGGGCGGCGAATATTGTGAGATTGATCAGAATTGGAGCTTCTGGCTGCGCGACCGTTATTCATGGGTGTGCGAGTTGGGCAAAAGAGGAGGGTCGGCATATTCTGCAACAGCCCAGCCCAGCCCAGCTCCCTCCAACACCATCATTGCCAGTCAGCTCGGCATGACCAGTCCGCTCCCCCCACTGCATACCGCTGGCTTCTTCAAGATTGTCGTCGACACCAATGTGGGCGTGGTGCGGGCCCAAGTCGGCAAAGATCTCGCGGAGATCTTCCAGGCTCATGGATGCAAACGCTATCGGCACTGCCGACCACGCCTTTGTGAAGACAGGAGAGATGGCTGGCGACCTTCGAGGCAGAGGATTGGTTGGTTGGTGTTAGAGCGTCAGTATTTTGGTTTGCGAGATTCTGCGCTCCATTGCCTGCCAGAGCACCCATCCGACACAGAGCACATGCCACTTATGTCCGGCTCGAACAAGCAGCTCCTCGCTCTCGGTGAGTGGTTTCCCCAGCAAGTAGTCGCGACAAGTCTCCGTACATGATGTTGCTCTTGGTTTCAGGCAGCTTGAGCTCTTTCATGAATTCAAACAAATCGCAGTCGTCGTAGAGACACAGCTTCTCGGCGTCACCAGTGCATTTGGATGGCATGTTGATGGTGCTCGTGATCGACAGCGGCGTGGTCTCTGCTCCCGTTTGATTGCTTTCCTCCTGACTTTCCTTGAACTGGAGCTCTTCGGCAGTCGTTCTCTGGAGAGATCCGAGGAGTTAGCATCGACAGCGGTCACCAGCCGCAGCGGCCCCACAGAACGGCTGGGCAAAGGAGATCACCAAGGCGTGGGTCAGCCGCACACCGCACCGCTGGACATTCAAGATGCCTCGTGGCTTGTGCTGCCTTTGCATTTCGAAATTGGCATGTGTGCTCCAGGGCGCCGGTACATCCAAACGTGCTGCTCTGGCCCATGCTAGCGACCTACCCTTCTCGATATCTGGATCGCTGTTTCATCGGATAGGGTCTGAAGCCTCTTCTCCACGAGCATACGGAGCGAGCGGTTGGCAGCTTCGACAGCATTCTTGATGTCCGAGTCTCGTTTCGATGCCGCTCTAATAATCCGCCGCCCCAGCGCAGCAGCGCATATATATTTGGTATCATGCAAAGGAAAGACGAGGTTCGTTAACACAATCTGCCGATCTCAAAGGCTCGCCGATCACGCCAGTCGCCAGTGAAATGCGTCAAAGTCATTGCGCGGCATATAAACCAGCGTCGCTCCCACCTGTCGCTGCCGATGCCTGGTTGATGCCGCTCGCATGCCACGGCACACTGATGCGAGACATAGTTTTCGATCAACTGGCTCAGTCCTCCGGGGCGATTGAACGCGGTGGAGGTCACGTCTTCGATGTCGTCGAGGCTGTACTTGGACCTGAGGATCTCGTCCTGGTTTTGGCGGAATACGATTTCCGGGAGTAAGCCCTTGCCAATCGAAGCGGGGCGAAGAAGGGCGGGAGCGAGGAAGATGATTGTGAAGAAGGAAGCAGCAGCAAATTGGAGGGGGAGAGAATCGCGCTCTCTGTGGCTCCGGACGTTTATCACACGAACCCTGATTTGCCGCTTCAGATTCCAGTACACGGCCTTGGTTTCGAGACACCGGGTATATTCGTCGATGTCGGCATTGGTTTCTGCACAGCAAAGAGTGGCGAGCAAGGAGGTCTCCTCCCCGCGGCGGTCGCATTGGTGAGCAGCAGGTTCTTTTCCAAGCGCACATCCACGATCGGCATTGAATCCGATTCTCCGAGAGATGAGGGTGGGAGGGCCTTGGATGCAGTGCGCGCTGAACCCATACATCCATACATCCATACATCCATGCATCCATGCATCCATGTACCCATGCCACCGACCCAATGACGTGCTCGACGGCTCCATGGGTGGCAGCAACCACATGGACAGCATGCATGATTACCTTCCGCCGCCATCTGCACAGTCTGCGCCGTCCGACACAATGGAGCGAGAAGGAAAAGGAGTGAAGGGAGGTGGAATGCAGCGCGACGGCCCGGGAATCGTACGAGCAGAAACGGCCTCCAGCCTGATGTTTGCCAGAGTGCTTGGGGCGATGGTGAAATCTCAACACCCTGGCAGACAGCCGTTCGGGCGAGATTCGTCCTTCCGATCTCACACCGGCAGTGTTGATTGGCAGAGAGGAGTGCACTCGATACAGAAACTGTAGGTGCAGCAGATACAGCGTGTTCAAAACCAAACGGGATGCTGCTTTGAGCCGAGGAGGCCGTTGTTTTCTTCTGGGTCTTGAATGCTCATTCATCTGTCCATCGTCCACCACGACCAGACACCCAAGGAATCAACGCAAGAGCAATGCCCAGAGGGTCAAATGCATGGACTACACTCTCCTATCGCATCATCATGGCCAGTCGACCGTCGCCACAGGAGATCGGCCAGATGCATTCAAGACCGTACCCCCAAACCCAACCGATACCACTGGATTGCCAACAAAGACCAGAATGCAATTCCATGGCCTGCCCACCAGAGTCCCGTGCTTCGGTGTTTGTCCGAGCAAGATGTGAGAGTGTGTATTTCATTTTAGACAGGAAGCCCGCGCGAGTTGGTCCATGCTCTCGGGGTTCGAAACCTGAGGGGCGATTGAGTGCCATTGGGATGGTGATAGCCGTGGCGGATGACGGCCCAGGATCGCTGGACGTCGACATCCACCAGGATCACTCGGGCAAAGTAGTCCAGCGGCACATCGGCAGGGCCTCCATCCGGCGCCGCCTCGGCCTCATCTCGCGGTCCTTCATACAGATCGAGGCCCTCTTCCAGTTCAGAGCCAGACTCCAAGAATTGTGCTCGTGCCGAGGGCATAAAGGCTTGTAGATGTTGGGAGATGACGTCGCTGGATCCGTACGCCAGTGACGATATGGGTGTGGCCTGTGATAGCAAGGCCGATGCCCGCACAGGCTCCCCGTTCGCATCCCGGGCACCGGCGGTATACCGTCTTGACATTGTAGGTGTTGCTGGATCTGCCGGCCGGAGCTCAGCGGTGCGCCATCCAGATGAGGCGGCGGACACATTGAACGGTTGCTGGCCCGAGCTTCCAAGAGGCGGAAGGGCCCCAGGCGACGAGGATGACAGCGACGATGGTGACGATGGTGATGATGGTGACGACGTGGTGGCATTCTCAAGGAGTGGCTGACGCTCAATGTCTCTCAGTGAGGCTGAGGAAATGCCACTGCGATGTTGGGATGATGTCGATGCCGGCGGGTATGAAGTCGATGCTGGCGAGTATGGCGCCGACGGCAGCCGGTGCGATGTTGATGCTAATGCTGATGCTGATGCTGATGGATACGGTGCCGCTTGCTCATCCGAGTCGCTATCCTCTGGGAGCGGAGCAAGAGCTGCAGCCGTTGGCCGGGTGGGCTTTGGAGTATTCCGCCTCTGATGATCCGTTGCGAAGAGTACTTGCGAGTGGATGATGAAAACTCGCGCAAGCTGCAGCAAGGCTATGAATACGTCCATCGACATCAAGAACAGACGACTCGAAGGGGCGCCTGTTGTTGCGGGAGGAAGCAGAGAGCATGCAGCCCGATCGACAGGGCATCCAGCGAAGGCATCCGGCGAAGAATGATGCCACGCAGAAACAAAGGACGTAACTGGATAAGCCATCTGAAAATACCGGGTTCACAGGCATGCAGCGGGGCCGACGTCCTTGAGCACCAGGGCTCACATGGCATAAGGACACTGGCAAGCATCGACATCCGTGCAAAGCCGCCGTGCTCGCCACAGCTCGGCCAAGGCAGCTCGCTCAAGACAATCATCGACCAGGCTAAAGGACGGGCTGCTTCGCCACACAAGCCGGTCGCTTAACGGACAAGCGCCCCCATTCGATGCAGTACTCTGCCGCCATCCTCGCATGCTCATGATGCAGCTTGCGAGACCGACCTTGTCCGATAAAGTCGATGATCAGGGGCGGATGTGAGGCGACGTGGAAGTGCTTGATGACGAAGAAGATGTTTGCTATAAAGATGTAGTAGAGTGTGATCCGGAGCGACTTTGCGACCATCATTTGCGACTGGGGCTGGGCCGTGTTGACGCAAGGGCGGCGTCAGGTTGAGCGGAGCAGAGCGGATGGGCAAGAGTTGCAGGAGGGAGCCGGTGGAGGGAGGGCTGCGATTAGCATCACAGCCGGTAGCCGGGTACTGTTGCGGCAGCAGCCGGGACGGTGCCGAAGGCAACAGAGCGACGGTGAAGCGGACGTTACCAGTTGGCAAATGGCTCTGAGGATCATTGCAAAGAGACTGTGGTCCATCAGGTAGACGTAGATGAAATGGACATAGATCAGATGCTCCAACGACAGGGTGATGGACTTGACGACGTAGGAGCGGACGTTGACGGGGACGACTGGGCTGGGGGCGGCGCCCTCACCCAGGGTGGACGGTAGCCCGGCGGCGAGCAGCGACATGGTTGAAGGCGTTGGACGGCAGTCGGGGGAGGGCGATCGAGAAGAAAGGGAAGGGCGCTGATGCGAGGAATCGTGGGCCCGAGTCGATGGCGCCACTGATTGCTGGCGGATTGAGTCGACAGAGATCGAGTGGATTTAGTGGCTCCGAAATGGACCTTTAGCTCAGCGGTAGAGCAATCGACTGCAGATCGATAGGTCCCCGGTTCAATCCCGGGAGGGTCCTTTTGCTGGCCGTTTCATTTTCACCTTGGTTTTCGACAGCCCAGCACGCAGAACCCGTGCTGCTCCATCTCGACCCTGGCATCGCTCAGTCTGCCTTTGCACAAGAGCAGACCAGAGAGAGAGACTCAGGCTGATCGATCAAATGGCCGTTTGGTCAAAGACGAGAGAGAGACAAAAGCATTCGCTGGGGCCGAGCGGGGTTTGAACCCGCGACCACCTGCACCCGAAGCAGGTATGCTACCACTACACTATCAGCCCTGCCACCCGTCACCCGAATCTGCATCCATCACCGCTCGGCTGTTCCTGCTCACGTGACCGTCGCGTTTGAAATCGCCCTTGCGTTTGCCCCGCCTTTTGAGCCCGACGCCTCCTCCTCTGGCTCTTCCCTCGTCTCATCTCGCCCCGTGGTTCTCGTCCGATTCAGCCCCGTCTCTTGACCAGCCATGATCTTCCGCTCTGCCGTCGCCAAGCTCGCCTCTCGGCCCAGCGTGCTCTCTGTTGCCGCCCGCAACAAGCACACTCTCCCCGATCTCCCCTATGACTACAACGCCGTAAGTGCCCTGCTGGCTGTGGCCGATCGCATCTCGGCTGCAGCCGACTTTGACGGCAGATCGTGCTTGCGAGCCATAGCCTGTATGATTGTCTGGTGTCCTTTGGATTTTGGGTGTCTCATCCTCAGACATCTGCGGCATCTCTCTGCCGCGCGGCGCCTCTCTTTCGTGCTAGCTCGAGCCCTTCATCTCGGGTAAGCACCAGCCCATCGTCTTGGAGTGCGGTGTATCCGTTGGCTTGTCCATCGCATCCGTCGCTGACTCTGGGGCCGCTCCACAGCCGAGATTATGCAGCTGCACCACAGCAAGCACCACCAGGCGTACATCACCAACCTGAACATTGCGGAGGAGAAGCTCCACGAGGCCTCTGTCAAGAGCGATCTCACCACCCAGATTGCTCTTCAGCCTGCCCTCAAGTTCAACGGCGGCGGTAAGTGTATTGGTCGCGACGCGCCGGTTGGCCCGCAGATCCGCAGATCCGCAGATGCAATCCACCGAGCAAGCCAGATGGCTGTCACAAGCATCTGAGCCAGAGATGGGTCGACAGAGTGCCCATGCGTCGCTGACACAATTGCGCAACACCATTACCATTCATCTGAATCTTCTGGTGGACATATCTGCGCCGCTTGTCTTGCACAACTAGGCCACATCAACCACAGGTGAGGGCCGTTTACTCTGACTCATGTCCGTCTGTCGTGCACCGCGCTGTATCGTCTATCGTTGCTAACACACATCCATCCATCCTCCCAGCATCTTCTGGACCAACCTTGCTCCCCAGAGCTGCGGCGGCGGTGACTTGTCCAAGGGTAGGTCTGATCTGCTTCCTCGAGACCCTCAGCATGCGCCATGCTGGCCATGATGCATGCGACCAATCTATCTGCTAGCCCGCTAGCCCGCTCCGAAACCATGCTTACGTTGTGTGAGTTCTAGGCCCCCTTCTTGATGCCATCAACCGCGACTTTGGCTCGCTCGAGGCGTTCCAGAAGAACTTTGCTCTCCAGGCTGCCGCTGTTCAGGGCAAGTATCACAGACATGGCACTGGCCCCACGCGATGAGCATTCATGATGCATTCGCACACCTTTCTCTGAGTTAACACCGCCGCCACTGCTACTGCATGTGCGAATTATGTCTCCGTGTGATCTTTAGGCAGTGGATGGGGCTGGCTGGTAAGTGCAGGCGCTGTGTACATGTCTGCGAACGCAGAAAGCGACCACTTTGGCCTATTCGGCTGATATCAGACACTGCCGCACAGGGCTACAACAAGGGCACGAAGAAGCTCGAGATCGCCACCACCGCCAACCAGGATCCCCTCACCGGTAAGCCACATGGCTGCCGTCGCCTGAACTGCTGCATCCGTGTTGTGTCCATGCAACCAACTTACCCCTCGTCTCCTCACAGCTCTGGTTCCTCTCCTTGGTGTCGATGTCTGGGAGCACGTAAGTATGACCGATATGGCGTGTCTACGACACTGCGCCTATCATGGCGTCTCCGAAACAATGGTGCTCACCGCGCCTGTCTCGACCTCGTGTCTCTAGGCCTACTACCTCCAGTACAAGAACGTCCGCCCTGACTACCTCAAGGCCATTTGGAGTGTTGTCAACTGGAAGGATGTCTCTGAGCGCTTCGGCAAGGCTTCCAACTAAGCCTAGCCCAGCCTAGCCCAGCGCCGGATACAACTGCCGGATCGATATTGCCGACGAGATGTGCGTCCACCAGCTCCAGTGGGCTGAGGTACTCCGCAGATCAATAAAAACACATCGTAAGATGCAAGTGCGAATCAACACTGTCCCCGAGGGCAACAGGGCTTTCGATGGGCTCCGCGAGCGATGCGCCTGATTCGGGTTGTGGCGGAGTGTCTGCTGCATCGCTCCGGATGTCTGCTCCTGCCGTCGCATCCACTTGATCCTCACTGCTCCGCTCGGGCCTCGTCCGAATTGGCTTGCTCGCCGCAGCGTCCGGCAAGGGGCTGCGGCGTCCTGCGTCGGCCCTGGCCACCGCCCGAGGGCTGCCCGGGCTCTCCCTCGGTGCCGTCTGAGAGTCGTATGGGAGTCGCATCGGAATTGCATCGGAGTCGCATCGGAATTGCATCGGAGTCGCCCGCATCCCAGCGACATCACGCATCACGTGTGTGCCATACAAGGCAACTGGAAAAAAAAGACGGCCGTTCTGGGCTGTCCCGCCCAAAGGTCAAAACATGCGTGCGGGGCCGAGCGCCCGTTTGCGCTTTACCTGCTCTTGAGCAGCAGTGGTCATCTGGAACCAGTTGCCGCTGCCCATTCCCTCACCCCTCCCCTCGTCTGCCAACGCTACTCCTCCCGACCGCTCTTGCTGGCTTTGTCTATCCGTTGCTGCACCGACCAGTCCCTCCCAACTCCTCCGTCCTCTTGTTCGATCCCTTCTGCACCAGCGCTGCTCGACGCAGCCCCATTCTCGCCCAGTCGTCATCCGGAGCGTCTCCTCATCTCAGGTGCATGTCGGTGCCCTGTGCGATTTCATCGCCTTGCACACACCCGGATTCAACTGTCTCGCAGCGTGCCGTGCCGTGCCGTTTCCTGTGGGGGCTGCTACCCGACCGGTCGCCGGACCGATGTTGTGCCATCGAGGTCGATCTCGATTGGCTGGCGATTGCCTGCTCGCCTTCTTAGACTATTCGCCAGCGGGATATGCCTTTCTGTCGATCACCCACTAAAGCTTCCGTCTGCCCCCCCCCGAAACTGCCGCCATGTTTACAGGGCTTCCAGTCTGCTCTGCCCACTCCGCCGCTTGCGAGAACTCCCTCCACTTTCGGCCCATCCTGTCGCCACTCCCTGCTCGCACCCCAACCTCGATGCCGCCCAAACCGTCCGAGAACTACCGCCGAAGACCAAGACCCTCGAAATTCTTCAATCTTGATGAAGTAACTGCTAAGAGGATTCAGGTACATAAGGCCATCGTGCAGGCCGGCCAGAATCCGCAACGCACACCGCCTTCCGCTGCTTCGCTTGGCGTTGTCACTCAACATATCCTCGTTCTCGCTCCGTTGTTTTTTTTTTTTTTTTTTTTTTTTTTTTTTTTTGTTTTTGTTGTTATTTTCGCTTTCCTCGCTCTCTCTCGACGGCTGCTTCGCCAGGAACCCACTGCAGAGCATGATGTCTCTGCAGGATTTGACTATGTTTCCAAGATCAGACAGCTGCGAGTGCTGCAGCAGGCTGCCAGCCGCCAGGTTGTTTTCAAGTCACGCAAAACAATCTCCGATCCCAATTCTCCCGGTGTCGCTGGCGCCAGTCCGGGAATCCTGAAGCCCCATCCAACCTCAAGAAAGTTGACCAAGCTGAAGAAGCTGGTGCTCCATCATCGTCAGGCCGTCAGAGCCGCTCAGAAGCAGAGAATCGCGCACGCCCTTGAAATGCAGCAAGACTTTGGTGAGCCCGAGGCCGAGTCTGAGTCTCTGTGTCCCGCACACCTGGCAGAGACCATCGTTGCGAACCATCCGCCAAATGAAGCAGGTCCCAACTCCGCCCTCGCACCCAGTATCGACCAAGCCTGTGTCGAAGTGGAGGGCGTCGCTACTTTACCTCGGCCCGAGCCTACCAGTGCCCCCATCGACGATTTGATCGCTGGCGGCAAGTCTTTGTCGGAGGTGCTGGGCAGTCAAGGCCCTCAGCACTCCCAACACCCTCGGCTCTCCGACTTGGATGTCCACGAAGATGCCGAGATTGATGTCGAGGACGAAGCCGATTCGGCCGACCCGTATTCGCGCACCGGTTTCAAGTCCAAGGTCACCTTCCATCTGAATCCCGTATTTGAGCACGACAGCGAAATCGACAGCGATGACGTTGGCGACAGCGACGACGACCCCGATGTCGTCGAGTCCGATGATGACCATGTGGACCCTGAACTGCAGTCGGATCTGATTATCGAAGAAGACGATCCCTTTTGGGGCAGTGTGTCCAAGGAGAAATTTTCCTGGGCTGACGAGATGCCCGATGGTGATGATCTGGACGACGTCGATGAGTCCATGCTCTTGTTCTCCAAAGAATCGCTGATGAAAGAGCCTCCACTCAGGGCTGGCGATCTGCCGATCACCATCTCGGTGCACTCCACCACTGGCCCGGAGCTGATTGAGATCCCCATCAACAAGTATCCTCGCCACCCCATGCCTTCCCGGAAGAAAAAGCTGGCCCATCCAGTCCGGTGTGCTCTTCAGCGAGTCGAGCCAGTCGACCGTGGCGAAGCAAGAAGGTGAGCGGGCGCCTGGGCAGCGTCGGGTAGCGTGGAGATTGTCTTCACATGCTTTGCATTTGCTTCGACCATCGCTTTTGCTGACACTGTGGTGCCCGCTGTCTGTCCCATCCCACAGCTATGTTTGTCAGCTCGTCACCGAGGACATTGATGAGTGCGTCAAGGCTTTTCTGCAGAAGATTGTGTACTTTCAAACCCGCCAGAAGGTCAATGCCCCGCTGAAGGTGAGATTTGGCAGTCGCCACAGCCATCTGATGTGCGTGGTCACAGCCAAGCGGCCATTTAGTGGTTGTATGTTGGGTTGCGCCGAATGGCACACCGTCGCCAACTCCATCCCTACGCTCCAAATTACCGAATTGTGTCCAGGCCAAACGCCGTGTCATTTGCGGTCTGCGTGAGGTCCAGAAGCACATGAAGCGTGGCAAGGTCAAGTGTCTCATTGTCTCAAAGAACATCGAAGCCTCTCCTGGCGATGGTAAGGGGATGGACCATTGCTGGCCGCGCCTGTCTCTACTGGCCCGACTCGACATCGGATCGATCTGCGATCCCATCGGAGTTTGCTATGGCTTTGTCGTTTGCCCACGCAGTCACTCACGGTTTGTTTCAATCTACGGTTCGCCTGCCCTTTGCTCGTGCTGCCACCTGGGTCTTGTGCCTCTCGCCGTTGTCTGGTTACGCCACAGAGGGACTTGACAGCATCGTCCAGAGCATCCTTGATTCGGCGCACACATCTTCGATCCCCATCATCTTCTCGATGACTCGGCGTCAGCTTGCCCATGCGATTGCACAAACCCGCGAAAACGTCGTCTCGGTGGTTGGCGTCCTTGGCTACGACGGCGCCGACGAAGAGTACCAAGAGATGCTCAACGTCGCCTCGCACCTGCGTTCGCAGTGGCTTGAGCATTTTATGATTCCGAACGCGGCGCAGCCCCAGGGTTTCTTCAACTCGCGCAACGAAAGCCCTCTCTGGATCGCTGCCTGGAACGGTTACCATCATCCCAAGATCGTCGACAGCCTCGTTGCAGTTGGACGAGAGCGCCTGCCGCCCTTTGGCTGGATCGATGAGCCCGACACCTTCAACGGCGACACACCACTGCTTTGCGCTGCTCGCCGCAACCACGCATCGTTCATCCAGTCGTTGGTCAAGTATGGGCCCGACATGACCTGTCGCTCGTTTTCCCTCGATACCGTCCTTCATTTGATTTGCGAGCGCAGCGGCAACGCCGAGCTGCTCAAGAGCATGCTCGAGCTCGCCGAGAAAAAGATGTCTCAAAAGGCCCTGGACGCGTTCTTGAAGAAGGTCAATGCATTTGGACGCAGCGCTCTCCAGTGTGCTGCCATGGCCCGTCACGGTGGATGCATTGATACCTTGCTCGAGTTTGCCCACCGCAAGTCGATTGCCCTGAGCCTGTGGTCCATGGACGAGGCTGGCTGGTCCACCATGGGCTACCTGGCCTCCTCCAAACAGCTCAGCGGCAGTTTCCGGAAGGCACTTACCTACCTCAATGCTCCCAGCGCCGCATCCAGCATCTCGGCGACTGCGACTGCGACCGCTCCGGGAAGGCACCAGGGCTCCTCCGGTGTCGCTTTGGCAGATACCGACCTCGCCCTCGCCCTTGCCGATCGTGACAACGACGTCTGGAATGCCGTCGTGGGCGTCACTGACAGCATGACGACCCTGATCTGTGCCGCAAAGTCTGGCAATGCCGACGTTGTCAGGATCCTTGTGGATGCAGCCACTTCAACGATTATGGAAAAGTCCCGCCCCGGGGGCAAGAAGCACAAGAAGAGGGTCGCTGATGTCGATCGCCTTGACCGGACTGATGAAGAAGGACGCAGCGCTCTTTGGTGGAGTTGCTACCACGGCTATCTTGGCATTGTCGAGCTGCTGATTCCAGCGCAGTGCGACGTCCGCCGCAAGGACCATCGCGGACAATGCCCGTTGGATGTCGTTGGTCGTGGCGTCAAGGGCTACGAGCCCGTGGTTGGCTCTCCATCGGAGCCCGGCGAAGCCAACGAGTCCGAAGCTGGGCCTTCTCCGACTCTCGACTCGGTGGATGACGGGGCTCAGCGCTTGACTATAACCATTGTGCGATACAGCGATGATTCTGTTGTCAATCCAGTGTCCTCGGATGCAGCGTCCTCGGATGCAGCGGACGACGACCGCACCACCATCTCGGTGGCGCCTGTGGAAGCCGAAGCCGATGCCGATGCCGATGCCGATGCCGATGCCGATGCCGATGCCGATGCCGATGCCGATGCCGATGCCGATGCCGATGCCGATGCCGATGTGGGCTGTGAAGCGGAGGCCCTCGATGAAGAATCGGCCATCGATGTCGAGCCATCTGATGCCGAGGATACCGACCACGTCGAGGTTGATGAAGATGCCGAGGTTGATGAAGAGGTCGATGAAGACGTCGAGGTCGATGAACATGATGAAATTATCAAGAACTGCATCGAAATCGAAGCCGGTGCTCCGGAGCTGGAGGCTCTCCATTCCGACGAAGCCGACGCGGACCCGCCAGCCAAGGTGACTCGATCCAAGCGCCAGAAGCAAAAGGAAAAGAAGGAGCTGGCAGCCGAAAAGACCTCCGTTTTGGCCAGAAAGAAAAGCGCAGCCGAGAAGCAGATCGAAGGCAATCTAACCTTGATCCGATTCATCGTCGACCATGCGTCCAAGGGCAATTTTGATGTCAAGCAAATCCTGTCCATGACCGAGCGGTCCAAGACCGGCGAGGTCCGTATTCTGGCCGTCGCCCAGGATACCCGCGATCCCGACCGCGTATCAGGAACAGGTCCAGCTTCTGCTTTTGGAACCAACGACCCGGCTGCCGCCACCGCTACCTCGACTGGCGACAAGGCGAAGAAGAGTCGCGGTGGCCGACGCAGCGGAAAGAGGAACGGTCGCAATCCCAGCACCGCCAATATGAATGCCGACCATGGCTCCAATCGCAAGCGGGAGAAAGTCGACGCCATCAACCCCAATGTTGGCGCCGACTCGTCGGCAAACGTGTCGCTTGGAAGTCCAAACATAGCAAGCGCCGGTGGCGATTCCAAGCGCAAGGGGCGATCGCGTGGCGGAAAGAAAGAGAGGAAGTAGAGCAGCTCCAAGTGTTCCTCTCGCCTCTGCCGATCCAATCCCTCCTCCCATTCCCATCATCACCAACCGCTTCATCTGTCCATTGCGCATTCTTGTGCATTCTTGCACTTTCTCTTTTCTCTCTCCTCGCTTCTTCCCTCCCTCTCTCTCTCTCTCTCTCTCATTGTGTCAGTTTTGTGGTCTTTAGCGTCGTGCGTGTGGTATCGTTATTGATGAGATGATGCTTCCGCTGCGGATGTGCTCCCCTGTTGATACGGTCGCACTGTTTTTGGCTCGTGAGCGTGCGGGCCTGCCTCCTTTCACTAGACTGTTTGCTCGATCGTCCGCTTGTAGTTCTGTCATCTCCCGTACCTTTTTCCGTCGTATATCCCGTGCTTCTATCTGCTTATTTTTGCGGTCCTGCGGTTCGTGTGCAAAACACGGGGCAACTATATTCCAACTGCGGCGGGTGAGGTTGCTGCAGAGCAACGGTCTTCCCAATGAGGGAGCTAAACTCTTGTGCAGCCCGGTTCATCTCGAGCAGATCACTCAGAAGCAGCGGCGAGGGTTCGATGCAAGAGCAGGACAATCGGAACGGTTCCTTGGGTGGCAGACTGCAAGTAGCGGATGAGCGCATCGGAATCGGACAGCATCACATTGGTCCGGGTCCCGATCTGGCCAAGAAGGAGATGGGTAGGGATTGTTCAGTACCATGAGCCGTTGCTCAGTCAAGTCAGTGGCGTGGCGTCACGATCGCGGCTGATACTCACCAAGTCGTGAACCAGGCTGACTTGCATTGGGTCGCCGAGACGCTCTGGCACCCCGATGCTGAGTGTCTCCAGGAACTGTGTGTAGATCGAGTTGTAATAGTGGAGCTCCTGCAAACGGCGGGTCCGCATCCTGGTAAGTGGGCAGGCGGCGCCAGCAACTTGGTGCGTTTGCAACGGGGTTGTGCTGCCAGACAGGGATCCTACCGCAATGAAGGCAACTGTCATATTCTTCAGCATCTTGGCAATTTCAAGGACAGGGGGCTGCTTGCTGCTGTCGGCCGAAGCAGCTTCCTTGGCTTCCAGATGGCGGATACGCATCAAAATCAACTCGGATATCCTCAGGATCTAGCGTCAGTCCGAGCTGTTAGCATGGGCGATACGCTTGAGCCGGGGCCAGGTAGCCCATCAAGCTGGTATTGACGGCACACCCGGCCGTGAGACAGCAGCCGATGCAACGACAGAGCCATGGGACGCCGGCATCGATCCATACCTGCTCACAAGCCTTTTCGGTCATCTGAGCTTTGGACCGGGCACTCGTCTGGTATCTGCAAACAGCAATCAAAGCCAGAGTGGCCGTGAGTTGTAGTCCATCGTGCGCTGTGGTCCAGCTACACCAATGTACTTACGCATTGTTGACAGCATCGATCATGGCTTGGCAGAGCGGTTCGCCGCTGGACGCCAGGGTTTCCAGATCTGTATCCAGTCGACAGTCAGCGTCAATCTTTGGCGCACTTGATCTCCGTCGGCGCCTTTCGCCCGACACTGCGACACTGCGACAAACATAGACGGATCCGGGTAGCGCAGATCCCACGACCGCCTCGGCAGAGCCATGTGGAGTTGCAGTCAACAACGTGGCAGCGCCATCGCATCGGCCGCTACACATTCGGGTCGAATGACAATGCTTGCCTTTGTTGTAGACAGCCAGCTTGTCTGCCTGGAAGCCACTCGCCGAGATGGAGATGTCCTGGATGTCCTTCATGATCTTGTCAGACTCATGACCCAGGCGACCGACAACTACTGCCCACCGCGTCAGATGGTCCGGGGAGGTAAAGAGGCTGCCCTTTCGCGAGAGTGCTTCGGAAAGAATCACAGACTGATTCAAAGTGGCTTGGACGTTGTTGACCACTTCGTCGTCGGACACCGGCAACTTGGAGAGTCGCTCGGTTGCCTCGACAGAGAGAAGATCAAGGGCCTGAAAGCGGGTGATCTGGCGTCAGTCGTGCTGGCACAGGAGTGTGGCTAAGCAAGCATCCGGACAGCCGTGTGACTGTGGTGAGTTACCTGGAGACGAACACCTCCGCCCTGCTCTTCAAAGAGTTGTTCGATCGACTGTACCGAGCGTCGAGCCGGCGACGAAACGTAAGCGGGGTGGACAGATTTGGATTCAGCCATGCAATCAGAAGCTGCGGGCTTGCTCGCCATCCGTGCAGTTCGGGCCCGCACGCTTGGGTTCTGTGAGCGATGTTCACCCAAGCCGGTGGGCATGGACATGCGCTGCTCAGTCATATCAGTGCTTCTCACACAATGGACTCACTTTGGATTCACCCACTGGATTGCTTGGCGAGACTTCGGTTGGCGAGCCAATATCCTATAGCGGAAGCAGACCGCCTCAGGTCAATCGTTCGTTCATCCGATACCGGCGTCTCTGCAATCGCAAATTGTTCGGGGCAGGATTCAAGGACTCAGGGCCATCGAAGGGCTTTGTGCACGCTTACCATCAATGCAGACAGGGCCTTGGCTCCAAAATATTCCAGCGTCTGGAGTCCTTGGCTGACGGCTTGTTGGCCGATTTCGAGTCCTTGCTGCAGAGTCTCGGACTCACGGACATCTTTCACGAGATGGCTCTCGCCAATCTTCCTATACCCGGTCTGCACACCCAACGGCGAGACGGATGAGCGACCCAAAACAACGAACCAACTGACGCTGGGGCAATGCCTCTGCCCGAGCTCGGGACTCGAAGGAAGCTGCCTCGGCGGTACGTACCATGATTGTTTGGCCGACGGCGCTGGCGGCCATGTCCAGGGTCTTGTCCATTTGTATAAGCAGCGATTCGGCCTGCTAAGAGATCACGGATATCAGCCAGAAGCTGCATCGCTGGCGCATCGCTGGCTGCATCGCTGGCTGCATCGCTTCCAACATCCCGGCACTTTCGGTCTGCTCCTTCCTCATCATGCCCACCTTTTCCTGAGCACGCTCTTCGGCTTCGACCGGGCTGGCATCAGCATCGGGGTAGAGCGCGCGATCATCTCGGGATGAGTCCATGCTAAACTCCTTGTCCAGAGACTCGACGGCCTTGGTGGTTGCCGAGCGGATCTCCTTGCCTATGGTTGGTTGGGGAAAGCAGTCAGTTCCACGTCACGCAGTAAAGGCGGCGGTTGTGCATGCACGATTGCTCTCTGGATTCTCGCCCGCTGCATTACCAAGAGCAACGGCCTTGTTTTTGGCTTCCTTAGTGAGCTCCGTAACACTGGATATCAAGTCTGTGGGCTCCATGAGTGCCTCGCTGACGGTGTTGACGGCCGACGAGGCCGAGTTCACTGCGGTCGAGGCGGCAGACGACAGAAACGAGATCGGGTCGGAGGCGAGGTTGTTGGCTATGTTGACGAATCCCCAGCCCCAGCTCTTGGACGGAGGTGGGGCAGACGATGTGTCTTGGTCATCCTGGTCATCTTGGTCTTGGTCACGGACAGGAGCAGGATGATGAGGAGCGAGTGGGAAACCCGCTGCGATACATATATACATAGAGGATGAGTATGAGTTTCGCAACAAGAGTCGTGGCATTGGAGGTGCTGGTAGAGCGCCGCCGCACTCGTCCTGTCAGTCGCTCGCCATCATCTTCGGTCGGTCAACGAGCACGCTCCCAGCGACGAGAACTATGCAGGCCGTCTGAGCTCTATGCAGGCCGTCTGAACGTCCGAACCGCTCTCCATGATGCGCTCGGGAATTGGTAGCGTGCCTGGCTGGGGCGATCCCGACGGAGCAGGCGAGGGCTCGGCAGACATGGATTCGGGAACAGCGGCAAGCATCGGAGAAGAGTGGAGGGGCTCTGCGACGGGCCTTTGGTGAGGGTCGGCACTCATTGTAGTGCTCGCAAGATGGATTCGGCGTGCTGGTCTCGATGAGGACCAAGAAGGGGCTGTTGGGGCTGTTGGGGCTGGGGAGATGGCGCGAACGCAACAGTGCCGCTGACGAGGATGCATTGCAGGGCGCTCGCCAGCTCCACTCCAAGCGAACATGCAGTCTGGGATAGCCGGCGCCGAACCAGACCATCATCTCGGCAGCCCCCGAGTGAAGGCCGTGGCCAGTGCACGATGGTACAAGGCAGCAAATCTTGAGTCGTTGATCAAAAACCAGGGTGTCCCGTTCTGCATTTGATTGGCTGTCAAGTGTATTCAGGATCCAGAAAGACGGCGCCATCGGCTTCCAAAGGGCAAGATTGTCTATTACTCTGTGCGAACG
Source organism: Polychytrium aggregatum (assembly GCF_025602895.1). Classification (NCBI taxonomy): domain Eukaryota; kingdom Fungi; phylum Chytridiomycota; class Chytridiomycetes; order Polychytriales; genus Polychytrium; species Polychytrium aggregatum. Next base: position 122,112 of record NW_026516229.1, on the reverse strand, counting down.
CATGAGTTGCTGATCTTGCCACAGTGATCTCGTCGATGGTTGCTGTGCTATGATACAATGCAGTCTTTCTTTGCAGTCCCTGTCTTGCCGCCTCGGGCTGACTGAGGCCGCTCGCTGCCTGGGAAAGACGTTCGGGAAGGGCTCTTTTCCTGGGCCGAGGTAGCCAGTCCTCCGGCAGAGTGGGCAACAGGCGCAGCAGATGCAGCAGATGCAGCAGGGGCACCCGGGACAGTTGTCGAAGGCGACGGGGATCTGGCCGGGGAGCTGGGCGGCACTGGATCCAGGAACGTGTTTGTTTTCCGAGCCATCACAGTCTCAAGTGTTGCTAAGGTCGGTGGTATCAGTGTCCTTGGTTAGTTTCTGGCGGGAGCAGGGTGGGATTGCGGCATGGTCGCTGGACGGATCGGTTACTTACGGGGTTTGATCGGGCCCACGGCGTTCTTGGCTCGCTCCTTAAGCCGCTTCAGGTGGAGCTCTGCTATATATTGGAAAGCTGTGGGACCCGTGCAGCGTTAGCTGCCCGTATGCGAACCATGCTGCAAAGCCCACTCATTGGCTGAGAAAGATATGCATTGACACACATTCGATAGCGAATGCCGTCAACAGTCCAGCATCGGAATCGCCGCCGTCGTCCTGGGCTATCGCGTGGACGGCAAGTAACTCGGATCTGCAAGGACGACGACGACACGTACTCTCTTCGACATTCAGCGAATCCTTGACCGAGATTCGGTAAAACTTGAGCTTGAGCTCGCGGGCAAGGCTCTCGGCTTCCTCGCTGGCGAGCGATAAGTGCAATTCGGGATAGGCCTGAGTAATCTGCCCACCAACACGCCCGCTGCTCCGGGATTTGAGAGCATGGTTTCGATTGAACAGAACCCAGCCATGCGACATCAATATTTGCTGGGGATGGATAAATCCGACTTACTTGGTGACGGCGGCGCTTCCGATGAGATCGATCTTATTTTGGATTAGAACCATCGAAAGATCGTCGCACACTTGCTCGACCTTGGATCGCCACGACTTGATAGTCTCGAATGACTGTCGGTCCGTGGTTGAGAACGCCAGCACGAGAGCATTGGCGTCTGGCCGAGGAGGCCGCCGAATCAGTCAGGCATTCTGGAAGTCAATCGGCGCACCGATCTTGCGAGCCCACCCGCGTCTGCAGCCGCCGATACGGCGGGTGCACGACCGGAGGATACGAACCTTTGTAATATGCCTTGGTTATGCTATCAAACTCTTCCTGGCCTGTCGCCAATGCACAGTGCGGCGTGGTCAGCATCTTCCTGAGATGCACGTAGCCATGCGACAACCCAGCGACGCATTGCTCCAGAAGCACACGCAGAACTCAAGCAAAGACGACGCAGGGGCCGCTTGGAGCACCAAGCGCACTGAAGAGCACCGATATCCGAGCATACCGGCGGTATCCCAAACCATGAGCTTCACATCGCCATGGTGGCCTGGAACAGTGATATCGCGCTCCATGTAGTCCACGCCGATGGTTTTCTTATAGTTTTCGGTAAACTGGCCTCGACAAAATCGCCGAATCAGCGACGACTTGCCGACGCTGCCGTTGCCGACTATAAGGATTTTGATGGCCGTCTCGACGTCTTCGGTCGTCAGCACGCTCTGGTTCATGCTGGAGTGATTTGCGGGTTCAGATACTACGGAGCCGAGAGACGCGAGGAAGATGCAAAGCCAGAGAGCGTTGGTCGGAATCCGCCGCTGCTGCGTGATGCGAGCCCGCGAAAAATAAAAAGCAGTAGCAATAATCAAAAACGTGCCGAGGCTTTCTTCTGGACCTGGTGGGGCAGGGCTCCATGATTCGGGCGTGGGTGGCTGCGACCCTGGGGTGGGACCAAAGGCAATTCAAAATCCCGTCATCGACGCGAGCCAGCAAAACCTTTCTCCAGCGCTTTCTTCCGCACCGATCGCCGAAAAACGCCTAGCATCCAGCGCCCAACCACAGCGAGCGCTTCATGCTGCTGCCCCGCCTCTGCAGCCGCCTCCGTCTGTCTCGCCAAGCCCCCTCCATTGCAAGCCCGTATCGGCCGCTCATGTCTGCACCATCCAGCGAGCACGAGAGCCTCGACGATATCAAGGCCAATCTCGCCCAGGTCCAGGAGCGGGTGACGAGTCTGGCTGGAGGACGAGATGTCTGTCTGGTCGCCGTCAGCAAAACGAAACCGTCGTCGGATATTCGAGCGGCCTACGAGACTGGGCATCGTCACTTTGGAGAAAACGTAGGTGCTACATCCGCGCGGCGATGGGGTAGGTCGCAAATCAAAGCCAGAGAGCTTCTGTCGGCCGCGAATATTGTGTGTAGGATGCTAATCGCCTCGCTCCAACACAACCCCTCTCGGCGCTCTCGCCCCATGCTCCGCCGATGCAGTATGTAAGTGGTCTCTTTGGCTCAAAACACGATACGCCAACGCTCTGCCGGCTCCGTTGACGACCTGATAACATTGGAGTCGCTTTAGATTCAGGAACTTGTTAGCAAAGCCAACGAGGTGCGTCCACGCAGCGGGTCAGGCTCTGCAGCGATGCGTAGCCAGCCGAGACTTATTCACATTGGAAATCCTCAACAAACCCGACAAGCAGCTCCCCGATGACATCCAATGGCATTTTATCGGATCGCTCCAGTCCAACAAGTGCAAGCTCCTCGCATCCATTCCGAATCTGTACATGGTCGAGACGATTGGTAAGGATAGGCGGTGCCACACTCGGGCGGGCATGCCCAAGATTGCCGATATTAGCGCCAGTCTCTGCCGTCGGCACGAGTACCGACAACACAAACGGGCTGATACCTGTTGCATGCAGATGGTACCAAGAAAGCGGATGCCATGAACAAAGCGTGTGCCGGCCGACCCTATCCACTGCGAGTGATGATCCAAGTCAACACCAGCGGCGAGGACAGTAGGTGGCTCTTGTAATGCGCTCCAGTGGTGGCATCGGCGCCTGGACAGCTCAGCCGAGCACAGGCTCAATCCTTGGCACCAAAAGCTGTTAATTGTGATGCGGGTGATCCAGCGAGTGTGATATTGTCAGGGAACAAAGAAGTCAAGGACAGTTTGGCCATGAGAACTGCTCGGCTGGGAGACCTCGGGCTCGTAAGAGGATGCTCGACTAAACTCTGTCCCTTTCTGCCGCTCCAGCCAAGAGTGGAGTCCATCCCCAGGAAATCGTTGAAGCTGCCAAGCACATCATCAGCAACTGCGACAAGCTGCAGCTGGAGGGCCTCATGACGATTGGGTCACCTGGCTGGAGCCCCGAGGCTGGGCCCAACCCAGATTTTGTGGTGAGTCGTGTTTGGAGTGCCTCTGTCTCCGATGTGCGCAAGCAAGCGGATGGACCGAAGCTAAGTGGCAGTCAGGACTGCTCCGAAGTCTTGAATCCCGGAGTGTCTATTCTGACAACCACGCGCACTTAGCTCTTGGGAAGGTGCAAATCCGAAATCGAGCAGCAACTGCAGCTCGATCGCCCTCTTGGCCTGAGTATGGGCATGTCGGACGACTTTGAGCATGCCATCGCCCTGGGATCTACCAACGTGCGAGTTGGAAGCATCATATTTGGCAAGCGCTTCTACCCATCCAAATCTTAGATCATGCGGATGGGACGCCAAGGACGCTCTGTCCAGCTCAAATCCGAAATAAAGGTAGTATATTCACTGGTCGCATTGGGTCGACCCAGGAGTTTACCGATGTGTTCGAGGCGGCGGCGAAGTAGGTATCCCTGAATACGTTCCTGCGAGTGTTCTTTGTATACCCACAAGTCTCCAAGGCAGAGCTCTGGGCTCGACTTGCCGCATCGGCGGTCGAGGATATGCAGACTATCCCATGGTTTACGAAGACAATGTCAAGGTTTCAAGAACCTCGGACGCTGCGTTGTGAGGCCACTTGCTCCAGTCGTCACTCGTGGCATCTTCCAACCCTACCTGTACAGGAATGCGAAATCCATGGTGCTTAGCAGCCATTTACGAGCTATGCTGCACACTGGGCGGGCGACAACTGGTTGGGTAGAACAATGACGGCTCAGGGTACTAAAAGAAGGGCTGCGCGACCCTACCTTCAGCTTCGGACTGCTCCATGCGGGACGTTTGGGATCAAAGTTTTTGATCATCAGTAGCGAAAGGCAGTGCGCCGCCCATTGTCTCTGGCGGACGGTGAACACCAGCGTAATAAGGAATCAGCAGCAATGGTGTTGATATGTTAGTTGCGGGAAGAATGTGGGGCATCTGCCTTCTGGGTAGCCATCTCACACCACGACGGTATCTGGATCAGAGTTGGTGTCGACGCTGTTACCAAACGCCCCTGGGTGCATACCATGTCCATTCGCCTATCCATGAGTATGTCGGTCAAGAGTTCGATGATCCCTTGGTTGCAAAGGATGATCTGGATGTTCGGCGTGCAGCGTCCGATAACTGAGACAGTCTGGATGACTTCCTGCAGAGTTCATGGCGAGTTCACGGCGAGTCGTCAGCAGCGCATACGCTCAAACCGACAGCCGGGCCGAGCCCAAGCGGCCGATACAGTAGCTGCCCAAGGGACCACAAGGTGGACAGAAACAGAGTCTTTGAAGAGTGGCTCTTGGGCGTCCAGCCCTTGGATCCTACCAGTCGCAGTACGGTGGGCTGACTTGGGTTCTCAAGCACCCCCACCAGCACTTTGATAAGCAGAGGGTCTTTGGATAGAACCTGACCCCGAGTGAGTTCAATGGTTATATTCCGTAACGGTTGGCGGGGCAGAAATGCTGGTCCAGCGGATCAGGGCAATCTGTGACGCGGGCTACCTCTTCCAGTTGGGCTCCGTTTGATGTGTAAAACAGGTATGAGAATTCGATGCAGGCTGCAGAGCCAAGCACATGCATCGCTGGTCAGTGTCGTTACCCACTGATGCGCTTTGCGGCAGACAGGAGCTGGCTTGGGAGGCCACACCGAGCAAGCTGCACAGGTGACAGCGCAGACAAACCTTTAAGCTTTTGGTCCAATGTGCCGGATACAAACGATTTGATGTCTCGATTCAGGGCGTCGACAATATGGCTGCTTCCGCCGGGCGGTGTCAGACCGTATTCGACCGCAACAGGATAGATCTGTGGTGTCATGGTTGCTCAGGGGTAGTGTTGTTGCCTGCAGGGTGTGCGATCGATGGCGGGGAGCGCTGTGCGGGCGAGTCGGGCATCCAACGGGTTAATCAACGGAGTGGGTGTGCGACTGACTGGCTGGCTGGCTCGGGCGGTGTCCATGTCATCGCAATGACGCAGCTGCAGCCCGATCACCAAGACAGATCGGCGGCAGCAAAGTCGTCGGCGGCCATCCACAATCGTCGGGGCCAGCGTTGCTCCTGTTGCTCAATCCGATGCGGTTTTGGACGGCGAGCTGTTGCCAGGATCGCCGGGGCAGGGTTTCTTGGCTACTTGGGTGTTCCGGAAGCGATGTCGACCCAAGCAACCAGCATGGGATGACAGCTGTAGCAAGTCGGTTGACTATCCTCCCCTGAAACTCGCCAACACTCGCTGTTCCCGCTCATGCACATCATGATGGACATATCCTTCAAAATCGACAACGCCAGCACCCGCTCGATCTACCCGGTGTCGTGTCTCTCGATTGTGCTGATCGCCAAGAAGTGTCTCAGGTATCTGCACCACGTTCGCTTCTTGGTCGCTCGATATCCCTCCCATGCCTGGCTTTTGCTTTACTCAGCTTAGGCGCTTCTTGAACGTTACAATCAGTATATTCCCCCATCTTGTTGTTTGCTCAATACCATGTCATTAGCAGTAGTAAATGGAGTTTGCCAATATTCTGTAAAAGTAGAAAGACGCAAGTTTCACTGATATGGCTGGCTGGCTGGCTGGCTGGCTGGCTGACTTTGAGAGCCGGCCAAGGATCGCAGGCCAGGCATCTAAATCAGTAGTCGTATGGCACGTTGGCGGGGATCGTGTAGACAAAGCTGTTGGTCTTGTAGGTGCAGGCGATCTCGCAGTAGTTCTCAGAGGCGCCTGGAGCTGTGGGCTGGCCAGCAAAGCAGCACTCAGAGGTCTTCTGGAATGCAGCAGTAGTGCCGGGCCCGTCACAGAGCTCGGTGCGGAACACCGTGCCCTCGCCATTGCCCAGATAGTCAAGATCGGCGGAGGCAATGCCCAGCTCGTTGATCAGCGAGGCGCGGAAGCGGTTCAGGCGGCGAGGTGTCGCCACAGGGTCGTATGCGGCATTGGTGTAGGACCAGAGACGCTCGGCGATGGCTGCCATGCGGGGGAAAACGTATCGGTCGAGGTTGTGGCGCTTGATCGTCTCGGACCAAAGCGAGCCAAAGCCGCCCTTGACGAAGGGGACGTTTGCGGGCAAAACGCCGCTCAATGGGTCGTACTGGTAGATCATGGTCCAGTTGTGCCATTGACCGGTGAGGGTCTTGTAGCCGGGCAAGTTGTAGCTGATGTTGGGCAAAGGGTTGCTCATACACCAAGCAACCGAGGGCGAGCAATCCAAGTAGTAGTGCGACGAGGGCGAGACCACAATGTTGGTGAAGCCCTTGGCAGCGATGTCGTTGACCTTGCCGCCGTTGGTGCCATCCTGCCCGGTCTGCCATTGGGTAATGATGGCGTTGGAGGGGATGATCTTTTCGATGCCAAAGTCGGTGGCGGCATCGTCCCAGGCGGCATATTGCTTCTTTGCCTTGGCGAGTATGGGAACAAACTGCTTCTCGAAGGCTTGAACGACCGGATTAGTGTAGACGGTGGGATCAAACGTGTCCCAGTTGTCAGGAACCTTGCCATAGACACGGCCATTGACTTCGTCGTGACCAACGTGGAGGACAGGATCCTCGAACCACGAACCGACTTCGTTGACCAAGTCGTTGACGAGACACATGGCCTTGTAGTTGGTGGGGTCGAGTTGGCCACACGGCGGCTCGTTGCAATACTGAGCACCCCAACCAACAAGCTGGGTCGTGGAGTCGTTCTTCAGATAGCCGTTGCGGCCATCCCACGGCGAGTGCGCATACGCAAGAACAAAGCTTGGGTCCGCAAAGTGGAACACAGCATTGTGCCCTGGGAACTCAAACTCGGGAATCACGCGGATGTTGCGGGCAAAGGCATAGGCAATAATCTTGCGGATGTCGTCCTTGGTGTAGATCTTTGGAGTGCCATCGTCGTACTTGAAGGCAGCATTCAGCAGACCGGGGTAGCGGTCCCACTTGATCGGGAACGACTCTATCGATGCGTAAAGAAAGTGCAGAGCGAAAAGTTCAGTCAACGGCGTCGTATCAGCACGGAGAAGGGCCTCTGCAAGTGTATATGTGCCACAGCAGTAGCATTGCCGAAATCGGAGAGCCTTTGGGAAGGAAATGGGGAGATCTGGACTGGAGCGGTGTTGGCCGATTTGGCGAGCCACGGGCATATAGCTGCATTTGCTTACGAGAATCATAGATGTGCCAGTGGAGCACATTGATCTTGGAGTATGCAAGTCCGTCGAGTATGCGCTTGATATCGACGACTGGGAAGAAGTTGCGGGCTGTGTCGAGCATGAAGCCGCGGTAAGGGAAGCGAGGCTTGTCTGTGATGCTGGCTGCGACAAGCGAACCCTTGTCTGTCACCAGTTGCGAGAGCGTTTGGAGGGCATATATAGCACCAACTTGGTTCTGTGCTGGAGGCCAAAGCGACATGCACGCGTCAGTATCTCAACCCAGGGCGGAGGGTGCTTCCGTTGCCCTCCGTTGCCTGGACGAGACCACAACAGTGATAGGTAACATTCCATATCCGACCGAGCATGCTCTATTAGTTGCATGGCACAGCGATAGAGAGGGTTGGCTGTGCGCGGAGCAGTGCACCCACCATTGATGTGGATCGAGACATCAGAGACATCGAGGGTATAGGACTCGTCGATGCCCTGAAGCGACGAGGCATCGACGCAGTCCGATCCGAGAATGTTGACAATCACCGGCAGTCGGCGAGAGCTCTTGCCGGATTTCTTGGCGGCCAACGAATGCTTGAAGCGGCCAAAGGCTTGAACAACGTAATCGCGCTGGTCGTCGTCGCTCGAGTGGACCTCGAGGTGCAGCGAGCCAAACTTGACATCGTAGTACTTGTCGGTGACGCTGGCGGGGAGCGGCCAGAGATAGTCCAGGGCCGAGCGGGTTCGCTTGATGGAGCATTTGGGTCGCTGGCTGCCGGGATCGGTGACGTTGGCCTTTCCGTAGTCATGCACAGTGTCGGTTGGGCTCGAGGTCGAGTGGTAGGGGTCGTAGTCAGTAGCGGCGGCCATTCCCAAAGTGAGGGCGGCGATCGAGCAGATCCAGGCGACTTTGACCATCTTGAGTTATTGATCCTGAAGGGTTGCAATCCGAAAGCCAGAGAGTGGTGAGCGCGGATCAGAGAGCAAGCACCTGGGAAAGCCGGCCTCGCCGAACCAACGGGCAATCACCCAGCCTTGTATGTTTGTCATGCACAGTGGCCACCATTCAATGGGATAGAGATACCTACCAGGGGAGGTGAAATGGGACTGGGTATGTTTCCAGGGCAAGTACGACGGAGAGCGGCGTCTGAGGTGCTCGAGCGGCTTGGGTTGAAAACCTCCTCGAAGAGAGACGAACGGAGTGCGGCCGATGCGCTGCCGGCTGATGCGGTTCCTCATATATGTCTTATATAGGCCCCCGATGCCTTAATCCCAACAATCAGCCACCCTCGACATAATGCCCTTCCTCCCGAGAATGTCCTGATTGAGGGTGATGCGGATCCAAACAATGGTCACCCGAGGATCTGTCGATTGTCATGGGCATTTACCGCCGACAGACGGAGACATCGGAGCTATGGACATTGTTGAACTGTGTCGGTGGTGAACAATAGAGCTGGGCAGCAGAGCGGATCTTTACAATGGGTATCGAGTCTGGCATGGCAGTTGTGGGGTTGTCTGCCTGATGGAGGCGTGGCAGACGTGGCTGCCACATTGTTTCGACAAAAGCCAGCGGATTTCGCTGACAGCAGCGGGGAAAGCTGCTATTGTGTGATTCGCGCAGGTTTGTCGCAGCGCAAAGGATGCGATCTGGAGAATGTGCCATCGGGCGCCGCAACAGAAGTTTCCAAGCTGGAAAGGACGGGGACCCACAGCGAGCTTCTCGACCAGCCGAGCCCAGCCATGTCCATTACCCACCCTCAGCTCGCCAGGCAAATCCAATACAAACGGGACACACCGGGTTTCGAGCATTAGTGAATGTTATCAACACATTGCGTGTTGGGTATGGCCATTCAGTGATGTGCTTCTGGATCTGAATCAAGGACGCTCTCTCGCTCAGATGGCTCCCTGCAAGCGAAAGGCACCACCCAGGCGACGGCGATTCAAGCGACTCGATCTCCAGGTGTGCTCACAGTGCCGGGAAGCCAAGCGACTCGAGACAGCCGAGTATCTTGATATCGATACACCATCGAACTGTCCAGGTGGTCGAGTGGATGCACCACACAGAGAGATTGCCAACCAGGGCGGGAAACAATCGCATGGCTTGCTCACTGGTGCCTATGGATTAGCAGACTTGTGTTGCTGATGCCAGAAAGCGACTGTCCCCGTTTCGTTCTGGATAGACTGTACCAGAGACTCTTTGTATTTTGGAAGAGAGGAGAGGGCGCCCGCGGATTTTGGTTTGGTTGAGAAGGGAAGGAGGGATTTCTATAGGAACGGGCTGGTCGAGGTGGAGTGTGTTGGAGGGGGCCCCTCTCTCGCTTGGACAAATGATCGGGATAGCAACACGAAGGAAAGAAAGAAGGAAAGAAAGAATAGGCAAGATACTGCAATACATGTCTCGTTCAAGGGGATTTACAAAGGTCAACTAGTTACACCAAACGGGGGGGGGTCAAACGACAGAACAAACACACAAGGGAAATGAAATGCGTGGAATATATATACATGAATATATATCCGCATCGTTTTTCGAACTGCAAGAAAGTGGGAATCCGAGAGCCGTTGCCACCAGGGCTGACATGGCCGACAAAGAAGCGGGGGGCAGCGGCGTGTGGCGGCGCGAGTTGGAGCGCAAAGGAAGCGGGAGAAAGAGAGGCGGGAGGGCGAGAGCGAGCAAGCGAGGCGGCCCTTACAGGAATGGGGGCCGACTCTGGGCCATGCACTGGAGGATGGCCCGGGTGTCTTACATCGCAAGCAGGAAGTTCTGCATCTCGGGCAGATTCGTCCAGGAGGGGATGAATCGCTCAATGTTCTCGACGTTCTTCAAGTTGGGCTTGACAAACTCGGGAGAGAGCTCCAGGTCCAAAAGGAGAATGTCGGACTTTTCGTTGAGGACGGCTCTGGAGGCAACGATCTTCAGCAGCTCGGGCGAGAGCTGTGCGAATGAGAGAGATTTTGGCAGGATCGAAGATCAGTCGAGGCGTTGCAGGATAGGCAGATGCGGCAAAACCGGAAGGTGGGGGGAGGGCTCCCAGCTGTTGCCTGCGTGACAGCAGAGATGTGCACATGTCATCGGGCCAGTGCCGTCCGGCGCACAGGATGGGGCCATCGTGCTTACCGGAGAATCAAAGTCGGCTGCGTAGTAGAGCGAGAGGAGCTTCTTGATCTGGGTGGGGTTGAGCAGGAAGCAGACATCAAAGATGGTCTCGATGTCCTGGGGCGAGGTCTTGTTGAGGGTAAGGAGCTTGGCAGCCTGAAGAAGCTGCTGCAAGTGGAGGGTGGCTGTAGTCCGAGCATCATGCATCGGGCGAGCCGGACGGACATGGCGGACGGAATGAGCGGGGCCAGAAACGCATTGCTGGATTAGCTCACCGGACACATGCCACACGCTCACGCAACAAACAGACCAAGATCCCCAGCATATCCGCACTGTAGCCTGCCCGTGCACCACAGCCGTGTGTGATATAGCACGTTGCAAGCACGCCGCGCTTGCGATGGTCCACCGACTTACCTTCGGCGATGCCGTGGCTGGTGCACCACTCCTCGAGTCTCGAGACGTTGTATTGGATCTGGACACCGCGCTTCCAAGTGCAAAAGTTCTTGCGCATCAGGAGATGGTTGAATGCAGAGACGCCAATGACACGCAGGAGCTCGGTCAGGATCTGGCGAGACATGGTGTCCTCCATGTAGTAGCAGCGCATGGTCTTGCTGAGCTTGCTGAGCAGGTTCAGGAGCTGCTCGATGGTGAACTGCGAGGCGGTCGAGTTCTTGCCCCACTTGCTCCAGAGACCACCGGACTGCTTGCAGATATAGCCGGGAAGCGACTGGTTCTCGATCACGGCGGGGACGATCATGTTGGTCAGGCGCTTCTTGAGCTCCTTGATCCAGCCGTGGTAGATCTCGATCAGGAGGTAGTCCATCTCGGTGCGGACCTTGTCGATGGCACGGTCAGACTCGGTGGTGCTGCCACGGGTGCTGCGCTTTTCCTGTTCCTGGATGCTCTTGATCAAGCAGAGCAGTTCAAAGGTGTTGGAGAGCCAGAAGGCCGAGACATAGTCGTCTTCGAACTTCATGGTCAGGTTCTGGATCGACTTCATGACGCTGGCCATCGTGGTTTGCATCTTGTGGGGCATGTCGCGCTGCATGTACTGCGAGACGACGGTGCCGATGAGATGGGCAGGGAAGAAGATCTCCTTGCGGGTGGCCACGGTCTGGGTGCTGGGGAGCGGGATGCGGAGGTTGGTGATGAGCGCGTCGTTAATCTCGTCCTCGAGACCCTTGTCCTCGAGGGCACGGGCAGAGCGCTCGGCCTCGGGGTTGAGGCTGCTGAGGGCCGACTTCTTGAGGTCCTGGGTGTCCATGAACGAGCGGCGACGGGCAACGGAGGGGCGCTTGGTTTCGTCCAGCGACGGGCGGCTGGGGGGCTCGCCGTAGGAGCTGTACAGGTAGTTCTCCTTCTCGTCGACGTAGGTGGTCTGGTACTGGGGCTGGTGGTAGCTGGGAGCCTGCTGGTACTGGGCATCGGCGACGCGGTCGGTCTTCCACTTGCCAGCAACCTGTCGGCTGACCTGCTCCTTGAGGGCGGCAACCTCCTTCTTGAGGGCAGTGATGGTGGCGGTGTCCTCCTCCTTGGGGACGACCTTGGCGGCGGCCTCCTTCAGCTTTTGGACCTCGTCCTTCTGCTGGCGCAGCTCGGCAAGGAGCGTGGCGATTTCCTCGTCGCGCTTCTTGGCGAGGGCCTTGGCTCGCTCGGCCTCCTTGGAGAGGTTCTCGTTGACGTCCTTAAGCTCGGCAATCTCCTTCTTGAACTCGGCCGAGTTGTCGACAAACTCGACCTTGACGGCCTTGCTGTCGAGGTCGGCCTTCTGGAACTTTTCTTTCCAGATGGAGGACTGGTGCTCGAACTGGGCAAGCTTCTCGGCCATGACCTTGTTCTCGGACTCTTGGTTGCGCAGGGCCATCGAGAGCTCGACAACCTTGTTCTCGAGCTTGGTGTTGGTCTCCTGGAGCTTGCCGACGGAGCGGGCCTCGGTCTTGAGCTGGCGAAGCTCGAGGATGGGGGCATGCGTGCGGATCCACGACTGGACAAGGACAACCTGGGCCAGATACAGCTTGTAGTCGCGGCGGACGATAAAGCCGCGGAAGACCTTTTGGATGCGGGTGGCGGCGGTATTCTGGCGCAGGTCGATGAGCTGCTTGCGGGCGCGCTGGACGCGGAGGGCGCACTGCACCGAGAGCGCGGCCGAGCGGAGGGCCTCGTAGTAGGAGCGAGAGAGCCAGGTGCGAATCGAGGTCTGGATGACCACGGCAGCCTTCTGCTCGCGCTTCTCCTTGAGCGACTCGCGGGCGCTCCAGGCACGGAGCGAGGTCTGGACCGTGAGGGCAGCCTGGACAATGGCCTTGTATCGCTTCTGGTAGAGATAGCGTCTCATATTGGTCTGGATCAGGACGACGCAGTAGCGGATGCGCTCCGTGCGGGCCTTTTCGAGGGCAGCGACCTGGCCGGCTCGGAAGAAGATCTTGGTGAGACCGACCTGGAACTTATCCGGGTCCGAGATGCGCGACGCGACGATCGACTCGGTCAGCTTCTTGGGGTCAGGGCCCCAGAGCTTGGAGGCCACGAGTGGGTAGTAGCGCTCGGCAAACTCGGCAAAGCTGTACTTGGACGGGTAGCCGGCGCAGGAGATGCGGATGGTCTCGAGAACACCACAGGCACGGAGCTGCTGCAGGACCATGGGGGACTCGAAGCCAAAAGGCGTCTTGGTCGAGTTGGGCTTGATACAGCGGATGTAGTGGGCCTCGGTCGTGCGCATGGTCTCCATGAGTTGGACAAGGGACGCCTTGAAGATGGAGCCGAGGGTGGGCTTCTTGGTGGCGCCACCGCGAGGACCGGGCTTGGGCGAGAGGGCGGCGTCAGGGACGTCGATGTGGATGACCTCCTTGAGGAACTCGCTGGCGCCATCGTTAAGCACAGCAAGCTGCTCATCGGCGACGGTGTCCTTGTTCTTCTCGATGAAGCCCTCGATGTCGTAGGTGACATCGCAAGCGTAGTGCTTGATGGTGAAAGCGGTCTGGCCAAACTTGGGCTTCTCGAAGAACTTCTCGGTGGGGACGGCGAAGCGCTGGTAGAGCTTGGTCACCAGCGACTTGTCCGCGCCGGAGGGGAGACGCGACTCTTCGTCGAGGAGGTCGAGGATACCCATCTTGTTCTCGATCATGTTGATGCAGGGCTGGTTGTCGTTGAAGTCGATGAACGACCAGTTGATCTTTTCCTGGACGTAGATCTCCTGCTCCAGACGGAAGACGTGGGCGTTGAACTCTTGCTGAAGCTTCTCGTTGGCGTAGTTCTGGACGAGTGGCGACAGCGGGTGTCAGCGGGTGTCAGCGGGGGATGCAAGGCAGAGAGAGATGGAGCGGCTGCAATTACGATGCGACGCAGCGATCCAGAAACACAGAACAAGCCAGCAGCACTCGACACCCCGGCGCTGGACATCAAGCGTTGCTGAGACAGCCACTCACAATACAGAACTGCTCGAACGAGTTCTTCTTGAAGTGCTCGAAACCGTAGATATCCAAGACACCGATGAAGGTGGCAACGTCCTCGGCATCCTTGTGCAGATTCTTGTTGACAATCTTGACGATCCAGTCGAAGAGCATCGAGTAGATGAACTTGGCGATCGAGTCACGTCCAACAATGGCCTGGTACTGGTTCAGGTTCGAAACGATCTTCTCGGAGCGAGTGATGATCTGCTTCTTGATGATCCACTTTTTGAAGGCACTCTTGTCGACCTGCAGGAGCTGGCAAGTCTGGATAAGAGCCGGATCGTTGTCGTCGATGGTGGCTTCGTCACGGACAGACTTGATCTCGATGTTGCCGATGTGCAGAAGGGCGGCGCAAATGGTGAAAATTTGCCTGTGTTGTGGTATCAGAACAAAGAGGATGAGACGGATTGGCCCCGGCCGGTTGATCCAGCGCATCGCACTGTTGCGAGTGGGGGGGGGCTATTGGGACACATGGACACGCGCTTACCATTGCATCGAAACCGAAATGCCGATGATGGAAAGGGCCTTCTGGGTGGCAGCAAACTCGGCGACATCGTCAAAGCCGGGCACGATACCGGTTCCACCCTGCTTGAGGTAGAAGAACTGATCCCAGGAGCTGAGGCCAAGTTCCTTGCGCTCGGCAGCGGGGGCGGCAGCGCAGAGCTGGTAGAAGATGTGGTAGTTGCGCTCGGTGGCGGGCTGGAAGATCAGACGGGATCTCTCGAGCAGGTAGGTGCGGATCTTGGCACCCACGATGCGAACGCTGTTCTTGGGGCCCTCGGGCGTGGAGAACAGAATCTCGATGTACTTGCCGAAGCGAGAACTGTTGTCGTTTCTGGTCGTCTTGGAGTTACCAAAGGACTGGAGAGGCAAGGTGAAGGACATCAGGAACAGGCAGCCCCTTGCGAAACAGCTGCCGTGTGTGTGTGTGTGCGACGCCACCAGCCCACGATCAGCGACCCGCTCGGCTCAGTCAAAGCAGCAATGCAGCGTGGCAGAAAACACCCACCTCCATAATAGGGTTGGTGGCCAGAACAGCCTCTTCAACCTCCGAGATCCCTTGTGGGGCGGCGGCCACATTGTCGCTGCTGGTCTGTCGGGAGAAGCTCTCGAGGGTATCGACGGTGGCAAAGTAGCGCATGATGTACTTTGCACTCTGGGTTTTGCCGGCACCCGATTCACCACTGACGATGATGGACTGGTTCTTGCGCTCCTTGATCATGGTGCGGTAAGCTTCTTCGGCCACCGCGAACTACAAAAGTGGCGAGTCGGACACGATTGATTGAGATTGGACAGGGTTAGGTAGATGCAGAGTGAGGGAGTCGATCCACGTAGCTCGGCCAGATCAAAATGCTTGGCAGACGGCATTCTACAGCGTCTACTACAGTCAAAGGACGCAGGTGCAGTGGCGCTGTTCATGAGCTTACCAAATGGGGCTCCAGTTCACCGCGACTCTTGCCAGAGTACTCTCTCATGATATCGGGCGTATAGATGGCCAGTCGCTGGAAGGGGTTCATGGCAATCAGGACGATACCGGAGTAGGTATAAATCTGCTCCTGTGCGTAACGGATGCGGACGCCATCCAGGACAGCGGGCCTACGACAGAGACGGACCCGTGGAGGTGGTGAGCATAGACCCTACGCCGCGTGGAATGTGCCATGCCCAGGCTCAGGTCCAACGAGGTGCTGGCCTGGGGCGACGACAGCCATCCGAATCTTCGGCGGGCAGAGCGCGGCGGGCCAACTGGGCAGTCGTGTCGACGGTGCTGTTGCAGACGCTTACTCGTGAAGGTAGGACAGGGTGGCCAGATCGTCGGTTCCCTCCTGAAAACACAAATGGCGTTTGAGTGAGCCCATAGTCGAGAGGGTGAAGCACAGCGACAAATGAGGCGCGACCGGCCATCGGCGACTGTGGACAGGTCAGGCCAGGAGAAGCATCAGATCTTACCAGCATGGGCGGGTTCTTCAGAGGAGGAAGGCCAGCAAACTTTTCAGCAGCGAGCTTGGAGAGGCTGGACGAAAAGGTGAATTCCTATCCGATAGAATGTCGGCCATGTCAGAGGGAAGGGGGGGACAAGGATGCGTGGGTCAACCGAAGGCTCATCGCTGGACACATGGCCTGGGGCGGAAAACATGGGCAGCAGCGGAAGAGAGCAATGCTGCTCAAGGACGGCAGAACAGGCGGAGAACTGGCTGGCGGCATAGTCTGCAGCTCGAAGGGGTACCTTTCCGGTGGCATCGAGTCTGAAGGAGAGGGTGAGCTTGTCGCCATCGACAACGTTGGACTGGAGAGTGGCGATGGACCAGCCTTCGGAGTCATCAGCAAAGTAGGCTTTGGTGCCCTGGGGGTCCGAGCAGCTGCAGTTAGAATGGATGGCTGCGATACGATCGTGGATGCGGTTGGCATGTGGGCAGGGGCTCAGTCCAGCGACGTACCTTGCTGTAATCCTTCAGGGCCTTCTCGACGGCAAGGGGATCAGGCGTGGTCATGTCGGAACGAGCAGACTGTGGGTATCGAGAAACGAGTGGGTATTGCAATGGATAAGAGTGTCAGCGGCGAGTGGATCTATGGGGCTGACAGGGGGGAGGCGAGGGCTCGGCGGTGGGTTGGCGACATGGAGGAGACGAGACGAGACGAGACGAGACGAGACGAGATGAGATGAGATGAATCGGGGCTGGCCAGGAAGACAGCAAGTCCAACAGACCAACGCACCAGTCAGAGGGAGCAAGCCTGCAGAGATGGAGGGGAGGGGCTCGGCGAGCAGGGACAGGGAGACCAAGCACGAAGCGACGGAAGGGTGGTTGAGGTTCGGCGCGATGAGGATGTGGGCAGAAGCCGAAGAAGGGCGAGGCGAGGCGGTTTTATGGGCCGGGGGGGAGCGAGCCGTGGCGCGTGGAGGGCGAACACCGGCCTGCCAAAAGGAGAAGCCCCGTGCGCGGACGCGTGTGGGGGATGGTCCAATTGGCTGCCGGGGTGGCAGGTCGAGACTCTGTCCAAGTGGCTGTCCAAGTGGTTGTCCAAGTGGTTGTCCAAGTGGTTGTCCAAGTGGCTGTCCAAGTGGTTGTCCAAGTCTCTGTCCAAGTGGTTGCTCGTGCCGCTCTGTTCCTGCCAACCCGGGCTCTGCCGCCACCGGCCCTCGCCGTTTGGGTTCCCCCCTCATCTGCCCATCTCCCGAACTGACCAGCTCGGCCATAATGAGCAATCGCTCTCTGAATACTGAGATCACTCAGGAGTGGCTCCGTAATAACCGCCTCGAGAAGATAGGGGACCGCCTGCAGAACAATGATATTGAAACCATCGGCGATGTGTGTGTTTGCCATCTACTCTGCTTTGCCATCTCCTGCTCTGGCTTGCCTTGCTCCGGTTTCTCTGCTGGAAAGCCCCGCTCTGACACTTGTCGCCTCTGCAGCTCTGCGGTCTGACCGAGGGCGATATGGACAAACTGGATTTCAGCGTCGGCATCAAGGTGCGAATCAGGGACATCCAGGCAGCCATGCGTCAACCTCTTCCAGGCTCTCCCAACCCTTCCACACCGGATCATAACACCGCTACCGGCCCCAGCAACACCGCCATCGTCACTAGCAACACCGCTATCGTCACTAGCAACGATGGCAGCAGCGCAGTCCAACCTCCAAGCGAACCGAATCTTGTTCGATCTGCTCCGCCCTTGGACCCCGCCACCCAGTCTGGCAGTCCTTCTCCTCCAGCTGCTCAATCCAGCTCCACTCCTCCGACCGCTCAATCCGGCCCCGCTCCCCCGGTCGCTCAATCCGGCGAGTCTGCCCCAGAGCATAACGTCGTGCAGGCCTACATACCGCTCAATATCGTTAGCAACTGGCAATGTGCGCTTGGACACAAGCACCACCATGTGTTCATCAGGTATGTTCGCCCTGCGCTATCATTCGGACGATTCTCCGGCGAGCCAACGGCTCCTCATAAGGGAATAGATCGATTACCTTTTGGCTCTGCGGCCACCACCATGCTGATTTTGTTGTCCTCTCACTCGGTAATATCAATTCTCAGCTACCGTGTCGTGACCGAGAAAGATGCTGTCGTCAATCTCTACGCCACACTTATCACCAAGAAAACAACGGACACTTACGACCGACGTGTATATCTCGACCAAATGTGCCTTGCCACCTCCATGCCATTTGAGGAGGGCTTCTACAACGGCATCCTCAACTCGCAGGTCATTGTTATCATCTTGTCCGAGAAGGGACTCGAGCGGGCCAAGAATGCCCACAGATGGCCTGACAATCAGCTGCTGGAGGTATGCCATCGTCGCCTGGGTAGTGATGCGAAAGACTTGACTCGGTTTGTTATGCATGTGATTCTCATATCCATGCCACTTTCATCAATCGCAGATCGAGGTGGCTCTGCAGCAAATGGAAAGCTCCAAGGGATCGTCGTCGCCTGTCGTCGTCTTGCCTGTCTTTATGAATTCCAAGAGTTACATTGACGGCAAGGACTACTACTCAGCCTGGGTTCCAAATTGCGATGATTATCCTGACGAAGTACACTGTCACCCGTCCAGTCCGTCACGGCTCAGCTCGGTGCCACCACGTTCTACGATCCGAAACGTGCTCAAGAAGCTTTTGAAGCTTCAGGGATTGTTTGCGACAAACAGCTATGCTCTTGCCAAGTAAGTTTCGGCCTGTTTCAAACTCTTGTTGCTGGTCATCCTGGCACCAAACACACACGTCGATGGCTAACTCGCATCTCCGGTCTTGAAAACAGGCTTGCTCCAGAGATCTTCCAGCTCATTTCTCGAACACAGATCGCTGCAGCACCCGAATCCAACTATGATGTCAAGGAATCTATCGTTCTTGATGCCGAAGATGTGACAAAGCTGCATACCCTCCTCAATCCCATCAACTCTGATTCGGACAGGAAGGCTATGCAAGATTTGTATGTCGAGGGCACGCGCCAGTGGTTGTTCAAAGAGGTCACCGACTGGGCCAGCAGCAATACTTCCGATACAGTCTTGTGGATCAATGCCGATGCTGGAGCAGGCAAGTCTGTTGCTGCGGCGCAGATTGCCAATATGCTCCTCAGCACGGACCAGCTGGTCTCGGCGCTGTTCCTCAAGTACAACGAAGCCCAAAAGAACAATCCCCGTGATATCATCACAACAATTGCTTTTGGTTTATGCTGCTGGTATGCTCCGATCGGCCGAAAACTCATCGAAGCCAAGCTCAGTAGAGAGAATCTCGAGAAGATGCCCATTTCCGATCTATTCGCAACCATTATCGAGAGCCCCATCACTGCCCTGGAGCAGTATCATCCCAAGGGAGCTGCTGTAATTGTTGTTGATGGCCTTGATGAGTGCTTCCCTCGGGACGAAATGCTGACTCTCTTGACCCAGAGGCTGCCTCTGCTCAGCAAAAATCTCAAAGTCAAACTGCTGCTGACATCGCGTCCCGAAAGAGACATCACCGAGGCCTTCCAGAGCCTGGCGACAAAGACCATCAAGCCGTCGAGCGAGGAGAACATTGCCGATCTGGAACTGTACATCCGTCACCGCTTGAAAAACGAGACGAGCCTCAATGAAGCGGACTGCACCGAGGCAGTCACCATCCTGCTGAGCCAGTCCAAAACCTTTGTGTGGATCGATCTGATTCTGAAATCCCTGAAGCGTGGCACCAACGACCAGCGTACCACCCTGCAAAGAATCAAATCCATCAGCAGCGGCTCCAACGATGTCGGCCAGCTGTACCAAAAGACCTTTTCGATGCTCTACAACCACTGTCGCGACAAAGAAGACCTGATCACCGTGATCTCGGCGATCGCTACGGCACAATCAATCCAGACACCCAGAACACTGGCCCAGATCTTCTTCATTGGCCGAGAGTCGGTATACGCCTTGATGACCGTGCGCCACTGCCTCAAGAATCTGGAGATGGTGTTGGATCGTGTTGCCAACGGATCCACCGACGATGGCGAGGTCAAGTTCAACCACAAATCGGTGGCGGACTATCTCCTCGGCGAGGAGTCCAAGGACGAACCATGGCATGTGCCGAAAGAGTTCCATGTGAAGTTCGCCAAGGGATGTCTCGGAGTGATCCTCTCGCACGAGCCCGCGGTCAACATCTGCGAGATCTATGACGTCCAAACCATGATTCATGACTTTGATTCCAAGGTCAGGCTCAAGATCTCGCCGTCGCTGCGATACAGCGTCGCCCACTGGATCACACACTTTGTGTGGTGTCTGAAAGGAGTGGCCGAGTCGAGTCCGGTGTGGCAGTCGCCTGAGCTCGTCGAGGCAACCACGGTGTTCGCTCGGTTCGTCAAGACGCATGTGTTCTTCTGGCTCGAGTGTGGATCTCTTACATATGCCATCAAGCCGATCATCGAGCAACTGGCTGTGCTGCGAGGAGTGATCGCCAAGGCACCCAGCACCATCGTCGACGACACCACAAAGGAACTGGTCAAGGACACGTATCGATTCATCCGCGAGTTTGCCGACCCGATCATCAAGAGTGCACCACAGGTGTACAACTCGGGATATGCATTCACACCGAAGGAGACGGCGATCTACAAGACATATGCCGACCGACTCGAGGACAAGATCCCGTTCCTGGTCACGGCCGGTCCTGGGTCCACTTGGGACTTGTGTGAGGCGACGCTGTCGGGTCATACCGACGTGGTGTGCTCTGTTGCAGTCTCCTCGGACTCAAAGACGATTGTGTCTGGATCGCTTGATCAATACATCAAGCTTTGGGATTCCACTACTCGACAGCTCAAACGGAGCATCGGCCCGCTGCCCTGCAAAATCAAAGTCGTTGCGCTTTCCTCTGCGACCCAAAGGATTGCTGTTGGATCCGTTGATCAAGTTCTAAGAATCATCGATGTCGTCACTGGCACCGTGCTCCACAGGCTGGATCATCACGAGGACGAAATAACATCCCTGGCGTTCTCCAGTGATGGCAAGACCCTCGTGTCAGGCTCGGAAGACTGGACTATCAAGGTATGGGATGTGGCGCAGGGAACTCTCCAGCAGACTCTTTGTGGCCATGATCGCGACGTTCGATCGGTCGCCCTGTCGAAGGATGGCTTGACGATAGTTACTGGATCCATCGACAAAACCATTCGAATCTGGAAGGAGACTGGCGCCTGCCGCAAAACAATCAATGTGAAAGAAAGAGTGTACACAATTGCCCTCACCTCGAACGACACTCGCATCGTCTCGGGAAACAAGAAAGGACTGATCCAAGTGTGGAACCTGGAGTCTGGCGAGCAAATCCAGAGCTTCAATCAGGGCTCCCCGGTGCGCTCTGTTGCCGTGACGACTGATGAGACGCTCCTCGTGGCCGGTTCCGATGATGGCGAGATCAAGGTCTGGGGTCTCGCCGACGGCACGCTGAAGGGCGTCTTCAGCGGACACACCAGACAGATCGGCTCGGTTACGATCTCGCCCGACAGCATGACCGTCGTCTCTGGATCCGTCGACATGACCGTGAGGCTCTGGGATCTCTCGAGTGTCGCGGCCCAGAATACCCTCGAGGCCACCAGCGAGAAGCACACCGGCATGATTGCCGCCGTTACCTTCTCCGAAGACGGCCGGCTTGTCGCGACGGGATCCAAGGATTGCACGGCCAAGATCTGGAATGCCCTGACCGGCAGATTGGTTCGCACTCTGAGCCAACATACGGCCGAGGTGCTGGCTGTCAAGTTTTCGTCGGACGGAAACCAATTGGTCACAGGCTCCACCGACACGACCGCCATCGTCTGGGATGTTGCAACTGGAAATGCCATCCGGACTCTTGCGGGGAGTAAGTACGGCGTGTGCGCCATCGACATTTCGCCCAAACTGATTGCCACCGGCGGATGGGATGGATGGATCAGAGTCTGGGACCGAGTCACAGGCCAAGAAGCCGCGTTGTTCGAAGCTCATTGGAGCGGTGTGTTGATGGTCCGGATCGGTGAGGACGAATCCACCATCGAGTCGAGCGATGGATCGAGTGATATCTCATCGTGGCTGCTCGAGAGAGGAACTGCCAAGCCACTTGCAAAGAACATGCGAATCCTGGAGCAGTGCCAGTCGCTCGATCGATGGGAGCTGAAACAGGATGCCGCGGGTGATCAGTGGATCAAGCACTGGGAGCATCGCACCAAGGTACCTTACTCGCTCTTCAGCACCGAACCTCGAGTCCTCAACAGTCAAAATGCTCTTTGCATGGCGAGGTACACCTTTACGATCATATGTGTATGTATCTGCATCCGACCTGATTCTCTGATTATGGCTTGTTGCACTGCCTGAGATATGGAGATCCAAAGGAAACCCTAGCGGCTCGTGGATGCTTTGGGTTGTTGTGCACCAGTTGGGCCCTGTGCATCAGTGGGGCTTCTGCGCACAGCAACGATGTTTCTGACCACGGATCTGTCGCTCTACATCACAGCCCATTCATTCCCGGAACGAGTACGGCGCTTTGTGGCTGGAAGAGTATCGCGCCGCCAAGCGAGGATACCACTCGTCCACATCGCTTTCAAGGTTGCTGGACTGATTCTATTTGAACAGGGTGACCCCATTCGTTGATTTGGTTGACGCTCAGCCGTGTGGACCACCTGTTGATTCGACAGCTGTTGTCAAAGCCGTGCCTCAACTCTGGCCCAGAAGTCAACCAGAGTTCCAGCACCCTGCACCATTCTTGTCTCTGTTCTCCCTGGCCGGGATTGCCTGGCTGGAACTGTGCGGTGAGAACACGATGCCTGAACGCAACTCTTCCAGCGGAGCCTCCGGTTTTGCCTCGGAGTGATTGGGATCGTCGACTCTGTACGCGGTCATGTGACGGGCTGTTGGCGAGAAAAAAGGGCACCACTCCAGGACCAGCGGCGATCCAGATCCACCACCACCGATCCAGATCCAGATCCAGATCCACCGCCACTCAGGCCTGTTCGCTCGCCCAGCCGCACGCCCACCGCCTGAAAACAGCGCAGCGCCATGGTCCGAGAGCTTGATCCGCCCCTCGCCAATAAGGCATTTGTCAACAGCGCCCTCGCCGAAGGAGTGAGAGCGGACGGTCGCGGCCCATATGACTTCCGCTCCATCAAGATCACCTTTGGCTCGACACCGGGCCATGCCGAGGCACAGCTGGGGAAAACGAGGTCGGTCAAGGCGAGGCCGTGCAGTCGTGGTCGAGATGGCTGCGTTGCTGGCTGCGTTGCTGGCACTGCGTCTTGTGCCATCCGATCTGGGTCAGCCGTTGGACTCACCCATCGCTCGTTGCTTCTGTCTCCTGTGGCTCCAAACTGCATGCACCACACAGAGTTCTGGCCCGGGTTTCCTGCGAGCTTGTTCGACCCCGACCAAACAACCCCAGCGAAGGATTTGTGAAGTTCTCGACGCATTTTTCGCCCATGGCCTCGCCTGGCTTTGAGGTCGGAAGGTAGCTTCAGCAACAGCCATACCAAACGGGACGGGAGCGAATGGATTGAGCATCTGGCGCTGCAGAGGAGCAGATCCCGGCGCTTCGGTCGATTTGACTGCAGCGAAACCTCTCTGATTTTGAGGCCATTAAGCGGCGCGTTGCTCACCGCGATGCCCAACGCTCTTCCAGAATGTCGGACGACGAGGTTTTGGTCAGCCGAATGCTAGAGAAGGCGCTGCGCAAGAGCCGGGCTGTCGATACCGAAGGCCTCTGCGTCATTGCTGGAGAAAAGGCAGGTTCAGCTATGCTGTCGTCTTGAATCTCACCGCTTGGGGCGATCCAAATCGAAACCACGATCCAAACCAAAACGAAAGCCACCGCTGTCGGGACTTTGTCACCAGCCGGTGCATGCTCGTCCTCAGTGGGCCCACCATGCCCTCTGCATCAACGATCTGGGTTCTGATGCTCTGGCGCGCGGGATTGTCTCTCAGGTGTGGTCGATCCAAGTGGACATCCGAGTTCTGGACCACGAAGGGAACTTGCTCGACTGTGCCTGCATCGCCGCAATCTCGGCGTTGCTCCACTTCAGACGTCCGGATGTCACTGTTCGCGGAACCGAGGTCATCATCGTAAGTGGCGGTGTGCAGGCGCTTCATCCTGCAGGCGGGGCGCTCGCGAGAATCCTACATAGGCTGACTGCGACCACATTCACTACGAACGACCTGCAGCACCCAATGGACGAGCGCAACCCCATCCCTCTCAGCGTCCACCACATCCCTGTCTGCGTCAGCTTTGCATTTTTTGACGGAGGGTAAGCTCAGCGTCGAAAGCACATGCCCGGCCGTGACCCAGGATGGCCCGTGGGTCGATTATCGATTATCGATTCAAGCACGATTCGCTAGAGGCGCTCGCTGAGTGGATACCAGCAAGTTTGGAGATAGGCGACTGGGTGCCCCCCCCCTACTGCAACGGACGGCTTTCCTTTGCCAGAGGATATCTAGGAACCACTGTTCCGGTTGGCAGTGCCATTTGGTTCACTGCATTACTCAAACAATCGCTCGTCCAGTCCTCTTCTCTGTGGACCTCTAACACTCAGTCCGTTCGCGTCTGTTGTCTGCAGGAACTTGCTGGCCGTCGATCCGTCGTCGCTTGAAGAGCAAGTCGAGGAATCCAGCATGACCATGGTCGTCAACATCCACCGCGAGCTGTGCACCCTCTCAAAAGCCGGCGGCGTTCCGCTCGACATGGCAACCATCCTGCGATGCTCGCAAATCGCTGCCGTCAAAGGCGCTGAAGTAACTGAGCTGATTCGGGCAGCTGTCAATGCCGTGAGTAATTTGTCGATGCTACGAAGGCTCTTGGGGTTTTGCTGTTGTCATCGATTGCCGCACACGCCGCTGCTCGGCCAGAGTGATTACGGATTATCCTGGCACCATTGGCTCCGGCTGTCCGCTCTCCGGGGGCGCATACTTGCTGCTGGAATCAGTCGCCTGATCGCTACGTTGACCAAGTCCATCTCTCTCTAGGCGCTATCGGAGAAACGATAGCTAGTGCGCCCTCCCCCAACGTTCGTGTGCAGAGCTAAGGCTGCTCTCCGTTAGGTTCTCGGCTCTCTCGCCTCAGGACGTGTATTGGGGGCTCCAGATCATGCAATATATCACACATACGCCTTCAACTCGCCCGAGCACCCAGCATCGAGGCAAACAAACCCTCCTCTCCTCTCCCACTGCCCGTCTGTTCGCTGTCACGGCTTCTTGGCGACGATGTGGTTGCGGATGCTGGCATGGCCCATCGAGCATGTTGCTATCGGTGATGCATATGAAACAGTAATACTGCATAGGCTGCCTGGTCGTGCTTGGTGCGTTGGTTGGCTGCAAGCCATGAGCGGTGTCCTAGCGGCGCATCGTTCGGTACGCCGTGCAGCAAGTGTGCCGTCTGGCATGCTGCTCGCGATGCGAGTTGCTTGGCTTACGCGCTCCAATGAATGCGCTTTGGTTCCGGTCCGTCTATATATTCGATGGGACTCTTCCATAGATGCTTGTGGGGCCGGGTTCAGGGCGAACCCCGAGGTCGGTCCCTTGCGATGGCTGCCCATCACAGCCCAAACTCGATCCGGTCAAAGTTTCTCTCCAGCTCGGATATCTTCCTCGAAAAATCTTCGACGACCTTGGCCGCGTTCTTGGCCTCGTCGAACAGGAAGGTTGGCGTCTCGGAGGTCGTTGATCTGGCGTGAGCAGAATCGACGGCCATCGGCTGATGCGGGCTGTACCGAGTTTCCTTGGTGATCGGCGAGATTGCCGCACGACTTGGAAACGGCGTGGAGTGGACAGCACGGTCGGAAAGCGGAGTGGCAGTGGCCGCCAGAGCAGCCCCAGGTTTCGGTGGTGTCGGCGGCTTGGATGGGCTCATCCTATGGCCATACAGCCGGCCCTGTGGCGAGCGGTCGTGATCTTGCTTCAGTGGCGATGGTGATCCATGGTCCACTGCCCGGCCGCTGTCGCTACGGTGATCTCTGGCGGAGAATGCGTCTCGCTTGTACAGCATCGACCACCTTGCTTCCCGAGCCTCCAGCGTTCGGATATCGTCCATCAGGGCAGCCACTTGTTCGGCGTGTTGCGCCTTCAGCTTGTCCATCTGGCCTTGCAGCTGTTGCTGTGTATTCGAGTGTAGCTGGCGCATCTGAGACAGCTCTTCGTGGAGCGTCCTCTCGGTCTCTTCGTGCCGACGCTGTTCGCCGATGCAGGTGGACAGCTCAGCAGTCATTTGAGTGAGCTGCTGGTCGTCGTGGGTGAGCCGCTGCTTCCAAATGTGGCTCTGTTTCTGTAGGTCCATGTACTGCCGCGAGAGTTGACGGTTGTCTTCCTTGAGCGTGCGGTTTTCAGACTGGAGCTGGGCGACTTGGTCCTGCAGATGCTGGGCTGTCTTGGTCGCTTGTCGGGAGTGCTGTTCGAGCTCTCGCCTGAGCTTTTCGTCCTCGGACTTCAGCTTCTGATGCTCGGTCTGGAGAGCAGAGTGTTCATTTTGAAGTCGATGGAACAGCTGGACCTTCTCGAGACACTGGCGGACTGGATCGTGCGATCCGAGGGAGAGGTCAGCAAGTACATCAGCAACGCCATGGTAATTGTGCCGTTCGCACACGCAAAGTGCTGATGCGCCTGCAGTCTTGGCCGTGGCAGGGGCACAGATGCCGGCGGAACGGAGCCCGATGCAGCCAGACAACAGCCGAACCTTCGTATTCCAGGTTGGACACCTGTTTCTTAAGGTCCCGGATCCGATCCTGCTTCTCCTTCAGTGCGGCTTTGAGGTCTTTGGAGGGGCTCTGTCGATTTGAGCTCTCGGCGGATCGCTGGCGGTCCTTTTCTTCGTGATAGGCAACCTGGCTCCGAAGCTGCTCGTTCTGTTCGGCCAGTCTCTGCTTGTCCTGCACGAGGCGCTCGTGGCTCTGGTGTTTTGTGAGGCGGAAGGTCTCGAGTTGCTTCAGCACATCCTCGAGGGTGGATTGCTGCAGGGTTATAGTCTCCAGGAGCTGGTTCTTGGCTGCGTGCGACTGTTTCAGAAGAACGCTCGACTGTTCCAATTCGCCTGCAAGAGACAGATCACAAGCCCAGCGGCGGGAGTCAGCGGGGTGCTAGGCAGATGCTGGGCAGATGTTGAGCAGATGTCGGATGGGCGTTGCCATTCGCTGCGACTTGAGCGGCAAGTAGCACGCACCTCTGAGTCGCTGGTTCTCCGAAGTAAGCAGCTCCAGCGCAAGATCGGACATTGCTGGCTCTGGCCGCTGGGAGGGCCGGAGTTGATGGGGGTCGGAGGGCGCTCTGGATGCCAGAGTGCGATCGCTGGCAAAGTCGACAGCCAGGGAGCGCGGCGCCCAGCCGGGCCAGGCCAAGCCCCACCGACAGCGCCGGCGCATGAAGACACCCATGGACATTCATGTGGAATTCGGCCGGGAGCGCTCCTGCAGCATCATATGCGGTTGGCACGTCTGCTGCATGAGGAGTCGATGCACAGCGGTCAGCCTCCGAACCGGGGCCGTTGGCCGCCACCCCGCAGCGCCAATCTGACCGGCTGCAACTTGGCCACCTTTGGCGGGCAGCGGAATCTTCTGGCAGCATCCATCTGGCCAAACCTGTCTGGCCAACGGCGCCCCGCCCGGCCTGGAAGAAGCAGCGGCCAGACTGATGCAATGGCGCGCGAGTTCGGCGGGTCCACCTGTCTCTTTATCAAGCACTGAGCCCTGGGTTGTTCGTGGTCTGCGATCCATCTTCCCACTCTCGCAGCCCAAACTCTTTGATTCGCGTCCACCCATACCAGCCAGGTTGACAAACATGGTGCTCTTGGAGGTCAAAAAAGCCGAGCAGTTGCTGTTTCTGGCTGAGTTCCCGGGATCGACCCACGTTGCCCAAGTTGTCGATGCCGTGGTCGACGTTGAAAACAAGCGCCAACGCGTTGTGCGTTTGATCTCAGGTGTGGATCGCGACGCCGCAGATTACTTTGCGAGATGAGCGTACCGTTTCCGAGAAACGTCCCGGACCTGCTGGTCAGAAGTGCCATCCGAGAGCGAGCCGGGTCTGCCGAGACGTACGATACGCCACGACACGTCGGCCAACGGTTGTTCTGACTCAAAGACTAACTGAGTGCATTCGCACCCAGCATGCGAGGAGCTGATTCAGTATGGCCAGCTGAAGCCTGAGTCCCAGCAGGGGTTTTCCGAGGAAGAACTTGAAGAGATGGCGCGTCGCGAGAAGGAAAAGAAGGAGCAAGGCAGTCGCTTTGAGGAGATTGTCGAGAAAAAGCGAGGCAAAGACAGCCGGGGCAACGAAGTACTACTGAATCCCGACCCGACTGGTCGGCGGACGGGCGAGGGTAAGTTGCTATTGCAGCATGGACTGGCTATCGGGAATGGGCGCCTGTGGGCGGCAGCGCTGATTTGTTCTCTGCTCGTTGTCTGGAATAGCCCCAGTCGAGGAAATGGCCCAGGTCATCCAGAAGCAAGTCGACTATGCAAAGGAAATCGTTGCCCCCAAGGTGAGCTCGCACGATTCGACAGATCGCCTTGATTGATTCGCATCAGAGGCCATCGAGGACAATCTCGTAACGCTGGTGCCGTCTCTTCTCTGCAGGAAAACATCAAAGCAGGCCGGGTGTTGACTGCTGATGCTCTTGACCGATGCCTCAATCTTATCAGTGGTGCCGTCACGATTGTGTATCCGATGGGCCTTGTCGAGTGGGAGCCTGCTCGGCTTGCAATCGAGGACAACGAGGATCTCGCGGGAACCGAGGTTGGTTGGCGTGCTCGGTCTGTTCCCGGTACGAGCTGCTCTGTGGGCGAAAGAAACGCAGACGATTCTCGCACTGACGGATCTGGCGGGTCTTGAACGTCGCCGCTCGTGCCGGTGGTTCGCAGGCGTCCAAGAGTGTGTTCGATCCAGCCGACACTAGCATGTGGTGGGCGGGCAAGGAGCTTGCTCGCGAAAAGCATCTCTCGGACTACGTGGGTCGAAACGAAAAGACCAAAATTGTCGCCAAGATCCAAAAGGTGAGTGACACGGCGATAATTTGGGCGTTTTTGCGAGATTGTTATGCACAGATAACCACACGCTGTCGGATCGATGCTGACCGCGGTCGATGCCTCGCCTGGTATGCAGAGGGGACGCCATGCCCCTGTTCGCGAGCCGCCGCTGAACGAAGAGGGCCAGAAGGCCTTGATGGCGTATTACTACAAGAAACAGGAAGAGCAAAAGGTGAGACGTCAGCCATGCCTGACCGAGCGGTGCGGGTTTCCACCCCCGCAGTGGGTCGTGGGATGGTTTTGGCGAGGCCATCCCGGATGCGGGTCCACACAACCTGACGTGCTTGCGCTTGCCAGAAATTGGAAGAGAACGACGAAGACGACTACTTGAACTCGTCCTGGGCTAATCCCAAGGCGCTGCGGAACCACTTTCAAGGCATGTCGAACATCTCCTGGCGGCCCAAGTAGTCTCGAGCCTGCGACAGGCCACGATGCTGTGCAATGATGCTGCGGATTTCGGGACTCTAATCTCGGTCGTGAGAGATCAGCTAGCGGGTGGGATACCACGCCAAAGCGAGCAGAGAGGGTGTCCTGTTTGCTCGTGGTTCAAGTGCAAGTCTCGACAATATAGCTGCGAATACGAGTGCCCGATTGATTCCGGCGACGACTCCCACGATACTCTCGGCTCCGTGTGGGGGCGCGGCTCGCCATTGGCCAGGAGTGCTGTGCTTGTGCGACAGAGACGGGCGAGAGCCGAGGGCCCAGCGAGAGGCCGGCGAGGGCACGGCGAGGCCGCGGCGAGAAGACCCTGCCCCGACCCCTGCCCAAGACCGACTCTCGCTCGAATCTGCTTCTTGCCTGTTGCCCAGCTGGTCCAAGGCCCAACCGATCCGCCGCCTCGACGCTCCTGCCGCACCGCCCAGCCAGCTTGCCAGCCGGCATCGCCTCGTCCTCCCCGTCCTGCTCTATACCAACCCATACTGCGTTTGCCAGCACCAAGCCTCTAGCCGAGTCGCTTGCGTGGTGCCGTTCCAACCACTTTGCCTTTCCCTGTCTTGATATCTCGTCAACATGGTTCGTGTGTTTGCTCTCCTGCCGGTCTATGCCCTCTCGCCATCGACTGCTTTCCGTGCCATGCCTGTGTTATCCAGCAACATGCAGCCGGCGTCGCCTATGCGAGACAGCGCGAATAATCGTCTCTGCATCTCGCTCTCTGCTCTCCCCCACCCAGTCGATGCGTGGCTTGACGGTGTTCATCTCGGACCTTCGCAACTGTATGTATTGCTGCTCCTGGAGATTCTGCCACAATCGCTTGGCCCAGAACAGCTCGTTTGGATCATGCCGGATTGTGGCATCCGCGCCGTGTCCCTTGGCATTGCCCTTGCTCCCGAAGCGCTTCCAATGCTCGGCTCACATCCCGTTTCGGCATCCATCACACAGGCCGAGCCCGCGAGCTGGAAGAGAAGAGAGTCAACAAAGAGCTTGCCAATATCCGCTCAAAGTTCAAAGGTGAATCCCGCTCGACTGGTTGCTGGCTCTTCACGAGCTCCGTGGACGCGTGGAGGTCTGCGGCATACGTTTCGCCGGCTGACCTGCCAAGTGGACTTGCTTCTTCTGCGACGGTAATAGATCCGAACCTGAACGGATACCAGAAGAAGAAGTATGTCTGCAAGCTCCTGTATATGTATATCCTCGGCTGGGACATCGACTTTGGCCACATGGAGGCCATCAACTTGCTGTCCTCGCAAAAGTTCACCGAGAAGCAGATTGTAAGTGAGCGGCAATTGCCTCCGCGTTATGTGGATTGACAAGCCTTTCTCGTGCCCTTGCTCCTCTGCGCCTGCCAGTGCAGGCCAATTCTATTGATCCCGTCCGTTGGGCTCGCTCGTCACGATAGTGTGCTCCGATTCCCCGATAGTGTACACCCTTCTGATATTGTGCACTGACCCTCCCGTCGCGCATCCACTACACTTCTCTGCCGCGGTGCTTCCACAGGGCTATCTGGCCATCACGCTAATGCTCAGCGAAAATAACGAGCTGATCCGTCTCGTCGTGAACTCCATGAAGCGAGACCTTGACGATCCCGATGAACTCTTCAGCTGCCTTGCCATCCACGCAATCGCCAATATCGGTGCCAAGGAAATGGCCGAAACCCTCGTTCACGACATTTATCGCCTTTTGACCAAGAGGTTGGCTGGAATATGCGCTCTACTGCTCGCTTAGCCTGTCTGTCTTCGCGTCGCAGCCACGGGTGCCCCCCTGATCAATGCTGGATCATTATCGAGTCCACTCTGTGGCTTGGTCTCGGGCTTGTTTTGGCCTCAGTCGCTCCACAATAGGCCGCTATGAGGTTTCTCTCCGCCAAGCCGAGACGCTGATTCTGACTGGATGTTGTTCCATGCAGCCCCTCTCGCTTTGTCAAGAAGAAGGCCTCGCTCTGTCTCTTGCGTCTGTACAGAAAGCATCCCGAGGTTATTCCTGCTGCAGACTGGGCACCGCGTCTGATAGCCATGATGGACGATCCCGATATGGTCTGTTGCGCTGTGTCGTGCCTGCATTTGATCTGTTGAACAGAGCGAGGCGCACTGCAACCGAGTGGTGAATAGGGGAGGATGCCAGTTGACTTTGCCTGCTCGGCTGAGGGGATTGGCGCCTTGTTGCGAAGTTGCAGATATTCAAGTGCGCCGTTCGCTCTTGCTGATGGCGAATGCTGCAATGACAGGGCGTGTCTCTGTGCGTGACAACCTTTGTGCTGGTCCTCGTTCAAAACTTCCCGGGACCCTACTATGAAGCCGCCGGCAAGGCCATCCGAAAGCTCTACAAGGTAGGTTCACTGTCCCACACCGCAAGTGTCTTGGGGTATCCCCGAGTGCACCATGCTAACTGCGTTCCCTCTCCACAGATCGTTCACGACAAAGAGTACACAACCGATTACGTATATTACAAGGTGCCCGTGCCCTGGATTCAGGTCAAGCTTCTGCGACTTTTGCAGTACTATCCTCCTCCAAGTATGTCGGGCCGTGACGCCGTCGCCAGAGTGTCGGGGGGGGGGGACGCTCGAGCGTTCTGGGCTCTGTGGGCTTGCGATGAGCAGCTCTTCTCATGCTGACGATGATGTGGCCTTTCACCCAGACGATAGCGGACTCAGCAGCCTGATCAATACGGTGCTCCAGACCATCATCAAGAATGCACACGAGATTCCCAAAAACGTGCAGCATAACAATGCCCAGAACGCCATTTTCTTTGAGGCTGTGGGGCTGGCCATCCATATCGACAGCGAATCGGATCTGATTGCCCAGGCCACACGTCTGCTCGGCAAGTTCATCTCCTCCAAGGAAACAAACGTTCGCTACCTTGGCTTGGAGACCATGGCACACATTGCTACGGTGTCACGATCGCTCGAAACCATCCAGCAGCACCAGGAAACGATCATCGAGTCTCTCAAGGACAAAGACATCAGTGTCCGTCGTCGTGCTCTCGACCTGCTCTATTGCATGTGCGACGGCAACAACTCCCGCACGATCGTCTCGGAGCTTCTGCAGTATCTCCCGATCGCCGACTTTGCCATCCGCGAAGAGATTGTGCTGAAGATTGCGATTTTGACCGAGAAGTTCACTGTCGAGCCATCGTGGTACTTGGACGTTGTGCTGCAGCTTATTACCATCGCCGGCGACCACGTCAGCGAGGATATCTGGTACAGAGTCGTCCAGATCGTCACCAACAACGAGAACCTGCAGGAATATGCCGCCACGACGGTCCTGACGGCTCTGCGGTCCCCCACCTGCCACGAAACGGCGCTCAAGGTGGGCGGATACATCCTCGGCGAGTGTGGCTATCTCATTGCCAACAAGCCCGGATGCGCCCCGATGGACCAGTTTTCGATCCTGCACTCCAAGTTTGGCATGTGCTCGGCCAGCACCCGCGCGCTGCTGATGACAACCTATCTCAAGTTTGTCAATCTGTTCCCCGAGATCAAGGACGAGATCATGCGGGTCTTCCAGCAGTACCGCTATGTTCTGGACGTTGAACTTCAGCAGAGAGCCTGCGAGTACTTCAACATTGTGTCTCTCCCCACCGAGGACATTCTTCAGGCTGTTTGCGACGAGATGCCGCCATTCCCGGAGCGCGAGTCGGCGCTGGTCCTCAAGCTGAACAAGAAGATTGCTGAGACGGAGGAGAAGCGCCCCTGGCAAATGGGAATTCTGGCCAATCAGGAGAAGAAGGAGGACCGGCGTCGATCGCTTGTGCGCATGAACGAAGAGGTCTCAAATGCTGCTACCGCGACGCAGGCATCGGCAGTAAACTACAATGGACCCGACGATCTGCTTGGTCTGGAGGTTGTTTCGCAGCCCTCAGCGCAGCAGCAGCAGCAGCAACCCGGCTCCTTTCAGGACGACCCTCTTGCCAAATACGAGCAGAACCTCCAGACCCTGATCATCGAGTCGAATGGCATCCTGTTCGAAAACAGTGTCATCCAGATCGGCATCAAGTCGGAGTACCAGAGCCAGTTGGGCCGCATTGCCGTGTACTATGGCAACAAGAGCGCCGGGGTCATCAGCAACCTGAGCACGTCCGTCGAAGCCCCACCCGGCCTCAAGATCACCCTGACCCAGCCGATTCCTGGAACGATCCCACCCGCAAACCAGTTCAACCAGGTCTATAACCTGGAGTGCTTGAACTCATTCGATAGCCTGCCCGGGCTCACGGTCTCGTTCATGTTTGGCCCCACCAACGTCACGCTCCCGCTGCAGCTGCCGATTGCCCTCACCAAGTTCCTGTCGCCGGTTGAGCTCAATTCGGTCGACTTTTTCGCGCGCTGGCGGCAGATTGGCGGGGCACCACGCGAGACGCAGTCGATCTTCAAGGCACGAAGCCCCATCGATCCCAAGACGACCAAGAGAATCCTCGCGGGGCTGAAGCTCGATCACATCGAAGGCATCGACCCCAACCCGCTGAACACAGTGAGTGGCGCGGTCTTCAACTCGATCGAGATCGGCAAGGTGGGCTGCCTGATGCGCGTGGAGCCCAACATGGAGCAGCAGGTAAGTTGGGCGTGCGGGGTGTCTGGCCTGCGCGGCGGTGTGGATTGTCTGTGGTGTATGCGGATTGTCGGTTGTATCGATGACGTGAAGGAGTGCGGCTCTGTCGATGCCTGACATTCGTCACTGCCCGTCTCCTTGGCGCCAACAGCTGTTCCGGTTGACGATCCGCGCAACCAACGAGAACGTGTCCCAGCATCTCCAGAAGCTCGTCGAAACCGCCCTCGCCAGCGCATAGAGTCATTCCGGACAGAGAATGGGACAACGCCCCTTTTCTCTGGCATCAGAGACCTGAAGTCTGCTGTGCTTCCGGAGACTGGCAGACAGGCCGTACGATTGTCTCCGGCCCTGGTTGACCATCGCTTTGTTTTCGTTGGGTGCGGTGTGGTCTTGAATACATCCTGGTCGATCTCCCGTGGCGACGATCGATCGGCACCTTTGGTCATGGTAGCGGCGAGTGGTGTGTATTCGGGCCATTTGGTCGCAGCCAGAAGCCCAGACATCCCATTTGCTTGTGCAGCGAGTGTCATGAATCCTGTCCAAATCGGGCCGCGTGTTACCTTTGTCCCACCGCGCAGCCCAAGCATGTGACTGCGAAACAAGCCCGCCCCTGTGTTTGTGTCTGTGCGACGGTGCAGCGCGTGGCCACGCGACGAGGAGGGGCAGCCCCAGCCCTTGCCCTGGGCGAGAGCCGCTCCTCGGCGAGAGCGCGGCGAGAAGGGGCGCTGCTGCCTGTGCAACACAGCGACACAGGCCCGCCGAGAGCACAGCGAGGACACAGCGAGGCGTGCCACCCGCAACTCCCTTGGCTCGCTCTCGAGCTCAGAGCGCCGACCTGCTGCTTCTCTGCCCGCTTCACTCCCTGCCACAGACAGCTCGCCGACAGCTCGCCAGAGCCATCCCCTCCCACCATGCCATCGAGTATGTTTGTTTGATGTCCAGTCGAATGTCCGTCCAGCCGCTGTGTGTCTGGCCGTTGTGTGCTGGTATATTCGTCCACCGGGGCGCCCTGTCCTCTGATTCCGACCTTCCTTCCGTCTCCCAGGCTCCGTGTATACTGGCTGGCCTGACACCCCGCGGGCCTCGCGAGAGGAGTTTGTCGAGCTGATCCAGCAGGCTCGTGCCCTCCGCGAGCACCGGCTGACTTCGACCAACTCTTCTGGGGCCTCCATTCGCCAGCACGACCCCTCCCGTTTGATTCTCAGCGGCGATGTGGCTGTCGAGTACGACCTCGAAAAGTCTGCAATCCGCTTGTTCATCAGCTCGACCTTCACCGTAAGTCGAGCTGCAAAGCCCAGTGGGTTTCATCTGCGTCGGTGGCTGCCCAGTTTTGACCGCTGGTCGCTTCTTTGGAGGCTGCGGACGGCAGCAGAACATGCACCCGCCCTCTGTGGCTCTGCCCATGTGTACTCATCCTCTCGATTACAATTGCTGCGTATTTCGCCCGGCTCGCGATCGCCGCTTTGTTCATCCGATTGCCGATGCTGCCTGCAGGGTAAGCTCACCAGAAGCGACGGGTTGCATTCGCGTCCTTGGTGGCGGCAACTGTGTGCTTCAGCCGTGTAGTGCGTCTGAATGAAATTGGCGTGCTGACCCCGGCTCTTCGGCACGATGGCGATGCTCCAGATTACGAATGGGAGAAGAACGGGCTCTTGCTCGACGTCTTTCCGTTTCTGAAGGTGTTCTGCAAGGAGCTTGGCCTGGAGTTCCATCCCTTGGATCTGTACGTATGAGGCCACACCTGCACAAGATGAATCGCACATGCACGCTCCGGTCGAGAGAGTATCTTCTGATTGCAGTCGCGCTGTTGCAGAACCTGGGGGGTCAGCCACTACGATTCCGACGACCATACCACAACTGAGGTAAGCGTGCTTGGAGAGACGACCGTGGCGTAAGAACGGTGACCGCCAGCTGGCTACAATCAGTCAGAGATGTCGATGTTGGTATGAAGGAGCAAAGCCATGCACAGAGGTATCCATGCTCATACTGGGTCGAACAGGTCATCTTCAACGAACTGTCAAAGTCGATCAAGCAGTCGGCCGGCCCTGCATTTGCGTGTCTGCTGGGTGAGTCGTGCCGGCCACTCGGGTTGGACGAGTTGCTTGGGTTGCTTCAGCTCGGCCATGCAACTCTTCCTGGGGACAAGGCGCTCACCATAGCCGGGTCGATTGACCGGGTAACCAACGATACCGGCGTCCGTGTTGACCACTCACGCATCCCTCGCTGCAACCAGGCAACAAGTATGGCTACCGCCCTCCTCCTCGCACGCTGTCGGTCGAGGAATACGACATCATCGTCAACAAGCTGTCGATCGCATCTGAGGGTGATGGAAACGAGATGCTCCGACTCGTTCAGGATTGGTACGAGAAAAACGACAACATCAACCCGCCCGTCTACCAGCTCAAGCGTGTTTCTTCGCACATCCCCAACTTCATCTCGGAGGACCCTGTCCTTCAGGCCGAAGCGCGGGGAGAGTGGGTCAAGGTCTCGATGAGTGTCCAGAGGGCCCTCCGCAAGGGCATCGAAGGGCAGCCCGAGGAGACCACCGAAAAATACCGCTCCTCGACGACACATAGCCAGGTGTCCATCGCAAGCAACGAGACCTTGGGCCGCGAAACCGACAGCTTTTTCTGCTTCCAGTAAGCATGTCCTTGCGTCTCAGCGACAAGGCTTCCTTTTGAGCAGCGATACATGCTTACATATGCCTGGCGAAGAGACTGCACGCGGTAGCTCATCCTCTTGCGTTTGCCATGTCTCGCGTCCTGGCTATAGGCGGAACCTCATCAACCTGGTCAAGTATGCGTCGCAGCAGCATGTCGAGGCCAGCAAATTTATCGATCTGGATATGCTCAACGACAACCATCCGATTGACATGGAGGCCATCGGCCGCATGAATCGCCTGCGAAAATCCATGTTCCCCAACCACGACTACGATATCGAGTGGGACGAGGGCGATGGCCTCAATCCCCTCAAGAGTCCAGAGCAGGAGGCGTACCTCAAGCAGTTCTGCGACGACTTTTCTGTTGCCATCGCCGGAGGGGTCATCGAGGCCTACCAGATGCAGATGGAGAACCCCGAGCTCCATCCCATCGTTCGCGAAGTCAACTCGCATCGTGAGATCGCCATGGAAGAGTGCAGCAAGTTTGTTGGCCGCGAAGAGTTCATGGTCCAGGTCAAACAGTGGGTGCAGCGACCCTTTGACTACTCGGTCTTTAGCATCGTGGGTAAGTAGTCGTCGTGAGCGCATCTCGTTTCGTCGATGTACAGTTTATCCTGGACCCTGTCACCGATTGTCACCGATTGTCACCGATTGCCACCGACTGTCGCCGACGGTCACCGATTACCACATCTCCAGCCGCTCTGCACCTGGCTTATGCCTCCCTCGTATACATCCCTGGCCAAACGACGCAGGCCCCTCTGGCTCTGGCAAGACCGCCTTGATCTCCAAGACCATCCAAGCGATCGGCGTTGCTAATCCTTATGCGCAGGTTGTCTACCGATTCGTTGGCGCAACACCCGAGTCGTCCGACATCCGCTCCATTCTCCACTCGATCTGTGTCCAGATCGGCATCCTTTACGAGGCCGATGCACCTATCCCAACCGAGTTCCCCCTTTTGGTGAACCAACTCACCAAGTTCCTCACGCTGGCGACGTCACTGAAGCCGCTCATTGTTGTCATCGACTCAATCGACCGTCTTGACAGCGACTATCGTAGCCTTGAGCTGGGCTGGCTCCCGAGGCACATCCCTCCCAACGTTGTCTTCATCTTCTCTGCATCTCCGCAGGCTGACGGCAAGCCCATCCCGGCCCTGGCTCGTCTCTTGATCTCCGAGAAGCAAATTTACCATGTCAAGCCGCTGCCTGTCAAAGACCGAGAGTTTATCGTTGCCAGCCGCCTTGGCGCTGCCGACAGAGTTCTGACTGCCCCCCAGCAGGAGTGTGTCAGGACATTCTGCGAGGCGCACGAGTGCCTTGCAGAGGTGGCTTTGTGCGCCGAGATCGCTTCCAAGTGGAGCTCGAGCGATGCAGCTGATCCGCTTCCGTCGTCTCTGGACGAGCTGGTTTCCAAGTCCATTCTGGAACCTCTGGAAAAGAAGCACGGACGACTACTTGTTTCGAAGGCCCTGGGTTATTTGACTGCGTCCCGCTTCGGGCTGAGCATGCTGGAGATGGACGATCTCCTAACACTCGACACCGAGCTCATGGAGTTGATCGAAAAGGTAGCCCGGGAGACATTTGCACGCCACAGGCACAAGTTTATCCTTTTGTTTTTGTCCTCGCTCCGATTCTAGGACCACTGCGCTCTCGCGCCGTCCGAGTGAGTGTGCCGGGTCTCGTGCCGATGCCGGTGTTTCCGAGCTAACGGCCAATCACTGTACCTCTGCCGACAGATCCACAGTCCGTCCCTCAAACGCATCCCCCCTCTCTTGTGGACCTCGCTCAAGCGAGACCTCGAGGGCCTCGTGCGCGAGCAGCTCTCATTCGGAGAGACCGTAACTGTCTGGAGGTACCCTGCCGTCAAGGCTGCGGTCCAGAGAATCTACCTTGGCAGCGACTCTGTTGCGCAGCAGACGCACCGAGCTCTCGCTGAGTACTGGAGCGGCTGCCGCGGCAACATCGATCTTTCGGACGATATTGAAACCCAACCGCTACTCCTGGCCAGCCGCACAGACAGGACCGGAGTGGTCACGCAAGTCTACCATCTCCTCCACGCCGCGGAGTGTACCCAGGCGTTTGACATCATGACCGACCTGCGGGAGATCCAAGGCGCAGCCGAGAAGCAGCTTCTCTTTGCCTTCCTCAAGAACTTTGACATTGCCTCCCGCGAGCACCCGGACAAGATCGACGCGCGTGTCTCTGCCTTCCACAAGTTTGTCCAACGCGAACTCCGGCTTCTGAGCCTCCATCCAGGCATCACCCTCCAGCACGCCGCCAACCAGCCCAAAGACTCGCTCGTTGCCCTCGCTGCTCGCCAGATCCTGGAAGAAAACGGTAGCGTTTGGCTCGACTGGCTGACCCGCGACGACTCGCAGCACGGATGCTTCCAGACCTTTGAGCTTGGCTATGCTGGCGCCTCGGAGGGCTTCAGCATCATTGCCCTCGAGATTGCCAGCAACACGGTCTTTTCGGCCTCGTCGGACGGCATCCTACGCAAATGGGATGTCCAGACAGGGCTCGAGACCTACCGCATCCACTTCCCATCCTTCAATGACGGCGATGGCGTCCTCAAGCCTGTGCTCCGCCTGTCGCACAGCGGGGCCATCCTGGCTGTCTGGTGGCCGACCGAGTCCGTTATCCATCTCATCGACGCGGCCACGTTTGAGGAGAAAAAGTGCTTCGATCTCGGCTGCGACCCCAATTTGTTGGTTGGTGTGCGGGTTATGCAGTGGATCAACGACGACACTGAACTTGCCGTTGCCCTTGGTCAGGGCCGCGACGTCGACATCGACCCGTGCACCTGCGAGCTCTCGGTCTGGGAGCTCGAGGGCTGCACGCTCAAGCAGCTGCTGCTCGAATACGACGGACAGATCGCCATGGTCGACTCTGGCAAGGTCATTATGTTTGGCACCATCGCCAACAAGGACGCGGTGTGGATCGAGCTCGAGACCGGCACCTTTGGGTACGGCCTGTATCCCTCGAAGCTGGATCCCAACAGCGGCGACTACAGTCGCCACGAGGCGCCTCTGGCCCTCGCCATGAGCCACAACGCACTCTTTATTCTCGTCGCAACCTCGCGAGCCATGTCGGTGATCGACACATCCACCGGCAACGTCGTCGGCCTGATCAACAAGAAGCTCGACGACAACGTCAACCTCGCCGCCGTTTCGAACGACGGCCAGGTCGCCCTCTCGAGCTTTGGCGGCGTCGTGGAGCAGTGGATTCTCGTCGCCGACTCTGTCGAGATGCTGCGCATCAGCCGTGATTGCCTGCACACCAA
Source organism: Polychytrium aggregatum (assembly GCF_025602895.1). NCBI lineage: Eukaryota > Fungi > Chytridiomycota > Chytridiomycetes > Polychytriales > Polychytrium > Polychytrium aggregatum. Next base: position 82,337 of record NW_026516229.1, on the reverse strand, counting down.
TCACATTCACGCCATGCGCTTCGACCACCGGTCCCCGGCCAACATCCTTGCCACGGCCGGCAACGACACCACCATTCGGCTTTGGGACATTTCGCAGGCCAAGACCCGCTCGACCGTCCCAGGCGAATATGTCGAGTGCCCCGGAGTCATCGACTTTGTGCGAAACGCACAGGGCGAGCCCGTGGCGGTCGTCAGTGCCGGCAAGCAGGGCATGCTCGAGATTGTTGATCTCGAGCTCAAGAACAAGATGACGAGCGTGTTCATCCAGGGCATCGAGCAGGTCGTCGCCCATCCCACCGAGCCGTACTACATGTCTGTCTCGATCAACGGTGTCGAGCTCTTCTCGTCGACACCGACGGCCCTGTACGAAGAGCTGGATCCCCTGGCCGAGACGGACCGCGACTGGCCTGTTGCTGGAGAGATCTGCTGTGCCTTTGCGCCCGTTCAGCCCAGATCCGGTGGCGCCGCCTCTGGCCGCGCACAGGACTCGATCGAGCTGGCCGTCGGCTACTCCAACAACGCCGTCAAGTTCTACCACTACACCGAAGGATCGCCGATCCCCGCGCTTGTCGGCTGGTGGGGAAAGGACGATGGCACTCTGACAGGCAACCCCAGCGGGTCGGTCAGCCGAATCGAGCGCCTCGAGTACTCGTGCACCGGACAGCTGCTGGCCGCCCTTACCGACGGCTGGGACGCAGAGCGCAATGTACTCATGATCTGGAAGCGCCGGGACGATGCCGTTGTCGAGTTCAAGAGCCCCCACTCGGGCAAGCCCATCTCGGCATTTGCGCGACGAAACGAGTTCCTCTTGGCGACGGGATCGATGCGCAGCGGCGACCGCACCTCGCTGTCGCAGGACGACTCGGACTACGTCGTGCGGCTCTGGAACTTGGCCAAGGGCACCAGCAGCGACCTGCCGTCGGGCCCTGTCATCTCCATGTCCTGGTCGGATGATGACTCCAAGCTCTTGACGATGCGCGAAGGCGACGGCGCCATTCTTGTCTGGAATCCGGTCTCGGGCCGGTGCATCCACACGATCTGGATGGGCTCCAACATCGCCCCGACTGTCGGCCGACTTTACATGACCGAAGACACGGACTACGTTGCCATCGGCGGCTTTGGCGGCAAGGGCCTGGTCATTGCCAAGCTGCACGGGCTCACGGACCTGGAGGTCCCCGAAGAAGAAGGCCCGGATCAGCCAGTCGTCCCAACCCAGGCGCTCAAGGGCAAGCCTGTGATCTGGCTCCCTTCATCCAAGGGCGGATGGCTCCCGATCGCCATCCACAGCCGCAACTTTGCTGGCCTGATCTTCTTGGTTGCCAACGCTCGGGCGCAGAAGCGGATGCCACAGAAGCTCCTGGACGCGTTGCTGCCGCTGACTTGCGGCATGACCGATCCAGTCGAGCCGGTCTGGGAAGACGGCTTCGAATACCTCACAGCCGAAGGCGCCGAGATCAGCAAAGCCGATGACGGCACCTGGGGCATCTGGCGGGAGAAGCTTGTTATTGCCGTCGGAATGCATCACCAAAGCCTGATCGACGCCCTCCAGCAGGCCGGCGTGACGATCGGGGACACCGTCGGGGACGCCATGTGGCTCTGCGACCTGCTCCGACGCATCCTTCTGCGGACGGACTGGGAGCCCTCGCTCCCGGATGTCACCGGACGGCGCCAGGAGTTCTTCATGCGCGTGGTCTTCCACTTTGGGGAACTCGGCCTCACGGCGCTCCGCATGGAAGGGGCCACGTTTGCACGCGAGGCCTGGCGAAGCAGCGAGAAGGAAGTCCAGGGCCTGTATTACTCCACGATCCAACAGATTGGCCCGGATGCGGTGCGCCGCTGAAGCGACTGGCGATGTTTGTCGCAGACTCGATTTGCATTTGCTTCGTGTTTAGTTTAGCGAGGGGGGGGGCTGCCCAACCTCGATCTGTCTTGTATTCGTTTTCTCTCTCGCTTTGGCCAACTTGGTCTGCCCTATCCTCAGCCTGACTTGGCCAGTGGTTCTTTTCTTTGTCTGTGTCGACTTGTTCTGCGAGCCGTCTCCTGGTCTCGGCCTATTTTGCTCTCTCCCGAGACAGCCATGGAACATGTCGGCTGCAGAATCCCCTCTTCCTCATTGGCTATACCTTGGTGCTACACTTTATTCAGAAAAAAACGGGACAATATAGCCGTTTCCATGAACATGTAGTATGTGATGGCATGCGTCAAGCAAAGCCACAATAAATAGATCAGATCACTTTGGCAGCCTCCGAGTGAAGACCACCGGTCGCCCTCCGGTCTCCACAATCGACCTGCACACTGTGATCATGTTGCGCGCCGCATTGACGTCGCGATTCCACACTGTCTGGCGAATGGTCATGGCCAGCGCGCGATAACATTGGGTAACAAAATATTCGATGAATGGTCAAAAACCCCGGATGTCCCGTTTTTTATTGGATTGCCTGTAACCCGTCCCGCCCGCTCTTGCAGTCGGAGCACATCAGCCGCTTCAATAGAATTGTACGTCGTATTAACAGCAGGACTCGGTCAGCCCACAGCGGAACGGTAGCTGGACACACCGGAAGTGCCTGGTACAGCTTGAAGGTCGCCACCGCCAGAGGAGACGAAGGAGAATGGCGTGAGGCGAGCGACTGTCGGTGAAGTGCGGGGGGTTTCATGCTTCGAGTCCGCGGACAGCTAGGTCCATCAGCATCCTCCCGTAGAGCCGATGGACCCTGGTTACCAGTCGGTCCTCTTCCATTGGGACGGCCTTCGTATCCAGAGCACCGACCCAGCAGGCGTTGCCGTATCGCAGCAGGACAACGCCGTCGCCCTGGTCCGGAACAAACTCGGCCGATATCCAGTTGAGCCCGCCCATGCGCGGCTGGAACGCCCAGCTGTTCAGAATCTCGTTTCCGCTGCGCTCGATGACAGCGAAGGGCGGGACGTCATCGCCGGGCTGGAAAGCCAGCTGGCGAGTCTGGTCGTTGGTCAGGACCTTCCTTGGGAACCCTGCCAAGGTCAGCACCATTCTTTCGAGCGAGAATAGGCTGGAGGTGAAGAACGAGCGGGCGAACTGGGTCGTGATATGGTCGTTCAGAGCCCGACGACCCTCGTCGCTTGCAGGGTCAAACTGGGCACGAAGACTGGCCCAGTCCTTGAGCGACGATGCTCGAACGGTGACGAGGAAACAGTCAAAGTAGTGCGGGAGGTTCGTTGATGCCTGGACGGCGTTGTTCAGGGGCGAGGTCTTGAGAATCGAGTTGCTTGGCACCGGAATACGGCGAACACGCTTGAGAGCCAGTTGGTGGTAGGCCAGGGCGCCTGCAGAGCCGGCTAGGGCCGCGGAGACGGTGAGCCGCACCAGGAGCGAGGACTTGGCCATGGTTCGTCGGTCGGCTTTGGAGACGAAGGCAGTCAGAGCGCCCTGAGACAGGGATTGGATTTATAGGGCCAGCGTGGGCCATCATGCACAGGCCGCAAGCCACGCGCAAGCCACGCGCAAGCCACGCGCAAGGGTCTGCGGCTGTGGCTGTGCGTTTGTGGCTGTGCGTTTGTGGCTGCGCGACTGCGGAGCGGGACATCACGGGGTCGGCCAGTGACACCCGCACTGGAGCCGCACTGGAGCCGCACTGGATCCAGCCCCATCCGCCCTGGCTCTTGGCTGCCCGCCAGCGCGCCCCTGGCTGACCTCGTTTCCATCTCTGCTTGCATCAACCCCATCGCAGTCCCTGCAGCCGTCGCAGCCCACCGCCCCGTCCATTGCACCCACAAGCGACGACAGAAGCCATGGAAACCAACGAACCTTGCAGCTTGAACGTCGATCTTCACGTCAAATACTTCAACCGGTGCACATCGCTGATGCCACAGGACTACACCTCGCTTGACACCTCCAGGCTCATGCTGGCCTACTTTGCCCTCTCGGGACTGGATCTGCTTGGCGCTGTCGACAAGGTCGTTTCTCCCGAGAACAAGAAGCACTGGATCGAATGGATATATGCCCAACAAATTCACCCCGACGAGCGCCCGGAGCTCAAAGGTTGGTCTTGCTGTCTCGGGGTGTAGCGGTCAGCCCAACCCAATCCAACCCGCACACATCAGCGCAATCAACGGCAACCGACCCAGCGTCTCGATGTCGGGCTCCGGTCCACAGCCGCCATGTATTCATGCCATTCAACCCAGCTGCCTTCTCCATTTCGCAGACCAGAGTCTAGGGCGATGCGGATTCCGTGGCTCGCCCTTCATGGGGGCGCCTCACGATCCGCACGCCTGTTCGACGCCATTCACAGCTTACGATGCCAGCCATGTCACAATGTCCTATACGGCCTTGCTGACTCTAATAATCCTTGGTGACGACCTGTCGCGAGTCGACCGTGCGGCTGTCGCTGCTGGAATTAAGGCACTGCAGCTTCCAAGTGGCAGGTACGGTGGCGGCAGCGTTTCTTCAATCCTGGCCCTCGAGCCTATCCGGCAGAGGTCTTGGGACAGGCTCGTTCAGGGCAGCATCGCCCCTCTCGTCAATTTGGTCACCAGCAGCACTCTCTGACACACTTGATGTACTAAAGTCCAATCGGGTCACATTCGCGCTCTTCCCCACAGCTTTGTCGACAGCCTCGGCAACGAAGAGCACGATCTGCGATTTGTCTTCTCTGCATGCGCCGTTTCCTTCCTGATCCGGGACTGGAGCGGCATCGACCAAGATCGCATCGTTGAGCACATCTTGGCTTCTCAAGCATTCGATGGTGGATTCGGTAGAGGTCCCGCCAACGAGGCTCATGGTGGAATAACGTACTGCGCCCTTGCATCTCTGGCTCTGATGGGTCGCCTGGATGCTCTGGATGCCAGCAGCAAGAAGCGGTGCCTGGAGTGGTGTCTGTTCCGCCAGTCCAGTGGATTCCAAGGCCGCCCTGCCAAGATCCCCGACACCTGCTACTCCTTCTGGGTTGGAGCCAGCCTGCATGTAAGTCAGGCGGGCCTTCCGCTCCTCTGATCAATCCGGCACCATACGAACCACTCTGTTCTCTAGAGCACTTGTCCGCACCAGGTGGCTTCACCTCTTGTCCGTACCATTAACGAGCGCCGCCATGGCACACAGATCCTTGGATACTATCATCTTGTCGATACCAAACGAGACCAGGAGTTCCTCAAGACGACGGAAACCGTCTGGGGAGGATTTGGAAAGTATCCTGGCTTGCCTCCAGGTATGGCTTGGGCAGCGAGGGTAGAGCTGATGCAGCCATCATTGAGCTTGTGGGTCTCCTTGCTGAGCAGTTGATACAGACTGCTCTGCTGCTCGTTGCCCTCGGCAACACCCACTCACCATGATCACTTCTCCGATTTACTTACCCACCCAGATATCATGCACTCCTATCTTGGTCTTGCTGCAATGGCCTTGAACGGAGCGCATGGCGTGCATGGGCTCCACTCGAGTCTGAACATCTCTGCCCCGACCTTTGAGCGAATCAAGTCCCAGGTCGTGTGGTGGCGAGACGAGTAGTCCATCGGTCAACGAGGCCCGTGCAAGGACACCGGCTCTATGCTCGATCCAGCGCATCGAAGGCGCCGATCTCCTCTGCGATGGTCTACTTGTATGAGGGAACACAGCTGACAGCCGATGGTCTGTAGCTAGCGCAGGCTCGGCCGGCCCAGTCTCAGCCAACAGCAGCGCCGAATCAATGAACAGGATACCCTGGCTTCATTTTGAATGGAATACATACACAGCCATCGTCTAAAATGTTCATGCATTCCGTTCATGCAGAGCAAAGGATATGCCCCCCTGTTCGTCGTCCGCAAGGGTTCATCAGGATGTGCCCACACTGCTGTAGATGGGGTTGCGCCTTACAATCCACCAATTTGATGTTTCGCACCTTCTCATCGCGGATCATGCTGACATTGGCGCGCAAGTGATCACCTTTGGACCAGGTCAAAAATGAACCCGGGACATGTTCGCACTCTAAACTCCAGCATCCTCGCTCATCGGCTGCTTGCTTTCCCCCAGTGGGCACGACGGAGCCACCAGGGACTCACTGGTGCAAGAGGCGATGCTGTCTCGCCAACAACAAACATCGTGACTCGCCACCCAACAGCTGGCTCGGTATATGAGTGACGCAGCCGCCAGAGCTTAACAGGGCATTCGTCCTGCCACGATCGAATATGCGACCTCGCCAACTCATCGCTCTCGCCCTCTGCATCATAACAGGCGCTCGATCGGCCCGGGTGCCTGGTGGTCAGCATCCTGGTCAACCATCTGGATCATATGGAACATCGACGACGCCAGCGACGTCTGTGGTTGGCACCTTTGCCGAGCCGGTCGAGGTGTCCGGCCAGGCTCTCGACGAAATGAAGGTAAGAGTCGCTCCGACGATTTGAGAGGAAGGAGCTCGGGTATGTTGGAGCAAAGCGGATGGTCGCCGAGCTCTGGTGTTCACGGCGACAGACAAATCCAGACGCATCGGCCAAGGCAGCACTGCATTCACACGCTCGGCTGGGCCATCTTGCGCACCACTGCTGAGTCGACCGTTCCGTCTGCCACAGTCTTTGATCGGCTATCTGCAAAGCACATATTGCGTCGATGGACTCGACACATGGTCGTGCAGCACCTGTGTTGGGCCGACCGTGGGAACATCCGACGTGCGACTCTTTGGTCAAGCCGACCGAGTGTTTGGGTAAGATGGATCGAGCTTCGATCGACGAGGGCGCACGGCCCGATCATTTACCATTTTCTAAGCTTCAGTCATCGTGGCTTGACATTATTGCCGTCGACAGATATGCGGCCTTGCACCGCACTCGCAACCTGACGATTGTCGCCTTCCGCGGCTCCCGCAACTTCAACAACTGGATCAACAATATCATGATGGCCAAGCCAGACTGCCCGTTCCCAGGCGCCCCGACCGGAACAAAGGTCCACTACGGGTTTCTTCAGAGTTGGCAGTATGTCCGGGCATCGGTGCTGGAGGAACTCGCAGCCCTGATTGCGCTGGCTCCAGAACATACGGTGCTCTTTGCCGGGCACAGCTTGGGTGGCGGTAAGTAGTCGCACCGACTCATGTTTCATCGAACGCAAGCGCCGAGATGGCGGATGTCCTCTGGGAACATGTGCTCCGCATCCGTGCCGGTAGCATATGGAGATGGGGCCTGTGAATCGCGTTGCATCGCCGATACATTGGTTCCAGCCCAGAGTCACTCATGGAGCCGCTCCCACATCTTTGGTCGCCGGGATAACAATAGCCCTCGCCTTGCTTGCCGCTGCGGATGCCCTCACCAGCGGGACCGCAGGGCTGGATTCCAAACGAATGCGGATCTTCACCGTTGGCCAGCCCCGAGTCGGCAACTCGCAGTTTGCCGACTTTGTGTATGGGCTCGGCGTGCGCACCATCCAGCGGGTCGTCAACCAGAACGACTTGACCCCACATCTGCCGCCAACCTTCTCGGGCTTCTGCCATGTGCCGAATGAGATCTGGGTCCGAGATGCAAATGGCACCACTTTCGAGTGCCTCGATACCAACGGACACAGCCTCAGGTTGGATCAACCCGAATCTCTCAGGTCGCTCCAGACACAGATGCTGCGAGCACCCAAGAAGCGACTCAAGGGCGCTGCTCAGGATCTGGTTCTGCAGAGCGACAGTCCAGACGATATGCTGGAGGATATGCCAGAGGATACCCTCGCGAACCTGCTCGCTGACTTTACCGAACAAGGCATGGATGGCCTCGAAAGCGACCTCTGCTCCAATGGATTGAAGACCGGCTATGCGGCAACTGAACACTTGCGCGTTTGGGGTATGAAGCTTGGCATCAAGGGCTGCGATGTTGAGAGTTAGCTGACGCCGTGCTCGAGGCAAAACCCAGGCCAGTGCTGGCCTGGGGACACATGGGGTGAGCGGAGACGACCGAAACTCGACGAGACGTCGTAGATGCAGACAAACGGGTCTGTGCACGAGGACATGTGCGAGAGGAAGATGCAGGACAAGAACGAGCTTGGCGGTTCCCTCCGAACAAATGTTGAAGAAGCCAATCACAAACATGATCACTTGCAGCTCGCTCACAAGCCATCCACGTGCTCGGGGTGTCCCGTTTCGGTCGGGAAAAAGTCGTATTCTTTTGGAAGGGACGATACAATAGAGGCAGCGCCGTGCCTGGTGCGTCGGTTTGCATCTCAGCGGAATATCGTCACTGCCGGTATCGACCAGCTTCCCTGGCGAACAGCAAAAGCGCCCCCGACCTCCAGCCCACCTTCGCAGCTGTCCTCGGTCGCATCAGCAGTCACGCCGAGGCCGCGATCCGCAACTTCCTGCCGTTGTCTCCAGAGCGAGAGGAGATGAACCATGGGGCTGTGCATAACCAAAGAAGTCCGAGAGATGCGCCAAAAATCACAAAACATCGAAAAGATCATCGAGGCCGACTCGCAAAAGTTCAAGAAGGAATGCAAGATTCTGCTGCTGGGTAACCTATCTTTTCGCTGGCGCGGGCACACCCCTTCCCAACTTGCAGGCGTGTCGGGGGAAACCTGCGCTGCAGCATTCGCCTAAATGTGTGCGCAACCACATTCGCGTGGGAAAAGTGTGGGGCAAAGTGGCATTGACTGGCGACGATTCTGGCCGCGGACGGGCGCTGCCGCTGAGAGCGGTCCTTTCCCACAAGGATCGTCTATTCGCTCCCGGAAATCCGGCGCTGGGATATTCGCCTCCTCGCGGACGCGGCCGACAGGACCTTTTCAGAAGCACGGCATAAGCAAGGGCGGGTGTCGGCGCCGTCCGGGCTGGCCTGCATGCCCTCGGCCTCGGTCTGCGCTATTTGGACTGAATGAATGGCTCATATCCCTTCATTACCGCCACCAGGAGGAGGCGAGTCAGGAAAGTCCACGATTGTCAAGCAGATGAAGATCATCCACCAGAGTGGGTACAGTAAAGAAGAGCTCCTCACCTTCCGGCCAACGATATACCGAAACATCATCGACAGCACGCAGGCCATACTGCAGGCCGTCAAAAAGTTTGGACTGACCTACACCAACAACGACTGCGAAGTAAGCACAGCCTCGCCTTGGCTGCGGTTTGGAAGCGGATGATGGCTCTTGATCTTGGTGGAGGCGTGTCTCCACCATCAGCGACAACACCACGGTCTTTGCACTTTCGTTGGTTTTGCCGCCGGATATTGGGTTCGCATGCTTTCTTGGCCTGCTAACGACATCGCTGGCATCGCTGGCATCGCTGGAAACTATGAAATATGGGGACGCGCTTCTGATCGATATCGATCCTCGGACTGTTTCTGGTGACCCGACTCGGGGATGATGTCGCCGCCCCAACACACTGCAGCGCCTCGAGAAAAAGTACGCCGGTCTCCGGATCGAACACGACAGCAATTTTCGGATCACCCCCGAGATCAGCGAGGATCTCTCACAACTATGGGCCGACCCCACCGTGGTGCAGTTGATGGATCGGAGCAGCGAGTTTTACATCATCGATTCCGCGCCATAGTAAGTCGGCAGCCTGAGGAAAAGAGGCGAGATCGAGCCGCTACACATGATCGGCCTCACGCCCGTGGTCCTGAGCTGCACGTCTTCGGCACTGATGCTTGTGCGTGTCCATCACGCAGCATGGCATCCTCATTATTCCCATCATCTTTGCCCCCTATACCAGCTTTTTTGAAAACATCAAGCGCATAGGCACGCCGGACTATATCCCGCTCGAGCAGGACGTTCTGCGGGCACGAACCAAGACGACAGGCATTACCGAGACCCGGTTCAACATGGGGCAGCTCAATATTCAGTAAGACGCTTAGCTGCTTGATATCACTATTTGCCCGTATCAGTCTTTGCCGATGGCGTGTACCCGATGATGAGCGGCGATGCTGATGCAACAAGCCCATATTGCCCGCCAACTCTACGACCAGCATGTTCGACGTTGGAGGACAGCGATCGGAGCGAAGAAAATGGATCCACTGCTTCGAAGCCGTGACGTCGATCATATTCTGCGTGGCACTGAGTGAATATGACCAAGTGCTCCTTGAGGAGGCCGGACAGGTTGGCAGCTTCACCATTCGCGCTACTTGCTTGCAGCTCCAGAACCGCATCTTGGTTCTCAAGCTCATTCTGCTGCGGTGTCGGGTGCCATCGTATGATGCGATTGCATGGCCCTTCGCTTGCGCAGATGAGGCTCTTCACCGCAGGCCCAAGCTAACTCTCGCATGCCTTGACCAGAATCGGATGGTCGAGAGCCTGACGCTATTCGAGTCCATCATCAACAGCCGGTGGTTCTTACGGACAAGCATCGTGCTGTTTCTCAACAAAATTGACCTCTTTAAAATCAAGCTCCAGAAAGTTCCGCTTGAGAACTACTTTCCGGAATACAAAGGCAAGGTGTTTGCATCGTGACCGCATATGCCACTCCCATAACCGCGGAGACAAACGGCCGAATGTCTGACGGGCCATTGACTCGGTTCCTATGCAGAATTCGCCGGCGGCGCAGACCTCAACAAGGCCGCCAAGTTTATCCTATGGAAATTCACCCAGGTCAATCGAGCACGGCTAAATATCTACCCACAGTACGTATGACGGAGCTCGATCGAGATGATTTAGTTCAATATGGTTGCGTTCGCTTGGCTTGTCTCTACTCTGTCGCCGAAGAGGGCAGTGGTGTGACGAACGTGCTTCGCCGGACTTGCTTGCACTCTTGAAACATCGGCCGAACGACGCTCCTTAGTGACGAACTTTTCATATTCTCACACTCAATGCTGACGATGGTTGTATGGCATGTGCGAATGCTGTCCACCGCAGTCTCACACAAGCAACAGACACCTCCAATATTCGGCTTGTGTTTGCAGCGGTCAAAGTAACAATTCTGCAGGTTTGTGTGGGGGTGTGGATGTGGATGTGGATGTGGATGTGGATGTGGATGTGGATGTGGATGTGGATGTGGATGTGGATGTGGATGTGGATGTGGATGTGGATGTGGATGTGGATGTGGATGTGGATGTGGATGTGGATGTGGATGTGGATGTGGATGTGGATGTGGATGTGGATGTGGATGTGGATGTGGATGTGGATGTGGATGTGGATGTGGAGATGGCTATGATATGCAGTGCTCTCCGGCATATAATCAAGAATAGCGCTTCAACTCATGACGTTAACTTTGCGCCCATAACCGTAACAACCAATGGCCTACAGAATGCGTTACGAGACTCGGTAGGTGCACATACGAGCACGCATGACTTGGCGTGGGGTTGTGGTACCGACTTATTCGTACATATGGCCGTCGTTGTTCATACGACGCCCATGTTTAACCTTGGCCTGCACATCAGGGCATCATGTAGCGGCAGCGCTCTTCCTCGGCAATATTTCTCGGTTCCGCGTCGCCGTTCGCCCTCCAAGATGTGAAGACCGTACCAAGGTTGCTACCACAGATGGCCAAGATGAGGCATCGAAGAGCCCAGACGGGGGGGGACGAGCCAACGGACCGAGCAAAGAAGCAGTCTGTGCGAGATTCGGAGACCACACCTACCTGTAGGTGGCTTCAGACAAAAGTGTAATTATTCAGCCCCCATACCGGAACCATGTCTGCAGCCCCCATGCACCTCGCTGGTGTGGAGAACTGACTGCCGTTGACAGACAACGGGATTGGGACGGACGATGGAACCCTGTGACTACAGCTCGAGCTAAAAGTCGGCGTGTGGTCTCAGAGTTGACAGTCCAGACCCAGCTTGCCCACCAGCGAGGAGCCGTGGGAACCAGATCGGCCGTTGGTGTGTTGGTGTGTGTGTGTGTGTGTGTGTGTGTGTGTGTGTGTGTGTGTGTGTGTGTGTGTGTGTGTGTGTGTGTGTGTGTGTGTGTGTGTGTGTGTGTGTGTGTGTGTGACGGCTCGAGTGTGGATCGAGTGCACTCGACCCGCATCCGCGAAAAACGCAAAAATCGGCGCTCGATATTGCGTTTTCCTCGTCGCCGCCATTCTTTCGTTCTGGACCAGGACACCCCGCATCACTCGACAGACAGAGAATCTCGGTGGAAAAGATGGTCCTGACCAAGTCCCTGCACTCGAATCTCAGCCTCGTTCATAAGGTACCCCCAGCACGGCTCGCATGTCGCTGGTGCGGGTGCAACGGGCGATAGCGATGGCGCCTGCTCCTTTTTGGTTTGCGGCGCTGTCGCCGTTCTCCTCGATCGATTCCTTTTCCTCGCCATTCGCGGCCGGGCCGGGCCGACGAGGCAGCAACCCGACAGATCCAGCTCGGATACACTAACATTCCAATAATTGAAAAATAATCATTGTGCGTCTCCGACCAAATCAGCGTGGCATTCACGATGTCGTCAAGCGATCGACCGCCGGCGAGATCTTTGTGAAGCAAGGCCCCGGCGGCCGCTCCTCTGTCTCCGGTACTGTCGATGGACAATCCACGTTTCCGCTGTTATCACTGGATGGATGCAGGTCCTATCTTTGACGGCTGTGGCAACCGACACGAATCTCCAGTCGCTTCGCGTTGGAAGTGGACCTCGCCGTGCAGTCCCGGTTGATAGCCGGTGTTGGATCGTCGCGGCGTTGCTCACTGCTGTCTCTGACTCCTTTGTTTGGCTGCAGGCCATGTCTCCACTGTCTTTGGCTGTACCGGATTCCTCGGCAGATACCTGGTCAACAACCTTGGTGCGTACGCAGCCGAGATCAGCATACGCTAGCTAGACAGCATGGAACGAGGCGCTGTGGATGTATAGACGAACCGCCGCATCGGTTTATGAACAGCGGCAATCGCGACCTATGTTATCGAGATGATACCAAACGCACCCCGACACACACAACCTTGGGATTATGAGACGTAGTGCACCGCGGACGGCAATCTGCATCGCTCGGAAGCAGAGTACATGCGTACTGGCAATGAGGCTGTGGCTGACGATCGCGGCTTTTGCGAATCTGCAACACAGGCAAGAAGGGCACCCAGGTCGTCATTCCGTACCGCGGCAACGATGACGACAAGCGCCACCTGAAGCTTATGGGCGATCTCGGCCAGATCGTGCCGCTGGTAAGGCCCACCGATCACTCTGCAGCGTATCTAATCAAACAAGCCGGTCGCCAAAGAAATGCGCGCTTCGGGGAGACACGAATCGACTCGGCTGATGCGTCTGCTCTCTGTCGTGCCAGCGCTTTGATATCCGCAACGAGACCCAGATTGCCGAGTGTGTCCGTCACTCCGACGTCGTCTATAACCTGGTCGGCCGCGACTTCACCACCAAGTAAGCCCCACTGCCGCATCTTTGCCTGCCTCCTGCCCTACGAGCCCCTTTGCCACGGCGGTGCATATTGACATTCTTCCTGTGGTTTCCAGGAACTTCTCCTTCGAGGCTGTGCATGTCGATGGCGCCAGACGACTGGCTCGCATTGCCCGTGAGGAGGGTGCGACCAAGTTCATTCATGTCTCTGCCCTCAACGCTGATGTCAACTCGACTTCTGCGTTCCTCCGATCGAAGGTACGAGTGGCCAGCAACAGAGTACGGTGCGACATTACAGGCGCGCTCAGGACCTAACAACTCTCATCGGACCTGGCTAGGCTCTCGGTGAGATTGCGGTGCGCGAGGAGTTCCCTGAGGCCACGATCGTTCGACCTGGATACATGTACGGAAAGGAAGACAAATTCTGGAACCGCTTTGGCTGTAAGTGCGAACGGGCGGGTTGATGGGTTGATGGGTTGATGGGCTGATGGGTTGATGGGTTGATGGGTTGATGGGTGGTATCTGGGTGCGGCTTTCGCAACTTTCGTCGGCGTTGATGCTCGACATCCTCCTTGCGCCGCAACACCATTGTGAGACAGCCGAGCTAGACTGGTTAACCCGCTCTGTTTGTCATGCTAGGGTGGACAAAGTGGGTCCCCGGACCGACCCCCATTCCCAACGGCGGCAAGACTCTGCTGAGACCCGTCTATGTAAGTAGATCGCATCTGCCGGCAGGCGATCGGCTCGACGACACGCGGCGATGGACCCCCAGATTCGTCTCAGCCTTCTGAGCCGGTGTACAAGGGGATCAATGCGATGCACTATAGCTGAGACATTATTCGACGGCTTTAGGTTGGCGATGTTGCCAAGGCTCTTGCCGCCATGGAGTCTGACAGCCAAGTTGCCGGAAAGATCGTCGAGCTCTACGGGTAGGTGCTGTGCCGCTCCGCATATCTGCCCCATGGCGTTGGATCCCATCCCGCATCTCGCTGAGCTGACACAGCTGTCCCCGTCAGCCCCTACGAGTACCGTTACGGCAACCTGTTCAAGTTTTTCTGTGATATGGCCATGCATCCCCACGAGACCTTCCCCGTCCCAAAAGCTGTCTACAAGTAAGTTTGCGGGCGCCGTTCTGCCGCTCGCTCACATCCGCTCACTGGAACGCAGGTCGAACCAGCCCAATGTGTGCTCATCAATTGCCCCTGCTGCTCAGGCTCTTTGGCCGTGCTCTGGACACCGTCATGGTCTTCCCTCATATCACCGCCGATGAAGTCGAGCGAGTAAGTCGGATGCGATGCAAGCAGCTCCCATGTCCTCTGCAGCGCCGTACATGCTGCGGATGAATTCTAACACCGTCCTTGCTAACTGCCGCCACGCTCCGGTGCGCCGCCAGCTGTACATCAACGACCAAGCCACCCCTGGCGCCCTGACCTTCAAGGACCTCAGTATCGAGCCGCTCAGCGTCGAGGACACCATCAGCCGATTCGTCCGTCTATACCGCTCCAACCAGTTCCAGCACGCTCCTTTCGAGACCATCCTCAAGAAGTACCAGACCACCGAGTGGAGAGTCTGAGTCACGCAGCAGGACGCCGGCTCTTGCCGCGCCGTAATACACTTTGCAGAATGAAACGGAACATCCCGTGTTTATGGCTCTTTTTTTTGGATGGGAATACAGATGCATCCATAATTCGCCACTTGCTGAGAGCCGCATCTCTCAGGCGAGGCAGTTGGATAGTTTGTGTGCGGTATGGAATGCGGAGCAGATGATCACGGATGCTAGATCGCACTCGCTGGGAAATGGTACAATCCATCGGCCGTGGACGCGGCTCAAGCCAAGACAACCGTATCCCAAGACCAGCGTATTTCAAGAGCAGTCGTCAATATATTCTCAACACATTGAGCCTAGAGGTTGGCCAGGACAGTAGCGGCGGCCGAGCGCTGGATATCTCTGGCATCGACGCCGACGTACTTGACAGTGCCGTTGTCGACGATGAGGGCGAAGCGCTCGGGGCGCTTGAGGTAGAATCCGGCGCGAGGGCCTGAGAGCAGCAAACTGTCAGGAGATGGTGCCGCGACTGGGGCTGCCCAGCGGCAAATAATGGTGCCGGGTAAGAGCATACGGCATAGCACTTACTGGCGGTCGAGTCGACGGTCAGGCCAAGCTTGTCAAAGAACTCGGCGTGGGCGTCCGAGAGCATCAGAATCTTGGAGCCAACACCAAGGGCCTTGCCCCAGGCATCCATGACCCAGACCGAGTCGGTGCTCACGCAGGCGACGGTGTCGACGCCCTTGGCCTTGATTTGATCATAGTGCTCCAGGAAGCCCGGAACATGGGTGCCCTGGCATCCAGGACTGAAGTGCGAGAGCAGACAACGACAAGTCAGCCCTCAGTTGCGGTGCAGCAGATCAATCGCCCGCCACGCGGATGAAACTCTCTGGATGGTTAGTGGAGGAGGGGCGATCGCGAAGCAGATCAAGCGCTGGGCCGACTGGCGGCGTAGTAGTACCTGTAGGCAAAGGGAACGGCAAAGATGACGACCTTCTTGTTGTTGAAAAGCTCGTCAGACGAGATGGTGCTGGGGCGAGCACAGGCACCGACTTCCTCGGGGTTGCCAGAGTGGCCAAAGGTGGCAGAGGGGATGCGGTGGTTGACCTCGATCTGGATGTGTTCACGCGACGAAGCAGGACGCATGTCAGTGGTAGATCACAACTTGGGCGAGTGATACTGCTGAGCGACATGCAAGATGGGCATCTCCAATGCGGTGGAGAAGAGGGGAGCGATCGAAGAGGAGCGCCGCCAGCACCATCAAGGAACGCAGTGCATGTCGCGGTTGGAAGAAGCGACGCAAGAAGCCAGGGGGGCCGGGTCTGCTGCTCCAGAGAGACGATCGGCGAGGAGCACAGTCTGCAGACTTACGGGAGCCATGGCAATGCGGTAAAGCTGCGGACGACGGTTGTGGAGGAGAGAGCGGTGGCTGTAGGGGGGGGGCAGATGGCGACCAAGCAAGCCGCGGCGAAGGGCAGCTTCAAATACTGGGCTGAGAACGGCGCCGCCTGCGTTTCCCTGGAGCAACGCGGGGCAGGCTCGGATTTGAAACGGAGCCCGGCGCAGCGGGATCACGGCCGCGGGAATCGGATGCTCGCTGGCGATGGAATCGGATGCGGATGAAATCCGCCCGTCGATCCGATACCAGCGAGGAGCGAGGCGGTGGATGCGGTGGATGCGGAATGGGCAGCATAACAGAGACATGGTGTCGTCGTCGGAAGGATGATTGCAGAGCGACAGTATTGATATGAACAGCAAGCAAAGTACATGAATAGACAGGCAGAATACATGAGCAGACAGGCGAAACACATGAATAGACAGGCGGAATACAAAGCACATGTCCGTATGCGCTTGAGGAGCGTATGTGGGTCCGATTACGACTCTGTGCTATATCGAGACGGCAGAGTCCATCGTGCTGCTGTCGTCGACTGTCGAAAGGCACGGGTTGCTTCTGAAGCCAGCTGGCTGCTGGGCCATGCCGTTTTCTCGCACAAAATATTCATCGCATTGCTGGTCCGTGAGGGTCCCGCCGTAGCGCACAGGCACGACCTCGGGCGAGAGATATCGGAGGAGGCCCTCATGCATCTCTTTGGGCCCGAGCATGATGAACTTGTCGGCTACCGACGGATCCAAGAAGGACTTGATGACCTTCCAAGTGGTCCACAGGATCCAGTTTGTCGGAAAGACAATGACCCGCTGGAGAATCTGGGGAAACTTGTCCTGGAGAACCCGGATGAGCATGCGGTAGAACTGTGCAGTGCGAGCCGGGCAAAGCGGCAGACAAAAGAGCAAAGCCGGTTGGTGGTAAGTAACTCTGGGCCAGTGCAGACGAGCGAGGATGAATGGGCGAATGACCGGATGAATGGATGAAAGGCTGAATGACCGAATGGCTGAATGAATGGATGAATGGATGAACAGACGCTTGCCGAGCCAGCAACACAGCAGCCGCCACGCCAAACGAACCTGCATTCCGTCGAGGTTCTCTGAGCCGACATCGGATTTGTCGACAACAATGGTCAGCCTGTCATCCAGGATGCTGTCGGTGCAAACATGATCAGTGAGCGGGGGTTGCCAGCTGGAGGAGAACTCAGTCGGCCAAAGCTCGGCCGTGCATAGCCCATTCGCTGCGCGGCACTGCTGTTCGATCGCAAACGCACCCGTCCCGAATGGCCTGCTCGATGGTGCGGACAATGAATCGGATGCGATGGTCGGCTTTCTTGACGTCGGCAACGTGGCGGCTGCCCTTCCAGTACAGGATAGCCGAGCCATCTCGGGCTTTGCCCTGGAAACACAGCTTGCGAGACTGGACCTCCTCGGCAAAGTTCTCGTGCCAGATATCCTGATACCGGAACTCCCGGCGCCATATCTTCAGCAGCAGGACGGAGGGACGGAGGGACGGACGGATGGCAAGTGGGATTAGCACACAAGCCGATCAATGGCCCATCGGCCGGGAGGGCACCAAGCTCGCACCGGAGGACCGGCTTTACCAGTGTGTTTTCGATGGCCTTGAGGGCTACATCGAGGTTGCCGCCGGCAGAGATGTAGTACTTGCGGATCCACCAGTCCGAGAGCTGGCTCGAGTCGAGGGCCTCGAGATCGGGGCTCGATCGCACTCGGGATATCAGTTCCTTTAGAGGGGGGGGGGCGGTTTCGGGTGTGCCAGAGTCAGCGCACATCGATGCCGCATCCCTCAGGCGAATGCAGCGACAGGGGACACAGTCCTGCACGATGGCCACGACCGTTTGCGCAGCGTCCGTGTGCCCAACAGAGGAGCGGGCCTGTATCTGGTCTGGTCTGGTCTGGTCTGGATGAAGCAGCCCTCTGAGGGCCAGTGCTCACCTGTAACTTGGCAGTATCGACAGTGGTGATCGACATGTTGGACGAGGGTGTTAGAGACGGGGGAAACGTGGGCTTTGAGGCAGATGCAAGCGACGAGCAGGATGGACAGTTTGGATGGAGTTTGTGGGGGCGGGACTGGGCCAGCCAGGAGGATGCTGGGGGCACCTTGGGAGACGGGGGTGGCCAAAAGGAGCAAGTCCGGTGGCCCACAACAAGGCCGCAGAAACGGCAACAGACATGCGTGACCAACATCGACGCAGACCTCCTCCTATTCTTGGCTGGGCTTGGCTGTCGGGCGGTCACCCAACCTCCCAGCGCACCAATGCCTGCTTGGCATGTACATCACCGGCTCACAAGCAGTGGCACATCGCCCTGCTGTGCGGTCTGGCCGCACCCGGGGGTCACTGCGTCGCTGGCTACTGGATGGCACCCCGGCAGACGGGGGGAGTTTATTTCTGCGTTCGGTCGTACTTGGCGGAAATGATCTGCTTCTTGTGCTCGTACTCGTCCGAGATCTGCTTCATCGTTCGGAGGTACTCGCTCTCTTTGCGCTCGAGCTTGCGCTTATCCTTCCAGTCGTATCCCCAGACCTCGGATCTGGCACAGGCACGACAGCGGTGTGAGCGACGGCAAGCACGAGGACATCGGATCGGGGCAAGCGCGAAGACAGCGGGGCAATCTCAGCGCGAGACCCGATCGATGCAACGGAAGGGGAGGAAAGGCACGCCAGCAGCCACCTACCGCTTGGGGAACAGAATCATCATATCCGTCAGCGTTCGTTGCAGCGTCTCTCGGAATTTGAAGGCCGAGGTCTCCTTGCAGCGAATGCTGCGCGAAATCGAAAACTTGAGCTGGTCCGTGTCGATGGCGTAGTTGACACCATAGCCGTCGACCACCACCGGCCCGAAGCCACCGAAAAAGTGCTTGCCGGGGGAGACGTTGCTCGAGGACAGCCGGAAGTTGACGCTTCGGGAGAACGCCGGATCCTTGAAAATGGCCATGCCGGCTTCGTTCTCGGCATCCTCCTTGGTGATCATGCTTCTCAGACCAAGGAAGTGGCGGTCGATGCCCTTGCCCTGGCTCGCCTCGCGGACATACTTGGACTGCGCCGCGACGGCCTTGCGGAAGAGCTGGGTCTTGTCCTCGTACTGCAAGCCAAGGGACCGCCCGGCACATTAGCGTACGGATGGTCTCGCAGAGGAATGTGATGCGGGACAGTCACCGTTCCCGACTTGCCCATGCGCTTCACTGCTGCGTGCATGCATCGATCCACTTACAAGGACATTGTCGTCATCAAAGGCCTTGCAAAAGTCCCAGGACTCTTTGGAAAGGCTTCGCGCGGTCTCGGTGCGGCCGTGCAAAAACTGGCGTGTCGAGACCGACTCGTAGACTGCCGTGGGGTCGTTGTGCAGGCGTCTCCATGTGAGCTGGAGCGCCATCTGGACATAGGCATCGGGGCTGGCGCCGGCTGAGGAGGAGGGGGTGGCAGTAAGAGAAGGGCGTGTAAGAGCACATACCGGCGTCGCTCGAATCATTTCGGTCGCATGCTGCGGCACCCAGACTGCTTCTGTCCGGATAAGAAGCCCAATACGCCACCATCATCACCAGGCTCCAGTACAACATAGACAAACACCTACCGACTTCCTTGATATAGCGGGCACCGTAGGCGTCGGTGTGGAGGATGCAGCTCTCGATGTTTCTGGCGGCGTGCTCGGAGGCAAACAGGGCTTCATCGATGGCCTTGGTGACCTTTTCGTCCACGATCCACTCCAGTCGTCGAACCGAGGGCACGGCGAACTGCTCCACGGAGGCGGGATCGACAGCAGGCTCACTAGCGATCATCGGGAACGACATGCAGAGTCAGTCGCAAGGGCTGATACAGTACCATCGCGGCAATCCCACTCGCGCAAGTCAGCTTGTGTGTGCAGCCAAGAGCGCCGGGGCTTGCATCTCTCGCCCGGAGAGGACAAGACTCACTTTTGGACGATGTAGTCCATCATTTTACCGGCAATAACGGCATCTGCGGGAGAGTGCTGCACGCACAGTGATGCAGGTTGTCAGCCATCCGCTGCATTCCAAGTCCTTGCGTTTCAAACAGCCAGATACTAGCTCATCCTGCCAGTCATGCTGCTGCCGCTGCTACTGTCGTCGTTACCTCTCCGTTGATGCCGGCACGGCCGTTGTTGGTGACGATCAGCTGGATAGCCTTGTCAAACCAGCGGTTGGAGCCGTCAAAGTTGTGGAAGAACTGCAGGTGGGATCGGTCAAAGTTGGCAACGGTGGACGAGTCATCGAGGCAGACGACAAAGAGCGCGTCCTGGATGATCTTCATGTTCTCGGCATTCTGCTTGTCCAGCGAGAGTAGGTGCTGGTAGGTCTGTGAGCACAATTGGGACGGGAGAAGCAGGCTCAGCGACGGAGTGCCATGGATGCATGCATTGGCTGCTGGCGGTAGGGTCGATGCGCCGTCGTGGGTCGCATGGACGTGTGCATACAAATCGTACCTGTGTCCAGGTATCGCGATCGACAGCAGTCAGCCGCCCAATGGCAGGCTCGGGAGCGTCATGCAGACTGTGCTCGGTGATCTTGTACAGCGATCTGGGGGGAGAACGGCAGCGAGAGTTTAGTCTAGCGGCCAGTCGACGGGATTGGTGTTCTGCCTGTGCTTGAGCACGGCCATCTAGCTGAGGAGGATCCGCTTGCTCCAAAGCCCGCTCTGTACAGATCAATACGACAACTCTGTCTGGTTGAAATGAATCTCGATCCTCGCTTGTTCGAGCCGCCATGTTTACCTCTGAAGATCGTGGAGAGAGAGCCGAGTGCCGTCGTCCTTTCGCACATCCATCTTGAAGATCTGGTTGCTGGCCATGACGATGATGTGGTTGGCGGTGGCAGGATGGTTCAGAATGACGGTGTCGGCGTTGGGGGAAGGAACACGTGTAGCGCCGAACTGGTTCTTGTACTGGCTCATGCAAAGCGGCTGGCTCTTGACATATTCTGGGGCGATCTGGCCACTGCAGAGAGAGCAGCAGGGCATCAGTGGATATGTTTGCGACAAAGAGCACGGCCGATGGCGACAAAGGCGGAAAGGAGCCCGACACCCGCAACCACGGGGCGTCGTGGAAAGCGAGCCTATGCGACAGTCACAGTCCGTGGCTGCTCGATGGAATCGCTCTGAGCAACAGCCCCAGGATCAAATCGCTCCAAGCCACTGATGCAACTGCTCGGGGGAACAGCAATCAATGGTGCACGGTCATTACTTGTTGACAGCCTCGCTGAAGCTGATCAGGTTCGTGATCAGGCCAGCGGCGCGCTCGATCTGGAAGGTCGAGAAGACGCCGGTCGGGGGGTGGTGGCTGAACGATCTCTTGGTGGCCTTGGGATGATCGGCGAGCTGGGTCCACCAGTTGACGTTGATGAAGCTGGGCTCGCGGTACTCCAGATAGGCCTTGTTGAGCCAGAGCTTCTCAAGCCACGAATACTGCACACAGGGCAAGTCAGCGCCCGAGTCAGGAGCGGAAAAAAGGAGAGCCGGTTGGATAAGTGTGCTGCTTGTGTTGCTATTTGATATGATTAAGAGTCGACAAGCCCGCATGCTGTCATGACGATCGCACGGTCCGGCGGACGAGACAGCGGTGTGAATGAGCGAATGGGGCAACTGGGCATACCGGCTCTTTGGCGTCGAGATCGACCAGGCGCTGCTGCAGGGTCTCGCCCAGTCCTCCGGCCTTGACGAAGTCCTGGACAGCCTGCTGGGTCGATTCAAACTCCTCGGGAGTCAGCAGCGGCTTGCATGACTCGAGGTACTTGGCCGCGCTTTCCTGCAGATCGGGAATGGGCAGTCGGGGCAGCTTGGACTGGTTGGAGAATGTCACGGACGTGGGCTTTGCAACCTCGTCGTTGTGGACCGAGTACGCCCGTGTCGAAGAGGCGACGATGCTGCGGATATGGTGGTGCGCGAGGCGGTGTGAATGGCTGGATGTCCTCAGGAAGGCCGGGGTGAGTCGCAAGAGCGGCATGGTGGCAGATTTCAGGTTGGGTGAGCGAGGGCGATGATTCGGGTGCCTTGACGGGATGGACAGGTTCAGCGGGCTGATTGCAGACAGACGACAGATCGACAGATCGACAGACAGGAGGCCTCGATCGAGATCTGGCTGGGGCAGGCAGACGAGCAGGGTCGGATCACGGATGTCGCCTGGGATCAGGAAACGACCAGAGAAAAAGGCAAAAAATTTCGCGACACGTGACGCCTGGACGGATGGACAAACAAGCGACGAACGAGCGAACCGCAAAGCAAGCGAAGGAGCGAACGAGCGAACGAGCGAACGAGCAACGAGAGAGAGAGAAAGGCAGAAAGTAAAAGTACCAAAGCTAGCCACGGCAACGACGGCAGCGGCGAGGATACAGGCAGCAATCAAGTCAAGAACCACAGCCGGACTCGGTGGAGGAGACGAGGCAGCCCACGGAAATCGGGATGAGGGTGGAGACTGCCCAGGAAGCGATGGCCGAGAGTGCCTTTTATGCATCGCAGGCGATGCGCACCTGGGCACACCTGGACACACCAGCCAGCAGCGACGAAGCTCAGCTGACCGCCCCGGCGGCGTGTGTTGGCAGCGGTGGTGGTGGGGGTGCAGCACATGAAGAGAAGGGTGCTCCGGCTCGAGATTCATATGACAGAACATGCGCCTGGGTCGGGGTTGGGAGGGGGAATAGAGGCTATTGCTGTATTCAGAGTGGCTTTGCACGATATCGAGCAGCAGCGGGAGGGGGCCGAAGCCCCACCGCCCGTCTGGATGTCTATGTGGACAGGACCATGCATCGCTGCTCGGAACATTGGCTTTGACATGGAAGGAGGAGCGGTTTACTGCTCGATGTACTTGTGGCGGATATCCTTCCACTGGCGCTGTGAGCGGTGATCGGGGGAGGCAGACAGAGTGTCAGTCGGGGAGCTTGTCGATATGCAGCAAAGGCACGAGCGGACCACTCGTACGGCTGCTTTGCCAGATACGTGAACCTGGGCCGAGCTCAGTCCCCTCAGTTTCACGGTGCCATGCCAGAGCCAGAGCCGCTGGCCCGTCGAATCGCTCGCTCGTCGAATACGTACACCGTGGTTGAGAGTGTCCCAGACGCGGTCCGAGATGGCGTCGAAGCCGAGCTCGAAGGCAAAGCCAAAGGCAAAGATGCCAAAGACATAGGAGGAGCTCCTGTTGAAACCAAGACAAAGCGACATTGCGAGCCGTGCGTTAGAGGCATGGGTTGACGGCGTGCACCATGGCATGGCAAGTGTGTGTCGATGATGCAGCAGACAGATGCCGTCTGCTGCGGCGCGGACGGATCGCTATGCGCTGCGAAGAGCTCTGCCACATTCGTGTCTGCCGTTTGTTGGGGTTCTGGATCAATGGATACTGAAATAACGGCCACGACCCTGGCAATCGAGATGCCTTGCAGCCGCGCAGGGTGCTTGTCGGTATGCTTTAGTTGGACTGACTCATCCCAAGTTGAGCCATCGATTGTTGGACAGCCGCATGGGACCGGCAAAGCCCATCGGATGTCGGCGATTCTCGCTCGCTTTCAGATCAACATGCCACCTCCTGTCTGTGCGCCGCGGTCGTTCTGTCGCGTTGGAGAAGTCCTGGATAAATTCAGAGAGACATGTGTCGCTCCTGGCGTACTCGTCGTTGGACAATCGACATCGGTCTTGGTGTGTGTTCTTGCAGCTCGGGACTGACACGAATGGGCGGCGAGACAGAGCCGATGCGCGAAAATGCACGTTTGGATGCCGCAGCGACAGCAGCGAGCCATCGCCGAGCGAAAGCACGGAGAGAGAGAGAGAGAGAGACTGAAATCGCCGGAAGCTGCCTTCACCTTCTGTAAAAGACGTTGTAGATTTGCTTGCTGATGCTCATGGCGGCGGTCTCGGAGAGTGTCTGGGGCGGGGTCGCTGGCAGATGCAGAAGAGGCGGCCTGTCACAGCGGCTGGTTTGAAAAACGCAAAAGCGCCGGTTAATGAAATGCACTCGAGGGCGGATCGATCCAGCACCAGGCACCCACGCATCCCGGTTTAGCGCGACGCGGGTGTGAGGATCGCCGACACAGCCCCCTGCGACTGTCCCCTGCGACTGCCGCTGCACTTGCCCTGTCTAGTGCCTCGACGCAGGGCTCGGTACATCGAATTCATATTCGTTCTGGCGTCCAGAACATCGATTCACATCGGAAAACAATACCTTCAGTGGCGCCATGAATGTCGTGGACGCAAGCTCCCTTCCCGCGCTCGAGTATCTCAGTACGGAGTGTGCTCCCAGTCGCCCAGTCGCCCTGTCGCGGCTGCCTCCACGACACCAGAACAGCATTTCTCACAGCCCCAAGCCGACTGCACTGAGCCTGTGCCAGGCTGAGCCGCGAACAAGACTAACGATGCATATATGTGTCCCGACCCTCCACCGCAGCCCAAACAGGTGTCAACGCGGAGCTGAAGCAGATGCTCACCAACCTGTTAGAAGCCCAGCCGGATGACCCCATCACATTCATCACAGATCAGTAAGACTTGGCCGGCGTCGCAGCTTTCCCCTTGGACCCATGCTTGGATCCATGCCTGGGGAACTCATTCGGGCCCTCTCGCCACAGTCTCAAGAACAGTCTGCATCGCTTCGCGCCAGTGTATCAAGCATACACTCAGATTAACCTTGGAAACTGGAACTCCCCCTCGTACAACGAGAGCGTCGCCCAGGCATTTGAGTCGCTAAATGGTGAGCAGTTATATGCAGCCGCCATTGGATGCTGTATTGAGGAAAGCCTTCGCGAACGAACGGCGATGGCCCAAACCAAATGCCGGCTGCACACAACGAGCATTTGGACTTACAATCGGGCCCCCCTCCATCGCAAGCTGGAAACAAGGGCGACATCCTGACGGGCATAGAGATGTCCGACTTTACCAATTTTCTCAACTACTTTCTGAGGTAGATGCCCTGGCTTCTCAGCCTGAGTGGAATGTGGGCACGATGCTGCGTCGTTGGGGGCGGTGGTGCATGTTTCGTGCAGAATGTGAATGTGCGCTTACACCACATTGTCTCCAACCTTTCGCAGAGGCTACGAGCGGATCCAAGCATCATTTTACAAAATTGTGTTGGGGTGGACCGATCACCACGAGCTCGTCAGCTTCGAGGCCTTTCGCGACATTACACTGCTCGCAGGGCTACTGGAAGGTTTGCGGCTTGGTGCATTCATCGCGGCTCGGTTGCTTGTGTGTAATCGTCCTTAAGCAGGCGCTCGCTGCACAGCCGACCACCGACTCACGGCAATCCGCTCTCCTATCAGAGTTCCTCAAGCAGATCAAACTGCAATACCAGAAACTGTCGCAGGATAGCCCGCTCCTCTCAATGAGCCTCATTCAGAACTTTCTTGAAAACGTTGCACAGCCGCATACGCCGGGACACGACGTGTGAGTAGCAGCGGGAGCACTGGGCAGCAAAGGAGAGCTTGGGGTTTGGTAGTGGTGTGGCTCCGGTGTATTTGCCCGGAGACTGCTCGCAGCATTTACGATACATACTGTGCTCACTCGCCATGCGGTGCTTACTGTCCGACCCGCATCCGTTCTCATAACCTTGGGTTTCCGAATCGCAACATGCTCCATCGCAATGATCCAGAAACCAATTCATGGTTCGTTCAAAGTTCTATTCGGCTTTTGCGTCTGAATCTGGACCCAGCTTCATGAAGCATTCTGAGTTCCTCGACTGGGTTTCCAAGCAGCTCCTGCAGCTCATTTAGAAGGCCATATGACCACCGTGCCATCCGCCGCTGGCTGTGTTTTCGAGAGCGAGGAGAGTCGTGGGGTCGGCCAAGTATTGGTCGAGTCGCCTACCACCTGCGCTTGTCAGGGTTTGATTGTTTTTCCAGCAACCGAGCCGATCTTCGCGGGCCTGCTCCGGGATCAGATGTCGGGTCCGAGGACACAGCATCCGCGTCGTCGTCGCTGCCGATCGTCGATACATGAAAGATCCTCTTTCGGCGAATCATTCTGGGCTTTGACTTTGGCGGCGACGACGACGGAGGTTGGGGAAGTGGCTTCTCGGTGCTGTCGGGCGCCGGAGTGAGCGGCTCACTCGGGATGGCGCTCTGGGATGGAAGTGGCTGGGTCGTCCGATCCTTTCGATGGATGTGCACGAGCGATAGGATGGTTTGGTACGAAGATCGAATAAAGTCGATGCTCTGAGCCAGGTGGCTGTCTGCCAAAAGAGATTCGGGCGGATCCGGCGAACGGGCGTCAGCCGAGCCAGTCTCCGTGGGGGCCAGCGTGGGAGCCAGCGTGGGAGCGACGCTTTTGCGGGAGCTATCGCCAGCAGGCTGAAGTTGGTTGGGGCGGATGGAGTCGGCATTGGAGCCCACATCGAGGCCACGGATGCCAAAGTGGGCCAATGTTGTGCCCTGGGACTGATTCAGCAGCGCTCGAGCAGCAGCAGGGCTTGGTCGAAGGAGGGTATGCAGAGGGGATCTCATCACAATGTTGGTCTCGAGTCGGCGATAGATCCAGAGGAGCAGATCGGTCACCAGGGAAGGACTTTTGAGCCGAGTGCGCACTGCAGTACTCTGGAGATGCTCGCACAGACTCTCGAGGGCGATGAAGCACGGGCAGACAAAGAGACGATAGAGAACCACAGCTGGAAGGGCTTGTCCAATGAGAATGGCCAGATGAAATGTATGGTTGAGGGTCGAGATGTGTCCCACGAGCGGCGAGAGTATGGATCGGTAGAGGGCCAGGACGACCCAACAGACCACTGCTCCGGCCTGGGGATGGCAAAGGTCGACCGGCTCAGTTGTTGGTGCGATAGAGCTGGGTTCGGTGCGCTGCAAGCGATGCTCACCAATGCCTCATGGTTGGAAGGACCGTTGAGAAGCTGGTGGATGTCGATGTTGGGCCAGGCAGGCGTCGTCGGTGGGGCCGAGCAGGATGAGAAGGATTGATGTTAGAGTGGTCGTGCGGGCGATGCATCAGCGAGCGAGAAGCACATCCCGACAGCCGCCGCCTCGGCCCGCTGGTTGCCGATTGAGGTGGCCCCGGTTCATGGTCGCGGCTGTTCCATGAAGAAGCATGCAGAATCAGCGACGCGGACTCGGCCCACCTTGAGACATTGGTATGCTGTCGAGAGATAGCACAGGATCTCCAAGATCATGATTCCGGAGGCCGAGGCGACCGGGGGATATGGGGGCGGCGAGGGATGGAGGCCAGTGCCGATGCCCCACATCCCTGCGTGCCGGTGGTATGTTGCTGGCTGCATTGCGTTGGATATCAAGGCATGGAGCTGCATGCAACCGCATCGCATGGATGGGATTGTATTCGGTGTGTTGGGTGAGTTGGGTGCATTCGGTGTGTTGGGTGTGTCGAGTGCATTGAGTGTGTTGTTCGAGGCGCGCCTCCAGAGCACAGAACTCGCAGGCGCACACAGAACTGCCGCCGAGAGCAGCCGAGAGCAGCCGAGAGCAGCCGAGAGCAGCCGAGAGCCGCCGAGAGCCGCCGAGAGCCACACGCACAACTGTCTGCACAGCTGCCCCGCCGTCTCGCTCCCGCCCGAGCGACTATTTCCGTTTCCGTCGCCGTCGTTGTTGGGTCATTGTCAACTCATCCCACCATCAACCACCAACACCTCTTGCCTTCCGGCCACACCGCCAACCCCAGAGCACACCCGCTCTGACCCACTCTCCTGCGCATCTGCCTCAGCGCACTGCCCTCAAGCACACAGGCGACCTTATCGCCACCGCACGCACTCGGTCGCCCAGGCATATCGCATCTCCACCTGCGCACGCGCCGCAATGGATGCCTCTGGAACTCCCACTCTTCCCGGCCGAGCCAGGGCCTCTCCAACCGCTGCCACCCCCGGCTACCCAGATGACATTCGCCAACTCTTGACCATGGGACAGCAGCGAAGCTTCTCGCTGATGGTATGCTGTGTGCAACTCAGCCACTTGTTGCTCCTTTGCCCGGACCCTCGTCGGCCGCTCGTCGGTCGGTGAGACGCGCAGATCCACCCCCTCGTCTCAAGCCCGGCCGGGCTATCGACACTGGATTTGATACCTGGCACTCGGAGCACCGCCCCTGGAGCGTGCAGGATCAAATGCCGCCCTGTGTGCTGCGTGATGACCATTGCTCCCGTCAGATTGACCCCCCCCCCACTCTCGGGCCGGTGCCGAGCGCCATCAAACGCCTTTGCCTCATGTCGGGGCAGCATGGGAGAAATCCGGAGCCTGTTCTCCGCCCATAGGTTTGCACTCACCATCGCTGCTGATCACACTCCCGCAGGATTTCCATGAGAGCACCACGACCCAGTCGGCAAAGGCCATGCGCCTGTCGCTCAACAAGCTGGTCAGTCAAATCCATGAGGAAAACGAGAACGAGGTACGCGTTCAAATCGACTCGTCGTCACCGGTGCGATCGCCGCCAGACTCGATCAACCTCGATCTCGCTGGCCTGGCTTGAGTCGTGCAGGCAGGCTCTGCAACATTTCGGCGCCCAGGCCCTCATGTGTTGCTTCTATCCCGCCTCCAGCGCTTTGCCCATGAAATGGACGCTTTCTTCCAGCTCTTCACTCGATACCTCGCAGAAAGTGTCAAGGGCAACAAGCTGTGCGTATCCGTTTGCATGGGTGTCTGAGTGGCCAGAGACTGCGGAGGCACTGTCAGAAGTTGCATCCACACTCGGTGTATCGAGCATTGGCCCTCTGTGCGAACCCCGTCCGCTGGCCGCTGGCAAGACACATTCATGGCCAGCGATACTGAATCGGAGCTATATCGTCTGGACTCTTCTCCTTCTTCATGCGGCTCTGTTTATCTCGCCCAGGAACTGGGAAAAGATCAAGACCCCTGCGTCAGACCAGGTAGCCACCGTCTTCGGGAGCGACCTTGCCCCTCCGGGTCCAGTTGTGACCTCGCCTATCCTGGCGCTGCTGGCGATGTCCCCGCTGTCTGGACATGCGGCTCATTCGCTCTATTGATTCGGATCTTCAGATCATTCTGTACGATACGCTTACTCCTGTCGAGCCGCCCAAGAAACGTGACTATCTCAGCAAGCTCGCCGTCCTCAAGCTGAACGGTGGCTTGGGAACCACGATGGGCTGTGTTGGTCCCAAGAGGTAGGTCCCGTTGCCATGTCAACAGCCCGTCCGTAGGCCGTAGGCCAAGCGGTGTCCGACCTTACTTATTCGTCTGCCTGCGCGCTCTTTGCCAATCGGCATCAGTACAATCGAGGTTCGCAACGGCATGTCGTTCCTGGACCTCACCGTGCGCCAGATTCAGGTACCCTTACAGCTCCAGCCTTGCAGAACCGCAATCTCGCCCCACCCTGCGCCTGCCCTCGCGCCCATCGACGCTGCTCTGCATCGGCCCCTCATTGGCGACTCTATTTCGTCTTGGTTGCCCCATGAGAATACTGTTGACATTGGCGCTCTGCTTGACCTTGGCGGCGTACCTTGCGTTCGCTAGTACCTCAACAGCCAACACAGCGTCAACGTGCCTCTTATCTTGATGAACTCGTTCAACACGGATGAAGAGACCAACCGCGTGATCCAAAAGTACCAGGGCCAGAACGTCGAGATCAAGACCTTTAACCAGAGCCGATTCCCGCGCATCGTCAAGGAAACCCTTCAGCCCCTTCCAACCAGACCCCACGGCCACGAGGGCCTCTGGTATCCTCCCGGCCACGGTGACATTTACGAGTCCCTGACCAACTCGGGCCTTCTTGACGAGCTTTTGTCCCAGGGCATCGAATATGTCTTTGTGTCCAATATCGACAACCTTGGAGCCACCGTCGACACCACCATCCTTCAGCACGCCATCGACACCGACTCGGAGTTTGTCATGGAGGTCACGGATAAAACCAAGGCCGACATCAAGGGCGGAACCCTCATCGACTATGACGGAAACATCCGGCTGCTCGAGATTGCCCAGGTGCCTCCGGAGCATGTAAGTCTTTTGCTGCTGTCCTGCGGAGGAGACACTCGGACCACGGGCGGACCGCGAAGCAGTCGCTTCAGCATAGACGGGCCGGCGTGGTGTAGAGAGCTTGATTCATTTCGGATCTCTGGGGTTGTATATGCACACGATTGACTCGAACCAAACTCGCGGTGCCTCCCGTGCTGTAGGTAGATGATTTCAAATCAATCAAAAAGTTCAAGATCTTCAACACCAACAACCTCTGGATCTCGCTCAAGGCCATCAAGCGCCAGGTCGAGGAGCAGAATCTGAATCTCGAAATCATCGTCAATGCCAAGACCACCGACACCGGCGAGAAAGTCCTCCAGCTCGAGACGGCGGTTGGTGCTGCCATCAAGCATTTCCGGGGAGCCCACGGCGTCAACGTCCCCCGGTCCCGGTTCCTGCCGGTCAAGTCGTGCTCGGACCTGTTCCTCATCACCTCGGATCTGTACGTGCTCCGCCACGGTGAGCTGGTGCTGAACCCCAAGAGACCCTTCAGCAGCGTTCCCAACGTCAAGCTGGGCGACCATTTCAAGAAGGTGAGCCCATGTTCGTTGATCCAGCGTCGGTATGGAAGCTGTCGCCTGTGGCTGGGCCCGAGCGTCTTTCTGCCGCTAATGCACTGTTGAATCTGGGGCCCACAGGTGCAGCAGTTCCTCAGTCGCTTCGCTGGACCGCCGCACATTCTTGAGCTCGACCACCTGACAGTCACGGGTGACGTAACTTTTGGCCACGACGTTACGCTTCGAGGTAAGGACAGCGCTTTGCTGCCTCTCAGTGCTGAGCCGGCGCTCTCGACATGGGAGCACGGTCGCTGCAGCGCTATCCAAGATACGCCTCTCCCCCCCCCTGGCGATGTTCACTCATTATCACAGTAAATGCTCACGCAACGCACCGTTGATGTCGTTTCCGCCACTGCCGCCTTGTTTGGACACTGTCCTGGCTGCTGTGGTATTGCAGGCACCGTCATCATCGTTGCAAATCACGGCGAGCGAATCGATGTGCCATCCGGGTCGATCCTGGAAGACAAGGTTGTTTCGGGCAACCTCCGAATCCTCGATCACTAGAAGGACAAAGCAGGATCGGAGAGGAAGGACACGGATTGATTGTTCTTTTTTTCATTTTTGTCAACTTGGGTTCAAGAAAAGCCGCTGGGATCCAACAGAATGGGGGAGAGAGGATACTCCGGACTTGCTCTGTTGTTTATGGGCTATGCATCATCCCGCCATAATGTCTGCGTCCTCTGTACTCCTCTCAATGTTCTGGTTTTGTCTACAACAGAATGCGTTGTCGCAAAACGAGAATGTGGGGGTCCCTGGTCCTTCCACAGTCATCGCCTGTCGAAACTTGCTCCTCGCTATCGAAGGAGCTGGCCTTGCAAAAGTCTGCTTTGGCAACCATCTCTGTTTTCCTCCCGCTTCCAAGCCAGATACATTTCCAAACCGAGTCTCCTTCGATTCCTTGTTCTTGGTTGTGCGGTATCTGGTTTGGATTTGTTGGCGAATCCACTTTGCAGGTCGCGGTGGCTATTTACACTCCTCTCCCCGCAATAAATACGGACGAGGTTGTGCTTGATGCAGGCCCTTGGAGGGATACCACTTGGAGTTGGAAGTGGTCCCACCCGCCAGCGTATGTGTGTGCGCGACCAGGGCTGCGCTCCCCCCCCCTTGGCATTCCCGCTTTCGCGGCCATTTCTCGTCTGCTGTTTGTCTTCATCGCCTCGACCGCTTTGCCCCAGCACCAGCCCGTCCACCCGGCTCCAAATCCCGTCATGCCTGTAAGTCTGCGACACCGCTGCCGAGCCGTCCTTCTGTGTGGCGAAAGAGATTCCAAAAGCTCGTCGCCGAGTCAGCGCCCGTCGCCGTTGGCGGCGCCTTCGTATCCCAAGCGGCCACGCAGTCGCCCTATTTTTTCGAGACGTGAACTGGACGGCCTCGAAGCGCTGCACGAGTCTCCGGGCCATCCCGGGGCATAGCTGCGACGAGACAATCGATTGGGATACAGCGAACCAGAGTGCATCGGCAAGACCTTCGCAGGCTGCGCCCATCCATCGCCTGTCGAGACTGGCCAGTATCGTCTCGTGTCGATCCCTCTTGGACACAGCCTTTGCAGCAGCGGTCCCTTTCGTCGCAGATATCGACTGGATTCTTGGCATGGCGGCGATGGGTCCCGTGGGTTCAGAGCATCATGGGGCAGCATAGCCCCGTTTGGCCCCTCCCTTTCAAAGTCGCTCTGACTGCATGGACGCCAAGGACGGCTGCAACCTGACCAAGCCCAAAGCGGCTGCGACCTGCTGTTTCAGGCCGATGCGATCGAGCTGATACGATCGAGCTGATATGATCGAGCTGATACGATCGAGCTGGTGCTAACCCACATGCTCCGCCATTCGGCCCCTCAGGTCTACCACTCGTCTATCAGCGATGCCGATGCCAGGGTGCTCGGCAGCATTCCTCTGCTACCCATCAAAACTCGGGTGCGCGGCAATGCCCCTCCTGGTGAGCACACGCCGTGCGAGAATGGTTTCGTCGCTGGTTCGCCTGATAGTGCGATCACGTCGACTTGGGCTTGGCTCTGACGATTTGCTCATCATCATTTTTCATCATTCTTACCCTGGTGGTGGGGGGGGGGCACGCTGCAAATCCAATCAAACTTGGGATGGATCGTCGCGGACACTCGGTATCTGGGCCTTGACCATCGACGCCGCTCTTGATTGAAACCTGGTGGATGAACGGGGGGGGGCGCCGCCTTTGCTTCCTCCGACGCATCTCCTGCCGGAAATCGCATGTGGCCTCCAGCCGCTCCCAACGCCGACGACATCATCGATGAGGCTCTGGATCTCTATCGCGCCAACAGCTTCTACCGCAACTTTGAGATCCGTGGCGGGAGCGACCGAGTCTTGATCTACCTGATCCTGTATATTCAAGAGTGCTTGTTGAAGCTGTCCAAGCTCCCCGGTCAAAGTGAGGCCAACACTTTGCTCCAGACCCACGCCGTGCAGTCCTTCCCTGTCCCCGGCGAGGCTGGGTTCCCGCTGAATGCGGTCTACACAAAGACCTCGACGAACGACGAAACCGGTATGGAGCTGGTGTCGTGAGGGTGCCGTGAGGGTGTCGTGGGAGCAGAGGAGTGTCTGGTGGGAGCAGAGGAGTGTCTGGTGGTGTTTGTCTTGTACGTTTTGATCGACGGCATCGAACGATACCTCGGCCGCATCAGCGACGTTGGGTCGGCCGGATGACTTTCCGAGCCTTCAGTGCCGCCACTGACCATTTGCGGACCTGCGATTTGTCTGGCCTGTTGACCCTCTCTCTGGCCTCCAATACGATCATGCCCGACCGAATGTGGATCCAATGCAACCGGTCGGGACGGCATGGCCACCTTCCAGACCAGCTGCGCCAATACCTGACCCAAATGCGCCAGGAGCTCTCGTCCCGGCTCGTCCAGCGAATCTACGAGGACAACAAGCCCTCCAAGTGGTGGATGTGCTTTGCCAAGCGCAAGTTCATGAACATTGCCAACGTTGGCACCAGAGTATAAGCAGCATCGCCAGCAGGCGCTCGGTTCTCGGTTGTCGGTTATCGGCCCTTGGTTATCGGTTATCGGCTCTTGGTTTTCGATCCCCGCCTCCCCCCCCCTCCAGGTAGATCCGGGACAAGCACGACCAAGCGGCCTGCCGTCCTTTCTTTGATGCTTCTTGAATATATGCTCGTGGCTCTGTATTTATCTAGTGTGATGCGGTGCAGCATCGAGTACGACCCCATCCAAGGACTCGAGAGGATCGGGTGCGGTCCTCGATCCATCTCTCTATCGGCCAAGCTCCTGCAGACGCTGCTTTGCTTGGCTGTTCCCCTGGGCAGCAGCCTTGTGGTACCAAAAGACGGCCAGCTCAATGTCCTTGGGGACACCCAGGCCCTTCTCGAGGCACTCGGCCAGGTTGCTTTGGGAGAGGGAGTAGTCCAGCTCGGCCGACTTTTTGAACAGCTCGCAGGCCCGGGTGTTGTCCTTGACGACGCCAATGCCATTCTGGAAGCAATAGGCCAGGTTGTAGCAGCCGTACCGGTTCTCCTGATCGACCGACCGGTTGTACCAGTCAATGGCCTTGGTGAAGTCCTGGGCGACGCCGCTGCCATGCTGGTAGCACCAGCCGAGGTTGCTCTGGGCATCCGAATTGCCCTGCTCGGCGGCCTTGCGGAGCCACTCGGCCGCCTTGAGCGGATCTTTGGGGACACCAGAGCCGTCCTGCAGGCAGCGGCCGACCATGTTCTGGGCATAGAGATTGCCCTGGTCTGCCGCCTTGGAGTACCACGGGAACGAGTGGGCGCTGCTGGAGGCCACGCCCCATCCATATCCGTAGCACTTGCCGAGAATATGCTGGCTGTCGTCGTGGCCTTGGTTGGCGAGCTTTTCCAGGATGGCCACGGCCTGCTTCTCGTCTTTGGAAGTGCCAAAGCCGCGGAGATGGCAGATGGCCTGAATGTGTTCGCACAACCAGTCCCGGGGCGAACCAAACTGGCACAGGCGGAACAGGGCAACGGCTGCAGGCGAGTCGCACGAGGCGGCGTACGAGCCGCTCACGATTCTTTCGCCGAGAGTGAACTTGTCGCTTCGGCTCTGGCGCATGAGCTCGGCGGCTCTGCGCTTGTCCTGCCGGGTTCCGCGGCCCAGGTGATGAAGCCAGCCAGCCATCATCGTGGCGATGGGCTGGTGCACCGCATCGGTCGATTTGGTGCTGACCTCGGTCCAGTAGGTGAGAGCGTCGACATCGCTCTGGGTCGTGCCGATGCCGGTGAGGTGCAGCCACCCGAGGTGGAAAAAGGCCTCGAGGTTGTCTTTGTCGGCAGCCACTTGGTAGAGGCGAGCGGCCGTGCCCCACAGCGGGTCGGTCGCGGGCTTGCCCTCCGAGATGAGGCGGGCAATGTCGAAGCAGGACTTGATTTCTCCCTGTCGGGCACGCTGGAGAAGCAGCCGCGGGATGTTTGGAAGGGCCTCGAGATCAGCCACCAGGGCAGCCAACAAAGGCGAAGGCCGGAAGCGGCTCGACTGGCTCGACTGGCTCGACCAGCCCCGGTCTATCCGGGGTACGGACGATTTGGAGGCGGCCCCGTTGGGTTGGATGGACACAGCCTTGGAGAATGCAGGCTCGCTGTTTGGACGAGCCTCCGGCGGGGCCGCGGTATAGTTCTTGTACGGATCCAGGGCCGCGAGGATTTCGGCAAAGGTGGGTCGCTCGCCGGGGTCCTGGCGCCAGCATCGCTCGACGAGGGACCAAATGTCGTCGGGGATGGCGTCGATGCGGGCGGGGCGGTTCCCCCTGGTGACCTGCGACTCGATAGCCCGGTCCCTCATCGGCTGGCCGTCCCGGGTGACCCAGATGGGTTGTCCGTTCTTGAAGACCTCGTATATGGTGATGGCAAAGGCATAGACGTCGGTCTTTTTGGACGTTCCGGCAGGATTCTCGTCGTCGAGCATCTCGGGGGCCATGTAGTCAAGGGTGCCGCCCACCGGCTGGGCAGTCCTCATTTGATTGACGGTGGAGGAAGTGTGCTTGGTCCGGGCCATGCCAAAGTCCGAGATGATGGCGTTGCGGGCGTTGTCGAGGAGGATGTTGAGGGTCTTGAGGTCGCCGTGGACAATGTTTTTGCTATGGAGGTAGGCCATGCCCGAGGCGGTCTGGTAGAGCAGGCGGGCCTTGTAGCCGACAGAGAGCCGGTTGCCTTCATCCGCAACGTGCGCTTTGAGGGTGCCGTTGGGCATGAACGGCGAGACCATGAAGGGCCTGGCGGCGCTGTCGCAGGCGCCGAGCAGCGGCAGGATGTGCGGATGGGTGAGCTTGTACCAGACGTCAATCTCCCGCTGGAACTCGGCGATTTCCTTGGGGTTGCAGGCGGTAAGCAGTTGCTTCACGGCGACCTTGGAGCCAAAGTACGAGGCGCTGTAGACCTCGCCAAAGCCGCCGCGGGCGATGGGCCGGGGAGACCAGTCGGTGACGGCCTCGGGCTGAATGGACCAGAGCTTATCGGCCATGGCGGGGGGAGAGATACAAAGACAGGACGGGAGAGAATGAGGGTCTGCACAAGAAGCCCGGAGCGAGTCCGAGGATTGACGGAGGTGAAAGGTGGTGGGACGGGTCGGGCTGGGTATCAGGAAACATCCAAAAAAAGGCAGCGCGACGGCGGCGGTGACACAAACCCGCCAACGGACGCAATTGGCCAGACCAGCGTGGCGCAGCGGGTGGCGGCGGATCGAGCCGGCTCGAGTGCAGCCGGCCACACAACGGACACATGCCAGCCACACAATGATCGCACGCCAGCCACACACCCACGGGATGGACGAAAGGCGCTGTTGTTTGGCAAAAAGTCGTGTTTGAAAAAGACATTTACATATTGAAAGGGGGGGGCAAAGGACGCAATAGCACGGGAGAGAAAAGAAAAAAACTGGCTCCGTGCTCAAGAGCAGAGACGGCGGTCACAGACACCGACGCCCGACCAGCAACATTGTCGCCGGCGGGCAACGCCGCTGCACACCATGCGATGGTGCTAAATTAACGACCGCCGCTCACAGGACACGGCGCAGGACGGCGGATCACAGACTCCGAAGGACCGGCCATGCATCTCTTTGCGGCACACCGGGAGACGTCGGGGCAGTTTAAGCCTGGGCGTCCTTGCCGGCAATGTAGATGATGAGATCAACGACACGGTGAGAGTAGCCGTACTCGTTGTCGTACCAGGAGACGAGCTTGACGAAGGTGTCGTTGAGGGCAATGCCGGCCTTGACGTCAAAGATGGACGAGCGGGGGTCGGAGATAAAGTCGGTGGAGACGACCTCGTCCTCGGTGTAGCCGAGGATGCCCTTGAGGGGTCCATCGGCGGCCTCCTTGATGGCGGCGACGATCTCGGAGTACTTGGCGGGCTTCTGGAGCTTGGCAGTGAGATCGACGACGGAGACATCGGGGTTGGCAACACGGAAAGCCATGCCAGTGAGCTTGCCGTTGAGCTCGGGGATGACCTTGCCGACAGCCTTGGCAGCACCGGTGGAGGCGGGGATGATGTTCTGCAGCACACAAGGGGAGAGAGTGTGTGAGTGGATTGTGGCGGATGGGATGATCGATCATCGACAGCAGCAATGGCACCGTCAACAGCAGGAACCAGCAACAGAGAGAGGATGCGTACCTGGCCAGCACCACGGCCAGCACGCCAGTCCTTGCCAGAGGGACCGTCAACGGTCTTCTGGGTGGCAGTGACGGAGTGGACGGTGGTCATGAGAGCCTCAGCAATGCCGAACTTCTCGTTGATAACCTTGGCGAGGGGAGCCAGGCAGTTGGTGGTGCACGAGGCGTTGGAGAGGACCTGGATGGAGGGGTCGTACTTGTCGAGGTTGACACCTGCGGCAGAGCAAGCACACGCACGCGTCAGCAAATGCAAATGTCACAGCGGAGGAGTCGCAGCTGGCGGTGGAGGGAGGAAGGCTCGGCCAGACCCAGTTTGATTTGTGGCAGCAGCGTCGAGAAACATAGCCGCAGAGCCACAGACACACACGGCATATACTCACCGCAGACGAACATGGGGGCATCGTTGGAGGGGGCCGAGATGATGACCTTCTTGGCACCGCCAGTCAAGTGGGCAGAGGCACCAGCAGTGGTGGTGAAGACACCAGTGGACTCGACAATGTACTCGGCACCGGTGTTCTTCCAGGGGATCTCGGCGGGGTTCTTGGAGTTGTAGACGGTGATGTGGTGGCCGTTGACGATGAACTTGTCACCCTCGTGGGAGACCTCACCCTCGAAGCGACCGTGGGTCGAGTCGTACTTGAAGAGGTAGACCATGTACTCGGGGGTAATGAAGGGGTCGTTGATGGCAGTGACCTGGACCTCGGGGTGCTCGAGGGAGGCACGGAAGACGAGACGGCCGATACGACCGAAACCGTTGATACCGACTGCAGAAGCGAGCGACAGAGCGAGACGACAAGGGTCAGCGGGGGACGCTTTGCGGAGGCAACGCGGCAGAGCCAGGAGACAGGCAGATAGGGGGGATCAAGAGACATGGGGACGAAGGCGTGCGGAGCGGAAAGCCCGCGCGGCGGGGTCGGTGTTTGCGGAGCATTCGAAGAGGGCGGGGGAGGTGCAGCCACGACGAGGACAGTGGGACGAAGGGGCTGCAAGCTGCAGGTTCAGCGCTGATAGAGCCTCTCGGCAATAGTATCCAGTGGCTCTGGAACGATGCCGAGACGCTCTATCGCGCTAGATCCACAGGCTCAAAAGCCAAAGTTACGAGGGGAGATGGGCTGCTGAAAACGCGTGACAAACGGCATGGACGTGGCCAGCTGGAATGCCGGCGAGTTGGGGAAGGGCATGAACATTGCCGGAGCCAGAAGCGGCGCCGGATGAAGAATAGAGCAGAATTGTGGACGCTGATGGCGGCAGCGCGAAAGGTAGTGGGAGTACGCGAAGGAAGCAGGGGGATGGGCAGCACCCGGGAACAGATCGGCGCGAGAGGACGGGGATCTGCAAGATCTATCAAGCGGCTCGTTCCAACAGGCCGACGAGGCGATGTGCAGCAAAGCCTACCGTTGATGGTCATGGTGATGAGATGCGAACGAGAGCGATAAGAGGACTGGAGAAGATCCGCGGATGGAGAACGGAAGATGGCCGGGGGGAGAGGGCTGCTTATATCCTCGAAAACGCAAAAATCTGGCGACGAGGGTCGCGGGCGAGGCGAGGCGAGACGAGGCGAGGCGGAGCGATATGGGGCGGGACTCGCATGGGGGAGGGCTGTCAAGCAAGCCGGGGGCGTGTGTGTGTGTGCGGGCCAATCCGCAGCCGGCGACACTGCGCAGCAGGTGGGTGTGCTGTGTGTGTGGGGTGCAAGTGTGTGTAGCAACGTAGCACACAGCACACGCAGCATATCACAGTCCCAGCACTGTCGCAGCACTGTCGCAGCACAGCAGCCGCGTCTGTTCGTTATCTGAGGCGAATCAGACAGCCACGCTCTCGCCGCGCTCTCGCCTGGCCTCGCCCGGCCCTCGCTCCCCGCTCTCGCCCCTCGCACTCACCATGGCTCACGCCGCCGTCATCCCAGCACATCGACGCGGGGACTCCCTGGCAATCCTCACCGAGCCCAACCAACGACCACCGTCTGCGTCGATATCGATGTCGACGGTGATGGCGATGGCGATGGCGGTGGTCGGTGCCGGCCAATGCCCAACACCCACCGCAGCGCCCGTTCGGGAGCAGATCGGCCCTCCAGATTCACCCCCATCGCCCTGCATCCTGATCCCAGCGCGTGTGGCTTGGCCCTGTGCAAGCCTGTTCGCTCGAGATAACGACCCAGACGGATTGCTGCATGTCCAGCCCCATCGGCCAATATTGCCTTTTTGTCTCTATCGGCCCTGCCCGCCCCTTGGTGACCCCATATCTGGCTTGGATTTGAAACAAGTTGGAACAAGCACCGGGCTGCGGAGGTGCCCCCACAGCGGCACGTCGATCGATCCTGGTATCGGTCCATCGGTCCAGCCCTTCACACACCCAAATCCATCCATTCGATGCTCCATCGTCCCATCGATCCTGCGTCTGCTATCGATTTGAAATCGCGTTCGTGACAAATCGCCGCCTTCGATATGCAGATATCCAGATTGCCTGTGCTGTGTCGTCCGCCACCGATCGATCGGTCGGTCGTCGCCATGACTCCTGCGGCTCGGTAACCGGATCGCAACAGACTCGCAGGATCGCTCTCTGCCAGCGACCCGCATCTCGCCCGCCGTTGCTCCCTGGATCCACATTGTCGATGCCGGTCTTGTTCGCCAGCACCCATGCGTCCATTCATGTGCTCCACCGGCCATCCGCTTGCCCGTCCAGTCCGGGCCGGGGTGCGTCTGTGGCCCTTCCGTCCCGGGCGGCCCTGGCTCTGGCTCGCCGGGGTGAGGCTGGCCTTGTCGTCGCAGACACTTGCAGGACATGCCCGGAATCCTCCTGACATGCTTCTCTGGCGCGGCCCTGCCCGCAGACAGCATCCCGCTTGCCTCCCGCTCGTCTGTCCCCGGCCGGGCCCGCTGTCTGCCAATCTCGCCATCGTGCAGTTGAATGTCGCTGTCCTTGCCTCGGCTTGTCGTCGCCGCAACGGACATCGACGTCATTGTCGCCCAACGGGATCCTCTGTCCTGATCCTCTCCCATAAATGCTGCCATCACCCCTGCCTCCAGTTGGCGGAAATATCCCGCATAGATCCACTGGCTGGACTCCCCCCTTCGGCATACCCTCTGGATTGCGGCCCCGCCCGTTCGTCTCTCCCGTTCGTCGACCACAGTTGATGCTGCGGCATCGGCGACGGCCCACACCACCAAACTCAGTTGCCGACCAATTCGGGAGCGTGCATGCAAAGAATATCGTTTTCGATTCGAGAGAGGCAAGAGTTGGAAGAGGAAAGAAAGGAGGAGAACCAAGAGCATCGATCCAGATGAAGTGTCCCTGGGCCCATGTGTCCGGATCAGGTGCATTCCGCTGCGCCGGCAACGGCTGCCGCATTCCCTGGGTTTCTCCATGTTGCGGATCCGTTGGCAGCTTGCCCTTGAGGGCCTCTCTACACAAAGAACCTGGGCAGCCAAGCACGGCGAGCGTCAGTTGCCATTTCCATCAAGTGGCCATGTTCAGGCTGATGCAGCGGCGCCTCTGCGAGACGACTTCCTCTGCCTCCGTAACACTGCGCTCGGTCGAAGGCTGGGGATACCTACTTTTTGTTGAGCAAGAACAGAAGCAGATTCACGTTGACCTTGGCAATGTCGAACAGCGTAATGGTGTGGACGCTGTTGTACTGGTACTGCAATAGCTCCTCCAGACGCAGCTCCATTTTCTCGGGGAACTTGACGCCCATGAACGAGGCCTCGATGCTGAAGACACCAGACTCGTTCGACGAGATCGTGAGCGTAATGGCGCCGTATCTGCAGTGCCAGTGGTACCGATCAGCCGCTTGGGTCAGATGCGCAACAGCCCGCGGTCCAGCAACCGACATGTTCGCCAGCCGATTCTCTCTGCTCGTGACGTGTCTGTTATCGTCATGCAGCACTCTCCGTGGACTTCTCGGCGCCGCCTGTCCCGCAGTCTGGCTTTCCTGAGGACCACAATGAATCCACTTACTGCTTAGGCGAGTGGCCGTCGATGCCAATGAGCACGCCCTTCTTGTACAGATGGGCCGCTGTGTACTTGTACGATCCAAACTGAGGAACGCTTCCGCCGTTCTTTTGGAGCTCGCGCAGATGGTAGTATTGCTTGGAAAGGAACAGCGGTGCCTTTTTCTTGCCACTGGCGACACAGGGGAGGAGGGGATTGGTTATCAGGAATGCCGGCTTGGACACAGGGCCATCCCACAGTTGCCCGATCCTGCAGCCTTACCCCTTCTTGCTGCCCAGGTTGCCCATGCACGACTCTACATAGTCGCAGTAAGTCTTCTTCTGCTCCTCGAGATACACGGCCTTTTGCTCGAGGTTGGAGAGGGTTCGATTCAGGGACTGGAGCTCGCGCTTCCTTTGGATCCTCATCTTGTGCTTGTTGATCATGTCCTGATTGCACATACACGGGCATCGGCAAACAGACGAGCCCAAATATCAGCAGCTATGTGAGCGAAACCGCCAGCAGGCCCGATGCCACAGGTGCGGACATGAGCAAGATCCTCCAGAGTATCCCAGACAACCAGACAACCAGACAACCAGACAACCAGTTTTAACCTTGGCAATCAGATTCAACATGTCCTGATACCCGTTTTCCTTGGTGACCTTCTGCTCGGCCTCGAGCTTGGCCATGTTCTCGAGGGCCTTTCGCTTGAGCTGAGAGAATGTCATGCTGCAGATGACCAAGACACGGACCACCAGTCGTGAGAGGCAAAGGAGGCATCAGCAGCAGTTTGGCAAGCACATCCAGTCCCTGTCAACGTGTTCCCTCCCTGTTCGCACAAGTTCACTCAAAGGCCATCGCCTGGAGCCGCTATGCATATTCCGCCGCCCTACTTACGGGTTGCCATCGGGGCCCTTGTACAGCGCCGGACTGATCGGCCCAAAGACCGTGATGCTACCAGGGGAGAGGGCATCTCGGGACGGCGACAGGGTTTCTTTGGTGTCCTTGGTCGCCAGAGTATCTCTGGATCCGTAGATCTCGCCGGCCGAGCCGACAGCCTTGGACTCGATCTTGCTGGCCTTGGCTATATCCATCCTCACGACCTCGGCAAACTGCTGCTCTTCCTTCTCGGTCACGGCGGCTTCGAGAATGTCGAGGATGTTCTTGCCACTCTGAACGCGGAGAATTGTGAGAACCATACGCTTGGTCTCTGAGAGCAAGTGCTTGAGTTTGACATTCTCGGTCGCTGCAGCAGGCAGAGAGTGGAAGGGAATGACAGAGGTTAATCCTGCCAGGTCAGATATGAACGCACCCAGAATCATAGGCAGCCGCAATATGCACCCCACCCCCCAAGACTAGCCGCTCAGTCACGGTCGACCATCGCCATTCCTGACCCTTCAGCGAGATACACACATTCAAGCTTGGCAAACCGGTTGACGAGCACAAGCGCCAGCTCGTTTCCGGGAACCTCCTTGCCCTCGGGAACAGGCGGAGGCGTGCCGAGATCGCCCAGGATCTGGCGGATGGGGTCGCTTTTCTCGGGAGCCTGAGAAATCAATATTAATCATGAGAACAATTCATGGATGGAGCCACCAGAGGCAGTATCCGAGCCCGTCGCATAATGCGCGACAAGTTCGTTGCGGCTCTTTGCAATATCTCAGACCCAATATTGAGTCGCTGCAGGTCAGAAACGCAGGTGGGCGCTGCACCGCAAGTATGTGGAAAGCGGGAACGACCATCTCCAAACTTACGATATCGTCGAGATTGTCGTAGATGGCTCGATGGATCTGCAGAATCTCGTTCGGGGAGATGTAGATCGTCGGCTTCTGGGCCGCATTGATGTCCATGTACTCATCGATGCTGAAGTACTCCTCGGCCGACTGCACATTGGCCACTGGTGATGGGACAAGTTAGTGGGGCGCAATTCACGGTGATAAGGCAAGGAAACGCTTCCATCGACTGATTGATTGATTGATCAAGTACCCGACTGCGCCATCGCCATACCATCTCGAACAAACTGCGAGAACCGCTTTCCAGAGTTGCAGATGTAGATCTTGAGCCCGCTCGACTCGTCCAACTCGGCCGGCTTTGCCACTGCAATCTGGTGCAGCGTCTTGGCGACCTCGGCGAGATTCTTTCGCTGGATGGGCGTGATCGCGGACTCGATCACATCGAACGCCTCGGGTGCTCTGGAGAACCACCGCAGATTCAGATACGATACCGAGGACACCGAAACCACAGTCAGCCAAGGCTCCGAGATGGAAAGACAGTGCGGCCTGTCATCCGCCAAGTCATAGATACCACCGCTCGATACCACCGCTCGATACCACCGCTCGATACCACCGCTCGACGCCGATTGCTGCCACTCACACAATGACGGGATTCATGTAGCGATAGTAGACCAGGTTTCCGACAATGCGGTTGATCTCCTCTTCCTGGTTCGGGAACTTTGATCGCATGGCCTCCTTCATCTGGGAGGCAATGTTCC
Organism: Polychytrium aggregatum; assembly: GCF_025602895.1. Classification (NCBI taxonomy): domain Eukaryota; kingdom Fungi; phylum Chytridiomycota; class Chytridiomycetes; order Polychytriales; genus Polychytrium; species Polychytrium aggregatum. Next base: position 38,746 of record NW_026516229.1, on the reverse strand, counting down.
GGATGCCGTATGGCATGGCCTTGATGGACGAGAAGATGGCTTCGAGGAACTTGGAGGTGATCTCCTGAAGTTTTGCCGTTCCTGTGAGATCAGAAAGGTCAGTCATGTGGACAATGGCGCACTCGGTAGCCTCTCCCCCCCCACCACCACCACCGATATCACCATCACCGGTGCGGCCGCAGCAACGGTCACAGTCGGAATGCATAGACAGAGATGCTAGTCATGTAGCCCGCGCTTCCATATAGAGTTACGTACGAGTCTCGCGGAGGTTCTTGACCTCAGGATCTGCGGCCGCTTGCTGGACAGTTACGTCGTATGGGCGCTTGCTCTTCTCCCCGGAAATGACTTCCTCCTCACGAATCAAGAACTTGTAGATCTGGGACCCGGCAGCGAATCAGTGCACCCCATCGAACAAGCCATCAGCTACTGATTCAACCACTCCGCTCCGCTCTCCCACCCAGCCCCTTGCAACAATCGATCGTGATTCCAATTGTGAAGCAGGCAGCAGACGCGTGACAGTGCCATACCGTGATGGGGTCAAGCTCGAGATCGAGGTTGTTGTCCTTGATGACGAGGTTGACGAGAGGCTGGAGGAGCTCTCTCAAAAACTGTCTCTCCTTGGCACCTCTGGACACATCCGTGCGCACATACAGTCGAGATTGTAAGTGATGGCACATTCCCTGGCTCACGGTCACAATTGAGCATGCACGTGCATTCGTGGCAGACGTGGATGATCTCGGGTGGAAAGCAGTCGACCCGCATCAGCACCGGGGTGGGAGAGCATGTGATTACCGGATGTAGTTCATCACCAGCTTGATGAACAGAGGATTGGAGCGCCAAAACTCGCCAATCTCTGTGATCTCCTCGACTTCGATTTTGATCGAGTTCTGGATGAAGGCGACCAGAACATGTCCGTCGTCAGCAACAGCGCGTCGTCAGCAGCAGAGAAAAGCCGGAATGGACTCCACGTTTAGATCCGCGCCGATTATCCTGCGGAACTACTCGTTTGCATGCCTGTTGCTCTCTGTAGACACGGTCCACGTTTGTCTCTCTGGCCACAGCATCCACGCACAGTCGGTCAGCGTACCTTGATCAGATTGAGGAGCAGGTACTCCTCGCGCGGGTTCTGTGCGTATCCGTAGAGGGACAGCGTCACCTGTTCCAGGAACTTGGTCACCGACCCGCCGCTCTTCTTGTTCATCAGGAACATGGTGGAAGACAGGTAGTGGGGCTGGGTCTGCAGCAGGTGGAAGAGATGGCCATAGTTTTCGAGCCGCTTGCGCGTTTCCTTGTCCATTTTCTTGAACGAGAACGTCGGGGTTGCCTCCATCGCCAGATCGTTGAGAGACTTGGCCTTCATTTTCTTGGAGGTGAGATGCGCGACTTCTTCGAGCGAGATTCGGTTCTTGACCAGCAGCGCGATCTTGATGTCCAGCTCGTTGACCTCCTGCTCCATCTGCAAGGTCTCTCGGATCTTTTTGATGACCAGCTGCCGGAGACCCTCGATATCTGGGCAGCAGCAGGAATGTGTCATGAGTCGGCACGCCAGTTTGGCTTGATTGCTGGCACTGGAGGAAAGGGCAGTACATCGACTCTGGTGCTCGAGTTCGGCCGACAGGCACGGACCGGATCTTCATGCTTTCCAGTTAGTTTTAGTGCAGGCAAGAAGCCCATCAGTTTTGACCTACCCATCTCCTCCTCAAACTCATTTTCGGTGTCTTCCAGAAGATGTAAGAACTCTTGGACAACCTTGAGGTTCGGATTGTTGAGCGAGGCTGTGGTCAAATATGGCGATTCGCGGTGAGTGCCCGGTGCTGCACTTCTAGATCATTGCCCCCAATTGCCTCCGCTGCTCGGCACCCTTAGCCTGGCTCGCTCCGCCAGCATCCAACCTAGTGACTTGTAGGCCTTCTGGACGTGCTTGGAGCGCCACAAGGCCTGCATCTTGACAATCTCATTCAGATGGCTCTTGTAGAACTGTTGTCGCTTCAAGAACTCCTCGCGGTCCTTTCTTCCACGGATAATGGCTTGCAGCTGCAGACAGGCACGAGGTTCCCCCCCCCCAAATATGATGCTTTCAGATAAGACAGCCCAGAGCCCGTTCGCCGTTCTCGACTAGTGCAGACGCAGCGTACTCTCAGTCCCAGACGTCCGTCGCTCCTACCTTCACAATGATCGGCGTGATGCCTTCCAGGCGGGCCTTGTGGCGATTGTGCTCGATGCGACCCATCCTCATTCGCAGCAAGCTCTGGATCTTGACAATGCTCTTTTCATTGTCTTTGAAGTACTGAAGTCGCTTCTGGTAGCGCTTGCGTTCCAGGTGCATGCGAGCCTGGGCCTGGCAGGACACGATATTCGCAAGGCGCTTGCGCTCGGCCTCCTTCATGCGTTTGGCGCGCTGGCGTGCGAGGAATCCGCGAACAGCCGCCTGGCATTTGATCACAGCGGCTTCATTTTCGCTGAAGAACTGGAAGCGCTCTAATGAAGAGATGGCCGATAGAGGCATCGAACGGACCCATCACGGGAGCATCCTGGGTGAGTCAAAGTTCATGAAGCAAGCTGTGCAGGAAAAAATGTCGAGGACGAGCCCTGCGCAATTCTGCTGGCAAAATGGACCATGTCGCTATGACAGAGCCGGCGACAGCCTTACTCTCTTCTTCGGTGGGCTCGACGTGCTTGAGCTCGTCGGCGAGGGCCTGTCCAATATTGCCAAACTGAGGCATGTTGACGCCCGACTGCTCGAGCGACTGCTGCGTGGCATCGAGTTCCTCCTCTACAAAGCATTGTTAGGGTGAGTTGGGGGATTGATCATCCGCCATCGAGTGATCCAATGGCACCGAGACGATGGTCTACTGCACCTGTGAAGGTCAGCTTGCCGAGGAGATCCTTGATTTTGGGTGCCAGTCCCTTCTTGGCCAGATAGTGACTGTTTTGGAGAGTCGGCCGGTCACTGCGAGCGTTCCTTGCTTGACTCGCCCACTAACGCGATGCAAAGGATCGCCGGCCTTACCTGAGCGCATGGATGCAGTAAATCACCTTGGGGATGTTCTTCTTGTCGTACAGATCCGTGGTCTCGAATATAAAGACCTACGACCCATCCACAGCCCCGCGTCAGTAATCCCATGGGACGCAGCGCTGCCGTAGCGACGAAGGCATGGCGCATACGACCCGAGGTTACTCTATCATTCGCAAGCCAACAGCGAGACTCTCCCATGGGCTTCAAAGTAAGCCACATCCATGACTCGTGCATCGCGCATATCCAGACCTCGGGAAGGCCAACTTTCCGCATGGCGTCAAAGAGATAGTTGATGTTATCCGAGTGTCGATACTGAAGCTTGGTGCGATCCTGTAGGTACCAATGCCGATTCAATATCTCCGCCAGGCGGGGTTCCCTCCCACGCTCTACAACGCTCTGTTGGACGGACAATTGCCGCGTTGCCTGGGGAATGGCCCACGACGCCCTCCGCACCTCAAAGATCTTCTTCACGACGCTCGGGCAAAAGAACTTTGCCAGACGAGCAAGCGCGATGCCGTTTCGCAGCTCCTCGTCGAGTTGGCCGATATCGCCGAGCTTGTCCTTGACGCAAGCCTCGATCCATCTGCGCATTCCCGTGTCGAGATTGCATCCCCGCAAGAAGCGAGGAATGAGAGCATAGGAGGAGAAAGGAGCCATCAGCACACAAACGATAGTCACATATGCTTGGGGCTTTACAAGGGGGGGGGAAGCGCCGGTCACGGCATTTACTCTTTGGCCTCGCCGACGTGGCAGAGGTATTCGTAGGCTTGCAGATTTTGTCGCTCGCGGTCCATCCAGGATTCATCCTTGCCGTCCGCGACGCCCTGCTTCTTCTGAAGCTTGAGGCGGCCATCCCTGTGGGTAACTGCAGGAGGTGAAGCCAGCATGGACGGTGTCGGTGAGCATGGTCGAAGCAAAACCCGGCCGTCGTCAGCGCAAGGGCATTGAGGGCCCCAGAGATCGCCGTGCTCGGGAGGATGTATCGCGCATGCAGGTGTGCAATCGCATCGCATCGCATCCGTGCAAGCGTGAGTTTACATGCCACCTGGACTGCAGAACCCACCACCGTCCTCGGAGGCACCAACTTCAACGTTCATTTTTCCTGTAATCTCTTGCACGTCCGCTCGGAGCACTGGATCAGCCGAGACGTGTTTTTGTGGCCCTTCGGATAGCGAAGCTCTTCAGAATCAAAGGACAGAGATTTGTCGTGGCGAAACGACTGCTGGCATGAGCGATCATTCGGGATGAGCTGGCGACTCTTCTCGATTGCCAGCCCGGAAAGCGTCCGGAAAGCGCCTGGAATCATGTCTGTTCGACGCGTGGGAGAAAGGTAGGAAGACGAGACGACCCACCCCCAACCAACCAACCAACCAGCCAGCCAGCCAACCACGACGCAGATCAGGACAATTCCGGCCTTGCCGCCCCCTCCGCTCGGATCAAAAGGAAAACCCTCGAAAGTCTAGGCACGCCAGAGAGAGAGAGGGTGCTATGCAGGTGTCGGTACCTTGGGCCAGGTCTTGGGGGGGGAGTCGGCGTGAGCGGCTCGTGGGCGATTCTGGTAAGCGTCGACAGAGAAACCAGCCGCCCTGCAGCCGCCCACGTCGGTTTCTGCTGCAGCGGGCCCTGCTTGCAGGCATCACGTGCAGGAGCTGCTCGCATCGAAAGCGAAACGCTGTGTCTGTGAGGGCGCTGGAGAATCCCGCCAATTCTGAGCCGGGGGGGGGCGAGAGGAGGTCGACCAGAGGCGGGAATCTGTTCGTGGGAAACGGTTGGGCACACGACCCAAGGACGGCATCAACGGTCGGATGCGATCGGCCATGGATGCAATTGGCCATGGATGTGGGTGCGGCACAAGCGAAGGATTCCAGAACTGGCTACAGGTTGCGGGACGGCCATCCGCGACGAGTACATTGGGATGGCCTTGATGAGCAGAAGGTCGATCAACATGCCGGCGGCCCTGGCGAGGCTTGTTTGAAATGAAGGCGAGACTGTGCATCCCATTTCTCTGGCCTCAGCGACCCAAGCCTGCTGATTCGTAGTCCCCGGCGGACAGCCGATGGGTTTGCACTCCGGTCTTTGTTGCCATTTCAGTGATTTGGCTGAGTTCAGGAGCATCATCTCGAATATACAGGTTGATCTCCTGCGGCGACGATCGACTGACATTGACTGTGATACTGGTGTGTGCATGCACTCGAACTTTGGACAGCTCCATGTGCTCTCGGCATCAAGGTTGTTGGGCCGAGCGAATGACTCTGCATCCGGTCTCGTTGGACACATTGCTTGATCATGGTGGCGACGGATGGTGTGTATTCAGGACCCAGACAATGACAACGATGGCACAGAACAGTGTTCCGTTTTGTTTTAGGACGCTGCATCAGCGACTGGACTCGAGTCTCATGCACCACAGCTCCAGATACGGCGTGCGGGAATATTCGAATGCCTGCGGCACCAGGGCCAAGTCGATCTGGGTCCAGACAATGGTACACCCCAGCTCGTCCTCCATGGCGGCGTTCCATGCCTCCAGGGTCTCAAACAAAAAGTCGTACGCCGGCGCAACAATCTCAACCGTAAAGTTGATGCGTCTTTCCAGCGCCAAGAACAGCACCCGCTCGCAGCCTTTGGGTGGAGCTGCCAACAGAGCGTGGATGCGGGTGACGAACGCAAAGGTGACATGATCGTCGTAGATGATATCGGCTGCTAGGACAATCGAGCATTCTTGCCGGAACCGGTCGGCGTCCGAGTGTGTCCACGCATAGCGCCGACAACTTTCTGAGGCTCGGGATGTTCCCGTCTCATCTTCGGATGCTGAGACGAGCGGCGACTTGCGAGGGTACCAGAGAAGCGCATCGTCGTTGGTAAAATCCAGCTCACGAACCGAGACCCCGTCGCCGACGCTGTTGGCCTCGGCATTCAGAGCAATCAGATCGAGAATGCCATGCTCGCCTAGGTCGGTTGAGAACACTTCTTTGGCTCCAACGACGGCGGAAACGATCGAGACGAGGCCTGTCCCTGCCCCGAGTTCCAGCACCGTCTGGTTGTGGAATAGGGAGGCGTTGGCCAGGATATAGTCTGCCAGAACCAGGGCGCCGACCCACACCTGGAGGCCGACCCGATCCAGGGCCGTGGCGAGACAATGCTGGATCGATACAGAGACAGCACCGGCGCTCTCGCAGGTTCGGCCTTGGAAGACGGTGGTCTGTGGGTCGCTGGATCGGATTCCGACTGCCCAGGGCTTGATGTGGATATCGGACAGGACCACATCATCGCCGTCGTCGCCGTCGTCGCTGCTGCTGTCGCTGGCACGTTCTTCGGACCGATCGCCTTTGATTGTCGGCGGCGAGGGCATTGTGCTGGACGTATGGGCCGAGGTATCTTTCGACATTGCCGGGGCCGGATGCCCTTTGGTATCGATCGGGTCGATCAGCGTCGATCAGCGTCGATCCGAACTGCACCGGAGCAAGAGCTGGTCCAGGGAGCCGTGAGGGCCGCCGTAACACAATGTGGCGCAGCACAGACCACGTGCCACATGCCTCGCCCATCTCGTCTCGTCGTCGCTGTCGCCGGCATCGCCCTGGCCAGAATACACCATCGCCGCGAACCATGTCGCAGAGCAACCTCGGATACGGCCTGAATCTGAGAAAAAAGACGCCGTTTGGCCAGGGCGCCGCCGCTCGCTCGTCTGTGGCGAAGCCATCGGGCTCGTCGTTTGCGCCGATCTCGCTCAAGCGCAACATCAAGACCAACGCGGCCTTCAAAAACGATGATGATGATGATGACGAAGAAGAGGGCGACGTTGCCATCACCGAGCTGTCGTCGGCACCAAAGTCTCTCCGGGACGCTGCGTCCATATCCCAGAGCGCCGCCAAGACTGTCAATAAGGAGCTGAGGGCCGTCTACAAGCAGCAGGAAAAGATTGCCGAGGAGGCCCAGAGGAAGGCGATCGAGCTCGATGCAACGGTCTTTGACTATGACACAGTATACGATCAGATCAAGCAAGAGCGGGATCGCAAGAAGATCGAGAGTCGTGGCAACAGCAAGAAGGTGCAGATCGCAGTCACAGACGCCCGCTGTCTCGTTGCCTCGGCCCACTCGCCCATGCACTCGCGAATGCTGACATGCTCCTGTATCTGTTCATCGACACCCACTCCCTGCCGAACGCAAACGACTTGCAGCCCATATATATGGAGGCATTCTTCAAGGCGGCCGCTCAACGCAAGCTCGACCGCGAACAAGCCGAGGAGCGCAAAGTCCAAAAGGAGCGCGAGGCCGAGGGCGAAGAGTTCCAGGACAAGGAAAAGTTTGTCACTGGCGCATACAAGCAGAAGCAGGAAGAGCTGCGGCGGCTCGAGGAAGAGGAACGGAAGCGCGAAGGTGAGGCGGCATATCGCCATTGTTGATGAGACATCCATCGAGCAGTCTACGTGCGACTAGTGGGGCTGGATGGATGGAACTGGTAGCAGGAGAAGATAGCCCCGTGGGCAGCCATTGGTTCCACCGCACGGAACGCTGACGATTGAGTGGGCCTTGGCGGTGGACTCCAGAGGCCGAAAACAAGCCGGCGACACAAGAGGACATGGCGGAATTCTACCGACATATGCTCCACCAGACCGCTCGGGCAGCGGTGATGCCGTCCGACTCTGCGAAAGCAGTACAGCCAGCCACGGGCCAGCCAGATTCCGCAGCGTCCAAAATCGAGGACGAAAGCAATGGCGATGTCGAACGCAACGAACGACTCAAGCTTGCAGCTGCAGCTGGCGTGGCTATCAATGACTCGGACGAAGTCGTCGATAAGCGTGATCTGCTGTTTGCCGGTCTCAATGTCTCGAAAAAGAAGCTCAAGGCCATCGAGGACGAAAGGCAGCAGGCAATCGAGGCCCGGCTCGAGGCCGAACAAAAGCGACAGGAAGAACTCAAGATACGCAAGCAGGAGGAGGAGCGGCGCCGAGTTGCTCGCGAACAGGCCGCTCGATCGCGTGAGCTCCTGCAGAAGCAAAAGGAGGAGATGGAGGCGGAAGAGAAGAAGCGCAAGGAACAGGAGCGTGTGGAGATCCGCGAGAAGCTGGCCCGCAAGGCGACCGAGGAGACTGTCTCGGACGCTCGCGCACGATACCTGGCCCGCCGGAAGCAGGCCTCGAAAAAGAGCGACGATAGCGGCGACAGCGAGTAATTGCGGGGCGGCTGTAGCGCAACAGAGACGGCATGGGACATGGAGGCACTTGAACACGGCTGAGGGCTTTGCGTGGGCCTCAATCCCGCACCATGGCTGTGTGCGATTCCCAGGCACTCCATAGGTGGACATGTGCAGCCACCATGCTGATTCTGCATCGCTTGAGCATTCCCAGGCCTGTGAGCCGGGTTGGCGGCCAGACTCGGGCCGGGTCGGGTCGGTCGCCTGTGTGGGCTTCCTCGATGTCTGGCTTGATTCTGTCGCTGAGCACCCCAGCACTCCATCGCCTCGTCGCCTCATCGCCTCGTCACTCCGCCGCCCACCCATCAACTACAATGGCCGACAACGACCCCGACGCACCCGTGGACGAGCAGCAGGTTCCTCAAGATGACGCTCTGCTCGCGGCAGACGCCCCCACGAGCGATGCACCTGCCGAATCCTCCAACTTGCCCGAGGGCGAGGCCACGGACATTCCCCCTGGCGACGAGGACAAGGCCCGAGATTACTCGGCCATGAGAAATGCGTTCATGGAGGCGTCGTCCGTCGTGCCAAAGTCGGCGGCGCCAGGAGCGCTGACGGCCGAGCTCGTTGGGCAGAACCTCAGTCTGCTGGCCAGGACCGGCAACGGCCTCAACCATGCATACACGCGTCTGGAGATCCACAACAAGGACATCACAAATCTCGACATTCTCGAAAACTACCCGCATCTGCGCTATCTGGTATGCGAGACGCGGGAGGAAGGGCTCCCGCGAGCCAGATGAGTGGAAGAGCGGCTTCGCGATGGGTACACCTCGTGGCTGGGCGTGCTGCCGGGGTTGGTCTGGGTTGTTTGCAACTCCCAACCAGCAGAGAAGTAACTCCGTATGCGTGCCGGCTCTGTCGCTGCTGCTGCTGGCCATCGACCCGGTGGCTAGGATATGTCCGACAACCGCATCTCCGACATCGACGCTCTGTCGTCGCTCGAGTATCTTCTCTCGCTGGATCTGCACAGCAACAGCCTCCGCGTCATCCCGGCAGCGATCGACAAGAGAAAGTACCTCCAGCAGGCCAACTTTGCCAAAAACTCCATCGAGCGCATCGATGTGGTATCCTGGCCGATGCTGGGATGGCTGAATATCTCGGGTAAGACTCGTGTCGCCTTGGATCTCGTCGCCGGCAGTGTATCAACAATGCAGACGGGCTGCTGACAATGCACTGCCCAACCATCGCCAACCGCGGGCAATGCTCAACAGAGAACCAGCTTACGGTTCTGAACCTCGAAGAGTTCAGCGAGCTTGTTCACCTCGAAGCCCGTCTCAACAAGCTGACCCATACCTCTGGAATCCGAGCACCCAAGGTCCAGCGGATGTACTTGGTATGTGCGTCGTCGTCCGGGTGTTGATGGGGTCTGGACCCGTCGCTGCTCGTTGCGCGTTTGGCACTGACGTCCAGCGCTGTTTCGATGTGTCCGGTGTGTCTGGTGCGTTCGGTGTATCTGGTGTGTCCGACAGGCACAGAACCAGATCAGGCACCTCGTCGATCTGGACGACAAGCCCAATCTCATTTTGCTGCATCTGCGCGAGAACTTTATCGAGACTCTCGACGGAATCAACGAGAATCTCAAGTCACTCTCGTATCTCAATCTCCGGTGAGTCCACGACTGCCGCGTGCTCTTTCTCGGCTACTGAAGCACAAGCATCACAGCCCGGCTGTGGGTATCAAGCCAGACACATCCCATTTACATGATTGTTGCCTCTTGTCTGTGTGTGGGGACGCTGTGAGCACTTCAGAGGCAATCGCATTAGTTCTTTTGACCAAATCGACCACCTCGCGGTCCTTCCAAATCTCAAGTCGCTGAGCTTGGTCGGTGCGTATCGTCGGCTCTGTCCAGAGTACAGCAAGCAGCAACAGCCACGGCCATCAGCACTCTGACCGTGCTCCCTGACCTTCCGTCCCCTGCTTGTCGACCCTGCCCATCCCAGAAAACCCTATTACTGAGCTGCCCAACTACCGCCTGGAGATTATCATGCGCCTCAAGAAGCTCGAGCGCCTGGACAAAGATCCCGTCACTGAGGACGAGCGCGAGGAGGCAGAACAGGTAATCGTCCATGCCGGTCGCCCGGTCCCGCGGTGGTGCGGCAGCCGCCTTGACATGCGATTGACACTGCTACAATCCCATTTGCGCTTCCTGATCGATCAACCAATCGACCACAGTACCATCTGCAGCTCGAGAAAGCCCGGAAGGACGCCGAGGATGTACACGAAGATGCCGCCGAGGAGGATCATTGATCGCCCTCGGCAGTCGTAGCACTTCCAAAATGACCAAATTGGCACAGCTTCCGACCATCGCCAAGCAGCAGCGGGTACCCTTGCAGCTTGTGGGGTCGCCGATTGGCATCAAAGCCGATGTATCCGCTCATCTGAAATACACCGACGGAGCACGCCTGGCCGATGTACATCAGCAGTAGCTGTATTCCGCCATGCATGGCCAGCTCATACAGATCAAGTGTCGTATTGCGTTCCCGGGCTCATCCATGCCGGGCTGGGGTGGGTGCGATCCAGGTTGAATGCATGTCAACATCGGTCCCGGCTCTACCGAGGTGCAGCGAGAGAGGGGCGAATGAATAATCGGCGAATGGAAAGAGTACATATGCAGGGATGTAGGAAGGGAGGGGAGAGGGCGAGGGCATGGCCGGCGACATCTTGGCAATACAGGCCATGCGGATCCAGCGATCCGCTAGTTCTCCTCTGTTTCCCGGATGGCCTTCATTCGTCGGTTGGAGATCAGGTTGTTGTTGGCCGGGGCCGAGTCCAGAACCTGGCTCTTGATTTCGTCAACACCGGGCTTGCCGTTGATCTTGCCGCTGAGGATGTCGAGCAGCTCGGTCTGGCGGGACTTGGCCAGCCCGCTGACAAAGTCTTCGTATCGGGTCGGGTTGAGGACCTCGAGCTTGCCGATGGAGAGGCCGCGGTCGAAGCAGGCATCAATCTTGGCGTCCAGGTTCGAGTACGAGACAAAGTCAGCCGAGGCGTAGTAGAGATACAGGAGCTCCTCCAGGCGGCGCTCCTTGTTGTGGTTGTGCAGAGCCAGATGGTTTTCGAAACGCTTCTGGCGACGCTTGGTAATGAACTCGGCCCACTGGCTGTCGAGCTTGTCGTGGTCAATGTCACTCGTACTGGTGCTGGCCTTGGCCGGGGTCTTGGACAGGACCTCGTCGACGGCGGTCCGGGTGTTGGTGTACTTTTCGATCTCGAGAGAGCGCTCCTGTTTGAACTTGACAATGTCCTCCTGGATCTCGAGCTGGCGCTCCAGCTCCTTTGCGGCTTTCAGCTTCTTCTGCTCTTCTTCCTTATTCTTGCGCGCCAGATACTCCTGGTGATACTGCAGCCGGAGCTTCTTCATCTGCTCTTTGAACTGCGTCCTCGGGTGGACGATCCGCAGCGAGGCCGGGTCCGCGAGCCTGGGGAGCGACGACGAGAACGAGCGGATCATGGCCGATCGCGGCAGAACGCACGGTCCTGCGATCGCGGCGAATGCCGATGCCGAGCGTGCAGACATGGTGTGGATGTGGCGGGTCCTGGACGAGCGATGCTGGCGGATGCGGGGAGACTCGGATGGGCCGCGGCGGTAGCTTGGGCTGGCGGACGGGCGGGCGCTGTGGGCTGGGGGCGGCGATGAACCTGGTTGTTCGGGGGGCGTGGGTGATCAGGAAATCGCAGCGAAAATTTTTTTCGTTGGTGGGTTTTGGCGATGAACAGGGCGGTTCGATCCGGGCTCGAGCCAGCGGGCGGCGTGACAGCAAGATCGACAGCAACAGCAAGATCGACATCGACATCGACATCGGCATCGACATCAGCAGAGCAGGACGACAGAAGACACCGATGTCGACGCATGTATCCGTGTCGGTGCTGATGTCGATGCCAATGCCGGTGTCAGCGGCGATCGCCTGCGACAACAGCACAACCCCTGGCAGCAGCACAACCGCCAGACATGAGCCCGGCTGCGCATGGCGGCGCCCTCTGGCTGCGTTTTTCTGCCCATCGGCCTGCCAGCAAGGGTGCTGTCCATCAAGCCGGCCATCGCTCTGCTCCGGCATCGTCTCTGGCTCTCGTCACTCAATCCAGCGCCCATGTCGTCTCTGCTAGCACGCAACTCTGCCCTCGCGTCCCGGCTCGTCGGTCGCCCGGGCATCGTCCAGCCCGTCTCCAGGGCCGTTCTCAGCACATCCCGCTTCGGTCTCCAGAGGCCCATCGACAGGGTCTGGCCATGTGCCGTCCAGAAACGGTCGATTTCGTCCTTTGAAGGGCTGGATTTCAACAAGAAGAACGCCCTCCCCCTCAATACGGTAATGGAGTGTCGGCTTGCTCGGCCAGCTCGGCCAGCACGGGTCCCCGTCTGTTCTATGCTCGTGTCCTCCTCTGCTCTCCATATGCATGCGGCGCTTTCGCTCCTGCGACTGAACGAGTCCCCGGTGGACGCGAATGCACCTGTCTCCGTCGCTTCGTGGCTGCGGCGCTGCAGATCATCAAGTTTGTGCCCCAGCAGCAGGCCTGGATCGTCGAGCGCATGGGCAAGTTCCATCGGATCCTCGAGCCTGGCCTGGCCATCCTCGTCCCGTTCCTCGACTCGATCCGCTACGTCAAGACCCTTAAGGAGGTTGCTGTGGAGATTCCCACCCAGAGCGCCATCACCCAAGGTTCGATACACTGCATCTTGGGATAGCCGTCATCTTTGAGTGACGGAGGACATCCCTGGGTCGACCGCTTTGCTCCAGCCAGCCAGCCAGCCAGTCCCAAATGCATCGGCATTTGGCCATTCACGCGTCATCACCGTGCGGCTCGAGCGAATGACGATCAGAATCTCGGCGATGCTCGGCCGCAGTGTCCACGATGAATCTCTTTGGAACGAACGATGCGTTTGAATTGGCAGCGCCCCTCTGGCTCGCGACACTCCTCTGGACTAACGACGCACTGTTGCCGCAACGGCCTTCGATTCCGACCCCGCTAGACAATGTAACCCTTCAGCTCGACGGTGTGCTCTACTACAAGATCATCGATCCGTATAAAGTAAGCATCGACATGCTGTAAGCCGGCGGAAAGATCGGGGCCCACGCCTGTTGCTTCAACTTGCTTCCTTCTCACACGAATGCACTTCTTGGGCGCATCTCTAGGCGTCCTACGGTGTCGAGGACTCGGAGTTTGCCATCACTCAGCTTGCCCAGACAACGATGGTACGTATCGCTCTGTGGATTGGATATTGCCACGGACAACCGCCGTTGGGTCGCAGCGTCCGTAGACGCTCCAATGTGGCTCGATGATGTCTGCATCCGTACTTCCGTTCTTCGGATGCCGACGTGCGCTTGTAGGCAGTACTTCATCCACTATCGCTCACCACCAGCAATCTGATGCCTATCGGTGATCATGCCATCGCATCCTACTGCCGCTCGTATCATTGTGCGGTGCAGCGAGCCGAGATCGGCCAGATCACTCTCGACCGAACCCTGGCTGAACGAACGCACTTGAACGCCGCCATCGTCCACTCAATCAACATCGCTGCTGCAGACTGGGGTATCCAGTGTCTGCGATACGAGATCAAAGACATTCACCCTCCCGAGAACGTGGTCGCAGCAATGCACCAGCAGGTCAGCGCCGAGCGCCGCAAGCGAGCCGAGATTCTGGAGTCTGAGGGATCTAGGTAAGCACAGAGCGGGACAGCGGTTCCACTCGCTTGGCGATGCATCGCAATTATCGAGTATATATGCTACAGCGCCGCCCGAGTATTGGCGGAGGGTCCTGATTGAACGACTGTTCCAGGCAAGCCACTATCAACATTGCCGAGGGTCAGAAACAGTCCGTCATCCTCGAGTCTGAGGCCAACAAGGCCAGACAAATCAATGACGCGGCGGGTGAGTCGACTTGCGCTGCAGCCTCCAGAGGCTATCCTTGACGCAGCCATCGACGACAAAAGCCATGTCCAGGCCGTTGATCTGACAAGACCATGTTTGAACCCCGCAGGTGAGGCCGAAAGCATCATGCTGAAGGCCACAGCCGCAGCCCAGTCGCTCGACGTGATTTCCAAGGCGATCCAGAACAACGGCCAGAACGGCCAGGATGCCATTGCCCTCACGGTTGCCGAAAAGTACATCGACAGCTTTGGCAGGCTCGCCAAGGAGGGCAACACCGTGATCGTGCCGAGCAACGTGGGCGATGCTGCCGGCATGGTTGCGCAGATGATGGCCATCTTTGGCAACGTCAAGAACATCCAGAGCAAAAACCAGCTCGACTCCAGATCGCGGGACTGAGTGAAAGTTCCGTCCAACCTTTCTCGGCGGCGTTTCCCCCCCTCCCTACCTCCATCCGTCCGGCTATCCATCCACCCATCCTCGCTCCCGATCCGCACGCTGTTCACGTCTCGTGTCAAGTGCAATGACTCTTCTCTGCTCTGCCGCATGCGCATGTACCCAGGAGCATGTCGATAGCTCGGCGAGGGAATATGCGCCGCTGGGCTCTGTAGGCTCGCTTGCGGGCGGTGGTCAGTCCTCTATCGCTATCCTTTGTCACTCTCCATAAATCAATACAATCGATGGCAAGGTGATGTATTTCTAAGCGGTCGGGTCGGGTCGGGTCTTTGTGTGCGAGTCTAGGAGTTGTATCGTTGCAACCACGTTGCTGCCATGGCGGTGGTGTCGTGCGGTTGATGACGTGTTGCTGGTGGCGTGAATGACACTGTTGTACCTGCTGTAGTGGTGCTTGAGGCGACGGGGGTATATGGGATGGTTAGCAGTCAAGGCGGGACCGAGGGGCCAAAGATGCGAGCTGTCGAAAGCGTCTGCAGTGCTCCCATGCAACACCGCCCAGAACCATGCGCCACGGAATCAACCAAATCAACCAGATTCACCAGATTAACACTATTGGTCAGACCAGCCACAGTACATTGCTCGCGCGCCTCGTGTATCTCAATGTCCGTATCGCAGTCCCGTGCCTCATACCTGACTGCTTGATCACAAGCCAGTCCAGTCCAGTCCAGCTCATCTTCCACTGCCGGCTTGGGTGCAACTCTAGTGCGCAACGCCTGTGTCCTCTTGGGCACCGTTCCGGAGCTGGGCAAGCGGCTCATAGACGCTTTCGATATGCACGAACGGGCCCCGAACACTGGTCCGCTGCTTGATGCCGGTGCCTGATTTACTCGAGACGCTGCTTCGCTCTGGTGCCGCTGCTGGATCGGACGTCTCCGGAGCTGGACCCTCGGTCGCGGCGGCGGTGTCTCTGGTCGGGGCAATGAGACCTGTTCCGGGCATCAAAACGGAGCCGTAGACGCCGTTCTCGAAGGCATCGACGACACAGGGCACAAACACCTGGCAGAGGACATCGCAGAGGTCCGCGAACTTGGCCTTGTCGTCGGTGCTCCATTTCGACAGGGTCTCTTTGGCCTTGCGCTGGATAGACTCGGTGAGCTTGACCAGGGTCGATTCGATGGTGCTCGAGAGTGCCGGGATCAGCGAGATAGCGGCGGTGACCCTCAGCTGATTGAAGGCTGTGAAGTATGTGTTCAGCAGGGCAGCAAGGGTTGGATAGGCCATCAGCGCCTGGGGCGGTGAATAGATCTGGTGGTTGCTGGAGCGACCAAACTCGGGCGCATCCAGGCCGTATCGAGCGGTGGTGCCTGAGGCCGAGTATCCAGTGACGAGTCCTCCCTGCGGAACTGCATCGGGCCCAGCCGTCGAGCTCGATCGGCGCTCATCATAGCTCAGAGCCACGCCCGTCTTGAGCTGCAGAACTCCGTGTGCGTTGATGTGGTCGACAAAGGTCTGCAGACCGCCCTGGATGGTCCGACGGACGTTGCTGTGGATGGCGGCCTCGAATGGAGCAACGAGGAGCTCGCGAAAGTCGATGCCGACACGGCCCAGCGACATGCCATAGTACATTGTCTGGGTCAGGAGCGAGCCCAGCACGGAGGCGTCGGTGACGTTGGGCAGATGGCTTTCCAGGGTGTCCAAAAAGTCGCCGACGGTCGCTGTGACGTAGGAAGCCAGCACGCTCGCAGTCGAGTTGGTGCCTTCGGTGTCAAAGACCGAGCTGGCAGCGCGAGGCGGTTCAAGGGCTAGGTCCAGCGCCGCCGATGCCGACGCTGACGTTGAGGTTGGCGAGAGTGCCTGGGAGGCCGAGATGGAGCTGGACGAGTCGGAAAAGATGGCCTTGTACTGGGTGATGATGTCGAAGAAGGATTCTCTCGAAGTGTCGACGTAGCGTTTCAGATACTCGGCCGACGTCCAGCGGGCACCATCCTCAGGCTTGAGCTGGGCGAGCTGCTTCTTCAGATAGTGGTCTCGCTGCTGCAGAAAGACCAGCCGGAGCTCGGACTCGGAAAAGGCCTTGAGGCTCCGCAGATACCCGATGACCCGGATGCAGAGCGGCAGCTTGACGTTCCCGCGCAGGAGCTGGACGAGCTGGGCGAGCATCGTCTTTGTCAGGGCAAGGACCTGCGTCGAGATTTGCTTCAGCAGACGGATGCCAGGATATCGCAGAACGAGGCGGTGGACAAAGGACGACAGCTCCATCGCTTCTTCGTAGTAGCCGCTCTTGATGAAGGTGTCCATAAGCTGCGGAATCTCGAGCAGATCCTCGATCTTGGCGTGCTGGCTGAGAATGAAGGAGAGCTGCTGTTTGTCGTCCAAGAGTTTGGCGGAGGCGTCGGCGAACAGGGTGGCGGCAGCCTCGACTGCAGGCAGGCTCTGCTCGAGGCGATCGAGGCTGGTCTCCATGGACTCGAAGGTCTCCATGATCGAGCCCGTGCACGAGTGGGCTTGGATGAACGATGCATACTCGGAGAAGGCAAGCTGCGCGAGCTGCGCCTCGATGTTGGCGGATTCCTGCTGAAGCAGATCTGGCTCGGCCTGGAGACTGGAGAGCGATAAGTCCGTCAGGCGGTCGAGATAGGACTCGAATGCTGGATCCAGAGCGGCGAGGGTCGCGATGTCGGGCGGCAAGCCACTGGAGGGCGAGGCTACGAGGTTTGCTCCATCAATGGCATCGGCGAAGAAGGTGGGATCGCGGAGGATACTGGAAGAACTGCGAGTGGCGAGCTTGGAATCAGGCAGGTCTGGCGCCAGAAGAATGGCCAAAAGCGGTTCATGGCGAGGAGCATCCATGGTGTGTTGCGGTGTGCTTGGTGGAGTGATGTGACACTGTGTTGTGAGCGAGAGCGACAGAGGGCGATCGGTTGAATCGATAGATGCAGCGATGGCTGGCCGGGCGATGTGCCGAGGGGCTCGAATGGGGTGATGGAGGACGAGGAGGGAGGACCAAGACCGATGCGGATGGACCAGGGGGAGGGAGATGAGGACAGAGATGGAAACGGCGCGAGGCGGCAACCGCGACGGCCCAAGACCACCTGCGAAGGAAACGCGACAGTGATAGCATGATGGAGTGATAGGATGATGGAGTGATGGAGTGATGGAGTGATAGCATGATGGAGTGATAGCATGATGGAGTGGTGGCGTGCATGCAACGATCCAGCTATGGCGTGCCTGTCCCAAGAGACGATATCAGCGCTGCTCCACAGCCAACTTGTAACCGACTCCACTTCACAGCCAACCTGAAGCCGACTCTGCTCAACGGCCAAGCTGAAGTAACTACACTTCACAGCTAATCTGCGATCGGCCGACTGGCAATGCCGCGAATGGTTCTCCCGTTCATCCATCGCTCACCGCCACCACTTCTTGGCGAGGTGTTCTTCTGTCCCAGACCGTCCCCGCATTCGATATATACCTGAGCCTGAACAGATCGACGCCATCAGCGACACCGGCGCACCATCGACACCCGCCATCGCATCAACACACCAACATCCCGATGCAGCTCCTCTCCGAAAGCCAGCAAACACCCAGATATCGTGGCTTTGATATCCCAAGCGAAGCTGGGCATACCGCACAGCCACCGACCGTCCATACACCGCTCCCAGCCACGCCAGGGCGCGTCGTCACAGCGCCGCCCCAGTCTCATCGCCTCCCGCTCGTCCGTCTTGGCCATCTGGGTCCAGCCCCGCCCCACAGGTCCTTTCTGCATCTGATCTCCCTGCTCTTGGATCGGCTCTCGGTCTGCGTTGGGGTTTTACACCTTTGCCCGTCTGCGTACGCTTGATCCTGTGCCTGATCTTGCGCCTGTCTGTCCTGCCCGCTTCGTTACGGCGCTTGTCCCTGATTGCCTCCTTCGTCCCGCCCGAACAACCAGTCCCCAGCCGGCTCCTCATCTCCATTCCCGCGGTTGTCCAGCCAAGATGGAGTCCTGGAAGTCGGTCCATCTGTTGGTACTTGCGCTCTTGCTTGTGCTCTTGCTTGTGTCTGGCGCACAGGCTCGTTTCCTGGACTCGCTGCTTGGATTGCCCAAGGTAAGTGCCGTGCCGCCATCGGACCTTGCCGGCACCCACGCAGTTCTCGTGGCCAGATATCCGCCGCCAGCTCGTTGTAGTTGGCGGACATGCCCGGACCAATGTCCTCACCAACATCCTCACCAATGTCCTCACCAATGTCCTCACCAACATCCTCACCAATGTCCTCACCCACATGTTCTGAAGGCTCCCGCCTTTCAGCAGGCCACCAAACCACCCACAACTGATCCCGTCATCAATAACTTGGGATCCTCGGCTCCTGGTCCCGCTCCCATCTTGGCCACGTCCGGCTGGTCGCTGCCCTCTTCAAGCCTGTCTGTGCAATCCTCGCTCACGTCGTCAGAGTCGCTGCTGCCTCCCACGACGACCAGCGCCACTACGACCACGACCACGACCACTACAACGACTACAACTACAACGACTACAACCACTACAACGACGACGAGCGAGAGCATCTGGACTACGTCCTGGACGCCGATCCTGCCCAGCTCCTCCACCACAACAACGACGACAACGACGACAGAGACCCTCGCTCTCTCAAGCTCGATTCCGCCCGCGACAAGCGCCACCGATGCGGCCAGTGGAAGCTCCACGGTGTCGGGCACCGCTCCGAGCGGTTCGTCGTCACCATCGGCCTCTCCGAGTCCCTCCGGTGGCCTGTCGACGCCTCTGATCATTGGCATTTCGGTGTCGGCCTCGCTGGTGGTCGTGGGAGCAAGCTTGGCCATCATCAGCTACTGTGTTTTCTTCCGAGCTCGCAGATACAAGGATGTGAACTCGGAATCTATGGAGCTGACTGGCGCCGGCGGCGGCTATGATCGCGGCTCGCGCAGCTCCTCGGCCGGCAGTCGCTACTCGGCCGACCTTGCCTCTCAGGGCGGCTTCCGCCCTCTGAGCATCTACACTGAGAATCGAGGGTCGTTCATGGAGCCGTCCTCTCAGTGGACACCGATCCAGCAACGTCAATTCACCGGACCCCAGCAGCAGCGACAGCAGCAGTCGGTCACCCAGGGACTGCTTTCGCAATCGGCGAACGACGAAGTCCTGCAGTCGCGGGCGCCCAGCTCGGGCTCGGGCTCGGGTTCGGGTTCGGGTTCAGGTTCGGGTAGTGGCTCGATGGCTGCTCAGCTTGGTGCAGCTGCCGCTGGACTTCGTGTTCGCATCCAAACCCCCAGCGAAGCCGGCAACGACAGCGAAGATACGCTGACCCGACGCACCAGCTCGCTGCGTCGACACACGACTCGACCTCCGCTCTACACCACACTCGATCCAGCAGCGTTGGCGGCCGAGTTAGGCGGCCAAAGTCGTCCTGCCGGAGCGGCATCGTCTGCAGCGGTGGGGGCAGCAGCAGTATCGTCGACCGCCTTCAAGCCCAACATGCAAGTCATCAAGGCACACGCCAGCAACTCGCCCAAAGAGTTGGCAGTGGCCCTCGGCGAGCTCGTTTACGTCGTTGCACTCGCCGAGACCACGGGCTGGATTCTGGTCGAGAACGAACAGGGCCAGTGCGGCATCGTCCCGCTTGATTGCCTCGGGCAGCTGATGAACAACCGCATCGACCCAAAGTTACAGATCGTCAGGATTGCTCGCACCAAGTCGGCCGTAGACGAACTGACGATCGCCGTGGGCCAAAAAGTGTCCGTCACTGAGGTCTTTGAGGACGGATGGGCCCTGGCCACGGCCGAGGATGGAACAGCAGGGATGGTCCCGCTGAACTTTTTGCGCGATCCGTAGTGGGAGCAGCGCGCGAACCGGCACGACCCACTGTGTACATACCTGCAAAAGTTTGATCATGTCTGACGTTCCTTCTTCTTTTGTATTCTCTGATTGCCCTCGGCTTGTCTGCGTGGTTTCTTGTGTTGTTGGATCCACATGCATCGCTCTGGTCGGGGAAGGTGAATGCGTGCGACCTCTCCCGACGCCGACACCGTCCATAAAAAAAGGAACTGGACCATCCTGGTTTGAGAACTCTGCCTCCGGATCCCGGGCACGGCTGTTCATCCGAGTGGGCCGAATCATCTCCCTGGGCGTCCGTCCCATGCAGCCCGTCCGAAACTCCAAGACCACAGCAGTGCAAGCGCCGATGGACATCATTCAACCCACACAATCCATCCGCGCGTCGAAGTGTCCCGTTTCAAAACATTGTTTCCTGGTGGCCAGCCCCGCACCAGCAGACAAGCGGCCACGGCTTGGGATCCGAGCACAACACAAGGCCGTGGGCCCTGTCCTTGCCCTGTCCTTGCCCTGTCTTTGCCCTGTCTTTGCCGCCCTGGTTGCTTGTCGTTTCTGTGGATTGGTGAGAGTCAGCCTTTGTCTGTCCTTGCATGAGTGCCGTCGATCTGAATCGCACTGGACATGAGTCGTCCGCACAGCCCAGCTGCTCGTTTGCTCGTTTGCTCGTTTGCTCGTTTGCCATCTTTTCCCCATCGGCCGTCCTGCTCGCTCCATCGGCCTGCCCACCCGCCGTCCAATCCTGGCCAGCAACTCTCACTATCTCGTGACTATTTAACCACTTGCAAGTGGATTTGATCACCCCCGCCCTGCGCTTTCAGCAAACCCCACCTGCATCCACCTGTTGCCCACTCCATCCACCCCTCTTCCCACGCACCTGCGTTCATCTGCATCCACCCGCACTCGTGTGTACGTCCCACCCGCATTTCGGCCTTTCCTGCGCCCGGCCCTCCTTCCCCTCTGTCCGCTCTCTTTCGCGGCGCCTGCTCTGTTTGACGGACTCCTCTGCCGCTGTCCGCCCTGTGCGCCTTCGAGCCAGAACCGGTGCAACCGCGGCCGTCGCCGTCGCCCCATTCCCTCGCCTCCTCCTCCAGCCTTACTCCTGGGCTGGTCTTTCTGAGTCTTGCTGGGTCGCTTTGGGTCTTTCTCGTTGCCGTCCTTCTTTCGCCGCTCGGCGTGCTGTTCTTGACCGAGGGCCGCTCTTGCCCTCTCGACTTGTTCTTGGCCAGGGCCGCTCTGTCCGCTCGTCGGTTTGCCCGGCATCCTCCCGAGCCGCACCTCGCTGTTGCCCAGTGTTCCGGGGCTGATTGAGACTGCTCGTGCTTGCTCCTCCGAGCCCGTCGTTGTCCACCTTTCACGGCAACCCCGCTATCATTTCGGTCCCCCCCCTTCCAACCAGTCCACACCAACCCTGATTTTTCAAGTCCGCCGAGCCCGGCCCTACCCCTGTTCAAGGCTCGCCCATCTTAATATCTTGTATTCCTCAGGCCAGATCCCATGTCTCTGGCGACAATTGTTCTCGGGCTGCTTGCCCTGCAGACCCACATCCTCGGAGTCGCAGCCGACACCACCACCACCTCGGCTTCCTCGTCCCTGACCACAGATGGATCGCTAACTGCCTCGATAACGACCACCTCTCACACCCGCACCAAGACGTCCTCATCGTCCTCGTCTTCGTCCTCATCAGTGCCGTCGCCTATCGCAACGGGCTCGTCCTCGTCAACCGACGCCACCCGGAGCTCCAAGGAAAGCTCGACCTTGACCAGCTCGATCACTGCCTCTGTCGCCGCCGTCGTCCAGCCCGCCAGCCAGGCCCCACTTGAGGAGACATCCCTGTCTTCTCTGGCCGCCGGGCCCACGCCAACATCTCCCACGGCCTCGGTCGGTGGCCCGTCGCCTCCATCCTCCCGCGGCGTCGACCCAGTAGCGTTGGGCGTCGGGCTTGGTGGTGGTGTGCTGGTTGCCGCTCTGGTGGCCTTTCTGGCTGTTTATGTCTACCGGCGGCGATCTGGCAGCCGCCGTTTCCGCTCTGGATCGGCCCTGCGAACATTGTCGCTGGATGGCAACAAGGAGCGACTCGCAAGCGCCTGGGGCACAACCAACATGCGCAATTCAGGCGACTCGCCTCTGCCCTTGGCCCAGCTGTCCTCGTCACCCGAGCCCGATCGCTTTGCACCGAATCATGCCTTTGGTCATGTTCCCCAGCAGCCGCACGACCCACACGACCAGCGCGATTTGTACCAGCAACCTCACCACGAGCAACGCGATCCGTACCAACCACCTCGGCAAGAACAGCAGCGCCTGTTGGCCGATGCGTTCCCTCCAAGCCTGCAAAGGATTCCGTCGAGCACGGCCCAACGACTGCCCAACTCACAGCGGGTGCCATCCGAGTCCAAAGCAAGGCTGCTCGAGCTGGACCAAGTGCCGCCGGTGCCGCCGGTGCCGCCTCTTCCAACCTCGTTCAGACCGGCGACGGCGACGGCGTCGGCCGCAGCTCCCGGCATAGTTGTCGATCGCATCCACGACCGCTTTGATGACGAGCTGTACACCCTTCCACGGACAGCCGGAGGGTTCCCGTCGACACCCCGAGCGTCTCGCCGTGTTTCCTCGTTCATTCACCAACCCGAGCTGGACCAGCTGGCCGAGCCATCCAGCCCACTCCCGGCCGGATCGGATGTGCGCATGGCCGGGTCGGCGCGGTATCCCGAGAACCACGACGAGCTGCCGATCGAGGTTGGCGAGACCTTTGCCATCATCCAGATCTTCGAAGATGGATGGGCCTTTGCCCAGAGCCGGCAGACGCAGCAAAAGGGCTTTGTGCCCATCAACTTCCTCGGACCCAAGTCCGACGGACAGGCTCTCCCAGCCGTGCCTCTTCACATGGCTCTGCCCGTGCCTCAAAAATACGTACCGTCGCATGTGTGCGCGGCGGAGCCAGCAAAGTCTGCAAGGCCAGGGGGCCTCAAGTCCGATCCCACCAGTTTGGCCGACTCCTCACAGCTGCCGCCGCCCTTTGACGCCTTCAAGATCGACGATGCCAAGTGGTGGAAGGGCGAGCGCGAATCCACGGGCAGCGATGCCTTCCGAATGGTCGTCCAGAGTCGCGTGGCCGAGTCTCCCGACGAGCTCACCGTGGTCGTTGGCGAGAATCTGCTGATGCTCGAGTCGTACACCGACGGCTGGGGCCTCGCCATCAACCAGAACGGCGAGCGGGGGCTCGTTCCGCTCAACTTTGTGTCTAAGTAGTGAGAGCGGTGGCCATTGGCCATTGTGGCGAGCGTGGAGTCGATCTTTGGCTTTAGCTTTGGCATTGGCATTAGCATTGGCTTTGGCGGCAGGAAAGTTGCTGTGCTTGCAATCTTTGTTTTTCTTTTGTGCTTGTGGCTGTAGCGCTGGATGCGCCGCTTGATGCTGGTCCAGACACAGGTTCGTTCCCCTTTCGCAGCTGCGCTTGGGGGTGACGTATAAGAGAAATACAGCGCACAAAGCGAAATGGACCGCTGTTTCTGGGTGAAGATGGTTGGTTTCTGGGTCCTGCGCACTCGCTCGTTTGCAACATGTTCATGAGGCGAGGTGTCACGCCGATTCGATCCGGCGACTCCAGCCGCTGAGTTGGTGACGCGGGGCGTGTCACGCATCCCAGTGGCGTCGCGGGCTGGGGCCCTTGTGTGCTGGTCCGCCACACAAACAAGCAGGCGGGCGCTGCCACCCTTGCCTCTTGCCACCGCGCCCGTGGACAGACGCGCGATCTGTGCAACGCAAGAAACCAACGAACGCGCAGGACCCACCGTGCAGTGAGCGCGTGACGGGGGGAGGCAGAAAATTGCAGCCACACAGCTTGGGCACAGACTTGGCAGTTCACACAGCGTGCAGTCCACAGCCGCAGCACACAGTCGCACTGACGCGCACGCGGCAAACACGCTCGCGTACACAGCCGCGGACACAGACACAGTGCCAGACACAGTGCCAGACACAGGCGCTGTTGCGCTCCTTGCCCGCCCGCCCGCCTTTGCCCTTCATCGCACCTTCGCTCGCCCTGCGCTGGTGTTCTTCTCTCCTGCCCGGGTTTCTCTCTCCTGCTCGTCCAGACGCCCTCCAGCAGGACTCGTCGCCTGAAGTAGATCCGCCTGCCGAGATGGTCCGCCTGTCCAGCGCCTCATTGGCCGTCCTCGGCCTCGTCTTCCTGAGCACGGGTGCCGTCCATGCCCAGGTGCGTACGGTCTGCCTGTCCTTTTTGTCTCCTGGAGCTGCCCTTTGGACCTGTCTCCTGGGCCTGCCTCCCAGGCTTGTATCCTGGGCTGGCCTTTGGAATGTCTCCAGCTCCTGTTGCCAGACCTGTCTTGCCGATTCGCCTTGGCCAGTCGCCTCTCTGGCCGATCCGCCAGACTGCCGCTTTGATCGCTTTGTGCACCGGCCTTGGTCTCATCGCATCGCATCCCTGGTGGCCCTGGACCCAAGCATCCTTCTGGCATCCTTCCGGCATCCTTCCGGCATCCTTCCGGCATCTGCTGAAATCTCTGACCATCTACTCTGCTCCAGAACTCAAGCTCCACTTCGGTTGCTCCCCCGCCGCCCACCTCCTCGGCCCCTCCCCCTCCTCCGCCTCCAACTTCGGATGTTCCCTCGTCGACCATCCAGACGACCACAACCACGACCACTACCACGACCAACCCGCCGTCGAGCACCACCCACTCCAAAACAACCACAGTGGCCTCCTCGACCAGCTCGCTCTCCGTCGTCACCACGCAGCTGACCCAGGCTCCCACCACCGCCACCACCACCACGAACAATGGACCCATTACCCAAGGCCCGCCAGTTGGCCCCGGATCGACTACAAGCTCTGCCAGCACCGCTACTCCCAGCGGCAATGGCAGCCCTCCTCCGACTGACAACAGCGGCTCAAACCTTGGCGCGATTGTCGGTGGCATTGCCGGCGGAGTCGTTGCCGTGGCCCTGATCGCGGCTGCCGGTGGTTATATCTACACCCGTCGCAAGTACCAGAACAAGGACCGCGACCTTCCTGTCTACGGCTCTGCTCTGCCCCCTCCCCAGGTCTCGAACTCATGGAAGCCTCTGGATGAGCCCAACAACTACGGCTCGCCTGTCATCGGTCCTCCCCAGAATGCCTATGGGGTGCCCCCGATGTCGCCCCAGTCCAACTTTGGCGGATACCCCCCGCAGTCCGACTACGGCCGTGTTGCCTCGCCCCAGCCCAACTATGCTTTCAACCAGCCGCCCCCGACCTCGAACTCGCCCATCCCGCCTCTGAGCTCGCAGCCCAACATTGACGATTCGCCCCAGCGCTTCTCGTCCCTGGATCGCTACCGATCCAATGCGGCCAGCGCTCCTGCCCCTGTCTCTGTCCCTGCTACCACCAGCGCCCCGGCCATCCCGATCCCCCAGCCTCCCGTCAACACCAACGGACCCAAGCCTCAGCGCCGCTTTGTCCGCGTCGCTCGTAATGCCGAGAACCCGGACGAGCTCAGTATGATCAAGGACGAGGAGCTAGTGCTTCTGGAGACCTACGAAGACGGATGGGGCTTGGCCGAAAACACCACTGGCTCCCGCGGCGTGGTCCCCCTCAACTTTTTGTCGGAGCCGGCCCAGGCCGATGTGCGAACGGTCATCCGAGCCCGCTTCGCAGTTCAGTCCGACGAACTGACGCTGAATGCGAACGAGAAGCTGACTGTTGTCGAGGTCTATGATGACGGCTGGGGCCTGGTTGAGAACAGCCACGGCGAGCAGGGCATGGCTCCCCTCAACTTTTTGGCCTAAGTCTTTGGACAGGTGAGGATCCGATCCGTTTGCTCTGTGAATATCCACGCTGCATCGGCGACGAGTGGGGCGTATCTTGGTCAAGCATCTGGACGTGCACCGGACGCGCTGTGTGGGTTGTCCCATATCGCTGCATCGCTAATTCGCCCCCCTGCTTCTGTGGGATCGCCTGGCTGCAACAGCTGCCTGACTCGTCGCATGGCCGATGTTGCTGCTCCAGCCGACAGCGAAAGGATTCATCGAACAGCGCCGCTTTAATGCTGGTGATCCAGGGACGACCATGCCACGGCCTCTGCTGCGTCGCGTGTGTTTCTTCCCTCTCGTTCTCTCTCGCTGCCCTTTTTATCATGACGCCCCGCTTCGATTCTTCTAGATAGATCACCGCATGGATGGCTCCCATTGCATCACCCTGGCGAACAGGTTCTGTCGACCACACACCGCGTCTCCTCCTCCTCCTCCTCCTGTCTTTCCTTTCCTTTGCTTCGCACTCGCTCCTCCTTCGCCCTCTTGATCTATTGGCTCATCCCAATCATCTTCTATACACCGCCACTGGTCTATTTCTTTGCCCATGCTGTGCTTTTGTGGTGGAAATCTATGCCAACACTCCAACAACCAGTCGCAGTTGCTGGGGTATCGCTGCTGGTCGGGCTTGGTTGATGCCGGCCGAATCCCCAGACCCCGCGCATCAACCAGATTCCATGCCGCGTCGGCCCAATCGGAGCCGTGCTGCAGAACAGGGTTGCAAGTGCTGTCAGGGGGAAGCAACGCAGCGCCGGTGGCACATGGCGCAAGCGGCGTGCCGCGGTGTTCCGCCCTTGTCCTCCCCAGGTACGCGGGCACGCGGTCGCGCTGCTCTCCGAATCAGGAAGCGTCGCCGCACTCGCTTTGTTGAGTGGCAGGCCGCGCGCCGTCCGGGCCGCTGATTGGCTGCACAGTCGGCAGAAAGCCGCAGCGTCGATACAGCTTGCCACAGCCCAATGCAACACCCGCCGTCACGATGAGGTCACTCTGTTGTTGCACAGTCGCGCTCTGTGCTACCCCACACAGCACAACAGCAGAAATCGCACAGCACAGTGTCACTCTTCTCGCCTGCCTCCCCCGAGATGCACTCAGCACAATCGCCCGACAGAAACACTGGCGCATTCGTCCTCGCCCGCCCTCGCCCGCCGCCACGGGTCTGGACCCTTCGCTCGACACAGAAAAACAAAAACTCAACAGCCCGTAAATATTCTCTGTTCCCGTCTCCCGACGCCCTGCCTCCCATCTGCCCCCCCCGGTTGCCTTTGGGTTCTCTTGACGCCTCGGCCGCCTGGCTTCTGCTCTTGCCCGGCATCGTCTCCGAGTCCAACTCGTCTTTCGGCCTCTATCACAGCTCCTCGATTCTCTCCGTATGTGCTCGTCCTTTGTGCTGGCCATGCCCTGGCTCTATGTCGGGCCTTGTGTCTGGCCCTCCCTGCCGGCTATCCCATCGCGGCAGATCAGCCGACCCGCTGCCCACGGACGTTGGCTTGGGTGCTGATCTCCATTTGCCGTCTCTCTCTCTCTCTCTCTCGATCAGAACATGGTTCGTCTCCACTGGGCTGCTGGAGCCCTGGCCCTCCCAATCCTGGCTCAGATGGCCGCGGCTCAGGTCGTCCCTGCCTCGGTATGCTCCTGTTTCAGCCTTGCCCGCTTGATCGCATTACCAGGATTGCACCCATTGCATTCCCAGGATTGTACCCATCGCATTCCCAGGATTGCGCTCGTCCAGCCCGTAGCCCCCTCCCCTCGCAGCTCACACCTCACACCCATTTCTCTCCGACAAACTCGCGCTGCTTCTGCATTCGTTTCTGCGGTTGCTAGAGCTCTTTGTCTTCTCTTTCTGCATCGAGTCAGTCCGTCAAGCCCACATCCGCGGTGGTCTCGTCGTCCACCACCGTGTCTTCATCTGCTCCGGTTTCGAGCAGCTCCGCCACAACGACCACAACCACCACCACTACCACGACCGCCACCACAACCACCACGACTGCATCCGTTACTGGTCAGCGATCCACTGGTTCGGCCACCAGCAGCGCGACGGGCTCTCTCACCAGCGGCACCCTTCCGCCTATTTCCACCAGCACCCCTGTAGCCTCCACCGGACCCAACCTCCCGGTCATCATCGGTTCCGTCGCCGGCGGCCTTGTGGGCTTGGCCGTCATCGTCGCCCTCATCAGCTGGATCGTGCGTCGCAATCGCGCCAAGGAGTCGGCCAAACAAACCTCGCTGACCATGGATGTCGAGCTCCCAGTCAGCAGCAACGCCTGGAAGCCCCTCGAGAACCAGGGCCAGTCCTATGCCACGCCTTCGCAGAACCAGTACCAGTACAACAACGGTTATGTCTCCCAGCGCGACACCCGAGAGTCCTACATTGCCCCCGGCCGAGTCCCTGGCGCTGCTACTCTGAACGATCAGGTTCCCCGCGACGAATCTCCTCGCCGCTTCGCCTCGCTTAACCGCAAGCCCCAGAACAACACCCTGCCTGCCTATACTACCATCGATCCCAGCTCCACGCGCACCACGAAGGACTACCGCACCGTGCGCCTCACCCGCCCTGCCGAGCAGCCCGACGAACTCGACATCTCTGCTCACCAAGTTCTGCTTATCCTCGAGGAGTACGAAGACGGCTGGGGTTATGCCGAGACCGAGAAGGGCAAGAGAGGTGTGATCCCCCTCAACTTCTTGACTTCCAAGGTTGAGCCCACCAATGCCAATGTCAGCGAAAACATTCCCCCCGTCATCCCGATGCCGATGCCGCCTGTGCAGTCCAGCAGCCCCGCGCCCGCGCTCCCTGCCGGTGTTGCCGACTACCGAATCGTCTACGTTGGCCATAACGCCACTCAGTCCGACGAGCTGACCATCGTTCCCAACGAGCGTGTGCTCGTTCTTGAGCGATACGTCGACGGATGGGGTCTTGTCCAGAACGACCGTGGCCAGCGCGGCGTCGTTCCGCTGAACTTCCTCGCCTAAATTCGCCCTTCCATCGGCCTTTCCCTTACTCCTCCCGATCGTCATCGCAATATCGACGCACCTGCCTCCTTGCTCGGGACGAACCGTTTCCAGACCAGGGCTTGCTTGCACTTCGCGGCTCGGACCATTCTCTGTCCGGGTGGTGTCGTCGATTGCGAAACCCGTGACTTTGCACACTACCAGACCTCAGCTCTTCCTTTTGCCATTTTATATTCGTTTCTATTATAACCCGACCCAATCTTGTCCCTCTTCTAGATCCAACCAACCAACCATCTCTCCGTTGCCTTTCCGATTCCATGCCATGCCTTGCCTGATCGCGACCCCCCTTGCTCACTTGCAATTGCTGCCTATTTTGTTGTTAGATTGTATTACTGGCTGCTGCAGGGAGGGGGGGAGTGGAAGGTGAATCGGCCTTGGTATTGTTTCCGCCAACACCCAACACCCAACACCCATCCTCTCCGACCGGTCGGGCAACTCAGTCGTTCCGTTGTCGGGCTCGACTGGTCGTCATGCGCTCATTTCATACCGGTTCTTTTTGCTCTTGGCCCCCCATGTTTGGCATTCACACATTCTGCTCTTGCTTTGCTACGGAATAGACGCCCTTGCTATGAAGTGCCATGACATTGATCCACAGCCTGTGCCGGATCGCCATCATCATCGGCATGTGCACAGTCACCATCACCATCCACTGGCGATTCCGTGCCCAATGGATCAAAATGGAGGCGCTTCCGTCCGTGGCCGTGCCGCTGAATACACCACGCAAATCCGCGATGACAGAGAAAATCCCACTCCAGTCGTGACCCAAAAATCGTGCTTCCAAAAGACGAGGTTGCCATCGAAGCATGGTGGCAACAGGCGATGGCGGTTCTCAACGGAAGGCGATTGGCGAGCAGCAGCCAGCCATGTTCTTGAGTAGTCTGAGGAATCATTTGGAGTGAGCGCTGAAATACTGTGGATGAGACAAATGGAGAAGCATCGCATCACTGGATAGTGGCTGGACTGCAAAGGGGGATGGGGTGGTTCCTTGCCCATATGGCCGAAATAGATTCCTCCGTCGTCCCTTGCTCATATGTCTCGCTTCATCGTGTGAATGCCACATTCACTTGGATATATTCCGGCGCTTCTATCGAGTGGCTTGATCTGATTCGGTCCAGTCCGTCCCGGTCAGCCAAGAGCCGCAGGGCAATCATTTGCTCAAGCGATCAATGCACAGTCCACGTCTCCAATCCATTGCAAACCACGCCCATGCTGAGGTCATCCTGCGGTGCTGGACGAGGGGCAAGATGGCAATTGGGATTGCGTAAGGTGTTGTCCCTTTCTCATCTGCTTAAAGCTTGCAGCCTGTTCGGCCTATCCCCCTCCCTCCTTTGTCCCGCTTCTCCCCTCGACAGCCCGTTGATATCCCGCTCGAACCTCTGAGTTTCCTGGCTGTTGCCGACGAAAATAGCTCAGTGAACGTCTTCTGCCTGGCCTCCCGACCATGGACTCTATCGTTTCTCACGCCGCCATGGCTGAAGGCAAGCGCCCTGCCCCGATATACTTTGTTTTGGGCTTCAACGACTCGATGGTAACGTTTCGTTTCTTCAGCTGGTCGTCTGCTTTGGCGCTCACGTCCGGGTGGCAGGTCGCTGTGCACGGATTCGAGCAGATCGTTCTGACCTGTCCAACACTGTTGCCAAACCTTGCCGTCATGGGTACCGATCTCAAGATGGAGCGCGACTGGAAAGAGTACCGGCGGACCACATCGAGGAACTACCGCATCAATATCTTGATCATGCTTTTGTACTGCGTATCACTCGCTTTCAACTGGAGTGTCAGCGGAGCTGTCTACCCGACAGGTCAGTTACTGTCCACGGCTCTAGCATGATCAAATGCCATTGGCCCATTCCCAAACAACAACCCGTAGACATCGAAGAAAGCCGAATCCTCCCCTTCGATTTTCCTTCCCGTCTGCCACGAGTATCCACTCAATATCTCTTGCGTCGCTTGGGTGAGCTGACACGCTTCAGGGCCATTTTTTCCGCTCTCTCTCCTGCCGCGACTACCGATAGATCTGCCTGGGTTCATTACGACCTCGATAATCCTCCTGGGATTTACCGTCAAGCTTCCACGGCGCTATCATCAGATCTTGACGCTGGTTAGCACCATCACGGTGTTGATCTCCTTTACTCTTGGGTCGATTCCGTTCCTGCCTTTTGGCATTCTCTACCAAACCTCCAACAAAACCGTCACACTCTTTGGCATATCCGCAACCTACCAGGGCAGCTTCAATGTGGTCGTGGTCCTGCTTGTGGGCTTCATCAGTCTCTCGGGTATAACCTGGGCCCTGGTTTGTCCGGGTCTCTTTCATGGGCTCAGCGCCTTCAGCATCTCGTTTTCGTACATCAAGGTGGTCTGCTCGGGTTTGCTCGCTGCCTATGCCAAGGTGGGGTATCCTTTCAGCTGGGATTCAGTGGTGGTGATGCTTGCGACATTCCGTACTCATACCGCCGCTGTCTGTCTCTCCGCCAGGAGTACATTCGCCGGCATGCCTTCTACAATGCCGATAGAATCTTTGCCCACTCTCAAAAGTCCCTGACCGAAGCCCTGCGCGAAAAAATGGCCGAGGAGGTTGCCTTCTATCTGCCCGAGAAGAACATCTGGACGGGCGAGTTCATCTATCCGATCAAGAACTATGTTGTGCCAATGCGATGGTTCAGGACCCTCGCCAGGACGGTCTATCGCGGCTGGTTCAACATGAGATTTCGGGACAAGGAGCTGGAGCAGAGCTATCTAGAGTATGTGATGGCGAGACTCTGTTACTCGCTTGGGTGCCACTGTCGTATCCTGCCGTCGGCTTGGATGGATGTCTGCTTCTGCAGTCTCCACTCGCACCCTGGATGTGAGCGATTTTCCAGTGGGGTTCCGCGCAGCACCCCAGCAAATCAAGTCCTCTCAAAGTGCGGCGGAGCAGGATGATCTCGATTCCTAACTGCTGCCACGAATTCTCTTGCAGACACATGAATCGCAAGTCGATCGAGTATCACCTCATCACCGTCGCCATCAACCTCATGAGCACAATCATGGGCACGGTTTTGGACTTGACCAACAGCGCACCCATCACTCAGCTGTATTCGTACAAGATCCTGCGCTTCATATACTTTCCGATCGCTCTGATCGTGCCATCGGCGCTGCTGGTCTTCAAGAGTATTCGCCAATCCCCGATGAGCTGCCAAATGATCATGCTTTTCAGTTCCATCGCCAACATCAGCGGCTACTTGGTGTCGTTCCTTCTGTATCGGTTCCTGAATGTTGGCGGAGACCCGATTGTCTCCACTATTTCGTCCAACGACTTCCATCAAAGCCTCGCCGACATTTCAATCGCCATATTCTCTGCCTGTGCGCAATCGGGTCTCTTGGCTCGGATCTACTTGCCATGGCTCTTCCTCCTGCTCGTCGCTACCTTCGTGGTGGTCTTTGTGGTACCCACTGCGGCGCCCAACAGTCTCGTCAACTATACCTTCACGGCCATACCCGAGGCTTGCCTCGTGGCATCCGTTATTGGAGTCATGATCGAGTTTGAGAGCCGCAAGCTCTTCTTGCTTCAGTCATGGGCTAGTGGCTTGGATATCGCAATCCCGGCATCAGTCGATGCCATGTTTTCGCCTGCCATCATCACTCCGGCGGGTGTCCGACGCATGATCTCGCACACCTCGTTTCATATCAAGAACATCCCGAGGACGGGCTCGGGCTCAGCCAAGGTCCTGCCGATAACTCAGTCAATGGAAAGAGACATGGAAAACGCACAGACTCTCGATCGGAGCGGCTCACTCGCGCCCACAACCATCATGGACAAGATTGACTTGTGTTGAGGTCTCCAGGTTTAACAATCAATGTCTGTCGAGCCAACAGGCATGCTACAAATACGCACTTGAATGAGAAAGAGTGGCCCTCAGTGCCCCAAATTGCGTGGCTACAACTTGGAATTGGTGTGTGTGAGACATTGTGACAGGGGATGCACTGCTACTGGTGGTGATGGTGAAAGAAGTGTTCCTTGGAGAAATGCATCGTCTGTGAGAGCATTGCCATTGGTATCCCGGTCGTTCTGCACTGCTGCGATATGAAGTTGTGCCAGTCCGTTGTGCCAGTCAGCTGTCAGCTATGTCATAATGCACTGTGGCTGCCACCTGTTGAGCAAGACATCCGGGTGACTCCGTCCCGAGCAGATACAGGGTTCATGATGGTCCATTTCCTGGGGCAGCTGGCTGGAATGCTCTTGGTCATGAATGCACGGCACTTCCTGTGCTGGTCGGTACTTGTGCTGGGGGTGAGTGAGTGAGTTGCCCGATACTGACATCGACCGCTGCTGCTCCTGCATGATGGTGATTCTTTGCTGTTGAGGTTGATTTCGTGAGATTGACACCGCCAGAGCGAGCCGGGGAACTCATTCCCGACACCATGTTTGCTGGGACTGCCTTGGACTCGACATACTTTGACTCCCCAGCGTCGACGCTGCTGCATTCGCCAGCGGTAGATACACATACCTGAGCCGCAGACGAGCGGGCGCGCTGCCTGCAGTACTGCCCGGCAGTTCTTGACATTCCCGGCTGCCGTCGACACAAGCTGCTTGCTCGCTCGCTCGCAGGCATCTCAACTCCCGATCCGCGCCTTGGATGGCCGCGCCATTGTCCTTTCCCCTCATCTGCCCAACCGTTCCCCGGACTCGTCCCTCCCTCAGATTGGCTGCTGATCGATGCCCTGGCTGTCCCCAGCCCCCTTCTCTGAGGCAGGCTACCTGCAGCCAGGACCAGCAGAATGTCCGTATCCTGCTCGTGCTCTTGCCACAGTCCCTGCTCGGTCCTTGCTGTGCATTGTTGCTGTGATGTTGGCTGTCTCGTTCGATCCAGCGACTCTGGCTGGTCCGAGGCATCGTCTGCTTCTCACCAACGATCAACTTGCTATGCGTATCCTCTGTGCTCGAAAGATGCTCGCTGTGGTCCTCGCTGTAATCCTGAATCATCTTGATTGGCTTCTGGCGAGTCTGCCGTCGCCGGTGGTATCCTGTCCTTCATGGCCCGAGAGAAGCACCACCCCTTCGAGCCCACCCTCAGCACCACACTGCAAGCCAGACAGGGCTACGAACAGTCCAGATGGCTCGGAAGGCTTCGGAGACATACGGGTAATGTAATTCATATGCTTGCTCGTGTTGGAAGGCGGGAAAGGGAGGAGGGGTTCCCGGTCGGCCATCGTGGGTTCAACCGCAGCTTCCTCCAGACATCGAACGAGGTATGTCTCTCTAGATCTAGACTGTCGCACACACGGGCTGCTTCCACAAGCAAAGGTGAATGTAAGTGATGCAGATGGGATGCTGGTGCAGATTGAGGCGGCAGTAGTGGCGGTGGCCGGCATGAGAGTGTCGATGGGCAACTGACAGCGAGTGCGTCACTGCGTCCCAGCATTCGGCCTCGCCTGGGAGTACTGCCGGATGGGATCCAAGCCACGATGGTTCAGAGAGGCAGATGTGATGACCATGGAAGAGCAGCCCTCGGTGAGCCACAGGGTTTGTGAAGGTGAAGGAGTGGGAATGCGGGTGAGAGACAGATGTGGACTTGCTGGCCAGGGTGGTTCAGTTTAGTCGAGGATTGAGAGGCATGGTCGATCCGTTTGGATTGCAGATTGCAAGGATGCATGCTGACGCTTGATCGGAAACGAATAGCTCCGTCTTGTGGTTGTTGTTGGGGCTGGATGTGGATGAGACTGGGAAAGCGGATAGCAGGATCACCGGCGATGCGGGTGAGATGGATGGCGACGATTGCCAACATGCCCAGATGCCATCGTCAAGCACCAGCACCCCGGCTTCCACAAGCCAGGATCGAGATATGGCAGTCGAGGGACGGCTTGGCTCTATCCTCCACCCTGCATCGGGCCAATGCGCCGATATCTGGCAGCATCGACCAGGGTTCTGCTTGGATGTCTCGCGTTCACAGTGTCTGCTCGGATGGTCCGTGCTGCTGGTACCTCTGGAAGATTCGGAATCAAGATCAGGACCAGGATCAGGAACATACCTACTTGAAGATGCACATCGAGCGAGTCTGTGCCGGCCTGTCTGGCGCGAGTCAAAGCCGGTCGTCGGGAAGGGTGGTCTTGATGGTGCTCCAGCCGGACGGCATGTCGGTGTCATCGACGACACTCGGATCCCAGTCCGCCATGGCCATGCTCATCAGCGAGCCCAGGTCGGCTGCTGACCCGGCAGCGGCCACGTCAAAGACGCTCGGGTGCTCAGAGTAGCAGAGACCGGTGGGTTTATTACTCGGACCAGTCTCTCTGTTAGTCTGCATCAGAATGGTGCTGTCATGGCTGGCTGGGACGACGGCGCTGTCGGCTCCATGTCCGTTCACTTTGTCCGGGATACGATCAACGAGCCCAGAGGAAACTGGAGTCTGCAGCCCTTGCGGCAGATTGATGGCTGGCATCTGGCCGACCAGGTTGGTGTCGACGTTGGCAGCGTCTTTGAGACTTGGTTGTTGAATGCTGTCCTGACGAGAGCCGATATCGTCCGTCGCATCCATGGTACTTCCCATACCAGCTGCCACGGCCGTCTTGGCTGCTGGAGCACCAGGGATCGTCGACAGAGAGTGTCTCGATGAATCAGGGGTGCTTCTTGGGTCGATATGGATCTGGTCGTCGCAACCGCCGAGTACTTCACCGACCTCCATGCTGGATGCATCTCCAGCAAAAGTGCTTCCGAGAACCGATCCAGTGCCGATGTGGGAGCTGCTGTAGTTGCTCAGGCGGACAGCACCTGGCATCTTGTTCCAGCTCCTGCTCGGACCGACTTGGTTGGTGCCTGTGGTCGCATTGGACAGAATTGGTGACGATTTGAGATGATGTGGTGCTTGTGCAGCGAGTGGGTTGGCATTCGACGGCGTTGATACACCCATTGGGATCAATGGTGTCAACACTCGCGCTGGAGTCGATGACGATATGCTGGAGATACCAGGCTTGGACACATGATCGGAGGCAAGAGGCGGCACCAGAAAGCCTCCATGGCCAGCGAGCCTGGTTGCAGTAGTATCGATAGCTGCCGAGAGCCGACTGGAGCCTGTGGCTCTGGTGGTGTTGCTGAGATGCTGGAACAGGGCCAGGTGATTTGGTGGATATGTCTCGGAGAGATCATGACCAAACCCCGGCGGATCGCTTGGAAACGAGCCAGGAAGCCAGTGGTGCATTTGATCAAACGAATGGGCTGCCTTGAAGAAGAATCCGTTGGCTTGATCGCCAGCACAGACAGATCCGGCGTTGAGAAGGCTGTTGCTGTTGATACCAGGGTCGTGGATGGACTGACGAGGCTGCGACTGATACGGATGTAGCTGATGCTGAGCGGGATGCGAGTGGCGCTGAATATGCTGCGATTGATGCTGAGTATGCTGAGTATGTTGCAATGGTGTTTGGCCCTCGATGGAGTGAATGGGGAGCGAGCGGCGGCGATAGGGATGAGGATGGAGTCGGGAGTGGCGAGTGATCGACTCGACAGCCACAGGGTCGGGTGCTGCAGTCGGAGCCATCAGCGACGATGCCGGCCAGGCAAGCGAGTCGTGGACAGAGTGTGGATGAGAAGCTGTTGGAAATGGTCCAGCAGCAGTGGGATATTGTCCAAGAGTCGGCGCCGGGATCGAGAATGGGTTCATCGAGATGTCTCCATGGCGAGCAGCCATTGTCGTCGAGAATAGTGGTGTCGTCCCTGGTGATGAGACTCCATGAGCAGGGAGCCTCGACGGCCGACCAAGCACCAGTGTCTCTCCCAGCGGCGACACATGCTGGTTGCTGTCTGGTGCCGAAAGAACAGCACCGATCGTGGGTAGAGTGGAATGACCAGGGAGAAGCCAGACGAACTCATCCAGATGGCCGCGAGGATGTGCATCAGACACGCCGACGGCCGATCCTGCAAGCGGCATTTGCAGACCGGCGGCATCGTGGCATCCAGATGGAGGCAATTCAGCGGCAACAGAAGCAGCAATGTCCAGGATATGTGCAGCGGGCCGTGGTCGAGATGCTGTTGGCGACAGAGTGGGGCGAGCATGAGCGGAAGAGGCAGCGCCGATGCCAGGCTCGTCGGTCGACGTCATTGCGAGCCCGCCAGGCCATAGCGGCGTTCTTGTGCCAGGACTGACACTTGCACCTGCATCTCCGCCATTTGTCGGCGGGCATGGAGACCGATGTGCATTCTCAATGGTCGCTCTGATCAGGCGAGCATATGTCTCGCCGCGGTGGTGTGCTTGATCGAGATAATCGAGGATGGAGTCCAGAACCGAGAGGGCCAGATTCCTGTCGGACGAGTGGCCCAGTGTGTCCAAGTACACCGTAGCGGCGGTCATGACAAAGTAGGACATGCCCGGGAGGAGCAGGGAGGATGGGCCGGAAGGCATGTTCTCCTGGAGTGTGCGATCAGAGTCAAACAGACCCGACCGGGACGACGCTGATGTCGATCCGATGCCGACGCAGGAGAGAATGTACTTTGCGCTCTCGAGGGCGCTTGTGTGGTTGACGGAGACACTTGCCCGAGTGCTTGGATGCGTCTCATTCGACGAGAGAGTGCTGCTTCCCGTGGTCTGGTCGCCGATGGCATCGACCGAGGATCGGCTTGCCGAGTTCGCATGCGTTTCCACAGACTCGGCACGCTCTTCCGACGAGGCGCTTGTTGGGGTCGCAAGACGGTTCTCCAAGAGATCGCCAGCATCGAGTTCAAGAGAGCGACGATCTGCTACCGACGAATGGATGATGGCGGTCGCAGTGGGTCTGTTGTGGAGTGATGCCGGTGCTTTGCATGTGTCGGGCTCGCCAGCGACCGGGCTCGATCCCGACACCGTCTGGGGCAGAGGGCTGCTTCTGCTCTCGAGCATGCCACTCTTTGCTGCTTCTCCACGGCCGCTATGATGTCGTGGATGTGGATGTGGATGTGGATGTGGATGTGGATGTGGATGTGGATGTGGATGTGGATGAACCAGGAGCCCTGGATCGGCGTTGGTCTGCTTTGGGTGTGAGTTGAGCGGTGTTGTGTCGCTGTTGGTCCTGTGCAATGGCTGGCTGTGGGAGCGACCCGCGAGGGCCGTCGAGGCGAGGCGCTGGGCAATGATGTTGAGGGAGTGAAAATACGAGTGCAGGTGGTGATGGAGGCCGAGGGCACCTTTGGGCGATTGCTGGTGCTCGGGCGAGAGACTGCTCCACCACTGGCGCAGACCGACAATGACCTCGGCGGCACCCATCTGCCGCTGGTGGCTCGTCAGCACCGGGGACACCATCAAGGACGAGAGCCTGCCACTGATGTGGGCGAGGTGGACGTATATGCACATGTCCTCGTAGAGCGAGTCGAATCCATCGAGCAGGAACGACGAGTCCCAGCCTGGTGCGGGTGCCGATGGTCAGATGTGCGGGTCCGGGATCAGGACAGGGTTGGATGGCCGATGCACCGGCACGGTGTTGCAGCGACGGTGGTTGGCGAGCGGAGCCATCGAGTCATCCAGAGTGTTGTCGCCGAGTTGCACCGTTGAGCGAGGCGATGGAGGAGACAGGATCAGCGGGATGGATCAAGGGGAGCAAAGGCATCGGCACGGCCGAGACGCCTGCCCGCCTGCACCAGCAGAATGCATCTCGGACCAGCGTGCGCCACACCCCATCCGTGCCTGCATCTGTGCGGGAGCGATGCAGCAACGGGGAGCCAGGGCCCTGG